>NC_143108.1:7308333-8562500 GCF_061535455.1 Colias philodice
TAGGTTACATTTCGGTGAGTGTGCGTACGGGTTGCACAACCTTATCCCTTCATCTCCATTCCTCAACCGCAATTCGAGACGTGGCGAGGGATTCCATCCTTATGTTGTAGATATCCCTCCTATTAGAACACGTCGCTTCGAGTCATCTTTCTTAATGAAAACGGCTAAGGAATGGAACTCTCTCCCTAGCTCCATATTTCCCGCACAATACAATCTGGACCTTTTCAAATCGAGGGTGAACAGGCTTCTTCTAGGCAGACGTGCATCCAAGTAGACCACATCGCCGCTTCCCATCAGGTGGGATCGTGGTCAAACGTCTGCCTATTCATTATAAAAAAAAAAAAAAAAAAAAAAGAAACAAAAAAGAAACAGTCGTTAAACTAATGTAATTATTATGAAAAGTCCAATACAATAAGAAATTACAATCAGAACAAAATGCGTGCAGGCTGCACGCATTTTGTTCTGATTGTAAAATATTATACACATTGACCTTCGTTAAACGCATTAGAAATCCGAATTGATCCGAATACAGATAGATATATTAATAAAACGATATGCCAGTTAATAACTGTGTAATGTATCTGTTTCGACACTATTTGTGTAGCGATAGCAAATTAGGTAGGTAATAGTGGTAATAGTTTCACAGCACGGAAAAGTAGGTAATATTTTCCAATAAACAAATCTTAGCTCAGGTATGAAAAATTCGCGTCCAAATTTGAGAAATTACTGTCTCTATATTGTTTAAACTAATTTAGTTTTATTTATTACTTACCGGATTAATATATATTAATATATATATATAATCATATTATGATGAGCGAAAAATCACGACTTTTCTTATATAAATATTGCGTCAAATTTTGATAAGCAGTTTAAATTTCTACAAAGTTCATTTGAGTGTTTTCATAGTCCCATTTTTCAACTCTTCTGGTAAATTGTGTGTGAAAAGACTATTTATGAGATGACATTAGAAATCTAAATATCTTAAAACTTATTCTCAACTCATTATAAAGTGCTAAGAATTATTTATTCTTAATATTTAAATTAAATATTCATATCGACAGTATCCCAACACTGCGGTCATAAAAACTTAATAAAGCGAATCAAAAAAGCGTTCACCCTCAACAATATTCAGTATTATGCTAACCGTACATAAAATAAAGGCGCACATAATTGGGCACAAAACAAATTTCCATTGATATTCGTGATGGGAAAAAAGTATAAAATCGATGTCGATGAGATGTATACGTAGTCGATATTCACCAGCGCACAACACTATAACGACACCCCGTTACAGCCCGTGCACCTTAAGCTTAGTGATGTAGGATACATTATCGAGTATTGTGTCGATAAAAATAACTTTGCGCCCGTATAATAGCCCACTTACGGACACCGCAAATTGTCGAGAATTGCATTGGGTTAAACAAGGTGTCAATTTGGCAGAGTTATGAAAGGCGAAGTTCTCAGAACTATTTGTTTTAAAGGCTCGCTTCATATCGCGTTTACACGTATTTGTGTATTGATTGGTCGACGGTGTGGGCGTTACTTTATGATATGTTTTATTGAATGCGAACTTGAAATATTATAAATTGCCTGATCACTGCGTTGAGCGGATTGAACAATTAAGTATTTAAATTGTGAAATATTTTAACATAATTCCCTAATAAAGTTAAATAAAATTCATATTTTTCATATTTAATTAATGAACAAATAGTTTCTAAATGTTCATCATTTATGCATTAAATTGCATTTCTCCTTTTAATTGTTACAAATCATCTATTATATTATATGTATAAACAATACAAATAGATAATTGACATAACTTTCAGATCTATTTAACGATACACAAGATAACATACTTTCGGCAACAGAAAAAAATATCGATAAAAATAAAATTTATCGCCACACCGCATCCCTATAACGCCGATCAAGATTTATATCACGTCATTACGTATAAAATATTTCTTTTAAACATATAATTAGTTGTTATTAATATAATAAATAATGCTTGTTGCCCGAAGCTTGTAGCCGGGCGTGTTTGGGCCAAATTTGTTTTTATTTTAACCAGTATTTAGTTAATGGTGAGGCGATGAAAGCTTTTAAAGAATGCTACCTATACGTTAGGCTTAATAAATCGTTTTTGGTCTAGTAAGTAATTAGAAGGTTTTGAATTCTAGAATGATCGATTTATGTTTGTTGAAAGAAAGCTTGAGTTATGTCAATGAACAAAAAAAGTGCCAGAAAATGAAAGTTTTAATGCAATCTCTATCTAGTTAAAGTTATATTTATCTTTATTCACAGAAATAATGTAATAAAATAGGTAGTTCAGTATCATTCATCACGTACAACATATATTTTAGTTTTACAAGGAATGCAGCAAATCGTAGAGCAATGATGGTAAAATATAGACAATTAAAGTTAAGTAGATACCTATAGTACCTATGGAATATTGTAACTTAATTATTAAACCTTATATTCATTACATATAGAACCGTTAAATTGTACTCAGTAAATATTATAAAAGCAATGCATAAGCTAACGTTTTAAATAAACATTTTTAAACACAATGGGCGTAGGAAAATAATATTATACCAAGAAGGTATTTCTCTAAAAAGTTAGTTCCTCGATTGATCCTTTTTCAATCTTGTATCCCCAGATTGAATAATATATGTACACTAGCGGTCCGCCCCGGCTTCGCCCGTGGTACATATGAAAAATAGATGTTGGCCGATTCTCAGACTTACCCGATATGCACAGAAAATTTCATGAGAATCGGTCCACCCGTTTCGGAGGAGTATGCAGACTAACATTGTGACACGAGAATTTTATATATAAGATAGGCTATTAAAGTAGACCACCTTATTTGTTTCACCTTATTTGTATTGAAAATACAGATTGTGTGAATTTCAATTAACCAATTTGGAAAGAACAGTTTCTGTTTCAAGTTTTATAAAAGATAAAACAGTAGGTAGGTACGTAACATAAACACATCCGCCCATAACCCACAAAAGCTTCCCATTCACGAAATCGATTTACTTAAAATTAGTTCAAAACAACTTCATTCAGAGCAGAGCCGATCAGAATTTTTTTTATTGGCCCTCCAAATTACCGTACATTATCCTTGCGAAATGATTTTTGTCAACAGCGCATTATTCCGTCGCACATTATACGTGCAGTCTGTCATTAACAATGATTACATTTACACCAGCAATTTGCGTACTGACCAAATTGCAGAATCCAAGCCAATTATCGTTCGGAAACCGCCATTTTTTTGTTCGGCGGAGCATACATGAACGGGTGAAACGTTAGAGAAGAGCATTTAATCATATTCGAATATTAGTAGGGGGAAAAATTTGATTGATTCTAAACTCAATAATGATTGTTTAAACGCTTTGGAAAAGCTCTTTACGAATAAAAGCAGGTTTCATTCATATCTGCTATAATATTTAGAAAAGATTTGATTATATGTGAAATCGTAGCGTAATTTTACGATATTAAGAAAAGATAAAGGATAAGGAGTCATTTGGACACTTTATAACGAAGAATCACGCGTTTGAAGCCATGGCTCAAAATCAGTCAACTCTGTATTTTAAAAGTAGTAACGTTAATCAATTTTTACTTTGCAAGCATTTTTGGTATTTGGATAATATCATGGAAACACAAATATCACATGACGTTTAAAAACTTCGTATGATCTGAGCCTAAAATCACATTTTAAGAGTAAATTTTATCGCCCAATTTCTCAAGTCATTAGCATTCAAATATCGATCTTATTTCACCGTGTTAAAGTTGATTACGGTAAGTATTTTTATTCAGCAAACACGGAGCTAGCGCGAAGCCATTATTGAATTTATTTTAAATAATAACGGTTAATCACTCGAAATCATCGACTGATGCTACGTGGAGATGCTAGGGATGGGATTTTTATCGATAAAATATGTAAAACTTTATTTGACAATATACAAAGTAGAATAATATTATAGTAGAATGCCAGCTATGTCTTTGTTTGATAAGTAGGTATGAGCAGTAAGTAAAAAGTACCTAGATATGTATTTTTTTACATAAAAAAAAGTTTTAATCGATGTTAAGATTTTCTAGATATTTTTAATCAAAAAACTTTATGCTAAATATTTGTAAAAAAAATGTAATCATTAAACAATTAATAGTATATCATTAATCAGGCTTTATCAACTTGGATGAGATTTTTAGTTAGACGACAAGAAAATCACATTGTATAATCACAATAGGCATGACGAAAGATTTTCAAAACCTCTTCCATAATGTGTGTATACGTTTATTAAACAAGAAAAACCCTATATTTCGCTAATATACTTAAATTTAACGAAGATAAAAGCCATTTTTCAAAAAATATTTATTAACTGTGCCAAAACAGCTCACAGGTGTCATGGCGTAGGCGTGACGTCACTCTTACGTAAATACGTAAATCGTAATTATCTGTATGCATAGCGAAGCAAAATTAAACAATTATTTAATTATTAAGTGTTATAGAATCTAATTTCAAAGTTTATAAGTGGTGTGCAGTATTGCAATGTGAATCTACATAAAAATAATACCCAAAAAAAGTGTTAGTAATTATTTAAAGCGAGAAAATAATATGAAATGATTGTATTAATTTGACGCAGAGAAACCCGAACCACATTCGTGAATTCGCAATTATATTTCTGTTCTGAGTCGATAAAGCATACGTGAAAAAATAGAAAATAAATAAAAATGCGTATTCTCAACATATTCATAACAACAAAATACACCTGACGCGAAGTTGTTTACATAGACGTGACGTCACGCGTGTTTCAGTCAAAATGGCCGAATGCAATATTTCAATGTTTTATTTTATTGGTAATCTCATTAATCTTAATGTTTTTTATATTTCTAAGTCACTATTTTTAATTTATTTATTATACATTTTCCCTTAAAAACACTAATTCGATCATTTATGGATACTGTCGTCATGCCTATTGTGGATCTGTGAAATCATTATTATGTTATTCATATTATTTAAAGTTGACGTGATTTTAAAAGAGCAATTGTAGAGGTACCTAGAGTTTCTTGTAGGCTCTTCCCTATAGAAACTGCTTTCCGAACCGGTGGTAAATGGTAAAACTATGTTGTGAGTTGTGACGATTGAAAAGTACTTTATAAGAAGTCTAAATGAATTAATATTTAAGTTATCACACACTTTAATACATAGCAATACAAGACAAATTTTTAATAATTCTTGCAATTCTAACTTACGTATCGATCCTTTGTAAAAATATTTAATACCTAATAAATAATAATATTAGTCTGGATCACGTGAGCAATTCATTTTTTATTTGTACCAGTGTTTTTCATTTTAAACCATGTTATTACACAAAATTCATCGACACCACCAACGCACATCCCTATCCCCTTTAGGCAGGGGGCGTGTCGGTGATTTCCTCCAATAATTTATGCTTGCATCTTTAAATAATCGCACTTCAGCACTTTTAGCCTTTAAACACGCAGCGCTAATTATTGGTTCGGGCATCTCGATATATGCGGTAATAACTTTGTGTGTTTGTATTACGTTTCATCTGTACACTCTAACGAAGGTTTTACGCCCCAGCTTCTTTTTGATTTATCCTAATTGATACTTATGAGTACTATGAGGAATTTATATGAAATTATTAATTATAGATAGATGTGAACGTGAATGTAGGCTGTTTTTGTTGAGAAAAAGGGTGGTTATTTCATATATGTAATTGTAATTATTTTAATTTTATTAAATAAATTATAATTATTTCATTAATTTATAATTTCGATAGACTTAGTTTGTTCTAATATATTGTGATGGCTTATTTTTATCTCAGGACCATAATCAAAGCCGTGTGTCAGTTCATAACAAATTCAAATAAACTTCAACTAGCATATTATAGTTCAATAGGTAACACATAGGTAGATAGGTATATAAAGTTGCAATTTGCCATACTACCCTTGGACTAATGGATATCGTAAGTATTACACACTTTCAATCCTAGTGCAGACAAAAAGTTTACCAGGAGATGGCTAAGGATAAAATAAATAAATCCATCTTCTACAGTCTACACGATCATAGGGCGCATTCAACTAGAATGCAATTCAAACAGATTCGTTTTAAAATAATATCTACGTTTGAAATTGTATGAAAATATGAAGTTGAAGATCCTGACTATGTAGGCTCGATTTTTGTAATGAACTTCGTTTGCATCTGAAGTCGGGCATAAAATATTTTGCCCACTATTTTATTCACAGATAACACTAGGTATAGGCAACAACTAGTATAAAACAAAAATATCAGTTATTTTAATTAAATCAGAAACTTTAACCACTGGGTTACCACACCTCTTGTATATAGAGGTAATATAAATACAATATAATTTTTTGTAAATATGTTACCATAATCAAAAACATAAGATATAATATATCCGAAAATTAAAGACCGTAAGGAATTGAGGCAATTAATTACATCTCATTACCGTAAATTAAATAATTCATGTATTTATTATAATCTGATTTAAGTTATAGTGCGAGCGCCAACTGGGTATTATAATAAGTTCATTATTTTTTGCATTTATACATGTTATTTAGTATAAAAAACTTGATTGCAAAAGTTTTAAAAATTTGTCTACTTAATAACCGATTTTTTGCTAGCTATCTCCGGTAATTTATAGAAAAATTACTTATAATTTAATAATAAATAAAATAAAAATAAAAATAAATAAATAAAAATAAACGATTAAACGATTTTAATGAAATGAACGTTAATAGAAAACAAGTAAAATGATATATTGGATACTTATAAGAATGGCTTATAGAAACAATTAGTCCTCCCCATTTTGCAAGTATTAACATATAACTACTTAAAAACGAACACAAATAACATTTTGATTGCGTTTCACAGGGTTCTTTAAAAACATGTACATAATTGACTTGAAGTATGATCGAAAAATTCAAATTGAAAATATTTTTTTTACAGCTGTCTCTTAAACTATACTCGCTTACTAATTTATGTGCAACGAACAACCGAATTACATATTCTTAAATTTTATGGCGTTTAATAATAACGTTTGTGTATTTAGTTAAACATTATTAATGCGTTGATGTGATTATAACTAGCTGCGGCCCTTGACTCCGTTCGAGATTTTTTATTTAGTGAATTAATAAGCACCTTTCTACATGCTTTTGTGAAGAGGAAACTACATATACATAATCTTTGAATCTTTGTAATGTTAAAACTTAAAAAGTACTAAACCTATTTTGAAAATTCATTTGGTTTTATTTTAAAAGCTAGTAAACCTTATACATATACTAGCGGTCCGCCCCGGCTTCGCTCGTGGTACATATGAAAAATAGATGTTGGCCGATTCTCAGACTTACCCGATATGCACAGAAAATTTCATGAGAATCGGTCCACCCGTTTCGGAGGAGTATGGAGACTAACATTGTGACACGAGAATTTTATATATAAGAAGATTAAGGAAAACAGTTAGTAAAACTTATAATATTAAGTACGACGAAAACAAATTAAGCTTTATAGCCTAAAGTTTATAAGCAAACAACGTCACGCGTCTACATAGTATAAAATGAGATAGAGTTGTAAGTAATATGTATTAATATACGATACATTACGGCGGATTACGGCGCGATTATTATTAATTCATACGTCCAATTCACACGCGAGAATCCGACCGATCATAATAACATAGAGTTAGGAATGTATAGAGCGCACTTTATTTATTTTTATCCAAAAATATTTAGTATCATTCAATGTAGTAATAACCAATTCTATTGGGTGAGACGATATTATAATAGACTCAAACTAAAATATTTATATTTAGGTCTTTCTCGGTTTTTCATTAAGATGTGACGTAGGAAAACCTTTCTAAATACGTGCATATATGACATATTTGTCTAAAAAGAGTTTGCAGACCAACAACTTAATTTTTTCCCCTTTTTACTCCCTCAAACTGCACTTAAAAATTACATTCAATAATGGCTCGTCAATTTCTTAATTAGGTTAGGTTCTTAATATAACTACCTATATATAAAAAAGAAAAGAGCTCAATGTTAAATAGAAAAGTCTACCCAAGCAAGCCAAAAACTATTTTATACCAAAAACACTATCAACTACCCACATCTAAAGATTCCCAGCTCTTTACAATCACAGCATTAAATTGTTAAACTGTTTGTCAACGTGCGAGCGAGACAGCACCACATTCCGACCCGTGCGAGCGAGACGCACTGAGAATTTACGTCACAGCGGGGCATCTTCCTTCCACACCATCTTTTTTCAACTGTCGACTATTACAAACGACCTTTACTTGCACTGCAATATCCATTGCTGGTCTTGTTGATTCCTTTTTTTTTATCAGCGAATAAAACGCGCAATGTATTAGATCCGAATATGTAAAATAAGTTGGATGTGTGTATTGTGTAAAGTAACTCGTTAAGTGAAGATGTGTTAGTTTATTTTCATAACTACCCATATCTATCACTGTTAACGATGTTTATTTAAGCTGTTTTGTTCGAGTGACCATTAGTTTTGATATTACGGGACGATTGTGTTTGTATTTCAAGCAGCGTAGAGTTGAGGTGTTGTTGTGAAAATTGCAAAAGTGGATTTAGAAGTAAATTTACTTATGAACTTATGTATAATGTGTCGTTGAAGTAGTATATTTTTGGTAACTAAACCACACTGTAATAGCATACACGAAGCAATACGTAGCCTATTTGAAATAGTTTATATCGAGTGAATTCGAACTGCTTATGGGGTTGGGTAACAACAACCCCTTATAATATTGCCAATAAATGCAATGAGAACGATAAAATCACCATTCCATTTTCAGTATAATAATATTAATTAAGTTACTTACTGAAAATTAATTTTTCGTATCACCTAAATTAATTTAATTTAGTCCAACATAATTGACCCCGTGTCACGTGTGGTCACCGTATTCCCATAAGATGAGGCTTAGCATCTCATATACGAGATACTAATGATGCTGTTTGATTGTTGGACAGTAGCTAGTTTAAGTAATTCTATTGAAAACTGCTGAGCCGTTTATGGTACAATTCTATAGAAATTATTTAATAAAAATATGCATTTTTATTCTTCCAATATGAGACGGGTGAACCGTCAATGTTGGTGAACAAAGTGGAATTTATTTATTTATTTGATATATCTAAATCCTCAAAAATTTACCTAAATTCTCTTTATATTGATGTACCTATAATCTTTTAAAATTTAAATCTTAATTGCAAAATTGCGCACTACTTAATAATATTGTTTATTTTTTGCATTGAAGTTTCAAGTATCGCGTTTATAGTTATAATAATTAATAATATACTATCCCAGTTAACATAATTCTGGTCTTGTGTTCTCTCCATCTAAGGCTAATGACACACTAATTCCTGCATTCTATACACACCCTTAACCGAAACACCCAACAAACGGTCTGTCAAAATAATCGTTCAACAAGTTATGTTTAATAAGCGGATATTAATCAAGATCCGTTTAACAATGCATTGAGCAGTCAATCACTTGGTTAATTAACATATAACCGACTGTCACTCTGCCTGAGAGCTTGATAGAAACCCTGGAGCCTGTTAGGGTGGGTACACACTGGTTAAACTACGGTTAAGTCGCTTGTGTGTAATGTGCCTTAGCGTATACTGTATAGTTAGTTTTAGTAGCAGTAGATTATTATGAAGTGAAACTTCTTTATCGGGGTTGGAAAAAAATTTAGTGTAACATTTTTCCGTTACGCGCCATCTTGTTTTTATCCCTTACACGCGTGATTGACGTATTTCTGTAAAGTTGCATATAGTAAATTATTTTTTGAAAAATAAGGTCATAAAGAAGTTTCACTTCTTACGTGTGCACACTAGTACACGCACACATTTATTTTATTTTGTTTATTTATCTACTACTTACTGTTATAATTTTTTTTAAAGAAAGATAACGTATATTTATTATTGGTTAGTTAAAAGGTGTAGGTGTACTAGAACTTAGAAGCCTTGGTAGATAGTTTTCATCTATACACAGAGTATTAAAGAAAAACTACAGCTTAGATATTAGATTGGACGCAAACTGTTCTGTTTAAACGTTGGTTCAATCATAAATGTACACTAGGCCTTTGTGCATATGATCTTAGTGTTTCTGAAGCCTGTGGGCAAGCAGTAAGCACGCTCTACTGGGCAAACTGAAATCGGTAAAAAAATTAAACAATAAACAAGCTATTTGTCCAGACTTCAAAGTACGTAGAGCTCAAGCAAACCATCATGCTTCTAATGAAAGTCATAAAGCTCAAGCAAGCTATCATGCCTCACACCGTGTACCCAGCCCACAACCGAACGAATCAAAGCCGTCGACCCCAAAAAAACATCCATCGGACATCTCAATAACTCCCAAAGGCGTGTTAAATAAACACTTTAAAGCGTGACTTTTAATATCTTTATCCGTTTTAAAATATCAAATTATATTATTAAGTATAGTGAAGCGTGGTTCATTTATTTGGTACGGACAAAGGTCCCCTGGTGCGAGGGTAGGGCCGTGTGGCTCCTTCCGAGATGCTTATGATAACGTTTCGTTTATATGCTGGGATTTGGTGATAGCTGTGTGTTTGTTTTTGTGTCTATTTTTAATAGTATCTGCTTACTAGAGATAGTAGACTCGACCCTTTCTTTGCGTAAAAATGCCTTGTGCAAGTTCTAAATCCTACACTAAAATTAATCAAAATGACAATATAAAAGGCAATTATTTTCGGATTAAAATAGTCGAATAATCGAATTAAAATATCCCAGTGTTAAAAAAAAATCTATAAAGGGTAAAGACAAAGAGACTGTAAAGCAAAAACTAATGACGTCAGACGTTTTAATGTCAAGTCTAAACATTACAATTTACAATGGGTATCTACAACTTAAAGTCTGGAACCTTTTTAGACATTTTAGCAGAAAAAAACACATACTATGTAATGAATCCTGAAAAATCCATATAGGTACCTACTTTTGCGCAATCGGAAGATAATATTCACGATTTAATTTAAAACCGTTGATATTCGAAACCTCTATTAGTACACTCTCAAAACTGATGAAATCAAATTATATTTCGCATTACAAATTGCCGAAACCTGAGAGAAACGTAATTTTATCTCATCATTTCAGTAGTCCATAATATTAACTGGAAGATATCTTCCCAACGGTAACCCTACACTAATCTGAAATTCGAAAAGAAACTCGAACAAATAAATTAAAAATAACGCAAACTGCATGTAATCCAACGCTTATTCTGCGCTTAATTTTAATAAATAAAGACATTCTTGCAATAATCGCGATTCGTACTGTGACTGCTATTTAACAAAATAACCACAAAGTCTTGCTTATATCAACCCCTTTTTAAAAGACAGTAAAGTTAAAAATCCCTTAAACAAATTGCATAAAAACTTGGCAACGAAAACGTGTTTGAACCAACGCTCGTATCAAACAATATTATCAAAGTATATTTTTATATTTGCCACTTTAAATGGTCATAAAATTTTAGCCCATTCACTCGTTCAAACGAAACCAGATGAATAAAACAAATTAAATTGTGTTTTTTTATGGAAACTTGTGCAAATTTGTTTTAACATAATTACTTATACACAATTACCTTGGTTCCGATAAAACTTAAGATACTATCGACGTTTTATTGCTTGGAAATGTTTTAAAAAAGGAGGTTAATGTTCAAGCTATAGGTACCAGCTTTTCTAAGTGTCGCCAAAATATTATATTTCACTACCTACTCGACGTTTTAAATCAACTACGCAAGGAGGGTTGTATATTTTTTTACGTAGACATAATACATATTTATTTAATTGTAAGAATTATGTTAATCCATGAATAATTATTTTAATGCATAGGTACCGAGCAAAAGTGTGCTGCATCAAAATGAAATGACGTACGATTTTTGTTTCAAATATTATTAACACAAAAAGGAGGAAACAAACACTTAACACACCACATTTTCGAAAATCAATATATTCATTCTTTGAATTAAAATAATACCTATTTATATATGAATCAGAAGACCATTTTGACAACTTCCCGTGTACATGCAGTATTTTGTCGGTATCAATCTTAGTTCTAGCTACTAGTTATGATTCTGTGGCTTTATCTAGTATAGTATTATATCATCTATGGTTATAGATTGATCTGTGGATGAAACTTCTAAGCTTCTAAGTTTTCATAACAAATAGGTATACCGTGTATACGAGATAAGTAAAAAAATCTGAAGAATGCAAGGTGGCGTCTGCTACCAGACTGATTGTCAAACAATAAATCATTACTGCCACTATATATTTACCTTAATACGCAAGTCATCGTGCTATGTGAATCACTTCCAATATTTTAAAAGGGTCCCGTAGAATTTAAGGACTTGAGAATTATACATCAGGATAAATGTAACCGAATAACTCTCAAAGGCGCGCGGTCTCTCTTAGAAATTTTACAGACTAGATAAAATATTCGTAGCTTTAGCATAACAATGAAAGAAAGAGAAATGAAAGTTGAAATAATATTTTACAGGTAACATTTATACTAATTTTATGAAGCTGGAGAGTTTGTTTGTTTGTTTGAACACACTAATCTCAGGAACTACTGGTCCGATTTGAACATTTTTTTCGGTGTTAGATAGCCCATTTTTCGAGGAAGGTTATAGGCTATTTATCATCACCTTAAAACTAACAGTAGCAGAGCAATGCGGGTGAAACCGCGGAGCACAGCTAGTTTTCTAATAATCTTTTAAACCAAGGATCCCTAAGGCCTAAACCCTCAGCAAACCATGTAAGAGTGACCGTTTGAACAAACGACTCATTAGCAATCATTACGAGCGTGATACGTGTCGTTAATCATTACATCATTAGCGATATAATGATCATTATCGGTTCGGATTTATCGGTTCGGAATGATTTGCCGAAATTATCGCGCGCTATGCGGTTTCGAGAGGTTCGAGTTTGGAGCAAAAAATGTTTTGCTTTATGGTTTATGTCTGATTTCTGTAGATAGGTCATGTTTGTTTTCGCATTTAGAGTAGATACTCTCTACTCTACAGGTTAGACTTTAGAGTATAAAAATTAATGTTTTTTTATTTTTTTATTTCCTACTTTGAACAGGTTGTTGTATAAATTATTTGCGTACAATGTTTTACATCAATGTCAACAAACCATGGATAATTTTAATATCAATGGTCAAAATCAAATACATAAATTCATATTTTGGCTCGACAGTCCAAATGCTCAGATACCGTTGCAATCTTAATACTGGATTTTGATACTAGAGCAGTCTATTTGACTATTTCCCAGTAACCAAACCAATGCTAATAATCCTACCCTACCTACTAATCCTACTAATATTATAAATGCGAAAGTTTGTATGGATGTATGGATGTATAAATGTATGGATGTATGGATGTTTGTTACTCTTTCACGCAAATACTACTGAACCGATTACAATGAAATTTAGCATACATATAGAGGATAACTTGGATTAACATATAGGATAGGTTTTATCCCGACAATAGGTTTAATCCCGGGAACAGGAACTATGCGGGTTTTTCTTTAAACATGCGGGCGAAGCCGCGTGCGGAAGGCTATAGTTATCAATAAATTTACACATTTGACACTTAACACGTTTAAAAGCTAAACGTATCTCAAGTTACATACATAACGTTGTAATAAATAATTCGTAATCACTGTTAAGATAAAATGAGGTCCGTTTTACGGGCGTCTCTTAACAAATTATATTATCTTATCTAAATACATCGGTTGGCGCACACAGTTAATGAATTTGAGTGTAGGTAATTAGTTAAAACACATATATTTCTCAATTTGGGGTACCGCGGGATACACTTCAGAATTTGTGGAATGCAATTTTGTTCCTATTGGAGTATAATGGAACAGATGTATTTATAGTCTGTTTTTGCGTGTGTCCTTTTGATTTTAGTACCAGTAGAAGACTGACATGAAAAAGCTGCCAATGGAAGAATGGCTTTTTATCTCATGGTTAATGAGGAAAATGTAGATATGTCTGTTTCATTGATCGGTTTTTTGTAGTAATTAGTCCTTCAGTGATTGAACCGCGTCTGACTGTCAGAATCTGTCGTCGCATAGGTACCTACTAATCCCCTTTCAGTCTTGTTAAAACGTAAGAAGTACACTAGGTACCTACCTATAGTTACCTTCAAATAAACTATACTTACCCTGCGGTTTCTCTCGCATAAAATTTACCTTGCCGATACGACTCATTTCAAAATTATATCATCTAAAAAACCTGTAAATAAACTACTATTTATCCAAAACCCATCAACCATATTCAACAGTTTACCCGTGAAACATACAAAGCATTGTGTTTCAAATTAATGACATCGTATATTTATAAGATATTTATCGTTATTTAAATGTTATAATGACACACAGCGGTCGGCCATAATCTATTTAAGTTCTCAGAAGTGTGATGTCAATGAAGATAAACATATTGGGCATACATAATTTATTGTAGGCTCAGTGGTACGGTTTGGGATACGGGAGGTACAAGATTCGATTTTACGAGGTGACATTTGCTAATTGTTGCGGTTAACCAAAATATAAATTAATTATACACAATAAACTTAACTTGGTTAACCAAAAAATTTATTTAAAACTGATAGTCAAATGACTCTAGGAATGTTAAAATGGTATAAAAATATATACTTATACATAACCTCAATGGTCAAACCTACTTGGTTATTTTTAACTTATTTTACTTGGAATATTAATATGCCATAATCGATCAAACAGAAATAAAAAATAAATTAATTTATTACTTTTTAAGAATGATACGCAATTAAAAACAGGAAAATTAACTTGTCACTTGTCACTTGAAATTAAAAAAAAAAGTACAAATATATAATATACATATAACATACATATAAATCTATTACAAACGATAACCATCTAGTAAATACAAATACATTACTCGCTCATTACCATTAATTAATGCTGGTTAATTAAAGTAATATATTCGATACAAATTAATTGAGACGTGATCCAATCGAATTCGTTACGGTTGTGAAATAAAATAAAATAAATTTAGTGAGACGCAAGCATAGCGGCCAATTAGTTTATTAGTCGGCACATGTCCTTCTGAGAATGTGATAACATCATTGGGCTTGGGGCACACTGGGCGTTTATATTCATGGAAATGTATAGCACAGATAATATAATAACTAATACATAATAGATAATACGTCTTAATAGGTCATAGGGGTAGATTTTGGTGTAACTGGTATATTTTGTGTATTAAGTAAGAAAAGAAGCTTTTATAATGTTCATCAAAATACATATATTATCTTGTCGAAAGTAAACATCGAAAAAAAGTATAATAGGTATAGAAAAAAACGTCCTCATTGAACAGGAACATAACTTTATGGAAAATATCCATACCTATGTAATTTCAAATTTGTTCCACTCTAGAATTGAATTGTTATTGTGCTTAATCTAATGCATTGCGATGATACCTAATGATATTTTATAACTTAAATACTATACTATACATACTTTGTTTTCAAATTGCATGAGAACTATCACAATCAAGTTTGCTTTACATCATAATAAATCACGTAATAAAAAACCAATAACACGAAAAGCTCCCAGTACACACCAAGCCTTATAGCCAGCGTTATTAACCGATACATCTTTGAATATTACTCACATATCTTCTATAACAAGGCTTCGATAGGAAATTAATAAAAAACCATACCTTTTGTAATGTTTTGTTAAACACCCAAATGTGGTGCCCTCTGACGGGTGCAGTAAATTTTAACTTTTTGTGTATTTTCATAAGATTAATCACGTATTATGTGAGATATTTAAATAACGTGGGTTCTTCGGATATTTGTGGTCAGCGTGGTGTTAATGTTTATAATTTGATCTGAATTTTTTAGTGATTTGTAGCGTTTTTATTAAGTCATTCACTTGTTAGATCTTTCTCATATAGGATATGAGCTTTTGAAGTGCACAGAAATTCTTGCTGTATAATTTTTCCAATTAGACATTATAAAAAAAATACATAAGAACCTCGATCAAATGAGCATTGTGTTTGGAATTTAAAAACAGGTACTATATTATATAATGTGTATCTACATCTAGAGTCAGTTATTAGTTGTAAATTTTAAGATAGGATATTCGGTCGTTTTCTAGAAAAGAAATTGTCACAAAGTGGAAGTTCGCTTCTTCTAATCTATAGCCAAAAAAGCTTATATTTTTGCATACAGCCTCTGGAGCGAGGAGGAGCTCAAAAGCTCTATAAATTGTACACATATTCTTTATAGAAGGAATACTGGTCACTCGGCAAGGAACTTTATCCAAATTGAGAAGTAAGAATTATAAATTAAATATACCTATATATTAATACGTTTTCTTTTCATCGTTATGTGCTCTTACATGTTATACACATATTTACTAGTATAGTTTAACAACAATTTAGTTTTCATACTAACTGACACCTTGTTTTATACTAAAATATAGTTAGTTAAACGGCAACCTATTCTAACGTTGTTTTATTCGCAACAAATGGAATCACAACAAATCAGATACCGGCAGCACATCGTCGATTCAGAACAAATCTGCGCGTCATTATACGAGACGGTAAAAAGGCGTCCGTGGCGACACAACGCGGCATTCATAAATAAATACATATCTTGGGGTATGGCCTAAGTTAAGAGATATGGGCAAGTATTTTTTAGTGGATTAGATTTCGTTTGTTGTGCATAAAATCGATTACAAGATTACATTACGATTTACAAGCATAAATGAAATTTTTTTTTTGGTAAAAAACGTATTATAATAATATATTAGATAAGAATTATACATATAACAGGGGAACATAATATTATACCTGAATATCCACCCTCTCTTCCGCTCTATTATTTCTCTTAAAGGAGATATATTGTCTATTATCTAACTCTATATTGAGTATTTAAGTACCCTGTTACATTTAAACATCCGCACTTTCTATCACGTATCTTTGTACACACGCACAATCTGCCGCTCAAACACTGCTACCAAGTAAGCGCTTTCTACTTGTATCCTATACCTCTCATACTCCATCTCCCACGCTAGTTTCCTGTACCACACAAAATGTACCACGCAACCCTACAGCTTATTACCCCGGCTCCCGCTCCCACCTCCGCTCATCCCTCACACCGCTCACACACAAAAGACGCACACCGCCCGCTCACGGATGCGTCGGGCGTCGCGAAAAACCTGTGAAACTGCACGTAATGGTCGCAGGACATTTGTAAAATTATACCGCGGATTGTTCAAAATATCCCACCGCAGACGTCACAGGCAATTTATTGTGGCCGTAGATGAGTTATATCTTAGAGGGAACGTAGGGTTGCCACACGGCGGAAATAAGTAGTGAAACTGCTTGAATAAAAACAGGCAATAGGGAGTTATGTGTGTTGGAGTGTATGAACTTATTATGAAATAATCGTTATGTTATGCATAGAAAATAATTGGGTATTTAACATATGTGTCTAAATGTTAAGCTTTATTATAAAAGAGCTTTCAACAGGAGAGTTAAGATTAATTATGGAAATTCTTATAAAATAAGAACTGGTCTTCCGACGGCTGCACAATTTCAAATTCCTATACACATATACTGTCATCCTTTATATTTCTCTCAATACTTGATGGAACATAAGAAGTCATTTTATATAAATGAAATGAAATTAAGCAAAATAACATTACACAGAAAATCACATAGTCAGCTACCTTCCATATAAACGTCAACAGTGTGTCTCATATTTCTTATAACAAAAGCCATAAAAATATTGCTACGTAAATATCCTCAGTCTCTACCGCTATAATACTACCCTATGGCCTATACGTCCAATGTAGGCACTTTTTGCGCTACCCCGAAGTGACTCCTAAATTATTTAGTTCTATGTTTAATTTATAATGTCATTTATTAAATATCCTTGCTACGTGACATGTACAACCTTTTTCTTACCCTTTAAGTTCTTCATTTGAATTGAGGATTTAAAATGGTAATATAGTTATAGTATGACCTAGTAGTAGATTTTTGTTGTTGTATATGCCTTTTTTAGTATATGAGCTATAAGTACAGGCATAAATACAATTGCAAAATTTGTAAACTTTAAACATGATTACTTTTTTATTGGTTGACCAGTTATTATATAATTATAATCATAATTCTACTCTATAAAATAGATGAAACTTACACTAGTAGGTACACACAGTCTATATGACTTGGAATATCTTATTCATTCTACATCAAACAATAAGCTACGTAGGTAGTGTTTGTTCAAATAGTAATAGATAATAATTAACTGCTTCATGTGGTCATAGCACTGACAATATAATACATAATTTATTCTGTATGATGCACCACGCTGGCCCTAAGCGAATGTCTTCCAATGAGAGTCTTCCAGAGTATATCTTTTTAAACAGCGGATATAACTTCGTAACGTTCGTATAGGAACTCTTTCCTTGAAAAACACCCTTATACTAAATATCGCTATAAACACAATTACGGCGACTACAAAAAGGCGACATCTAAAACGCGTTAAAACAAAAATGGTACCAATGAAATTCGGGGACCGTTACACTGACAACATAATACTCGGTCCAGAAAAAACTAATGGATCGATTCACGCCTGGAGTTTTTCATTTGTACCTATTGTATGGTGAATCCGGGATAACGGTATCGATGTTTGAAACTGTTTATGAATAAGTGGAAATAAGTAAAAGAGTGCAGATTTTGCAATGTTCTTTTAGTGTAGGATGTGCCAGTATTTTTACTAGCTAAGCAAATGATGCGGGTAATAAATAAGGATCTATGTATAGCGGTGTGCCGTGTGTCTGACCAACTAAAATGTATACCAAAGTTTGCTATAATTTCTCCTGCTAAAACTCACGAAGGACTTGTTACAATTTTTTCATCAACCTCTGGAATAACTTTTAGATACGACTACATCCTACATCGGTGGTAAAAATATAATTAGTAAAGATATAAGACACAGAAAACAAAGGATTTATAAACTGAAAAGATGAAAAGCTCTAGTATAAGCTTTAACATTCATTCCTTTAATTATAGCAGTTTTGAATGGAACGGTTAAATTCTTTACAATTTCAAGTTGTTTACAAAAATTTTACAGCAAGCATTATCAAATCAAGAAAAATTATATTTACTAGTATAGATTGCCTAACTAACCTCAAATCGCTATGTCAATCACAATAAACAACCAATAAGTGTAGAAACATGGCGTCTAGTAATTGGGGAACCCGTAACATGATGGGATTATGGGATATGGGACCCCGGGGACCGTTTACAAGTGATGGGGTAACGTGATGTAATTTTTACACCCTTCAAATTATGGTTATGAACTATTAGATTATGTAGGCGTGATAGTGCAAAATATTTTTATCGTAGCAATTGGTTCTTATAGTATTAAAATAAAAATAGTCAAAATATAAGTATGTAACTATTATGTATGCGCGTTTTAGAAAAATCTTATAATATATTTTTTAACAGTTCCTCAAATCTATTAAAAAGCTTTTTAAGCAAAAGTATAAACTGTACCTACCTACATTCTGCAAGTAAGCTGTTGTTTTGTTTTCCTTAGCTTATTCGTCAGTTTAAATGAAAAAAAATGTATGAAAATATGTGAAAATGTGGTAACAGTCTATCAGGAACACTCTTAACAAGTGTAGAAACGGGCTCTCAGCGTCCAAGACACTAGCAATTTGACTCATCGACAAAAAAATGCACATCTGTCCACACATATTCCAAAACCTAATCAAAAGTTAATGGAACGAGGAAATATTTGCAAATATGTAGGTATACGTCCATGTATGTATATTCTTTTTTTTTATTCTCCACCTGTCAAGTGTCAAAAACCGGCTTAATAAGGTTTGACGTTTCTCTATAGTCTATATACCTTGGTCTATACCTATAGACGACACAAAAGCGCGAACTATGAAGGAATAACAAAAATGGCGCGTTGTTTATTTGTATTAACAGCGCTGCGTCAATCAAACTGGACAGCCGATTGTCCCCAACCTGTTCTTATAGGGACGAATAATATTCTTAAGTTAAGTTTACACTTATCTCTTTAAAATCCAACTTATTTAAAGGAAGAGCAGTCTGCAGTGATATTAACGTAAAACCTACCTTTAAAACTCAAATCCATCGCCTAGATATGGTTTGGTGTAAGCACGCCGAAAAAATATGTATAAGAATTCTAGAAAAAGAAAAAAGTTTAATATGAAAAGTATTTTTTCATGTAAAACTTTTTAGTAGCAAAATTATGATCCCTTCCCTGAAGCCACATATAATCCACCCACTTTCTTAACAACTAGAACGAAGGTTAGGTAATAGGAAAGATTCAAATGATGATACAAACTTGAGAGTTGAGACAATTCAAATATAAAGAACTGCTGCTGATAAAGCTGTTCATGCTGGCTTTGCTCTGGTTAACCTAAAAAAATCCTTATATCACTGAACACACTGAAAAAATTCTAATTCTATTCAGTATTTAAAAAAAGTTACTTAACTACAAACTCATACATTATTACGAAGATAAAGCTCCATTGTAGATAGAGCTTTACCAACTAAAACGCGTGTTTTTCATCGATATTCATCGCGATAAGTTAGTGTTGGCTACAAAATGTCGATATTTGCGAGTCAAATATATCGATAGCCATGCTTGTGCGGGGATGCTGGGAGCGTGTTCTGAAAACATACAGATCATAGTTAGTTTTATTTATCGACGCTTTTTGTATTTTTACTGAAATTTATTTAGAATTTTAATTTTAATAAACTGGAAAATTTTGAATTCTTGTTTTAATTTCATTTCTTTTCCATAACACAAGCGAAAGCTTAGTATGGGATCAGATCGTGCCGTATACGTGCCGTATTGTCCTGAAATTGTCCTGAATAAATAAACTAAATTTATAAGTAAGTACTTAGCTCTTCTACAAAAATTAAATAATTTATTTTTCAAGTACCTACTTAAATCAAACATTTAATTTTAAATTAAAATTCAAGAACATAACTGAAGGAAACAGAAAGCGAACTTTCCACTAACGAAGTTCCAATACGAGATGAAACCATTATTTAAATATGAACATCATCAAACAAGATTTTCAAATATTCCCACTCAAATGTACCTATATTCTATTTAAAAACTATAGGTAAAGCAACAAAGGTCTGTTTGTTGCGAAACTTATTCATAAAATACTTGTTTTCGTCAAGAAACGGCATACAAACATATTATATATTCAACTTACAACCCCAATTTTTCATGCGTTTTCATAGCAAAGCATTCCCGCTCAAACTAAGTTCCCGTATATCACAATATCATTATGAAAACCCGCGTGTTTCTCGTTTCGTTAACGATATGAGAATTTGTACGTCGCGTTGTTTTGATTGACGACTCAGATGCATTATAACAATAACAATCAATACATTTCATTGTTTATTGTTGAAAAACCGAACCGTATTTGGTATGATGTTAGCATTATATTGTAACGCGATGGTTTGTGAATATATTTGTTCCTCTTTCACGTAAATGAGCTGATCGGATTTGTATGAAATTTTCTAGAGAGATATAATTTTGGCCGGGTAGTTGCTAAGCAAGTGAACTTGTAGACTTCAGCTAGTATTTCTACAACTAAAATATTATGATGAGCGTTGTAATAGAAGTTGATATGTAGTTGAAATTATTTTCAGTGATAAGGCTTATTGTCTTCTGTTCTGATTCTTAGTAAAAGTCTGTTTTTGTATAAGAAGATATAGGTACTATAAAATACTCTATGGGTTTGTAAAATGTTGCAAGTGTTTAATATACAATCATGCAAAAACTTATAAACTGATTTTGTTGTATTGTTAAAATTTATTTAGATTTCTGTCCTTACAAGACTTCTTTCGTGTATTGTGTATATGATTGACCATTGTAAAACTATTATAAGTACAATATAAGTAGCTATTCTACAAATTATCTACTAAACATTCCACCTAAAACCGAACTACCAACCTAATTCCGCGTGATTAATATCCCACTTACCTAGGATGTTCATTTATTGAGCAATTCCACATTTTAATGACTAAATCGTGTAACATTGAATCAGAATACTCTAAATCCAATTTCCCACCCTATTAGAGTTACCCTAAGCAATTACCCTTAAATGGTGTGATTGTATCTGCCCACATAATCGAAATAATGGGTACCACTATACAATCTTTATTCTTTAACTGCTGTAATTCGATTAGGTTGGTACCGAATAAAAGCCCTCTGTGGTTGGTTGTTCGTAAATGTTACCCTCTGGTAATAAATTCTGGTTGGAATTTAAAGTTTTCGTCTATTCTTCTAGATAAGGTCATATTTATGTATGAAAACAATACCTATAATATCCTGAAATCATAGTAGGTACCTACTGAAAATTTATTGTCATGAAATAAATACTGAAACTTAGTCCTTAGTTTTTTTCTAAAACGTACCTTATACCTATCACGTATGGTCTAGTCTAGGTGAGCTTTATATGCCGGCAGATAGTCTCTTATTAATGTAAGAAATGAGATTAATATTTTTACAACAATAATTGTCTTTTCACATTTTTCTTAAAAAGAAACGTTTTTGCATAGTCGCTTAACTATAATACAAACTAGATAGTACATATACTATGTCTAAATTCCACATTGTAGGTTCTAAGTTCTAACTGCTATCAAAAAGTAATCCAGTATTTCTAACCAAACACATTCAAATAAAAAATAAAATAAAATAATATTTATTTGCTAAAAACATGGTACAGAGAGGTGTGAAGAGATAGGTATAGGTACCTAATTGTTCATCATGTTTCGCTTTGTATAAAGCATGCAAATGTATTATGCGTAAAACAGATATTGAATCTAAATTCCAATACAATAAATTGAAATATCATTCTATTTTCTATAGGTATAAGTATTATACAACAATTTCTGATATCATCATCGAGATATATTACTAGAGGGGTTATTCCAAACAAAAACATTGCGCGCGGCCGATGTGGTGGGGTACGTGTGGAACGAGCGAGGCGTGGCTTCAAGTTCAAAGATTAAGCAATGCGTGCAGATGCGACACATTGTGCAATCTGTTTACTCGGTACTATCTGGTGGTACTGATACTAGGGAATTAATAAAACGAGGATTTTATATTAAACTATGTATTTTAATTTCCTTTAAATAATATCAATTTATTAAGCTTTTGTCGTTTTGTGTAGTAATCAATAGTTTTATCAGTTTTTGCTTCATGATGTAATTTAAATGGATACGATGATTCAATGTTGATGGCGTTTACGTATAAGAAACTCACATTTTGAAAAATCTCACGCGAGATTCGAGGATGGGGGAGGGGTTGAATAAATTCTCACGACATCTCACCAGGGGGGGAGGGAGGTGCAGAAAATTTTAAAAAACACCTCACGTAATTTATGGACGCCCCCTTACTCGATCACAATTTTTGTAACTTTACTATAAACGGAACTACATTTAAAAATATACTTTATTTATTGAGTTATAAGGTTGCTTCCATTCTGTTTATTTACATTCTCAAAAACATCAATCGCTGCAGAGGTGGCTTGCGACAAAGGCGGCTTGTGTCAAAGGCCTCGGCGATATCATTTAAGAACATAATATTATGTACTTTAGGCAAACTTGTTATAAGATCTATTTTACTTTCTTATTAGTCCATTTGACAAGGATATTGGGTAAGATACCTATTGGAATAATTTTATTATTATGTATGTACTTATTAAATCCGCGAATAAAAAAAATTTTTAGTCGTGAATATAGAAATTGGGTCGCATTTTTTTAATCCGCGAATAGTGAAAACACGAATAAAGGAAGCGCGATTAAGGAACTTTTACTGTATTAGTTTCTGTGAATGTTGTGTTTATTTGTAATTGTTGTGCATAATAATTTATAAATCCTATTGGAACAACTATTGATTAGGCTTTTTTTAATAAATAAAAATAGGTAAATAAATAAATATTACTTAATATAACCTACCGTTTTACTTTGCGTAGTCGGGTAAAAGTATAAATATTTAGGTACTACACCACGGTAATCTTTCCTAGTAGATATTGTATATACATAGTTAAAAAAATCCAGTTACATTTTTTTAACAGACTCATCGATAGTGTCACGTCTGTGCTGTTAGTCTATGAAAAATGGCGCGAAACGCAGAACGCGTGGTGATTTTTCGCAAAATGATAACAATATTAGTAAAATGCATGACTTACTCATAATAAGGAAACTTACTGGTGAAAAGTCACTCCTCGGGCTTTGTTTGTATTATGGGAACTGTTAAAACAATATCTAAGCAAACACGAAGGCATTTTGAACAGAGCAATAACACGTGTTGACGCGGCAAGCGGGGGGCACAGTCCGACACAGACTAAAGAGACTTGTGATTCTTACCTCTAGCTCGTGTTAAAGAGAGTGTAGTAGCGATCGCCTCTCTAGTACGTAGTACATTCTATCTCGATGGATATCATGTATAAAAAATGATAATCCATAAAAACTATAACATTATAACAAGGATTACCTTTAATTGTTACAGTAATCTCATCTAATTGCAAGCTCCTAATAAAAGCATAAAACTGAGTGGTCGCATTTATCATTAAATCACTGCAAATTACTAGAAAATCATTGTTCAATGCAAAATCAACTCTATGTAAAGCGATTTAGGTTCAAAACGTACATCGAGCAACGTTGTAAAGAAAATTATGTTACACTTCACTTTTATAGAAAAACGAACTTTAATAAAATGTAGCAAAGCTCAGTTTCGTTTGAACACATCTTAATACTTTTATAGACTAATTTTCCGACATCAAGTTAGGGATAGGCTGTCTTGCTTTCACTCCTGTTATGAGACTATTACCGTCTCTGTCTCGCATCCTGCTATTGATTTTCTCTCGGATAAGCTTAAGAGGAAGGAATTTGCATATGGTTAGGAAAATTTTATTTTTAGACTTGTCAAATCTGTACAAAATAGGGATTTACTCACTTGTTTTATAGAAATCGTCTATTGTTTATTGTATATTTTTTACACAGCTGTCGCCTGTTAGTTTGTACTTTTTTTATACAAACCTGTAGGTTTGAGTCGTCGTAATATGTCGTAGTAGTATGATATAATATCACTACATAGTATAAAACAAAGTCGCTTTCCCTGTCCCTATGTCCCTATGTCCCTATGTCCCTTTGTACGCTTAAATCTTTGAAACTACGCAACGGATTTTGATGCGGTTTTTTTTAATAGATAGAGTGATTCAAGAGGAAGGTTTATATGTATAATAACATCCATTAAATAGTGGAGAAGTACTGTTATTTTTGAGGTTTCTAATGTGATGTCGTAAAAAATTACATTGTTTCCGCTTATATTGCAAACGAAGGCTGAACCCTACGAGTTTTATCAAAATAATGTACTAAGTATTATACACATTTAAAAGGTCTACAGAAAAGTCCGCGATGGTACCTATATGTCTATCTCTTATGGATAACCCACAATAACATTTTTTTGTCATTTACTTTTTACGACAAATAATAGCTAATTTTCGAAGCGATTTTCACCAATACAGCATTAATCCTTAACCAATTAAATACCTTGAATACATTGTTCATTTAATATAGATCTATATGGCACTTTACACCGTATGATTTAAGTGAATATTTTCGAAGATATTACAGATTTAAAAATTGCGGGCCGTAGCGTTTGCGGCGGTACCGGCCGGCCGGGCCGCTATGTTTTTATATATGTATGTCCAACGTTCACAGTTTTTCTGTAGTGTATTTAGTATCAGCATTGCACATTTGCACCCGTGCGAAGCCGGGGCGGGTCGCTAGTATCTAATATTTATCAACTAATTAAACAGATACAACTTTTCAATAAATTAAACAAATATGAAATAGGTTACATCAGCAAAGGTCTAATGAAACATACTTAGTGTACCTACATGTAAATCCCAACATAGGAAAATATACCTAGAGCTATAATTTTCCTGTACAGCTAATAGCTATCTATCTTTTATTATATTAAAATGCATAGGGTTGTTTTCACGTACCTAGGTACATAATATCGTTGATTCGTATCACAATGCAGATTTGTCGAATGTATGTTTCTTCGTGATTTCATAGGAACGCGGGTGGAAAATCGTAGAAAGAGAACGATAAAATAATAGATATATATTATATTAGTTGTGCAGCGCGGTTTCACCCGCATTGCTCCGCTTTTGTTGGTCTTAGCTTGTTGATATATAGGTAACCTATAGCCTTCCTCGATAAATGGGCTATCTAACACCGAAAGAATTTTTCAAATCGGACGAGTAGTTCCTGAGATTAACGCGTTCAAACAAACAAACTCTTCAGCTTTATAATATTAGTATAGACTATAGATTAATAGAGGTTTGTACCTAGTCCTACATACCTACTCTTCTCTTTAACTATCAGATTCAGATACCTACCTTTCATTAATATTCATGTAGGTAAAAGTTTCTTACGATTTCGTAGCTGAAATCCTAACCCGAATTTATCATACTTATAGATTATTATGTTTGAACAACTTCTACTTTTTTTAAAAAAGAATGTGACCAGTAGTATACGGGGTACCTATATAAACTGTTTATGTAGAATATACTATCCAAATTAAAATATTAAAAAATAATCTCTATGCTTATAAAAAAATATTTCAAAAGTGCCACCCTTAACACAATTACATAATAATACAATTAAACTATAATTGCGTATAACTGAACCCTTAACCACACCCTATAGATCACACGCACACTTAGATCGCGATCTTTTCATTGGTTGAACACCCTTCGTGTACAAGCTGGTGTAGTGTGAGTGTCGCAATATGGAAGGAATACTTTTTATTAATTTATTCGCGTTTTGTTGACATTATCTATAAAAAAAAATATAGAATGGGTGGACTAATTCGCCTTTTTATTATTTAAATCCGGGGATAATAAAATGAGGGCAATTTCAGGAATGTGAATAATGTCATGTCAATAAATAAACTAAAAAAAAAAGCCTGAGTTCCTGAATTCTTTATAAGTGCATAGAAATGTTTTTATAAAAAGGTTTTGGGGTAGATTTATCAAATAAAAGGCGTTCAAAAACCATACTATTTATTCATAAGTAATTTAATTACATACAAAAAAACAACAATATAACGCTATCAAACAAAACACTTGAATAATTTGACAGATAACAAACGTCATAACCTCAAAACATTGCCGCCATAACGTCTGTCAAAAATGAACATAAAAACTGATTCGTTCCTACTGCTCCCAGTGGTCCGCTCCATTTAATTTTAACGTCAACAGGCAACCCGACACTACGATATATACGTTACATGTAACAACATGTAACAGAACACTTCCAATCACGCTTTATTGAGCGAAAACCAATTCTGCCGCGTATAAATCCTAAAACGGCGAAACTTTATTTTGCCGCGAATCTATTTGTGGCGGTAAAATTGTATTGGTTTAAGATTATGTCATTGTATTTATTATCACTTGGTGTAGAAATTCAAGCATGGGCGTAGCCACGGTGGGGCAGGGTGGGGCACTTGCCCCACCCTGGCTCTGACCTGCAAGGTACCTAACCAAACCTAAAAAACGTAATTATCTAGGTACTGACTAAAAAACTTAATATCCGTTAAAAAATTCTCACTCGAAAGTTGTCAGGCGACACAAAAAAAATGCGATCAAAACAAAAAGCTTGCGTATGTTAGGTACATGATTTAAACCACTTTTGGTGCCAGAAAAAGTAGTGTAGTACTGTTACCCCATTCAAAGCTGTTTTTATTTAGCCAAATTCGCACTAAATTTCCCATCCAATTTCACTTTTGTTTTAGGATAAGTTACTGACCATAAAAGCACAAAATGCTGACAGATCCAGGTGGAGCTACGCTCGCAGTCTTACATAAAAGTTTTTGGTCGATATCTCGGAAACTATCCATTTTAAGGCAAAAAATATTGGGAATTTTTTGTAGGTAGTAAAATTTTTAAAAATTTTTATTTGTAAACTTTTTGTAAAACTTTCCGTTTACGATTTATGGCCTATTTAATGAGCCGGTTAATCATCTTGGGCAAGTAACTCTTTAAATATTGGATTAATCAATGAAATGCATAGGCATTAATATATTATACATATGCATTATCCATTTATTAAGATTAATTTATTTAAAACTTTTTTTCTAATGCTTTTTGAGTTATTTAACGTTTGGCGATAAATAGTAAATTTCAAGGTACCTATGCAATATGCATGTTTCGTACAACTAAATAATATTGAGTAGTTATTTTATATTCGGATGCAAGAATAAAATTAAGGAAAATATTTAAAAAAAATGTAACTACATATTAAAAATTTTCTATTACTTAGTAAAAAAAAAATAAAAAATTTTGCCGTTTCGGAAACGGTGAAAATCCACTTGCATTGGAAATTTCTTCTTCGTTTTTATTACATCCGTAAAAAAACTTTTGGCCTGCCACGACACCCGCCGAGCGGTGGCATTTCTACTAGACCGGGAGATACTGACACAAAATTTCGAGTCATTTGTAACAGGATGGCGGTTCTACAGGGGTCTTAGTACGCAATGATAAAAAGAAAAACGATGGTGTGAACGCTGGTACCGGCGGCTTAGTCGCGTGGGCGTTAGTCGAACTCGTCGGAAAAATAGCGAAGTCAAACGATTTGTAACACAAAAATTTTAGAATTTACCGATAGCCCATAAAAAAGAAGTAGGCGGTACTTGCGGTACGTTCGGCGAAAAAAAAAAATTTTTGCAGATTTTCGGCGGTATGGCGACCATTTGGAATCGTCCGAAAAGTATGGTATGGTGATTTTCGTAAATGGCTACACGACGATGGTTACCTGTGCAAAAGTTAGCCTGGTACAAATGGTTGAATTGTTTTTTTTTTAAATCAACACATTTGCGTCGGTATGGCGGGCTGTAAGTCACACCGGAAAAGTATGGCATGACACTACCGCCTACTTCTTTTTTATGGGCTATCGGTAAATTCTAAAATTTTTGTGTTACAAATCGTTTGACTTTCGCTATTTTTACTACGAGTTCGACTAACGCCCACGCGACTAAGCCGCCGGTACCAGTGTTCATACCATCGTTTTTCTTTTTGTCATTGCGTACTAAGACCCCTGTAGAACCGCCATCCTGTTACAAATGACTCGAAATTTTGTGTCAGTATCTCCCGGTCTATACATTATACGTGGAACAACTCAAAAAATATGGGCACTAGAAAAAAAATCTCAAACAAAACTTGTAGAGAATAAAGTGACCTAAAAACTATGTACATACATGCATTTTATTCATTAATCCAATATTTTAACGATCAACCGGTTCATTAAATAGGCCATAAACCGTAAATAGTAAGTTTTACAAAAAAATTTATATGGTATAAAATATGCGAAATTTTACTTTCTACAAAAAAGTCTAAGCAACTTTTGCCCTTAAGTGGATAGTTTTTGAGATATCGGTCAAAAACTATAAGATTGCGAGCAAAGCTCCACCTGGATCTGTCTTCATTTTGTGTTTTTAAGGTCAATAAGTGACCATTAACCTAAAACAAACATGAAATCGGAAGTGCAAGGTTTTGCTTTATTTACTGAGTTATTTAAAATAGTTTATTTTTCTATTTACATAGACCTATATTTTATGGTAAAAAGGAATCATATTATTGTATTAGACAGATAAACTATATAATATAGGGATGAAATTTGCAACATAAACGGCTATATCTTTTGTTTGTTTTGATTTATTCATTATTATTTCAGCTTGATACCGTCACGCGTTCTTGAAAAAAAAAATTGGTTGTCTGTAAAGTCGGTTTACTGACGATAGTTGAACGTGACAACGTCTTAAGGCCGATTGTGCTTCTTTGTCGCTCGTTCCGCGCTCTCGCTTGCACTTCAAGCCTTACATGGAACGCCTCAGAGCGAGGTAACGCCGCATGAGTCATGTTTTTTCGTGCGTGCAGCCGGCTCTATCGAATTATAAGACGTTGTCACGTCAAAAAAGGTATTTTTAGACAGACAGACAGACGCACAACAAAGTCTGCCTGTCGGTTTGTCTGTCAACACACTTTTTCTCAGGAACGCGTAGAGTTATCAAGCTGAAATTTATATCGAATACTCAAGTCTACGGTCTCTTAAAGCTGTGAAAAAATCAAACTTATAAGCCAACACAATCAAAAGATACAGCCATTTTATGCTGCAAATTATCGCAAATTTCGACATTCGCAAGGGAATCAAAACCTACATTATACTTCCCGTGAACACAAAGTCTTGAAATTTGAAAAAAAGCAATGTCTTATAGCACAGATAAAGGAAAAATTGCTAAAACATACATTTTAGAGTTACAACATAATAAAAGTAGGTTTGTTCGGAGCCCTCGGTGCGCGACTCCGACTCGCTCTTGGCCGGTTTTTTTTTGCCCCACCCTGTGCCCATGGCTAGCTACGCCCATGAATTCAAGTGTGATCTTTTCGTGTGGAAATATCTGATAAAGCTAGGTAATGAATTCAACAAAATCATAAGTAGGTACACTAATTAATAGTACCTAATTATGACATCATAATAAACAGAAAATCAAGAGTTAGTAACTTTATTCTAAAACTAGCTGCTACGCGCGGTTTCACCCCCGTGGCTCCACTCCTGTTGGTCGTAGCGTGATGATATTATATAGCCTATAACCTTCCTCGATAAATGGGCTATCTAACACCGAAAGAATTTTTCAAATCGGACCAGTACTTCCCGAGATTAGCGCGTTCAAACAAACAAACAAACAAACTCTTCAGCATTATAATATTAGTATAGATATTTTATTTATTACGTAGCCCTTTTCTAATAATGAGATAGGTAACTAACGTAGGTACCTACTCGTATCATTTAATTTATTTTATTATATACTTACCTATACATACACCTATGAGATAAATGATAATACAGATTACGTTTAAACATATTATCCGTAAATGTTTTTCACAATATTTTAGCAAGGGTTCAATGTAAATAAAATAAAAAATGTAATTTCGCAACGCAATGGCAACCCCAAAAGGATAATCTCCATAGAGCCATAGAGAGAATAACTTTGCCGCCAATTCTATTCAATATGACCGCAGGCCATAAAAGAAAATGCACTTGAAAAAGGAAACAAATAAAAAAGCTCTTTCAATAAAATTTGGCGTTGGTTTAAGGATATTTTGTTTACTGAAATAATGTTGCTTTAAAATTATGGGGTAAAGATGTTATTTCTATAACATTTACATAAACATAAGATAGATAGATAATATAAGATCTTTTTATCGTCTTATATTGCACAGACAATATTTTCTAAGAAGTGAACTAAGGAATTAAAATACCTGAATAGGAAAACAAACTTAAATAGCAAAATAGTAAGTTTATTATTTCGAAATCAGTGAATACATTTCAATATGTGTTTTCACTTATCAGTCTATTTATAGGTACATCCAATATTTTCAATATAACTAGTTATTTCTGTGACAAATAAAAGCACTTTATTTATATTTATTTATCGAACAAAATACATTTACAGTAACAGTATAAAACCCGAAAGCGATCCAATATACAGGGGTTCTATTTGTTCAGCCGTTCAAATAAAATAAAAGAGAAAAACGAAGCAAAATTCAATCACAATCTATCGGCTGCGAAATCGTTTACATTTATACAAACTTACACTATATGCTTCGTTGTATTTTTTAAACCCTTTGTTAAGCCCGCTTGCTGAAAACCGAAATCCCTTACAATGTGACAATATGTTTGTAAAAATTTTAAGTTTACTAAATAAATTACGCGATTTTATATTATCGCAATAAACATAATATCTACCTACAGAAAAATAATCCCAGATGATGCAGCTTATGAATTCTATTACCTAGAACTATATCTTAATCTTAATATATATAAATCTCGTGTCACAATGTTTGTCCTCAAATCTCAATGGACTCCTAAACCACTTAACCGATTATAATAAAATTCGCACACCATGTGCAGTTCGATCCAACTTGAGAGATAGGATAGTTTAAACATGCGAACCATGCAACCACGGGCGAAGCCGGGGCGGAAAGCTAGTCATAATATATATAAATCAGAGCGTAAAATTAACGATAACGTAGGAACTACGTATGGAATATATACATATGGAATATATTACCAGACAAAAAAAAAACATAATACCTACCCAAAAAAAATCTATATCTAAAATGCCGCCAAATCTGACATCTGTCAAAGTTCGCGCGCGATTGGGTGGTCGTTCAGAAATCCACTTAATCCACCCTGTTTAGATAACTAATGAGTTTAAAATCTTAGAAACGTGTGTATTTTAAATTATGTCATCCACTAATCTTTAAACGCGTTTTAAAAGCAAAAAGTGGAGATTAGAAAGGATTTAAGAACTTGTAATGTGATACTTAAATGTCTTATGTTGTCCGATGCGTCATGCTTACCTTAAATGGTGGACATTAATTTGTTAGAATTATGATAGCTCATTCTTGCTTGATTTATACGGATAATTTCATAAAACATTTTTAAAGTTAAATTATCGTCACATTTCGAGAAGTTAATATGGACATTAAAAGTCCCTTGTTTGAAAATGTCGTTTTATGGAAATATAAGTATTTATAACGTTGTTTATTTAACACCACGACAGGATGATAACGATGCATACTAATTGTTTAAACGACAGACTGAAACCAAAACGGTTCTGATTAATTAGATCTCGGGAAATTCTAAAAAAAGCGTCAACGATTGTCACGCTGCGCGGGAACATTTTTTGTTGGACTATTTTAAAACTTCGTTCGGAAACGTTTGTTAATTGTTTCCTATTAAGTTATTTTGACAACAGATGCAATACAAGCATTGAGATAATTAAATTACTACGTATGGAGGAGACACCACGAACAAAATCTGTGCGCCATTTTTTTGCTCTAGCTAAGTTTTAAAAATTATTATCTAGTTAGGTACTTACCGATGAAAGTTATTCCTTTGCACTTTTCCGTATTATTTGTATTATTTGTGCAATATCGTAACACACACGAAGGCATATTTGATGCGTTTCACTTTAAAACAAATAAAAAATGAGCGTGCAGTTACGCCATATGGCGTATGTTGAGCGGAACATAAGTGATGTAGGCGGTGTCGTCTCCATATGTATATCTCAATGAATACAAGTTATCTGTTTGGTTCCAGAAAAATGAACCTCGATTGTGCCACGTTATCTTTAATCTTTCTGCATAATTTGCTGGATGTGTTTAGGTATTACTTTTTTTGTTTTTCAATTAAGTTGTTTATTTGTTCATTTCGACTTTATTAATAGATAATAAGTAACTATAACTTATTCTAAATGTTGGAATTAACTATTATGTATTAAGATACATTTCTTATACAATTAAAATTTATGAAAAACTAAAGTAATTCCATAAAGCTAGCTAGGTACCTGTAACAAAATTAAACATTATGATTTGTAACAACCACTAAAACACCTACTTACGTATTTGAATAATTTGTTCAGAGCACTTAACGTAAGAGGTTTACAGTTTTAGCAGTACATCAAATCATTGCTCAAATAAACTGAAAATTACTTACAGATGGCAAATCAACATAAATATGATTATAAAAAACTCATAAACACGTAACGTGGCCTAAATTTAAGTGCATTAGTTTATTATTCACGTTTGTACAGTTGTGTGAAAAAAACATAGTGAAAAATTACGGAGAGCTAAGCTAACATCAGTTGAACATTTTGCTAAGCGCATTAGGGCCATTAGGAGTGATGATAGTGATATGATAATGAAATCATAGGTACACAATACACATAGCTAATACGCCAATTAGTACGGTATGTCTGTCTCATTAACTGTATGTGTATTTGAATTAACGAGGCTTTCAATTATCCTTTCAATTATCTCGCACGAAGTTTAAAAAAGTAATACTACAGCTTATTGACCAAAATTGTAATGAAAATCACTAACAACACACACACATGCACACACACACACACACACATACACTTCACTTTCACTCACTCATGCATAATGTTACCTTTATACTTAATTGTAATATAGGATTTGTTTATTATTAGTACTGTATCTTTTATGTTTTCTTTTTTGCTCACACACTGTATCTGATTGTTATTGGTGTACCTTGTAATTGGCGTATAGTATTGTATAATGTTCTATTTAATTTATGTTTAGCTGTAATTAGGTACCTTTTAGAAATAAATAAATAAATAAATCAAATAGGAATAAAAAAATGACAAATGACAAATAATTGTCATAATATCCTGTCCTACAAATCTACATACCTACAAATCTAGCATACGAAATACTCAGGAATTATGGGTATTGAATTCTTCTGCAGTGACTTTCAAGTACAACTGCCTTAAGAAGAAAAAACATTACAAATAACACCATAATAATATCACATATTATGGTAGAGAATAGATGTAGAGTCATATCAAAAGCTTATAGCAAAATTAAACTTAATTTCAAACTTCTGTTGACGATGTTACATCTGTCAACACAATCAGTAAGTGCGCGAACAACGTTCAAAAACGTTTTAGCGAAACATTCAGTAATAGTTTGGGATGTATCGACGCGTTCGGAAATTATTAATAGCTGTCATATTGTACGCTGATGGCGCGAAGATGTTGTGTTGACAGCTTAACATCCCGCCATTTTGTAGTACATTTAGTAAATGTAGATAAATATTTATGGGATGCCGAGTGACGTATATTTTCTTTATTACTGTGTATCTTCTTGGAATTTTGTTAATAATTCATGATTTATGTTCAATCAATAATTGTGTTATGATCGATTCTAGATGTTTGTATTCGATTTTGTGGGTTTACGCTGCGTAGGAGCCCAAACATAACCGAAGGAAAATGAAACTAGACTGCACAAGAGCATAGTTTAAAATCTACTTGCAAACGAGTTTCCGATGCAAACACTAAATTCAAAAAAAAATTGATTAATTTATCAACTATGTACTTACCTATACATTATATATATAATATATGCCTATAATATGAAATGCTATGCATCCTTATTATCCTCACTTCCTTAGATACTATTATTAAATATAAATTAAGTAGGTAGGTATGTTTGTTTGTAAGTAGGTATGTCGTTCTTTCACGTCACGTAGGAACACATTTATATATTATGATATTGAGGAGTCTATATGAGAGTGATACAGGATATGGCGAATTGGAGCTGGAAGTTCAAAGTAGTAGGCTGAAGAAATGTCACATTTGAGGCAACTATTAATTTTATTATTTTCTTTTGCCCAAACTTTACCCAAGCGCAAAGTATTCTGACGACATGCATAATCTGACTTATATCCGATCCGATTCGAATACATTAGGTAATTGCGAATCTACTCCATCCAACTCTCTTACCTATAAATAAGAAGGTAGGTCTACTTATTCTTATGACGAAACTTTTGAAATTACTTGCTGGGTTGAATGACTATGACATTGAGGTCAAATAAATAGTCTAGATGTCCCTGAAAGCCTTTATGCGAAATTTCTAATGTTGCAAATGGCCATGAAAAATAGCGAATAATAAAAAAAACAGCTGTTCCGCATATTGCCGTACCTATAGGTACTTACCTAGTATGTACAAACATAAAAAGTGAAAATAAATCATCAAAATAAAACTGTGTGATCATAAATTGTAACCTTTTTATTTAATGTCATATTTTAAAACTACTAGGCTCATAAAAAACAATATAGGTAAGTAGAAGGAAAATTAGTTACTTACATATATTTTGCCTGCGAACATAATTATTGCATCAAACATGGCATCAAATATCTAAAAATCTATGAAGAATTTTGTGATATTGTAAATGAAAGAATTATTAGCTTATTTTAAAATCTTTATAAAACATTTCATGCTTTTCTTTGTTTTCATTGAAAATTTTAATTTTCTCACGAAGGTGGAAACTGGAAACTGGATGCTAGTACCTACCAATGGTACCTACCTAACATTGCTTATTAGTTAGCTGTTATTCTCTAAAGTTATTAGTTATTCTCTAAAGTTTTATGCAACTGATGTAAGTTACATCCGATTCAAATTTAATAATTCCGACATATTATCTATGTAAATTAAAGTATGTGAGCGTTTTCAAAAAAAAGTGTACCCCTCACTTTCGGCCTGTCCCCTGTGTTTCAAGTCGAATAACAAGTAAAATTTATACTTGGCTAATTATTGTAATGCTTGAAAAGTATTAAATACATCATAATTTGATAAATGCAAACAATTAATTCACGGAAACATTGCGTACTATTTTTGAAATAATCATTTTTAAAACTAAAGTGTCAGTTTTTGGCGTGTCCCCATCCAAGTTCTTCGATGTTAGAGAAGCGATACTAAAAAGTTTTATACCAGGGTACCATAAGTTTTAGTGTCGTTTAAAAGTACATTTATTTGCGAATCGTCGCATGTAGTTCATAATTACGACCTTATAATCGTTTAAAAACAATTTGATTTCCAAAAATATCTTATAAAGTGGTACCGACCGGACATGTCGGGTTTACCACGGCTAATAATGCAACTTAGATATTTTAGATTACTATTTGAATTTTATAAATGGCAAAATTATCGTTTACTTTCACCGTCCGCCAATTTAAAAAAGCTAATTTTCAAATACAGTTCGAGTAAAACAGATGTGTTTTGTGAGTGCAACGGCCGTTGAAATTTCTACTGTCTGGTTTGAGACATATTATTACTTGATACAGGTAAGTAAACATCGTTTAAATACTTTCAGAAGATGAGCAATATATTCATTAACCGTTATTTACATTTGATAATCAGTGTAGGCACATTTTTTCGTCAGAATATAATTTTGACTAAAAACTGAGAAGAAAACGTCACGTCAGTTTTGCAACATTTTGCTTCGTGACCTATAGGCTGACAAGAAAAGTCGCAAAACTGCAGCATAAAGCTAAGTCTAGATTGTCATTGTAATATTCTACATAATTTTTATAATTTTTTCATATTTTTAGGTTTCACTAATCTCGGGACCAAAAAGGACATGTATAATTTTCAAAAAATGGTATTGCAATGAATGCGTTGGTCAGCAGGTGGGTCGATCAACTTTTAATGGTCCGACGGTACACGCATCATGTCCCTGAACGATAATTAATAAACATGAAATCAGAAAGAGTTAAATTGGTTTTAATTATATTCCTCTTAATATTTTCTAACATTATTGTGAACAATATTTTACTTGCTTTATTAATTTGTGCGTAGTTTCATGGTTGTCCAGAGACTAAATGCAATTTTCCAGTACTATCACATTTGTCCCCAAGCTACTATGCATAAACAAACTTCGCATCACGAACACATACAATCACGACCATAAATACCAAATACACTTCTTGATTCAGTTCATGATTATTGACATAAAAACATACAAATATTTTTTTTTTATTGGATATAATACGATTTTCAGGCATTTTACTTTTGTCCCCATAAATCATCTACATGGCACAGGTCTCACAGACAACCGTAATTTAGTTATGGAAACAAAACACAAATGGTGCGGTAGATTCCTAAACAACAAGCTAAACACAACAATTAACTGTCGGGCTCAAACGCCATTTTGATTTGTATAAAATCACGGCAACAGTCGTCCGAGCGATGTTGGTGAGTGTGGGGTGGCTTTATTGTCAGTCCGTCAGACAACTGTGATTAAAGCATAAGTACTTGATGCATTGTTATCAATTATACTACACGAGATGCGCTTTCGTCTATAATTTAGTGTGAGCTGAGATTAATATATAAAATAACAATAGTATTTGCTTGGCGGCTCAAAACGTTAAAAATGTCCCGCGGACAACCAGTCACTGGGCCAACCAAAGTGGTTGTACCATGGACAATTTGGTTGTACCTAGGAAAATAATTATATAAAACTTATACTTTAACAGTTAAATAGTTCATGTTTTGTTTATTACTCGGCTGTTTCGGGAACACATTTTTATTACGCGATTTTATGTCTAGTTTAATTGTAATTTTAACATTTCAAAAATCAAGACGCTACTACTACAACTAAGATGTCCCCATATGAAAATCACATTATACTTCATTCATTCAGTTATATCGAGAATCAGTTCATTTTAATTAAGTAAAATCAATAATGCGATACGTAACAACCTCGCCTTAATAGTTTTTTTGTAAAAAATATCACTATTTCCGCTTTACTGAAACTTTTTTATATATGAAACATTATTTGGTTGTTCAAAAGACATCATTCGTTTCAATTTTAATAAAAATATTTCGTATTTTGGGTGTAAATAGAACAAATATCAAAATATTATTTATTATTTAATATTAGAAGAATTTGTTTTAATTCTTAAGGGAATTTAACATTTAAAAAAGTACTATTGTGTAAGTTGTCCAAAGGACATTATTTCCCGTGAATAGATCGGTTCGTGAAGGTAAATCCACAAATGTATTTAATCAACATCACTGCTGCTTATATAATCTTAATCTACGAAGAATTATCTTCTAAATGAAATAGTAAAATGCTGAAAATTAAGTAAAAAAAAAAATACGAGAAAATTATGATCGGGACCTTTAAAAATTGATTGACCCACGTATACCCTGAATACATATGTGATGCATGTATGGAAAGTTAAAAGGTGTAGTGTATGTATTTCTTCTGAGTTTTACCCTAAAATTGATACTGTGTCAAACTGTGTGTTGATGTATTTTTTTATGATACTAAAATAAAATTTTTGTAAACGTTTTTCTCGGTTTTATTTTAACCATGTAAATTGGATTCAATATAAACCTAGCCTTATAAAAAATGGTCTATCGGTTTTGCGACAGTCCCCCGTTTTGTGACAAGAAAAATTTTAGTTTTTACATTTTTTTATTATAAGGGACACAAATAATTTGATTTCAATATTTAAAATGGTTTTGCTGTTCCGAAATAAAATAATCACTTTGCCGATTTTAATCAAAATGTATTAAGTATCGTAAAAGTAACGGCTACTTTGGCATCAGCTGTGGCAAAACAGAACTTAAAGCTAGTTTAATAGGAATTTTATTAATTTGTCGACTTCAATTTTCTATTTTTTAAATAATGTATGTTATAATCTTCGTAACACAATCAAAATATTTTGCGTCTTCCTTCGTAGTTAATAGTTACATGAGCATTAATGACTGTCGCAAAACTGACACTTTTTTTCACAGTCCCAATTTATTTTGATGATTTCTCGTAAAACAAATTAATCTGCAAGCAATTAAATACAATTTCTCTTACTATGATGTACCTATATTTAAAATTTCTAAATCAAAATTTCATTAAAAATGCAACATTTAAAATTTATCCATAAATTCAGTCATGGTACACTTTTTTTTGAAAACGCTCATGTACGACCATGTACGACTTTAAATATTTTATCTAATGCGGTGTTGATGTAGACATCTATTGGTAAATTGTAGAAACTAAAGGAGCAAATCCCCAACAGATGGCGCTACTCTTATATAATAAAGCGCCATCTAGTTCGTCAAGGTGAAGACTGACTAATTACGTTTCATTTATTGCAAAAAAATATTTCATATTATTTGTAATATATAGTTTGAAAATATATTTATATAATAACAATATATTTACTTTAATAATCTTAATCTTTTAATATTTTATAAAATAAAATTTTATTGAAAATACTGGAACGTACATTTTCGCAGTGCTGCCAACTGAAAAAAATGACGGAAATCAGAAATAACTAGTCGCAAATCCACCATTTTCCCTTTGTAACTAACCGGTGTTCAAAACACGTGCGTACGATCAAGTTACATGGAAAACTTAAGTGTTCGCGTATAGAATTTGAATATAAACATAATAAAAAGTGCGCCGCGCTTCTATTTACACGTCACACGTGGTTAAAATATCAAAATGAACACCGAAAAGCTAAAGAAACTGCAGTCACAAGTCCGCATAGGCGGTAAGGGGACTCCAAGGCGTAAGAAGAAGGTTGTCCATGCGACTGCCGCTACAGATGACAAAAAATTACAATCATCATTGAAGAAACTGTCCGTAAACACCATCCCAGGTATCGAGGAGGTTAACATGATAAAAGATGACGACACTGTGATTCATTTCAATAACCCTAAAGCGCAGGCATCACTCGCGGCGAACACATTCGCCATCACTGGCCATGGAGAAAACAAGCAAATTGCTGAGATGCTGCCCGGTATCTTGAGTCAGCTCGGCCCCGACGGGCTCAACCGTCTAAAGAGGATAGCATCGAGTGTGGCCGCCCCTAAACCCATTGATGAGGATGACGAAGTACCTAACCTAGTCGGTAATTTTGACGAGGCTTCGAAACAAGAAGCTAAGGAAGTAGTTTCTGAGGAGAAAGACAAGAAGGAGGACGAAAAGAAGGAAGAAAAAAAGCCAGAGTCAGAAACCAAAGCTGCAGACAAGAAGACCGATTAAATCCACTGACATTAGTTCTTAATTGCTCACCAGATGAAGTGAATGAATGCTAGGGTTTCCAAAGCCTATGAGGTGTGTCTCAAATTTATGTTATGTTAATAAACGTTTGAATTAACCTCAATTTGTATTTTTCGACGGTGACGGTGCCTTGTGGACGGTTGAACTCATGTCTTTGGAAGCCTCCAGCCAACCCGTTTAAGCTTTGCCTTGCACTATGTTTCAGTTACAAAGTCAAATCTCATTTCATATATGAATAAGTGTTGTAAAAACTGTTAATATTGGCAATATGAAGTACATATAAAGATTTATTTTAAATCACTATAGAGATGTATGCGTACATCATAATATGATAAAAGTTTAAATGTTAAATCTGGTCTTGCTTTCAACTTAGAATCAAGCTCTTTAGTTTACAGAGCCAATATTGTATAAATGATAAAAATTGTAAAATGTGGAAAACGATTGGAGTTTTTGTTATGTGTGTATGTGACATAAACTTTAATCCTGAATTATGTGTTTTATTTCTTTGAATATTATAAGAATATATTTACATTATAAATTTTCTTATTTGTAGAAGTGTCTATGTAATACTTGTTAAAAATAAGAAAAATATTCTACTATGCACAATTTGTGTTTCAATCAATTCAATATTATATCTGTATTTCTGTGTTAAATAATTGTTTCTATTTATTACATAAAAAGTTCCAAATTTATTACAATAGGTATACTTACACCTATTTCACATACAAAATGTTTACATATTACTTTTTTCAAATAAGAAAACAGGCAAATTCATCCATCCATACAGCTGCATTTAAAAATGTCATTCAATAAAACAAAAGTAAAACTCGAGTGTGATCTTGACCTAAAAAGGTCACTTCACACTTGCCTACATACAACGCGTTTCAAAAGATTAGAGCTAGCGAAAAATCGATTGATTCGACAATGAACCATCTGAATCTTCAAAATTACAAACTTATGACCATAAAGTTCTAGATTACTTTATTGTAACCACGTTTATATATCTGTGATTGTAACGGACAGTAATATGTGTTCTGTGGTAACGGACGTGACGTCGCCTGTCACCTCCGTCAAGCCGTAGAGGGAGAATGTACTAGAGATCACATCGGCGTATACCCGAACGAGATGGCGAATCCTTACGTCAATGTTGCCAACTATTACAAAAACTTTTTATCCGAAAAACTGGCAAAATATCTATAAATGTTTGGGTATTTTTTTGTAAGATAGGTTTATGAAGAAAAAGACAGATTTGAAAAGATTTTGTTATTTATTAACTTAACTAGCGACCCGCCCCGGCTTCGCACGGGTGCAATGCTGATACTAAATAGTAAATACACTACAGAAAAATTATGAACGTTGTATATAAAAACATAGCGGCCCGCTCCGGCTTCGCACGGGTATAAAATATATAGCCGGGCGGCTGGCCGGTACCGCCGCAAACGCTACGTCCCGCAATTTTTAAATCTATACTAATATTATAAAGAGGAAAGGTTTGTATGTATGTATGTATGTATGTATGTATGGTTTTCACGCATAAACTACTGGGCCGATTTTGATGAAATTTGGCACAACCTTTTATTGCGAAATATGTACCACGGGCGAAGCCGGGGCGAACCGCTAGTATATATATATATATATTCACTGTTGTATTGTATTGGTTCTTTTTCCACACCACCTGTGAGGTAAGAACCTTAGGTGCGTTTTTTTTAAAGAGGTATCCCCAGTAGGCCTAGTCCTCCTTTTTGGCATGCATCAATATCTGGAATAAATCGGACAGATAGGTAGTTTAGTGATTAGGTAGTTTATATTATATCTTATTATATAATTATTATATATAATTATAATATCTATTTATATTATATAGAAAAAAATTTGGACTTTGTATGGAAATCTGTCAGCTGATTAGCGAAGTTTCCTTACAAAGTCCAATTTTTTTTTACGAATTCAGCAAAGTTGTAGAACAAAAGTTGTTCAGTTTCATGAGTAGAAGCTCCTGTCTAAATTTTTCAAATGTCTTACCTTTCACCTTGTATATCAATATCAAATGAACAATGTATTCAAGGTATTTAATTGGTTAAGTATTAATGCTGTATTGGTTAAAATCGCTTCGAAAATTAGCCATTATTTGTCGTAAAAAGTAAATGACAAAAAAAGTTATTGTGGGTTATCCATAAGAGATAGACATATACCATCGGGGACTTTTCTGTAGACCTTTTCAATGTGTATAATACTTAGTACATTATTTTGATAAAACTCGTAGGGTTCAGCCAGCGTTTGCAATGTAAGCGGAAAAAATGTAAATTTTTACGACATCACATTAGAAACCTCAAAAATAACAGTACTTCTCCACTATTTAATGGGTGTTATTATACATATAAACCTTCCTCTTGAATTACTCTATCTATTGCAAAAAAACCGCATCAAAATCCGTTGCGTAGTTTCAAAGATTTAAGCGTACAAAGGGACATAGGGACAGAGAAAGCGACTTTGTTTTATACTATGTAGTGATGACTAATACAAACATAAAAAAATCTTATAATTAAGAGTTAAGGATGGTGTTGAATCCTTGACCTTCAAAATTATTGACCTTTAAATAAAATTAACTTGTTATAAAAGTTGCGTACCTTGTCATCCACCTCAGACATTTTTTTTGTTGCATAGTGCATCCTAACTTTTATATATTTTCCGCAGATGGATTTAATTAAAAGTGAATAGTGACAGTCTAAAAATAATTGATTTTTAAAATGATCACTTATTCTTGAAAAAAGATTTTCATTAAGGCATCTTTTGAGACATTCTTGAGAAATAGTATGAAAATAATTTTTCTTACTCATATCTCTATTTTGACGGAAAATTTTCTCACTAAATGTACAAATGGCAACTACATCTTTACTAGGATATTGCAGTCCCCCCTTGTCTTTTTTATACAAGAAACTTTTAAATTTATCCGCAGTCAAAACTGACGTACAATCAGGACACTTAAGTTCTTTTTTCAGTTGACTTACAACAAACCCTGCGATATAAATAATAATTTGTTTCGAAAATTCGGTCAGTTTACTAGGATCACTTAAATAGTCGTGGTCATCCATAGTGCGGATAAAATCAATGTCACGTATCTCAGAATCATCAGTTTCATCTATTAGTTTAATTCTTTCTGTGGTTTTATTTATTGCAATTTCCGGTTTGGTATATGTTAGTATATTTATTTCCTGTAGAGGAATGCAATTACCTGTAGTGATGTGTTTAAGTTCACCATGGACTAGCATCCGTTTGAAAGCGGATTTAAATTGTTTGGCTGTAGGGTTATTGTTAAATCCACCTTTAGCCCTAATCGCGCTAAAGAAATACTCCAAGTGATCTTGGCTAAGCTTATACGTACACAGAAATTGTAAGGATTCACTTCTGGCATAATTTTCGTATAGATAAATTATCCCTCGTATACAAATCATAAAGCCCAAAAATCCAGTCTTTCGGTTTGTATTAAGGATGGGCATGCCACCTAAATGTAACTTCATTAAATATTGATATATTTGTTCAAGAATCAATTTAGTATTTAAAAAGTTTTCCTCGAATAGAGGTTTTTTATGTGTATATGCATTCATATTTCTTGAATTTAATATGTCAAACAAGTCATTTATATTTTTAATAAATTCTACTGTAGCCTCCGAATTTGAGAAATTATCTATTTTAAGTTCTTCGTTACAAAATTCTATGGCATCAGCAACAGAATTACTGAAAGTCTGAGCAGCCAACTTTACTTTCATGATCTGTTGCCTAAAATTCATATGAGATCTTTTCAGTTTATTAGCTAGGTGAAGTCCTTCATTTTCCTGCAAGTCAATTAAATGTTTGATGTATTCCCAGGAAATAGTGCGTCCCTGCCTATCAATGATGGGTCCTTTCTGAGCCAAAGTATTCCGTACTAATTTAAGCATATGTGATGGATCTGGGTATATAATAATTTTTTTGTCACCTACTTGGAAAGTAGGATCTATTTGAGTATCTTGTAAACAACACCCTAATAATTTAGCCATTGCAAAGTTTGTTGGACAGCCATCGAATGTAAGTGATAAAATTTCTACTCCACATTCATCATGAACGGTTTTAATACAGGTCTGAACTAAATTGGCTTTTTGGTATGCCGAAATACCATCTATTAAAAAGTACCCTAAAGGTATTTTCCAACTACCATTTATAGCAGTTAGCATAAAGACAAGGGCTTCCTTAGCTAATTGACCACTACTTATATTATTGCCACAATCTACAAACCCTATACAGTTTTGACCATCAAAATCTACATGCTTTCTAATAGCCATTTCATCGAAACATAGGGCGCAAAATAATTTGCGAAATGGATTCACTATACTATTAGCTAATTTGAGTAGTTTTATTGCTTCTAAAGATTCTTTACTGATCCCTGGACTACCGTCTATACACTGGTACCACCGTGAAAGAGTTCGTGGGTGAGGAAGGCATGTATTGAAATATTTTCGAACATGATCGTAGGCTCTTGGACTTATAAAGTGGAGAGTTAATGCAAATTTTCTTAACTCTACAGAATACTTCCTAGGTGCGGATTCTTTACAAATATATCTTTTTAAAAAGTCCTTATTTGCCGTTTCTATAGATGACAAAACATCAGCAGATTCTTGATTTATTAAACATCGGGCTTTTAAATCTTCTAATATGCTGCACAGTTCTGCATTCTTTTTCTTTAACCGCCACGCCCTTGTCCTCAATACTGCAATTTTCTTTTTTCTTTGCTCGGCTACACGTTCTTTATTTATTAATTTTTTTCTTAATTTGATTTTTCTCGGTGTTTCCACCTGGAAAAAAAAATATTAAGTTATTTTTTGCAAACTTGAAACAGAAATATATAATAGAAAAAAAATCTTTAATTAAAAAGTATTAAAATAATACAGTTTATATATTTGGGGAAATTAAAGCATGTATTAGTTCAAACTTCAAAACTATGTTACAGGCTTTAGATTCCCCTCACAATTATAGTAGATTTGATTCCTTTTCCAACTTAAATAATTTTACAATTTAAAAAAATATAAGACCACACAGATGTACCTAAATAAGACAAAATATACTACTTATACAAATAACTCTAAACAGTTACAGTGCTCCCACGGTAACTCTTCAAAATATATTTTTTGGTCACGCTATAAAACCACGCTGTGGCAACATTTCCTATACGCCATTAAAGATATCACTTCGGCTGTTCTTTAACATTTGCTACGGTTTTAGTTATTGCGCGAGCACTATATAGTTTCACAACGGCGGCTCCTGCTCCTGGCTCCGTGATCGGCCACAAGCGCTATCACCATGCGCTGGCACCGGCGTGATGAAATTATTACTATCTACTTCATTGTTTCAGAAATAAATGTATTCATTCATTAATTTATTGTTGTATATGAAATAATGATATACCTCAAAACTTGGTTCAGGGGCTTTCGACTGTTTGCTAGTACTAGGTAGCTCAGTAATATCCTGTAAAGATAAAGTTTAACTTCGGTAAACCAGAAAATTCAAGTAACATAAATGTACAAAATGTACCCAAATGAAATTATTACTAACTAGCTATGTCCCGCGGTTTCACCCGCATTGCTCCGCTCCTGTTGGTCTGTTGAGATAATATATAGCCTAAAGCCTTCCTCGATAAATGGGCTATCTAACACCGAAAGAAATTCTCAAATTGGACCAGTAGTTCCTGAGATTAGTGCGTTGAAACAAACAAACAAACTCTTCAGCTTTATAATATTAGTATAGATATATATTTCACCATAATTTTATAATATAATCAATTTACCTCAAGACTTGGTTCAGGGGTTTTCGACTGTTCTCTTGTATTAGGTAGCTCAACAACATCCTGAAAAGATTAAGTTAGTTGAATCAGATAATACTAAGAACATCCATGTACAAAATAAAAGGTGTAAAAAAACCGGTGACTAATCCAGGCTTCACACATTCATATGAGCCGTGTACACACACAACAACACCTCATAAACTTCCTCTCCACGGTATGTCGTGCAGTTCTAAAATAGTGCAGTGTTGTTGCTCGTGGGAAAGTGCAATGAAATTATTAATTTACCTTAAGACCTGGTCCATGGACTTTTGATTGTTGGGCAGTACTCAGTCGCTCAACAATAATATCCTAAAAAAATAAAATTTGATTTAGTATAAATAGAAAATATACCCCTATAAAAATAAATTAATAACTTGTTTTGTTTATTATGTAGACGTAGCAACAAAATCGGTCTATGAATATTTAAACTACAACATTTAAATCCAAACTAAATGCATCACAAAAATTACTCACTGTTGTAAAAAGTGTTGGAATTGCATTGGGCATCAAAAAGGTTTTTTTTTTCGTTTTTCGAAAATAACGCGACTCAAAATGTATAGAACATATTCTGTGACTTTTTCCTGGTAACCAGTTCTTCCTTCCGGTAGCTCGAATCCATCTGTTTAATGTACTTGTTTCTTTTGGAAACCTAAAAAACATATTTAATATTAAAAAAAACATTTCACGATTTTGGGGAAAATTTTACCCTGTACTGGTATCCCTAATGTTAATCACATGATTATACCATAAATTTGAAACTACGTAAAAACAAATGGCGTCCTGAACAACAAGAACACTTCGTAATTTAGTCGGATAACACAAAAAAATGTTTACGTCTATTTCGATGAAAATATTATATATTTGTAGATAATTTCACATTAGAGTTAATGAAAATGTATCAACTATATCCAGTTCTATAAAACAATACACTTCAAATAAGTTTACTTACGTGTGAAAGGTAATATTTGGTAATCTTCGTTCCGGCCGATTTTTACAACCAATCACACTACAACGCACCATATTTTCACTTAAAGTCGGATTAAAACAGATCACTGTCAACGTTTATTAAACTTTGAAGTCACTTAACAGCGAGAAAAAACAGAAAACTAGCAAAACAATGGACTGTAGCCGCTTGTTTGGGACAAACTGCCTTTGTCCCCAACAAAAGAAATCGCATAACATGAGAGAAACAAAAAACAATGTTTCTGTCTCGCTTGCTCTTAGCTTTATAGTCATAAGTGTATTTCTCTCACGCATTACTTGTCATTTTAGTGCCTCCTCTATGGTTCATTCTCACTCTACGCGTCAAGCCAAGCCGCCATGTTGACATCCCCTCCTGCCAGCCGCCATGCCACCGCCATGCCTACCAGCCAGCCACGCGGAGGGGATAAGCCTATATATTAGCTTGCCATTGCTAAACGTGGATCATTCTTGTTAGAACTTTCAAAATAAAGAAGTGTGTCGTTACGCTGCAATTTTATTTTCACCATTGCTTCACAAATCAGAAGCGGGATGAAACGACGTCGACCACAAGTTTGTCGACCTCCTGACGAATCAATGTCGGAGGAAGATGAGGGTACTTCTTCACCGCCTGCACGGAAGTTGCTCAAGAATCTGCTGGAAAAAGAAGTAGTAAAGGCTTTACGCAACCTGGAAGATGACCCCCAAGCTCCAAATAAGTCAAAAGTCCATCGTGCTGCATCTTTAATCCCGGAATTTGACCCTGATAGTGAGGAATGCACGGTACAAGCATGGATTCGTAAAATTGACCAAATTGGGGAAATAAATGGATGGGACGATACAACTAAATCATTTTACCTACAAGATAAGCTGCGAGGTCAAGCAAAGAAGTGGTATAATCGTCTAGAGAACTACGATTACACGTGGGAACAATGGAAGGATATGCTATTGCGAGCATTTCCTCGATATCGCGATTATGGAAACATGCTTGAAGAATTACTACAAAGGAAAAAGCAACCTACAGAGACGATGACAAAATACTATCAAGATAAAATCGCCATGTGCTTCCGGTGCAAGTTATCCGATAGCGCCAGCGTTTCCTGTATCATTCGTGGTCTGCCACTATCGCTACAAGCTAACGCTCGAGCCTTCCAATGCCACACGCCAAGAGAGCTTTACGGAGGATTTTTATGTGCACTTGACGACTACCGTACTTTACCTATCGACACAAGGTTTCATAAAAATTTGGTGAGTAGGCCATCTCACCTGGATAAAAAGTCAATGCCACCCAATGTCGAAACAGACCCGTGTCCGAGATGCAAGAAAACTGGTCATTTACTGCGTGATTGCTCCCTACCTGACACACGTACATGTTATAAATGTGGAAATAAGGGACACATTGCTTCACGTTGTTCTACAATTGCCACGGAAAATAGAAGATCTATCTCAACCGACAACATAAAAGAAGTAAATGTACTACGCCCTTATAATGAAATATACAAAAAGGTCGTTAAAGTCAATGGCATCCACGTGAAAGCATACATTGATACCGGCAGTCAAGTCAACGTTTTAAACGATCAAGTATCGAACGCATTATCATTGGATGTCAAACCGACGAGTGTCATTTTAAAAGGATTCTCCGGTGGACTCTCAACGAGTCGTGGAGAAGTCGAATTTCAATTAGAAATTGACGGTATAACCATGAAATGCCACGCCTACTTATCTAGCATCAAAATGGCCGATGTTAATCTTTTAATCGGTCAGCCTGTCATCGACAGCGAAGGTATGACATTGACAGTTAGCAAAGGCATAATCAAATTTAATCGTACTCAAGATCCCAATCCCATTTGCGATATTGAGGCTATCGAAGACCATAATCGCTTTAAAGTCGTCACAGTCAACGAAGAGAGACTTCCACCTGGCTCTTCCATCGTTCAAGTGCGGGTTCTCGGAAATAAGGTCGGCAACGGTGTGGGTACACCGCCTCGGCATCATGAGCTGCAGGGAGTGGCCTACTCTCTTCCATCCACCCTGCTCACTGGTGAAGACGGGTACATCAAAGTCATCAACATGGGCTGCGAGGTTATCGTGTGGCCGCCGGGAGAGGTCCTAACCAGGGCTGAAAGCTGCCAGGAGTCTCCACTACAGCCAAATAGCCAGGTACTTACCCTTGCTTGCCATAGATTTGCCAATTATAATGCTAATAATATAGGTCAACCCTCAACTACTGACTTATGTATAGGAGGTGTAAAATTAAACGACAAAAATAGGTCCGTTAAATAATAAGCAACATTCAGATCTTATCAGTTTATTAGTACAATATAAACATTGTTTTGCTAATGGTACAAAAGATCTAGGGTGCACAGGTTTAGTGCAAATGAAAATAAAGCTTACTAGTGATCAGCCTATTTACCGCCAGCCTTATCGATTATCGCATAGCGAACAAGCAGTAGTTCAGCCTAAAGTGATTTATTAGATGCCGAGATTATCAAAGAGTCTGAATCTAGTTATGCATCTCCGGTCATTTTAGTCAAAAAGAAAAACGGTGACAGTAGGATGTGTGTTGATAACCGTGCCTTAAAAGCTATTACCGTAAAAGATAGATTTCCATTGCCAAACATAGACGATCAAGTTTCGAAATTAGCGGGCCACAATTAATATTTTACGAGTTTAGATATGGTTCAAGGCCATCATCAATAATTACGTGTTGTATACGTAGTATATTAGTCTGTGGTGTTAGTAATGAAGATACACACAAAACTGCATTCATAACACCTCAGGGTCATTTCGAGTACACTCGTATTCCATTCGGTTTAGCGAACGCGCCATCCGTTTTTATGCGGTTGATAAATAAAATAGTTGAATCTGTAGGTAGAACTAAAAATAATAATGTTAAAAACAAACATGGTAAACGTGAAATTTTGGCATTTCTGGACGATTTACTCTTACCCTCGAATGACGTTATGTCAGGCTTAGATATTTTGCAAGCGGTACTTGTCAAACTTGAAGTAGAAAATTGAAAGAAAATTAAACATGAGTAAGTGTTCGTTCTTGCAAAATGAAATAACGTATTTAGGTCATAAAATATCGGCTAAGGGTATTCAACCGGGCGATTCAAAGTTATTAGCGGTGTCTCGTTTTCCAACACCGACCAATGTTCATAGTGTGCGTCAATTTATCGAGTTGTGTAGTTATTTTCGTAAGTTTATTTACAATTTTGCTATCATTGCCCGCCCTTTAACCGATTTAACTAAAAAGAAAGCTTCGTGGATATGGAGTAGTGATCAAAACAATAGTTTCGAACAATTAAAAAAGTGTTTGTGTTCCGAGCCTGTGTTAGCTTTGTACGATCCTGTGCTTTGTACGGAAATACATACTGACGCGTGTAAATTAGGAATAGCAGATTGATGGTACGTTGCGACCCGTTTTATATTTTAGTAGGGTGACAAGTAAAGAGGAAAGCATGTATATTAGGTTCAGGTTATAAACTGGAAACTCTTGCCGTTGTAGAATCCTTGCGTCGTTTTCGCGTATATATAGTAGGAAAAAAAGGTTAAGATTGTTACTGATTGTACAACAGTCCGCGCTACGCTTACTAAACGTGACATTATACCACGTATCGCAAGGTGGTGGCTTTCTATACAAGATTACGATATAAGCGTAGAGTATAGACCGGGGGAACGAATGAAACATGTAGAATGTAGATGCGTTAAGTAGACATCCAGTAGACACTATGAACGTGAATTGTCTCGAAGTAGCGGATTGGTTTTATATGGTGCAATGTTAGGATACTAAAAGCGAGCGCTAGAATGAAACGTAACTTCGATAGGAAACGAAAATCCGCTCACATATATAAGAAGGGTGATTTATTGCTAACGCGTCAAGGACCTACTTGTTCAGCATCCAAAGTTAACACTAAACTTGACGACTTGCATTCCGGTCCTTATGTCGTAACGAAAGTATTGGGCAATGATAGGTACCAAGTTAGAAGTATATAGGGTTTACGTGGGTATAAGAGTTTTAGTGGGTTAGTAGCTGCAGATTCGTTGAGGCCCTATAAAAGTATTGTTACAGTTTCTGATAGTGCTAGCAGTTCAGATGAGCAAATGGAAACCGAAGATCTTATTGATTTATTAGAGAGCTAATTATTTTTGTTGTTCCTGTGGGAACAACTGTTTCAGGATGGCCGAGTGTAACGGACAGTAATATGTGTTCTGTGGTAACGGACGTGACGTCGCCTGTCACCTCCGTCAAGCCAAGCCGCCATGTTGACATCCCCTCCTGCCAGCCGCCATGCCACCGCCATGCCTACCAGCCAGCCACGCGGAGGGGATAAGCCTATATATTAGCTTGCCATTGCTAAACGTGGATCATTCTTGTTAGAACTTTCAAAATAAAGAAGTGTGTCGTTACGCTGCAATTTTATTTTCACCATTGCTTCACATTATATAACATTTTTTTGTTGAAAATATTAAAATATATACCTACCTACGCTTGGGTGGGTTTTTAAAAGAATCTCGTGAATTCGACCATCTTATATAAATATTTTTGCGAGCAACTAATATATTAAGTACATAGTTGTGGTAATAGTTAAATTTACTATCTAATCTCAAAGGATAGGTTAAACCTACTCTTTGAACAAGGATAGTGGTAACCAATAACTGTTGAGTAGTGCTGCTGCCCCCAAGGTTGCCCAAATAATAATGCCTTTCCTTTAATCACTTTATTACTCTTCACAATATATGTGTTGTTAGAACTAGCCGTTAAGCACTACTGACTAATAATTATTCTAATAAATCTAAAAAGCGTCGGGGAAACAATGTGGACGCACACATATACAAAAGCTCGGTCAGCGAATTGCATATGTGTGTCCCTACATTATTCCCCCCCTTTTTCAAAAAAATTATACACTCCAAAAAATACAAAGACAAACACAGAAATTACCGTAAAATACAAATGAGATAACAATGCAATACTGAATACACATATGAAATCGTAATATTTCTTAATTCTACATCATTAAAAGATATAACATCTAAACGGCTTAGCCTAATTAAAATTGATCGGATTACGTAGATAAATTACGATATGGTCACACACTCACTAGTCACTACATGAATTTATCATTATGTTAAAACTACGATATTATTTATTTTACGCGTATCCCGCAGTGGGCGGCGCTGGCTGGGTCACTTGCCCTAGCGTCGCGGACGCTCGTCCTTGGTTGGCCTTATCCACCTCGCGGCGTAGCCAACTCCTGATCCGGCGATGGCAAAAACCACGCAGGCCCAATAGAACTATGACCGTAACGATCACAGCCAATATGATCATTACTATAACCATGGTGTTGACGTGATCGTCTATACTTCTGGATTCTATTTGCACGTTTGCAACTCCTCCAGTTTTCTCTTTTGTTGCGTAGTTACCCATGTTGTTACAAAAAACAAATATTATATAAACTAATTGCTAAGATAGAACTGTCCCCACTGCGAGCTGATTAATAAATGAATGTGATTAAATACTTGCATAAATAAAGTTTAATAAAAATGTTAAATGAGTGACCATATTATTACCTATGTAATCCGATATAACTTACTAATCTAGTACAAAAACAGGAAATACTAAATAGGCATCTTCAATGCGCAAAAACAAAACTATCGCATTACTTCATTCTTTCGCAATAGACACAAAAATGTAAAATATGCACAATGGAATGTAATGTTAATCATATTTACGTAAAACATAAAATGAAATGATTAACAATAATATGAAACGATAAAAACAAATTAAGTTACTATAAAACGTTGTACAAATATTGAACAATTGTTAATATGTATAAAAATTTGTATAAAACGCAAAAGCTACATGTAAACGAATATAAACTTACATTCTAAAAAAAGGTATATAACACACAAGTATAATAAATTTAATTACAATACACATAATACTAAAGACAATAGCTAAATACTGTGTGAAAGTTCTATATCGCGAATCGCACGGGTCGTCGTATTACGCGACCGCTCCTAGTTACGCTTATGGGTGGCGCATGCTGAACCGACTTCGATAAAGAAGTGTTATGTGGAACAATATTATTTTCCACATCAACATCATCTTTTATAATAAAGGCTGGCTTTAACCTGTCAATGGAAACGCGTGCGACTCTATTCGGAAATTGTATTTTAAAAACTTTAGAACTACGTTCTAACACTTGATAAGGGCCATTATAAGGCGGTTTTAGAGACCTGTGAACTGCATCGTCTCTAACAAAAACGTGACTACAACTTTGTAAATCGGAATAAACGAATATTTTCTTTGCGTTCGTCTTATCTCTCGTCGGGCGATACTGAGATATAGTTTCACGGATTTTTTCTACCAAACTATAAGGATCGTTTACGTCACAGTCATTTGTAGAACTATCGTAGAACTCGCCAGGCAAACGTAAAGTTTTACCGAAGGCCAATTCTGCGGCACTAACATTACTATCAATTCGTATTGCTGCTCTCAACCCTAACATAACAGTGGGTAATTCGTCTATCCACGTTTTATTACTACTAAGCAGTCTCGCCATAAGGGCTGCTTTCAACGACCTATGCCATCTTTCCACCGCACCATTACTTTGTGGGTGGTAAGGCGTAGTACGAATTTTATGAATACCCAAAAATGACATTAATTTTAAAAATAGACTCGACTCAAATTGACGTCCTTGATCGCTAGTAATACGGATGGGACAACCATACCTAACTATCCATCCTTCATAAATATGCTTAGCAACGACGTCTGCAGTAATTTCTTTAACGGGAAATGCTTCAGGCCAACGCGTACATCTATCTATAATTGTTAATAAATATCTAAATCCCTGTGGAGATGTCGGCAATGGACCAACTAAATCCACATGGATATGCTCGAATCGCGAAACTTCCGGGAATTTTCCTATATCTGAAACAACGTGACGCGAAATCTTCGACCTTTGACATGATACACACGCTTTGGTCCATTTCCCTATATCTTTATTCATACTAGGCCAAAAAAATTGTTTAGTGACCATCTTCCGAGTCGTACGTATACCGGGATGACTTAAATTGTGAACACTATCGAAAGCAATTTTTCTAAAATATTCTGTTAAATAAGGTCTAATAATATTATTTGAAACTTCGCAATATACTCCTTTTTTACAAGTCGGTAAATACATTTTCTTAAACTTTACATTATTATCGCTATGCCCACTTCGTGTCATATTAATCAAGTACTCGTCTTTCGCTTGCGAGTCAGCAAGTTCGTTGAAGTCGAGTACAGTCGGGCAAACAATTGTTTCTACGCGCGATAAAGTATCGGCTACAATATTATCTTTACCGCTAATATGCTGTATGTCGACCGTAAATTCACTTATAAAAAGTAATTGTCGCGTCCTTCTAGGCGTTTCTTTGCTGTCATTACCTATTTTAGAAAATGCATGACATAATGGCTTATGATCTGTATATATAGTTAAAGGACGGCCTTCAAACAATTTCCTAAAATATTTTATAGCTTGAAAAATCGCTAGCAATTCCCTATCATAAGTAGAATACTTTTGTTCGGTAGGCGAAAATTTTTTGGAAAAATATCCTAGGGGTATCCACTTACCTTTTACTCGCTGTTGCAATACCGCACCCATACAGGTATTGGAAGCGTCGGTCATCAAGGCTAAGGGAACATCTAAAAGGGGATGTGACAATGTGACGGAATTCTGTAAACCTATCTTACATTGCACAAAAGCATTTCACTAACATTGTTCCAAATAATTTTCGATTTATCATTTTTCTTAGAATTCACTAAATATTTATTAAGTTCGCATTGATGGAACGCTAAATGAGGTAAATGTGGTCTATAAAAATTAATCATTCCTAAAAATCGTCTTAAATCCGATACTGTAACGGGTTTAGGAAAATTAACTATGGCTTCGACTTTATCTTTGAGCGGTTTAATTCCATCTACGCTCACTTCGTGACCTAAGAATTCTATACGCGACTGTCCGAAGCTACACTTGCTTAAGTTTATAGATATGCCGTATGTATTGAAACGTTCGAATACTAACTTCAAATGTTCTTGATGTAAAGTCTCATTTTCGCTGGCAATTATTACGTCATCTAAATAACAAAATAAAAAATCGAGACCTTGTAAAACGGTATTGTTCATAAAACGTTGAAACGTTTGTGCGGCGTTCCTTAGGCCAAAACTCATACGGGGAAATTCGAAAAGTCCGAAAGGAGTAATAATAGCAGTTTTTTCTATATCGCATGGGGCAACTTTTATGCAGTGATAGGCTCTATTTATGTCCACTTTTGAATATATTTTCTTATTAGCCAATATAAAAGTAAAGTCGTGTAATCGCGGAACTGGATATCTGTCGGGCTTTGTAATTGCGTTGAGCTGTCGATAATCTCCGCACGGCCTTAACTCGCCATTCTTTTTAACTACAATATGAAGCGGACTAGCCCAAGCACTTTTAGAAGGCCTACAGATACCCAATTCTTGCATAACCCTGAACTCTTCCTTCACCTTTTTGTATCTATCCGGGGGTAACGGTCTAGCTCTAGCATGAATAGGTGGGCCGCTCGTCTCTATATAATGTAAAACGTTATGCGATGTAGTTTCTTTAAACGACATCGGTTTAGTAATGTCAGGAAACATATTTAATAAATCGTAATACGGATGACTTTTGCACACAGAATTTAGCGATTGTTGCGTACACGAAACTAAGGAGGCTAATACATGTAAATCGGTAGTTTGATCAATTAACTTTTTTCGATACAAATCAACTAATAATTTATGATGTGTTAAAAAATCAGCTCCCAATATTGGCTGTTTGACGTCTGCTAAAATGAAATCCCAACGGTACGGTCTTCTTAAATTAAGGTTTAAAACAATTGATTTAATGCCATAAGTTGCAATTTCTGTACCGTTAGCAGCGTATAATTTAAGATCTGATCGACATAATTTATGATATTTAAATGGATTTTTAGATACGGGCAAAACGGAAACATTGGCACCGGTATCTACTAAAAATTTTAAATTAGTGTTTGTATCTATTACCATGAGACGGCTGCACGGCGTGATGGTACAGACCTCCGCCGTAGTCTGCACCTGCCTGTCTAGTTTTCCGGCTGGGCGGCTGCTGCGCTGGGGCTGCGGCTCCTCTTCCACGCGCACGGCTGGATGCACCTGTGAGCGCGCTGCCGGAACCTGAAGTGGTAGCTGCACAACCAGTCGGGTCCGCCGGGACGACGTCGTTTCGAAGATGACCTTGACGACTCTCGATGATTGCGTGACGGTGTTCTGGGTCGCCGATGTGCTCGTGATCGTGAGCGCTCGATGTTAGCAAGGCGCACGTTTATTTTCGCCAATTCCGCTGAAAGGGTGGCTACTTCAACGTCTTCGTGACTGGAACTCCTGTGTCTCACTTCCGCCACCTGATTGGAACGTGTGGCTTCTGCGACGTTATCGGCGATCACTGCTAGGCTGTTAAGGTCTTTCGTTTCAGCGACCACAAGGACGGCCTTAATTGTAGGTGGCAGATGACCCTGCCACAAAACTCGAAGTGTATCATCTGGAATTTTGTCCCTGGCCAGGTCACGCATCCGGTGCAATAATTGGGAGGGTTTCTGGTCTCCCAATTCCATTTCTCCAATTAGTTTTTCTATTTGACGGTTTTTGGAATCCTCGAATAATGTTAAAAGTTTATTTTTTAATTTTTGGAATTTGTCTGTGTCCGGCGGTTTTTCTAAAAAATCTGTGATTTGTACTATTACGTCTTTCGGTAACTTAGATATGACTAAGTCGAATTTGCTTTCGTCACCTAATTTCTGCGGGGCCAAAATTGCTTCCACACGATAAAACCACACACGCGGCTGGTCCACCCAAAAATCTGGTATCCGGGACGAAACTGTAACGGCGAAAACTTCCGACGACGGCATCGCTCCAAGGTTTGATGTAGGCATCGTCATATTTAAAATTTAAATTCTTCTAATAAATCTTCGTCTTCAAAATAATATTTAATTGTATTAGAATTTCTTGATGTTCTTTGTCGGGGTCACCAATATTGAGTAGTGCTGCTGCCCCCAAGGTTGCCCAAATAATAATGCCTTTCCTTTAATCACTTTATTACTCTTCACAATATATGTGTTGTTAGAACTAGCCGTTAAGCACTACTGACTAATAATTATTCTAATAAATCTAAAAAGCGTCGGGGAAACAATGTGGACGCACACATATACAAAAGCTCGGTCAGCGAATTGCATATGTGTGTCCCTACAATAACCATCTTTCAAACCTTTTCACATAATATCCTAAATAATTATACAAAAGCTGTTATTTTTACACGAAACAGACACGGAAGTAAATTATTTCAAAATATGTTAGTTTTTACAAATTTTATCAGTATCCTTCAGGGAAGCTAATGTGGAAACAGGAAACCACAAAAATTGTTCGTGGTTTTAAGCGGTTAGTGATGGTTAGTGACGTCATTTCATGCTGATAAACATGAAAATATTGACAAAGTCAGTATCTGTTTGTATTAAACTTTCCATGCCACGACTTCTGTATAAGGCCGCACTTCTACTTGCAGGTGGAAACGCGGCCTTGGACTTGCAAGCTGCTGTCAGACAGACTGTAGGACATTTCTTGCAGATGGAAACGCGCCCTAAGAAAGTTTTGAATATTCGATTATCGTTGTAGTTGGCATATGGCCAGAATAGAAAGTAATAATATTAAATTACAATAATACAATCCAAATTTTCGTACATTAAAGCAAGAAAAACGTAAGAAGTTAGAAAGGTACTATGTCACAGAGCAAGTAGTATATTAAGGTAAAGTTTTATTTTTTAATTTCTGAATATTATATTGGTTATCTGTTTCAATTGTCAAACATGAAAATGTCAAATTCAGCTGTATTGTAGCTTACTTCAAAATGAATCAGGGCCCTGACCTCAGAGCAATAAACCTATAGAGTACTTGTATCGAGCGTATACAATTTACATATATTTGTTTCTCTCTATCTAAAGAAAACGTCGTATGAAAGAATGAGATAGCTATAGACTACAAGCTACGTTTCAACATAGGAATGGCACCATTTTTACTATAGGTACGTATTTAGATAGATAGAAGGTGATAGTGATGGGATGTGCTTCAATCGATAAAATCGTGAATGCATTTTGCATTTACGGTTTCGTGAAATAATAAATATTAAAAAAAAAAAACAAAATTAATCATAAATTTCAGTTGAATACATTATTTGTTTAATCCTACGAATATAATAAATGCGAAATTATGCGAGAATGGATAACTTTTTCTTTCACTGCTGAACCGATTACAATGAAATTTTGTACATACACACATAGGATAGGTTTAATACCGGAAATCCCACGTGAACGGGAACTGTGCGGGATTTTCTTTAAAAACGCGGGCGGAAAGCTAGTATATTTTAAAATAAATTTTAAAACTTGAAATGTAACTAATTTAAAATAAAGATCAATAAAGTTAAAGGAGTGAGGAGAAAGGCACAGTCAGCATGAATTTTAACAAGTTCATAAAAGGACAGTCTTAAAGAAAACATTTTCCTTACATCCTACTAATAAAGCGAAAGTTTGTGAGGATGGATGTTTGTTACTCTTTCACGCGAATACTACTAAACCGATTACAATGAAATTTGGACAAATTACTTTTGATCCCGTAAATCCCACAGGAATGGGAACTATGCGGGTTTTTCTTTGAAAACGCATGTATATTAAGTATGTATTTCAATAGTAGTTTCTCATCTATAAGAACTGTCATTTAATCAACCGTTTAATTTTCACATAGTTACACATTTAAAGTAAATGTGTAAAAAAAATTCCAAATAAAAATTCACTCACACACAAATGTATTTATTATCTAAAGGAACAAAAAAAAACGTAAGCGTAAGATTGCACAATTCTTCTAGAGTATCCATCTTGATAACACGCAGGCTCGAAATGCAGTGAACACAATCTAGCAAATTTCGACGGCGTCCAATCTACACGTCTCATGTTTTATACCCATTTTTTATTTAGCTCTGGAAATCTAAAACAAAATGAATTTATTAATAATCTAAAAGAGAAACAATAAACTAAACAGATAAGTCAAATAAAACAACCACGTGGTATTTTTTATTTTCCTGCTGTAGAAAATTTACATCTATTATTTGCTACAACAACTACATATAAATCTGATATAAGAAACAAAATAAATAAATCAACGTTAATATGAAATAGATTTTTTGTCATAAATCGATAATATACGCTAGATGTGTTACAACACTACGGTGGTAAACAAAATGCCAAACGTGATAATATTGTGACATTTTTTAAAAATTATTTAATTCTTTTGTATTCCACAACCCCATAAAGTGGGTAAATGTTACAGTTACAACATAAACTTATAAAAAAGCGCTTGATAAAACCTTCAAATAGGGTTAGAACATAAATATTTATCAATTTGCTGAAAATCACTTACCGATGGAAAGATATTTTTTCATTGTTTTCGTCCAAAACTCCCATTCGACTAGTAATAGCCGGTAGCTAAACATACAATAGTCATTTTAGCACACTGACAAATAAAAAGAAACACTATACACTTTATATTTTCTAAATATTTCGTTAAAAACACTTGACGCACCGAGACCTCCAGCTGGAAGGCAAACAAAACATAGCCGGCGCGCTACGTTTGAAGACAGTGCAGATACTCTATCGCTATCTCAATCTGACTTATGCTGTTATTGACTAAGAGTAAGTAGATTAGAAAATATGTATTTTGTTCTGTCTCAATATAAGAACTCTATAGGTTTATTCCTCTGAGGCCCTGACAGCCTAGTTTCAAAATGGCTAGTTGTGGCGCTGCATTACTTCCTGTACTTTTTTTTTTTTTTTCTACTTGTTTCCGGCTACGGCGCCATTTTGAGAAGCCATGTTATGACAATTGACAATTGACATTTATTTGAATGAAACGACCATTGTGTCTTTTTAATTATTTTTTCTCGATTTTCACAATATAATAGACTTAAACGCGCAGCTGCATAAGTATTACGTTTTATTAATAACGCGCGAAATAAAACTAATAAGTGGACAGGTTTATTATCAGTCGAATAACTGAGTTGAGTGTACTGGTGTTTTGTGTATTTCCTCTCTTTTTGCTTGAGTTGAGATCCAAAATATCCAATTACTCCTTAGTTTTTTGATACGATACCTTCTACTAGTCTTTATAGTGTTCTACTGTAAAGAAGTGCTAAATTTGCCATGGGACTATTAAAGTGCTGTGTCGGTGGTTGCACCGCAACCAATGCGACGAATCGGCTTTTTTGTTTTCCGCAGAATGATTATTTGAGGAACCTGTGGATGTCCTTTCTGGTGCCCACTAATTCCTCCCTCATCGGATTGTCGAAAGATCAACTTCGACACAAACGCGTTTGTGAGAAACACTTCGATAGATATCAGTTCGATGAAGAAGGCAAGAGGCTTAGGCATTCATACCCATGCCTATTTACGGATGACGAAATAGCGCACGGCGTGCCCCTGTCTTCCAGTGAAACTGGTGAGTTCTACCTGGAGCTATAAATAACATGATTAAAAATTATGTAAATAGCTGATATTTGGTAAGACAGGTTTTATGGCTCCAAACAAATACTTTGACATACTTTACATACCTTCTATTTGTGTTTGAATTATATTTTTAAATGTTACATAATATGTATTTACTTGTTACAGTACAAAATGCTCTGAGTGATCACAATTATCACAAAGTGGAATCAGATGAGAATGAAAATATTACAGATAATATGTTGGTCATTGGAAGGGCAGGTATGTATTATGCACTCAAATTTTTATTTAAGCTATCCTATAATATGGTATTATATTTAACATAAATTATAATATAGTAATCAGGATAGGATTTTATAAGTTACGAGCTGTGCTCCACGTTTTCACCCGCGTGGCTCCGCTCCTTTTGGTCTTAGCGTGGTGATATATAGCCTATATCTTCCTCGATGAATGGGCTATCTAACACCGAAAGAATTTTTCAAATTGGACCAGTAGTTCCTGAGATTAGCGTGTTCAAACAAACAAACAAATTCTTTAGCTTTATAATATTAGTATAATATATAGTATAGATTTATATAAGTTCTTTGGTTTTAGGTGATGATTATCATGAACATCCATCATGCATTCCAGCTATTCCAGTTGTTATGAAAAGACCTACAGGTATGTGATTTATGATAGTTTATAGGTTGATAAATCCATGTTTGTAAATTTTAGTAAGTTTTTTATTCATGTTCTCAGATTTTACTTTAAAGCTGTTTTTAAGATAATTCCATTAGCTGTTATTAGATTCAAAGTTTCATATGTATGTAATGTTTGTAGGTACTTTATATTTAAAAGTAATTGTTTTGTTACCGATTTACAGATATGGCAGACCAAACTTCATGTTCCTTAAGCAAAGAAATAAAATTTCATACTCTTTGTGAAGATGCAGGTTAGTATTTGGTTTTATTTACTGGTTAACTTTGATTTTATTAGTGCAGATTGCAAGAGACATGGGATTTAGAAAAAGGTTTTTTTTAAGGTTGACAGATGCTAAAAAATGTGGTGTTCATAAATTATATACTAACACATGTAGGATCACACAATATGTATAGTGTGCACTTGCACTATCTTTAAATTTGTGGTTACTTAGATATGTTTATTGTATGTGACTTATCAATCTCACAGTTAAACTGCCATTGTTTAAATCTGGGGCTTACAACATTTGAATAGGAACTGTGGAATTGTCTTTGTATGGATGGGCTCACTACAAATACTAAAATAACTTTTATTTTCAGGAAATATAACTGAACCCACAGTAGAAGAAAAAACTACTCATGAAAATAAGAGTATCATACAAAAGCGTAAAGGTAATTTATTATTAGTAATATAATGTACATTACAAGTGCTTTTCACATCTCTTTCAGTGATAAAATTATTATTATTAACCACACCACCACAATGAATCATCAAAATAAATTGTAACATAAATTTTGTTTTCAGATTTTATGAAAAAAAATTGCCCAAAGAAAAGAAAATTTATGAAGCAAATAACCAAAATAACTGCTGATAGTTTGGGTAAAACAACCACACAAAATCTTAAACAGGCTGCTGCCTATGGAAATAATGAAGTATTGTAACTAAATTACTATTTTAAAAAATAGTAATTTAGTTTATCCAAGTTCCAAACTTCTAGTGTTGTACAGGGAAGCAAGTTGAATAATACATAATTATTTAAACGATAACTGTATCCAAAACAAAATTGGGGCAAATATAAGAGAAAAAATTCAAGATTTGGAGTTTTCCTGATTAGGGTGTCAGAAAACACACAAATGTGTTTAAAAAAAATGTTTTTAACATATATTGTTAGGCTTCATGTCCATAACTGGAGCAATATTATAAATAAAATTTTAAAGGGAGCTATAGAGGAGAGATATGTGCAAAAAATGGCAGGAATCCATAAAATTGCTTTAATGAAATATAAAACAAATAAATTAAGAAAAAGAGCATTAAATAAATAAACATTGAAAACGAAATCTGTTTTATTTTTAATACCTGTTCGCAATAATAACGCTTGGAGCTTACTTAATATCTAGTACTTAGTCTGTGCTAGTACGTAGTATTTTTATCGATACAATGGGCACCTCACTAAAGTATCGATAGTCAGATATAGATATCGAACTGGTAGGCAACACTACTTTTTACTGTCAAAATTGATAAGGCTACAGCAGCGCCACAACTGGCCAACTGAAACTATGGAAAACATCACTGTCGCATCCTCAGAGCAATAATAGGTTTATTCCTCTGAGGTCGCATCTGTTACGTACTATGCGTGCCAAATAAGAATAGGACTGTCAAGACGCCATATTGTTCAGTAATACGCGCTAACTTCATTACCAAAGCGTATGGTGTGCAAAAAAATCAATAAAGAAATTATATTCAGTTTAAATATTTAATGTACTACGCTTTGTTGGTATTTCTAATATATTTCACGCCAAATTTATTATGAATGAGTAGGATTTGAAAATAAAAGCACGTATATAAAAAAACATATATATTATTTCAGTTTTTATCAATCGGATAATATTTCCTCTACACCACTTAACACAGCGTCATCGTCATCGTTTTCTGAATTTTCATTGCTGTCGCTGTCACTGCTATCTCCGCATTAACTATGAAAATGTTAACTTTTTATGAATACTGTTTCCACACCTGTATCATTAATTTATCCATAATCCATCAGTGAAATTCAATAAATAGTATTTTTTAATGAATATAACGATTATACAATAATTAAATATAATCATGAACAATAAAAAATAATTATATGAAAATTCTTTTTCGCACATTTTTTTGCTGGCAGTACTAATTTGAGAGTTTTCGTGTGAAGTTGGCAGCGAGCGCGGTCCTATTCTTAGTTGGCACGCATTATAGTAACTAATACTTAATCTGTGAAATGAATTGATTTCTCGAAAAGATTTATAGTATGTTTACGTTCCAAAAATAAGCGAAATCCAGAAGGTTTCCAAAATGATTGCCAGGCCGTGGACGGACGATTTGCCTAAATGCAGAAATGCGTGTGTAGCGTCGTATTTCTCTCAACTCAGCAATGCTAGTTCTACCGACGACTACCTGTGTTTTTATTGTCAAACAGAGGATAATTCGTAAGTAAACTATTATTACTTTCTTCCACCTTCATATTGACGCAAGAAGCTTAAGATATAATCATTAATAACCTAGAATACACATTTCAAATAGATGTAATTTTAAATACGAACACCCATCAATGTTATACTTGTTTATTATCAGAGCTCACAAAAATGCATACACATACATTTTTATAGTAAAATTCAAGAACTACATTTGTATGCTATAATATTACGTTAATTATAGCGTACAAAATAACATAGAATGTAAATATTATAATGATTACAGGTGTCTATATGGTGTGTTCGAGCCGCACAATGGATTGGAAGCTGCAAGGTTTATCATGCAGAGAATGGCTGCAGAACTACTTCTTCCACCTCCTTCTATTAATAATACTGATGAAGAGATTAGGGAAAGACTAAGGTATTAGTAGAAAATAAAAATGTGTGGTTTTATGAAACCACGGTAAAAGTGAAACTTTCCGAACACAGCTTTATACCTACTCGGCAGCCGACCGTCACGCGACATGCGCTACACAGACCAAAAAGTTTGAGACGATGTAATAAAAGTTTCACTTTAAAATCTATGCATATTTAATATTTATATACACAACATGACTTATAAATAATTTTTTAAAGAATAGAAAAAAGTTTGATTGTGAGACCCGCGTCTTCCGCCTTGAAACCAAAATATATATCAGATTGAACAGGACTTATTTTGTTTAAATCTGCAGACTGCAAAGTTGCCGAAAACTAGCATAAAAAGTAGGGATGTAACGATACCGATATATCGGCCGATATAATCGGCAAGCCAATATATCGGTATCGCCGATAATATATCAACCGATACCGATATTTTTTTATTAAATTCTTTCTTTTCTTTTATGTTTTTGAATTATATTCATTCATATTGTTTTATTTCTGTTTCTGTAATAGTGTTAAGGAAGAGCGGAACCTCCTGACACAAGCATTTTATTTGCTTACTAGGAGTGTTCCAATCACAAATTTGTTTATGTAAAGGAAAGAAATAAATAATTTTGAATTTTTTTAATTTTTAACGTGATAACGTTTTTAAAATCGTTTTAGTCGGGTGATATGTTCATAAACTTGTGTCACACCAAAACCTCACGAGCGCGATCGCAGGTATAACGAGAGAGAGACGGACCGATCTCCCGTTTCATCTCGAGCGCTGCCACTGCATTATGTTATCACGTAAACATCTCGATCGTAAACCTACTTTACAAACAACCAATTTTTTTGATATCAAAAAATAAAAAAACCCGCGCCCAATGAACGATGCGGGAGGCCGCCCGCGCGTGCGCACTTTGTTTTCTGAAAAAACTCTACCAATAGTAAACTTTTATTAGGTACTGATTGTATGTGTATTACTTAAAGTTTAACTGACTTTGTAAAATAATAATACTATAATAAATGGTTTTGTTGTTTTTTGATTTGGCATTTTTATTTAAAAGAATACGATTAACAGTTGTCTCTGTTAAATGTTGGTAACTTTTTATGCATAATTCACTATTTATTTTTCTACCAAGCCATCGATATCGGTATCGGTATCGGTATCGCCGATACATTACTACAAATATCGGTATCGGTATCGTATCGGCAAAATCATGTATCGTTACATCTTCTTCTTATATATAAAAATGAATCGCAAAATGTGTTGGTAAGCGCATAACTCGAGAACGGCTGAACCGATTTCGATAATTCTTTTTTTATTATATTCCTTGAAGTACGAGGATGGTTTTTATGTAGAGAAAACGTAAATATGTACCACGGGCGAAGCCGGGGCGGACCGCTAGTCCCTAATAAAAAGCATACCATCATGTTAAATTACATATTAATAAATAATTAAATTACTTGTGAAAAATTTATACCTGTAAGGGCTGATATTTTCAATCCTTGGTTAAAACTTATTCATCGAATAACATATTAAACTACCATTTCAAAAATATATTATATTTGTCCGTATTTGACAATTTGACAGATAAATTTTAAGCAACGATTGAAAAATCGGCCCTAAATCATTCAAACTTATTCTTAATCAAATATTCTATTACATTCCATTCTTCAGCCTGTCATGTCTCTTTACAGAAATGCATTCATATCAGTGGAGAAAGCGTACATCGAGAACTACGACGGAATGATAGCAGAACGCACAAGCTTGCAATACAGATTGCAGACTCTTAACGAAACACAGGTTAGTCTTGTTTGTGTATTTCATTAAATGCTGAAGATTTGAAGTAATCACAGTAAATGAGCAATGTTGCAATTAAAAAGTGCTGTATCTGTTAAAGATAATGTGTGTGCCGAGCACACGTGTCAGAAGTGAAACTTTTTCTTAGATTCCAAAACCCTAAATCGTCGCCACTCCATGACGTGACGGTATTGCCATGCACAACATTAAAATTTTACTCTCAAAATAAATTTAATAATATTCATAGATACAAAAATTTGTATGTCATGTATGTTTTTTGAAGTGAAAACTTCTTTAGCGGCTTTGAGCACTTTTTCTGTAATGGGTATAAAATCTTAAACTCGCGTTAGGACACGTGACCTGATCGAAAAAGCTTAAGACGGATGGATATCAAACATGCTCAACGTTAATAATCAAGTTTTCACTTCTGCCAGCACTCCCGGAGTGCAACCCGTCTTTTTTTTTATTGAGATCTGCATTCAGTCGCAAGACTTTAATCAGATGAGGTGACTTAAATAAGATAATGTTGTATGAAAATTATTCCTTTCGCCTTCCAGATTTCCCAAAACTGTGACAACATACTACACCGTCTAAAGGAAATCGATCAACACCTTTCCGGAGGTGCGACCGTAGTATTAGCTCTAGTTCATAATAACAAGCTATTTGTAGCCAATGTTGGAGAGACGAGGGCTCTATTGTGTAGAACTGATGATAACTCTGTGTTGCGAGTTGTGCAACTCACTATGGATCATAGTTTGAACAATGAAGATGAATTGTTGAGACTTTCACAACTGGGATTGGATATTAATAAGTTGAGGAATGGTGAGTTGATTGTAAGATCCATACTAATATTATAAATGCCAAAGTAACTCTGTCTGTCTGTCTGTTACTCAATCACGTCTAAACTACTGAACCAATTTGCATGAAATTTGGTATGGAGATATTTTGATACCCGAGAAAGGACATAGGCTACCTTTTATTGCGAAATATGTACCACGGGCGAAGCCGGGGCGGAGCTCTAGTGTTCTATAAATTAGTTGTCAATATTATGTCAATATGAAGTTATACTTTCAGGTCATATAGCACTGATTCTCTAATGGACTCTTTACATTTTATTTTTATCTACATTAATATTATATAGATGAAGTTTGTTTGTTTGTTTGAACGCGCAAATCTCAGGAACTACTGATCCGATTTGAAAAATTATTTCGGTGTTAGATGGCCCATTTATCGAGGAAGGCTATAGGCTATATATCATCACGCTAAGACCAACAGAAATCGCGGGTGCAGCTAGTTTTGTAATATTGCTGCTAATCCTATCTTTTTAACAAAATATTATATGGGGGTAGATTGACTTTTTCCCTACTTCCCTCTTTTTAAATTTAGATTTCTTATAGCATTATTTTTGATTTATGTTTAAAAATTCATGTGATCATGGCCGGCCTAGCCTTAAAGTATTCGAACACGCGTTATTCGTAACGGTGCATTTTCATCAAACAAACTTAGAGCTACAACATTAGCATTATTTTGTGATCTTTTTGTGTAAACGAAAATTCGTATTCAGTGTTGTTCAGTAATAGAATATAGAATAGAATATATTCGAACGCAGAACAAAGAATGCTCTATGCCTGTTAACACTTGGTTTTAAAAATAATTGGTTATTACTACAAATGTTGGATAGTGGGCTTGTTCCTTAATATTTTTCAAACAGTCTACATCTATAGTAATAAAAATTGTGGTTATCCAGATTAAGCATTTTAATGTTGCCAATTAAATAAATTTTAAATGATATTGTAAAATATTCAAACTCTCACATTTATTGGCGTGCTTATCCTTTACCATTATTTTCAGTGCAATACCTAGGCAACCAAACAGGCACTAGATGTCTCGGTAACTACTTAGTAAAGGGACTATACAAGGCATTTCCAAGCATTGGTGCAGCGGCAACTGAGCCTGTGGTGGCTTTACCAGAGATACATGGCCCTATTGCTTTGGATGAGTCTTGCAGGTAAGATTTTAGCTTTGTTCTGTTTCAATTGAAATGCAGTTAAATGTAAATTAACGAAATTGGTTTTGAACAATGCTTTAGGTTCAGGTTTTCGTTATGATTGAAGAGATGTATTTTGACTTAGATTTTTTTGTGGATAAATTTTAACTATAAAAAAGGCTAAAGATGAAACTTTAATTAAAATCACGTTAGACTAACAATCACGCTTAAAATTTGTCCAAAGCGAAACTCTGCCTACGCGTGTATTAGATAGAGTTTTTTAATGGGCGATAGACTTAGAGCATTACTGCAGGGAAATAAGGTCTTGATTGCAATGAATGTTTTATACAACGCCAATTGGACATTTTTTGACGATCTTCGAGATTGCTAGACTAGCTGTTTATAGTACGACTCTAGTGTGACAGTATATTTTTTAAATAATATTTTTTAAATCTACAATACCTTAAAAAATTATTAAGTCTTAGTCCCTTACAATAAAAAAATAAAAAAAAAAAAACAAGTTTCAAATCAACAATCGTTCCTATATATACATTTATTTCTTTCAGGTTTCTAGTTCTAGTCAGCGCTGGTGTTTACAAACGTATCCAAGAAGTGAAAGGAAGTAGCGAAGAAACGAACAAACAACTAGCGCAGAAAATCGTAGAAAACTTCCGCAAACAGTCAGACTTTACGCGCGTCAGTCAAGCCGTTCTCGAAGAAATTGAAGACGAATTTCTCTCGTATTGCGTTAAAAATAATCTAACTCCCAAAGCAAACACACACATAACCTTACTAATTCGCAATTTCAACTTCCTCCCGCCAATACCACAAAATGACAGCTGTCAAAAACAAAACGCATCTGTCAGATTCAATCCGATTGTGCAATCGAAATCGAATACGCTTTTGAATGAAATCGATTCGGAATTGTACTCGTCCGGTACAAATGAGTGCGAAACGAATGATTCGATTGTCGATACCAATCGATCTATCGAATCGTCGTCTGATATTTATCCGAATAGACCGTACGAAAAAGACAAGAGAATTAAAGGTTATGTGGATTTTTCTTGTTATTACGAGAATGTAGCGAAGGCACGGAAAAATGGGACTTTACCTAGTTTTATAAAATAGATAAGATTTATCAATGGAGATACTTATATTATGTTTTGAGATTTGAACAGTATTCAATGTTGATTAATAAATGGTTTATTATCAAATTGTTTTTTTCTTTTATATTCATTACTACCTGCTGGTACTAAAACCTTCCTCAACAACAACTCTATCTTTAAAAAAAACCGTATCAAAATATATTACTTACGTAGATTTTAAAATTAAAGAATAGCCACATAGAGACAGACATACAGTGGAAGTGACTGATTCATACTATGTAATTTCTAATTCCAGACAGAGAAATTGTGTAAAATGTAATGGCATAGACCTGCCTTCTTTTAAAAATAATATTCATTATATATTATAGGCTAATATCAACTTTATACACAAACTTATACAAAATCAAAATAATAAAAGAAGTCGTGTTTGTAAAATTGTAGTAAAAAAAAGGAAGGTTAAGCAAAATCAACCTTAATAGTAGAGTTAGTTGGTTTATTGTGCGAGCGGTGCGGATTTCATGACAGGGTGCTTGTCCGCCAATATAATAATGAGATAAATTGTAGCGAGGAATGTGTTTGTAAATAAGTAAATAACCAATAGTATCGCTTCAAACTAAATGAAGCGATATGATTGGTTTTTACAAGCATATTCCTCGCTACACATCCTCGCACATTATTTAGTGGAAATGCAATGTTTAAAATATTTTATTAATTGCTTAAATGTTTAAAGTATTTTATTTTTTATAGTAAGCTCATATTTTGAATACTGTCGAATAGACGCTAAGGCACAAGGCAATAATGCGTGGTTATACTTCAAACAATTTATGGGCGTGTCTTTGAGTCTAGTTTTATTTTATTATTTTTTTTAAGTATAGAAATTAATTAAAATACTACTGATAATAAATAAGGCTTCTTTCCACCTTATTTTAGTTATAGCACATATTACTTAATAGTAGCTAACGCAAGGTAATATAAATCTCAAATTTAACAATAACAGTAACGGTGATAGATTACAGGCCCACGTTGAAAAAATTATAGGTCATTTGAACCCCCACGTGACCTATCTAGAACGATATAAGTGCATAAAAAAAAGATTCAGCACTATGCCGTCACTTGTAAGCCGTCCAACTGAGTGCAGATGAGAATTCGAAAGTACTATGCGTGCCAACTAAGAATAGGACCGCGCTTGCTGCCAACTTCACACGAAAACTGTGAAATTAGTACTGCCAGCAAAAAAATGTGAGAAAAAGAATTTTCATAAAAAATTTTTTATTGTTCATGATTATATTTAATAATTGTATAATCGTTATATTCATTAAAAAATACTATTTATTGAATTTCACTGATGGATTATGGATAAATTAATTATACAGGTATGGAAACAGTATTCATAAAAAGTTAACATTTTCATAGTTAATGCGGAGATAGCAGTGACAGCGACAGCAATGAAGATTCAGAATACGACGACGATGACGCTGTGTTAAGTGGTGTAGAGGAAATATTATCCGATTGATAAAAACTGAAATAATATACTGTATGGTTTTTTATATACGTGCTTTTATTTTCAAATCCTACTCATTCATAATAAATTTGGCGTGAAATGTATTAGAAATACCAACAAAGCATACATTAAATATTTAAACTGAATATAATTTCTTTATTGATTTTTTTGCACACCATACGCTTTGGTAATGAAGTTAGCGCGTATTACTGAACAATATGGCGTCTTGACAGTCCTATTCTTATTTGGCACGCATAGTACAGATAGAGATTTTTTCCCCTTGTCTCCTTGATTTTTGTACGGCGTTGCGGACTCCTGTAGAACCGCCATCCTGTTACAAGTGACCCACAAAATTTCGCGTCATTTGTAATAGGATGGCAGTTCTACAGGGGTCTTAGTACGCAATGACAAAAAGAAAAATGATGGTCCGAACGCTGATACCGGATGCGTTAAGATATTGTAATATAAAATATAACAGTATCTTAAGATAAAATATTATAGTATCTTCACCGTGTGTGACGCGCTTTACACAGATGCCGTACAATATCAAATGACCAAATTTACCCCGGCAATTGTCGGAAAATAAAAATAAATTCCGACTTTGTGGACCACCATTTTTGTAATGTAAATAATTTTCATCAATTTAATAAAATTGACGTAATAATTTGACGATTTTAATTCTGTGCCAATATATCAAAGTTAATCCATATCTATATAATCTTCTTATATAAAAATGAATCGCAAAATGTGTTGGTAAGCGCATAACTCGAAACGGCTGAACCGATTTCGATAATTCTTTTTTTATTATATTCCTTGAAGTACGAGGATGGTTCTTATGTAGAGAAAACGTAAATATTATGTACCACGGGCGAAGCCGGGGCGGACCGCTAGTAAGTTATAATTATTTGATAACTATAAATATAATATAATTTCATATTTCATAATATGATTGAATAAATCTAATTGACTATTTAATATGCGAATTTTCGCATTTTAAATTTTCGTCATTGTATTCATTTGAATACAACATTATACAAAGAAAAAGAACGGGTAAAAAATCAAACAAAAATTAACCTAGTAAGTATTTATTAACATAGAAAGTATAATCGTATTAAATTGTGGTGTATAAAATAAAAGCAATATTTAAACAGGCTTGTAATCCAGCTTGCTTTCGAGTTTCTTATTGTCGGCCACTTTACGCACTGCCTTCATGAGATCCTCCTGAAAATGGGAAAAAATATTATAGGTATTTCATTTTTGTGTAAAAATAATTAGAAAAGTCTCGATTTTTATTTTAAGTGAATATTATTAGTTACTAGCTGTGCCGCGCGGTTTCACCCGCATTACACCGCTCCTGTTGGTCTTAGCATGATGATATATAGCCTATATTACCCGTGGATAATGTAGCTTTCGCATGGTGAAAGAATTTTTAAAATCGGTCCAGTAGTTTATGAGCCTATTCATTACAATCAAACAAACAAACAAAGTTTTCCTCTTTATAATATTAGTGTAGATATATGTATAATAAACTAGCTGTGCCCCGCGGTTTTACCCGCAGTGCTCCGCTCCTGTTGGTCGTAGCGTGATGATATATAGCCTATAGCCTTCCTCGATGAATGGGCTATCTTACACCGAAAGAATATTTCAAATCGGACCAGTAGTTCCCGAGATTAGCACGTTCAAACAAACAAACTCTTCAGATTATGAAAAGCATAATTGATCATACTACAAAATATTATGTAAAAATGATCCGCCATTTTATGTTTTATTGAAGTGAAACTTCTTTATCTGGGTTGGAAAAAAAATTAGTGTAACATTTTTTCGTTACGCGCCATCTCTTTCTTATCCCTACCACGCGTGATTCGACGTATTTCTGTAAAGTTGCATAGAGTAAATTATTTTTTGAAAAAATAAGGTCACTTAAAGAAGTTTCACTTACGTGTGTACACTAGTACACGCACACATTTTTTTCCATAACCCACTTTTTTTCAATCACCAATTAAATGGTTGTAAGTACCCATTTTGTTTTATTTCCGCCATACCTGTATAATATACTCCCTCTCGGCTCTAATAGCGAACAGGCCGGCCTCCGTGCAGACATTCCTTAAATCGGCGCCATTAAAAGTGTCCGATAATTTGACAACCGCCTCGTAGTCCATCTCACCGTGCTTGGCTATTGGTGCCGCGTGGATTTTCAGAATTTCCAATCTGTAATAGAAATTATAATTTATTAATACAAAAAAAATGTATGCGTGTACTAGAGTACACACGTAAGAAGTGAAACTTCTTTATGACCTTAAAAATGTCACGAGTATGGCGTAACGCAAAAATGTCACGCGTACGGCGTAACGCAAAAATGTTACACTAAATTTTTGTCCAACCCCGATAAAGAAGTTTCACTTCAACAAAATGTATAATTATACTATTTATTTCTGGATAATTTTTGCAATAAAAATAGATTAACCAAATTAGTAAGTGATTAAAACAATTGGCAGTGTCTCTATGTGGCAATTTCTTCCAAACGACCAAATATACGGAGCGAAATTATGTTAGATATTATAGAGTACTAGCAGTCCGCCCCGGCTTCGCCCGTGGTACATGTTTACGTTTTCTCTACATAAGAACCATCCTCGTACTTCAAGGAATATAATAAAAAAAGAATTATCGAAATCGGTTCAGCCGTTCTCGAGTTATGCGCTTACCAACACATTTTGCGATTCATTTTTATATATAAGAAGATATCATATGGGTGATCTATAAAATCAAATTGCTCAAAATTTTATAACTAGCCCAGTGGCCGAAATTTGATCATAACATTCATAACCATGAACAAAACAGTATATAATAATGTGTAAAATGTTGGTATGTGTAATTGATTTATTGTATTACTTTAAAAATATATCATTTCACAACCCTCTATATTATATGTATACTATAAGTGTGAAAAATTTCATACTTTGCGGTATGCGAAATTTCCCTAAAACTTAATTTATTTTAATGATTAAATGAATTTTTTGCAATATGTCTAATGATCATTACCATTCATTTCCTTAGAAGTGTTCGCCTTGATTTTTTCCTCTAAAAGGGGGTACTTATACTACAAAGTTTTTGCCCCAAATCCATAGAAATCAATACAAAATCTAAATTAATGATATAATGTGTTTTTTGTGTACTATTTTTAAGGATAATTACCATTCTGCACGCCTTCCATATAAAAACTTAAAATTAGACCATTTTGCTTTGATTTTTTCCTCAAAAAGGGGGTATCCTACAAAGTTTTTACCGTATATTAATAAATAGATACAAAATCTAACCTGGCCTGTTCATTGGGCAGCGGAATCTCAATCTTTCTGTCCAACCTGCCCGGTCTGAGCAGAGCCGGGTCCAATGTATCGGGTCGGTTGGTGGCCATTATGATTTTCACTTGACCGAGTGAATCGAAACCGTCCATTTGGTTGAGTAACTCCATGAGGGTGCGTTGGATCTCTCTGTCTGCGCTTGTGCCTTCGGAGAAACGACGGCCACCTGCAAATAAAGGATAGAGATTAAGTTTTTAATCTTAATATAAATAAATCTCGTGTCACAATGTTTGTCCTCAATGGACTCCTAAACCACTTAACCGATTATAATAAATTCGCACACCATGTGCAGTTCGATCCAACTTGAGAGATAGCATAGTTAAAACATGTAGGTACCACGGGCGAAGCCGGGGCGGACCACTAGTAGTTTATAGTTCAAATATAACTTATTATAAAAATACGTAATGTATACTTATACTAATTTTATAAAGCTGAAGTTTGTTTGCTTGAACACGCTAATCTCAGGAACTACTGGTCCGATTTGAAAAATTCTTTCGGTGTTAGATAGCACATTCATCGAGGAAGATGAATGGGCTATTATCACGCTAAGACCAACAGGAGCGGAGCAATGCGGGTGAAACCTCAGGGCACAGCTAGTCAAAATATATTTCTTGCATTAAATAATAAGTATCTTTTCTAGTGTGAATGATTATTATTAATTATAACATAACCCGGACCCATAGAAATTGCTATTTATAAATTTAAGATTCAGTACAAGTGTTTAATATTTAAAATTATAATAATCGCGCAAAATCAAACACGACGTCAATACTTCACTAAATTTGTAGTTTTTTACAGAAATGGCAACGGCAAGAAATATAAAAAAGCAGACCAAGAAATTGAGATGAAATAAATTATTAACATATTTTCCCTTGATTTCTATTTCAATACACACTTATCATATAGTCTGGCCAGCCAAAGCTGAATCCAGTAAAGGGCGGCAAATTTAAAAAATATGGATCTGGTAACTTCGGCTTTAGTAGGAAAAAAACATTTTGATACTTTTGATATTCATAAAGGTGATCATAGTATATAGGTACATTAGGTACACAACACAGCAGGATTTTAAATCATTATTTATTAAAGTAAATGATTTGAACCGTTTTCAACAAAACTGACAACTAACTACGCAGAAACGCCATGATGACATTCCATAGTGTGGCCGCTACAAAAAACACTGGGTTCAGCTTTGGCTGACCAGACTCTATGCCATCTGATTATATTTAAAACCAAACATACCAATAGCATCGATTTCATCCATGAAAATGATACAAGGCTGATGATCGCGAGCGTAGTTGAACATTTCACGAATCAGTCTGGCCGATTCTCCGATGTACTTGTCAACAATGGCTGATGATACCACCTGGAATAAACATTAAAAATAATTGATTATATAAAATTATAAAAACGTTTTTCTGTCGTCATATGATATTATAATTATACCCACTCGCACTTTTAAGCGCATAAAACGGAGAGCTCCACAAGACCTCCTTCAACCGTAGAATCAGACTCACCATGATCATAGAAAATATTATATGGAGACGCCACTGGGCGTTTGCCATGCATGCCAACATTAAAACTTTTAACCACCAGCTTAATGCTTAATACGGCAGATTGCAGGTTTAGAGGAGATTAAAAAAAAAAAAAATTATAATTATATAATAATACGTTTCCGCCCGCGGCTTCGCCCGCGCATTCAAAGAAAAACCCGCATAGTTCCCGTTCCCGTGGGATTTCCGGGATTGCGTCATTTTCCCGATAAAAAGTAGCCTATGTCCTTTCTCGGGTATCAAAATATCTCTATACCAAATTTCATGAAAATTGGTTCAGTAGTTCAGGCGTGATTGAGTAACAGATAGACAGACGGAGTTACTTTCGCATTTATAATATTAGTATGGATAAACGCGAAAGTGTGTTTGTCCATATTTCATATCGCAATTCTCATAGAACGGTTTATGACAATAATATAGGTTTTTTTACAGTGTAGATAAATGGAAATTTATCAATTCCTTATTCTGGGTATATCGCGCACTATTAACAAAATGTTAATTATTTTTGCGACGAGAGCAAAGCTGCGGGCAACAGCTAGTTGTAAATTTTTCTAATAATATACAAGTACTAAGCTTTCACATTTCACATAATATCACTCTGAAAGACTGAAAACGCTCCTTCAATGAAAAAACAACAGACACCAAAATTCTTGTTAAGTATAGCTTTAATAAAAATGTTCAAACATTATTTTTTAATAATAAAATAAATAAATAAATATTTCGGGACAATTTTCACACACGGCACGATCTGATCCCATACTAAGCTTTCGCTTGTGTTATGGAAACCAGATGGCTGATAAACATACATATATAATTTGAAATAAATACTTATATAGATAATTAACACCCAGACACAGAGCAAACATCTACGTTCATCACACAAATATTTGCCCCGGGTGGGAATCGAACCCACGACCTCTGGCTTTGAAGGCAGGGCCACTACCAACCAAGCCAACCGGCCAGTCGTCAATAATAATTATTCAATAAACAAATTACCTTCAAGAAGTTAGCGTCCAACTGTGAAGCGACAGCCCTAGCTAGCAGGGTCTTGCCTGTGCCCGGAGGCCCGTATAGCAAGCAGCCCTTGGGCGGAGTGATACCAACTCGCACAAAGAGTTCCGGGTTCATTAGAGGTAGTTCAATCACCTGAAAATGTCGAAATGTTATATTAGTAATAATAGAACGAGAATTAGTAATAATATAAAAGTCTATTGTAGATAGGAAAGATTTTTCCAATATTATATGAAGGAAAGACGCTACTGTTTGTTTGATTCAATTTACTACTTGTAAAAATTCTTGTAACACAGGTGAAGCTGGGTAAAGTAGCTAATAGTAAGTGCTATTTTTTTTGTAAATTTAGTTTGATAATAATTTTAAAACAAATTGTTTTGACAAACTCTCTATTACAATAAAGGTAAAAAAAACTACTTTATAAAAAATATATTATAGCAAGAGTAAAAAGCTGTTACTTGATTGGTATCACACCTGCATTGACATTAATATTTCGAAGTATATTCATAATAATTATCTTAACCAATACATTTTCAAAATAAAAAAAATTGGTTGTCTGTAAAGTCAGTTTACTGACGATAGTTGAACGTGACAACATCCGATTGTGCTTCTTTGTCGCTCGTTCCGCGCTCTCGCTTGCACTTCAAGCCTTACATGGAACGCCTCAGAGCGAGGTAACGCGGCATGAGTCATGTTTTTTTCGTGCGTGCAACCGGCTCTATCGAATTATAAGACGTTGTCACATCAAAACCATACCTCTCTCAATTGTCTGATCTGCTCTTGAAGACCTCCGATGGCCGAATAAGTAACATCTCCTGGGTCTTCATGGCTCATATTGTATACTAGAGGATCAACCTGTCAATAACATATTATTTCTTATCATGAAATTATGAATATGGGCTAGGTGCTACATAAAATATGTAAATGTATAAACAATTAATATAAAACAAATTTAATTAGTCTATGGACAATGTTATTGAATTCCTGTGAAAATGTTATTGAATTCCTATAGTTATTATTGACAATATTGTTTTCACATTGCTCTATATCTGACATTTTTTTTCTGTGTATAATTATTTAGATTAAATACTAAATTCAATCCAATTCTCAAGTAATGCTGTATGTACCTATAATTAGTAGCCAATTTAGATTAAGACTTTATGTACGATTACTTATATAATGTTACAAATTGAGTTACTGTTCGTGCATCTATAAATAAATAAATAAATAAATAAAGTCTTTTTCTTCAAATTAACGAAACATTTAATTTCAACCTATAAATTTATCAACTGTTCACTGTAGTTTAAGCAAGTTAAGGATAAAGAGGGTAGTTCAAAAAATCATGTGTTCGGGGTATCTATTGCTTTTGTTAACAATATTTGAGTATTGTTACTTATGAAAATTATGTCTATAATATTATATCATTTTTATCCAAAGAAACACAAAGAAAAATTAAATTTAAAATTTATGAGAAATGGAAGAAAGAAAATAACTAAACTTATAGTTTTCTAGAATTTTCTAAAGTAATAACAGCAAAAATAGATGTAATAACACTGAGCACAATAAAAACAATTTTCTTATAAAATTCAAAATACATATTCCTCAACATAAAAGACATAAGTGTACTACTTATCTATACTAATACTAATACTAATACTAATACTAATACTAATATTATATAAAGAGGAAAGGTTTGTAATTATGTAAGTATGTATGTATGTATGTATGGTTTTCACGCATAAACCTCTCAACCGATTTTAATGAAATTTGGCACAGACAATCTTTAGACCCTGAGAAAGAACATAGGCTACCTTTTATTGCGAAATATGTACCACGGGCGAAGCCGGGGCGGACCGCTAGTTAACTATAAAGCACTAACCTCTCTCGGTAAATGTCTCATGATGGTCAATGTGGTCATATCCAAGGCAACTCTTGTACCACCCTTAAGCTTGTTCTTGTCGAGTTGACGCCTGCAGCCAACTACATATCGTGGACCGTTTGTCGCTTTTACTATGACTGTAAAGTAACAGAAGAATATTTAAATAATAGTAATTTATAATGCTTGTTGAAGAAATATTGTTCTTATATAAAGTATTATTAATAAATTTCATAATGTGATATGTAGACATCGGATTATATGCATTTGCATATTTGCATATGCAAATGCATAAAACTCTCTAATTACGGCGTTAGTGCATATTTTAGCCTTTTTCCCCAATCGTGCATATTTCGATAAGTAGCGGGAGTTTTGATTGGTCGACTAACCTTTATTAGCCAATCAGAATGCTTGGCGAGTAAACAAACCCTATTTTGGCATGGTAAAATGGCAAAAAATTACAAAATGGGCTCAATTTTAAGTAAATTTTGAGCCATTCAAAATAGGGCTAGATAAGCCTTTTGGGGCTAAAAACTTAAAACACGGGTTGATTTCCAAAAAAGGGCTAGATTTAGCCCGGAAAGGTCTAAGGTGGCAACACTGGGCTCGCGGGTGACAACCTCACAAATTTTACGCTCGAAAATTTGGTAAAAATGCTTAATTGTATATTGGCACAAAAACTATACTTAATTTCAAGAAAATTTCACTGTTTTTGTACAATCTTTGATTAAAATATATAAAAATAATAAAGGTTTTTTGATTTTGTATTGTGCATATTTTAGGCATATCAGTCGTTTTTAGTGCATATTTCAGCCTTTTTTAGTGCATATTTGCATGCATATTTTGGCATTTTGTTAGTGCATATAATCCGATGACTAGTGATATGAAAAGATAACCAGAAAGGGCTTATTATGCAAAAGTTTTATATGTATTTGTATTAACTTCAAGATAAATATATAGAAAATACTTAATACATAATGTCAAAGTTAAATGCGAGTTTGTTCCTTAAGAGTTATAGATGATGACTAACAAACAGAAATCACACCTTTGAAAGATAAAGTGTTAAAACTATCCCTTTGTTGGTATTGTCATGTTTAAATTGATGTGGATATACTTACATTTCTCTTCAGTAAGCTGTTTCAAAACTTCGCCAACAATCTGACCAACACTTTGTAAAGCTTTTAAATCATTTTCACTCTTATCGTACTGTTTTGTAAGGTCCTTCAGCTGTTCTCTCACTAAAAATAATCAAATTCATAATTATGAAATATAAAATATAATTAAACCCTACTCTCATAAATAGCCGAAAATAGTGAAGTATTTTAATAATTTATCAATAAAAACTTAGGTGTAAACAAAATCTATGAACAAAAAAGTTGGATGATTCGGCAGAAATCGAAAATTAAATTAGGAATACTTACTGTCTTTGAGCCTGGATTCAACTTCTTTGTGCTCCATGAGCTTCTTACGGTAATCCTGAAACGCTTTTTCTCTTATTGAGTCCATTTTTTATAGTATTTATTAACTTTATCTCTAATAAATGCTAGCTCAACGCCAGCGAAATGATATTTGAGATTTGTCTTGACGTTCCAAATTCCAATTTCCAATTGACATAAGTTTGATAGATATATAAATATTGTACAGATGATGTAATAAAATATAACTAAGTAGGTTCATAAAATATTGATTGAAATATCATATTCTTATTATTAAAAAACTAGACTGGCGTTATAATAAAAGGTATTTTTATTGGGTTTTCTTATTTATTGTTGATTCAACCAACTTTTACAGCGCCATCTAGTAATACGCAAAGGTAACTTTAGTTTGTTAGTTTCCGCTATCGGATAACAGATGGCACTGTATCGTATTACATATTTAACTAATCGGTATCATCAATTTCAAAGAATTAAACTCTATTATTTATTTTATAAACTACAGTGGGCAATTTAACTGTGTAACTAAAACTCGACTCAAACTCAAATATTTATTTATTCAATTAGACTTCTTCTAGAAGCACTTTTGAATTTATACCATTTACCACCGATCGATCGGTACCTACCTACTTATTTAAATAACAGTAAAAAATACCAATTTAATATAATATGTCCGTATGTACGTAATAACTAGTAACTACCTACCTAAATATTTTTTGAAGCTACATACCTAAATTTTTTCAGGATTTTAGCTTTTAAGTTTGTAGTATCAATGCTCCTCGTTCCATTTAAAAATGGCATGGAAGCAATTTGCACTTCATCGATTTTTATTGATCATAACTCTAAAATATTACTAGTAATTTAAAACTAGTTTGGATCGTCACTTTTACGAAGGGTTGTCGCTTTTTACTAATTTGGCAAAACTACGAATAAAATACGATAGACTTTTCAATGTAATAAGTAATTACTATGTACCTACACGCTAATTGAAACAAAGTGCACACACGAACATTTTCATTAATTATTTATTTGATATGATTGATAATGGATGTTTAATAAAAGCCTTAATCATTTAATATAAGTAGGTACCTACCTACGCTATATATTCGATTGTTACGATGGTGTTTTTATTTTCTTACTAATTACTAAGTAAAACTAAGTTAAGTAACTAAGTACTAAGTTACTATTCCAAACTTTGATAATATTGTATGAACATTCTGCATTCTTAAAAAAATGAATTCGGTGGCAACCCTAGTTTTATGTGACTTCAATAAACTCTAATCTCATGTTATATTAGTTGATGAAATGGACCAAAAACGGCTGACGATGTTTAAAAATTTTAAATCAAATTTAGGATACTAAACTAGTAGGTAATAGAGTTTGGGTAAAAATTGCGAATGAATTATAAAGACGGTATGTAGTACATACCGTGGTATGTATGTACTATGTAACGTTTGTTGTGTATGTAGGTAGTTTCTTAAGAATTCAATAATAAAAAATATAAGATCGTACTTAATGCAATGAGTAAAATTTTTAAAATGGCTCTTTCATAACTGACTTCAAATAGGTACTTACCGGTACCTAAGAATATACATATACTTTCTCACTGTTTTTTTAACTAGATTAATGTATGTCTTAGTAAAGGAATGTCATGGTTATCAGTTGTTACCTAAATGTATATTATATAGATATTATAATAAAACCGTGATAACTGTATAATGTACTGAGAAAATTAAGAGGTCAACGACGCCTCCGAGAGGAGATTTTTATCTTCCTTTAAAATACGAGTATTGTAAAACTAAAAGAACAATTACTTTTCATCTATTCTCAAGATACTTTGAAACATAAATTAATCAAAATTGGTGTTTTTAAACAAAAGACAGTAGATACGGGAGTTTTATCGCGAAAGATATTCGAAATTAATCTTTTGTATAAAAATTTATTTTTGTTGATAACATCGTCGTTTAGTTGTTTCTTTGTTGCTTTTACAAGACCTTTTAGACATATTATGAGGTTTTAACAAAAATGGATTATTGTGAACTCTATAGGTATAACTACATGAAGTCATATTAGGTAAGTACCTACGTAGGTACCTACTTTCTTTTTTATTCTAAATTTTCAAAAAGCGTGTAGTTACAATTATATTTTTTAAATTCATTATACCCGAAATTTTAAGTTTTAGAACAATCATTTTAATAATAATGAACCAGTGTATTATATCTATGTTATAGAGACTGAAACAAAAATAATAATACTTCATAAAGGGTTTCTTTCAAACGGCCTTCCAGTTCATTGTTTAGGCATAAAGTAAAATAATAACACATCTAGAAAGTTTTGTTGCGTCTGCAAAGTTTTATTCATTACAATTTCGCATTATGTTGCTTTTAATACTATGCTTATAGATAAATTTCAAAGTATTATAAAGGTATTGAATATTTAACGGTTATAAACCTTAAACGATTACAAGATTCTAAAGGAAAATATGAAAATGTATTTTAACCTTTTATTCGTTTTACTGTAATTTACTCTGCTATTATTTCAAAGAGAAATGTTTTATGTTTTAGAACTCTACTATTTATCCATTTGTCATCGCTTCAGAAAATTTATTTGAAAGTTAGATCTTGGGAATCGTAGTTACCACATAATATTTGTATACGTAGTATATTATTATTAGTCTGTGATAATATTAATATTATGCAGTTATGTTTAAAAATCGCTTAGTTAAGATCTAGCTTTCGAATGGTAAAATAATTTTAAGAATCATCGAGTAGCTTTTGAGTTCATAACATTTTATTTAGATGTCATTTTCATAAAAATCTTAATAACATTATCTTATCTATACATCTATACATCTATACAAATGTTATAAAGAGGAAAGGTTTGATTTTTTGTTTGTTTGTTTGTTTGTATGAATTGAATAGGCTCCGAAACTACTTGGCAGATTTGAAAAATTCTTTCACTGTTGGAAAGCTACATCATTTCTGAGTGACATAGGCTAGGTTTTATCCCAGAAATCCCACGGGAACGGGAACTATGCGGGTTTTTTTTTAAAACGCGGGCGAAGCCGCAGGCGGAAAGCTAGTTTAGATATAATAATTATCATCACAAATAACTAATCCGGGGGGCGGGGACATAGTTATTAAAACAACAGGTTAAAATAGATACTACAGTAAGAGGAACACGTTTCCAGCAAATTACACCAATTTATATATTATGTATATAAATGTTAAAGCACAACGGACCACGGTTTTCCTTAAGTAAAATATATTTTCACAGATTAGACAGAACAGTTATTTAAAGAATAATACAGTAGCTACAAGTATTTATCTACATAGTTAACTAGTCTGTGACGGTAATGTATCGTTTCTTTTATTACCAACTGCATTTCAGTTTAAATTTTCTTTTTAAGGACTCTCTCTTCGATATACTTGGTTTTAAGTATAATTTTAAGATGAAGAAGCAAGTATTTAAAGCGTATCTTTTCTTGAGCTTTCGGATAATAATAAAAAAAAGACGGGTTGCACTCCGGGAGTGCCGGCAGAAGTGAAAACTTGATTATTAACGTTGAGCATGTTTGATATCCATCCGTCTTACGCTTTTTCGATCAGGTCACGTGTCCTGACGCGAGTTTAAGATTTTATACCCAACGCCGCTAAAGAAGTTTTCACTTCAAAAAATCAAGAATGTATCAAATTGCTGGAACCCGATACAGAAAAACAAAAAAATATGTAAATCGAAATTTATCAAGTAGGTAAGTAATTTTTGAAATAAACTCAAACTCTGAAATTAATTTATTCAATTAGACTTCTTCTAGAAGCACTATTAATTGTTATTACATATTTTTAACATTTAGAACCGATTCAATAATTCGTCGATTATGAATAATTGTATAATATAAATGCGTTCCTACTTTCTTTAATTCGTTGCTTCGTATTTTTAGAAAGTCCTTTTTACTTACCGTCATAAAATCAGTGTTATGAATTAAAATCCACAAAGCAAGAGTCTTGGCAGGACGAGAATGCTGTCCGTACACAAATTGCTTATTTTTATTACCTCCGCAGTTACGTTGAAAATTCTCCACTGAACACCCCATTACTGCTTATATCCTTGCTAAGAAACCGCGGGAAAAGTTTTATGAAAGTTTAAATAAGGTCTAGTAGATTCTGTTAAACATTTTGCGCTGCAGTTTTTGTAGTTTGGACAGAGCTAAAGTTTAATACAAATAGAATTTGTAGTTACAGTAATGGACTAGTTGTGTTGCCTTCTTTGTTGATGCGTTTTGGAATTTTTAACCAACATTGTCAAAAGAATTAAGCGTAAAAATTTCAGTTCTTTGCATGATTCTTCACTACGAATTATGAAAAGAAAACGAATGCTTGTTCAGATTGGCTGCGGATTTTTGTTAAGAACACATAATATCTTATATTGATTTTGTAAAATTCTATATGAAAATAGGAATGCAGACTGTTCCCTGAATCACGAGTGAGTTACAAAAGTATTAAAAATATTTGACTGCGTTCGACTTTACAAATATGTAATACGTTACGATTGTATTCATAGTACAATGGATAGGGTGAGCGTAGAGATATCCAATGTTTCGAATAAGCGTTCTATGGATCTCCTTATGCATATTTATTTACATGTATGTATCCTATTTTATTTTATTGGATATATGCAGTACCAATAAATCACTACATAGTATAAAACAAAGTCACTTTCTCTGCCCCTTTAAAACGACGCAACGGATTTTGATACGGTTTTTTTAATAGATAGAGTGATTCAAGTGGAAGGTTTAGTATATTTGTATACCTATAATTTATAAGGTTTTAGAGAAAACGGGCGAAACCGCGTGCGGAATGCTAGTAAGTAAATAAATAGAAGTTTACTTGTATTTTCATAACAATGTAACATACTTTCTTCCCGTGATTCAATTAGCTTTTATGACTACACTAGCTTTTCGCCCGCAGCTTCGCTTGTGTAGTCAAAGGAAAACACGCATAGTTTCCGTTCCCGTGGGATTTTCGGGATAAAAACTCTTCTGACATGTTAATCCCAGTAACCTATGTATATAAGTTATGTGTGTGCCAAATTTCATGAAAATCGGGTCGGCAGTTTTTGTGTGAAGGAGTAACAAACAAACATACAAACTTTTGCATTTAAAATAAGTAGGATTCACTGTTTGAAATATTTTTTTAGACTACCTTCATATATTTTCATAGATGAAGGTAGTTATGAAAAACATTTTAAATTCCATGGTTTCCCTTCCTAGACGTTTGTCTTCACAATAGTGGCTATGTCTTCTTGCCTTTTAGTAATGTTCGTGCATAGATTTACAAGCAGGTTAACTTAGTCAATGCAAACATTTGCTTAGTGTTGTGTTGGACCACTTTAGTGTACATGGAATTTCAACTAGTATTCATGTTGTAGGTACTAAATATGCTATAACTATTATCTATGTCATCATTAGGGTAAAGAAAATGTATTAACTACCTTTTAATTAGTTAATTTATTTAAATTATATAATATGCATGTTTATCAGCCATCTGGTTTCCATAACACAAGCGAAAAGCTTAGTATGGGATCAGATCGTGCCGTGTGTGAAAATTGTCCTGAAATATTTATTTATTTATGTAGAATTGAAATATTATAATCCTTATTGAATTCTCAAAAGATTGTATGAATGTAATGTTTATAGCTCTATTAAATAAAAACTAATGAACCGATTTCATTACATAATTTACCGGATTTTAATGAAATTATTGTTTATTACTGAAAGAAATAGCGATGCTAAAAAGATTTCAATGTGTGAAATGTAATTAAGATGCATGCGTGTTTATATAAATCGTATACTTACAACGGTACTTACAAAGGTACGGCATCTGTGTCATACAAAGAGAATACAATTACTGGTGTCATACTATTTCTATACTGCTTTTAATCCATTATTCCGCAACGCCGTACAAAAATCATGGAGATAAGGGGAAAAAATCTCTACCTGTACTTTGGAATTCTCATCTGCAGTCAGTTGGACACCTTACAAGTGACGGCATAGTGCTTCATATCGTTCTAGATAGGTCACCTGGTGGTTCAAATGACCCATAACTTTTTCAACATGGGCCTTTAGTTTACATAGTCTAGGTACTTTCTACCTTTTCAGTACAATTCAGTTTCTCACAATACAAGTGAACTTTATAAATGATGCTATTTACTATCTATTATTCTACTATGTACACGTAATATTTTTCCAGAAACAGTGCAATCTATAACATGCTCACATCAATTTATGTACATGGCAATCTCTTCCATAATACATCTGGCAATCTCAGCGTGGTGTGCCGTGTATTGAATATAAGAATAAAATATTATTCTATACACACGGATATGCAATTTACCTGAAGCATAAACGAACAGAATGCATTGTAAAATTTTAAAGAGCAATATTTGTGCAGTCTGTTCTTGTAGGTTATAAGGATTCTCTTTGATACAAAGCGAGTGTATAACCAGATGAACTATTAAAGATACTGCTTTCAAAGGGCATATGTTATTTGCTTTTTGAATTGTGTTTAAAGTTTAAATCGTAATTGGATTTAGAATACGTAGGCGTATTGTATGCGGGTATTTGAATGTTTTATGAGCTTGCGTGAAAAGGTTGCTCAAGATCGTTGTAATGGAGATAAATTACGTCTTTTATACTCAGTAAATAGTTAGAATGCATTTTCATTTTGTTATAAATTGCATTACTGAAACCTGATTATTCTTTTGTATATAAAAGTAAAGATAAGGTGATGGTGATGAACATTATTGAATGCATTGAAAGCATGAAAAGATAGCATGAACTTTCCAAGGTTAGATTTTTGAAGCTATTCGCAAAGGCATGCGATTATGCATCCTAAAGGTTATTTTTAATCAATTGCTTTCCTTAGAAACAAAAATACATTAGCAACATTCTAGTAAATGCTTATCCCACTATCACAAAGAATTTATAAAGTAACGTTATAAAAGTATCATATAATCCACAACACTTCTGCTTGAGCTATAAAACTTTAGCACCTAGAACATAACTGCTACGTTTACGATGTAACTTTAAGTTTGAAAGAGTTGTCACGTGTAGAACCTAAAGTGGGTACGAATTAGTGTCGAAAACACGCTAAGGGTTATAAGAATTTAACTCTATTTGTTGTAAAGCTGCAGGAGGAATATTTTTATCTATACTATCTATACTATTCTAAAGAGGAAAGGTTTGTATGTATGTATGTATGTTTTTCACGCATAAACTTCTGGACCGATTGATGAAATTTGGCACAGATAATCTTTAGACACTGAGAAAGAATAAGATAGGCTACCTTTTATTGCGAAATATGTACCACGGGCGAAGCCGGGGCGGACCGCTAGTTTATTATAAGACAACTGGTTGTTCATTTAAAAATAATAATATCAAGATTGATATTCCTTGTAACTTAAACGTTACGAGGATCAAGAATTGATATTTCAAATGTGTAAAAAACTGGTTTAAGTGCTGATAAAAATGTTCAATACATTTTGACAAAAAGAGCAATTCCCAATCAGTGGTAGAGATTGTCTAATCTAAAAATGAACGCCCCTCCACTGTGTTTACGCTCACATTCAAAGTACGTGTATAGACGCAATACACACAAATTGGTCTGCCTCATTGGTCGTTCAGTCCTCCAGTCCCGTCCATGCCCGAACGACAGGACCAGTTGGCCAACTAGTGCATAAATGACGCGATGCACGACAGAACGGACGTGTCATTCCGTACATAGCGCGCTCTCCCCGCCATACAATGCTAGGCACCTGAACTGATCGCCCGATTAGTTGACAAATCAGTGCGCGAGTGTCAAAGTTTGCAGTAGAATCGACGCGCGCACACATATAAAGTGGTTCAATAATTATTTGTCCTCACACATTGAAACAATTAAGTTTCAACTATCTACATTCAAATGAAGAGTAAGGACATGCAAGGACGTAAATAAAAAAGTTTCTAGTATAAAAATCATCGTCATAGTATAAAAATCTAACTGCATCTTATGGTACTTATAAAAATTTGGTACATAATCTTAATATACAGGGTGTCCCACTGTTGGTATACTAAGCTCAAAGGAGGTTATAGTTTTGCATACGCTGAGTACGTAAAAAATACTTATAAAATCCCAGACGCATTTTTTTTCAAATAGATGAATTCTTAAAACTCTATGTATATATACACCCATAACAAGCAACCCGCCCAACTTTGCCACCAGCACGTGAGCTATTGTTTAAGATTATGTTTTCATAGACAAAATGCTCACATTAGAGAAGCGGTATATGCCGGCTGCGCGAAGCTAGAGAAGAAAACATGAATTTTCAGGAAAAATATAGCAATAAATTTTTGACGTAATTTTGTTGTTTAAGTATTTTTTACGTGATCAGTGTATGCAAAACTACAAGTCCCTTCGCGCTTAGTATACCAATAGTGGGACACCCTGTATACATATGTATATAAATCTCGTGTCACAATGTTTGTCCTCAATGGACTCCTAAACCACTCAACCGATTATAATAAAATTCGCACACCATGTGCAGTTCGATCCAACTTGAGAGATAGGATAGTTTAAACATGTAGGTACCACGGGCGAAGCCAGGGCGGACCACTAGTAATACAATAAAACGAAAAATAGAAAGTCAAACACACTTTATTTACACTCGTTTTTCATAAGGTGGTGCACCATCATCTTCCACATAGCAGCAGTTTAAAACGCCAGGACAAAACAACGGCAGACAACCGACAAATATACTCATTAAAAACGGACAGCTCATTATTACACATGGACTTAGACACATTTGTATTTTATAATAACCTTTTTTAGGATAATATCAATCAATAATATGCTAATTATCTTTCTTACTTGGTGCAATTACCTTTTTTAAATCTTTAAATGTTTGGACAATCATCAATCATAGGTATGCTAATTCTCTGTACTTGGTAGTACAATTCTTTTAAATCTCTCAATGCTTCTTTGCTTTTTATGTTCAAATTAAATTCTCTATTTTCTAGCTTTTTAGGTTTCAATTTAAATCTAGATCTTTAATTTATTTTGTGCTGGAATTACACTATCATTTTATTTGAATTAAATTGCTTTTTTTCTTCGCTCTTGTATTTTTTTTACGCTTAGTTAAGTGTATAAAAGTAAATATTGTTCAGATGTATTAAAAATTACTATGTTTATTTCTTATGATGAAATTTAGACGAGATTATTCCTCATTCACAGTTCAAATGAGTTCCGATTCTAGACTCTATTTCAAACTATCATAGGAATCTTTATTGCGTGCTGTTTGTTCTTTTCTTTTCTGGTATATAACAATCCGATTTTCCCGGTTCTTCGTCTGACAAAATATAGTCCATACAACAATCAAAACATGGTATACAAGACACAAACGGACTTACTAGTAATGGTAATAAACAACACATGTGAAAAATTTTGAGGTACCTAATACGAAATATTTAATATTTTTAGTAATTATTTAATTACATAAAAAAGTTTTGCAGAAACTATGTAAAATTTTGATGATCAATCGCTATGTTATATAGATACAAAATGAAGACGCCAAATGTCAAAAGACAGCAAGAGAAGAAAAAGAAAAATAAAGAGGATGAATTAAACTTGATATTAAAATTAATTATTTATTGTTTTGCCTGTTTGTAAAATCGCTTTTAAAATCTAAAGCCTATACTTATCTTCAAAATGAAAAAAAAAATACTGACTAGCCTCTTGACCCGGCTTCGCCCGTGATAAAAAATACCTTATGCCACTCCTGAATAGAATTAGTGAAATAATTTTCCTGATCGGATCTACTTCCAAAGTTCACCTCCACACATACAGAGTTAGAAACTTTACCACTATGGCTATAATATTATTATAGATAAGTTTGGGATTAGTTATCTGTTCGGATCTTAGTACCTACCTATATCTATACTTACTAATATTATAAAGCTGAAGAGTTGGTTTGTTTGAACGCGATAATCTCAGGAACCACGGGTCCGATTTGAAAATTATTTGACTGTTAGATAGTCCATTAAATGAGGAAGGCTATAGTCTATATCACGCTAAGATCAATTGGAGCGGAGGAATGCGGGTAAAACCGCGGGCACAGCTAGTGTACAATAGAAATGCCAATAAATGATGTTACTGCCTCGTAACACTTAAAATTTATAATATAACGAGTATATCAGGAACGTTCTAAGTAAACACGACCTAGTTTTTATGATGAAAACGGACCCAAAGCGAAATGAAATCCAAAAGTTTCGTTCAAAATTAACTTTGGCACAGTCTGTAGTGAATAGCGCCAAAATTTGACAAGTACAACTTTGCAATAGTTTAATATACGTCAATTTCAGTCTTTTCAACTGCGTACTGTGGGTTTTTTAATTTAATAAAGAAAGAATTTTTGTGGTTGTTTTTATGCTAGTTTTGTTTTGAAAGCTTGTACATTTGATTTAAAAAAATAACATTTTTCTTCCATTTTTATCAAATATGAATAAGTTAATTAATCGTGACTTCTGCGGCTATAATATTATTTGTCAAACGCGTCTGAATAAATCATGATTTTAATCCGTTAAAAGTGTTTATGTTACCAAAGTTTAGGGCTGCTTTATATTGAAGAAAAATATAACAATATAAGCTCATTAAAATATAGCGTATTTGCCATAGAGACGAGGAAGTGCCCATAGCGAACAGAAATGATTCGCGTGTAGACTTTTGTTAATAAAATCTTATTATAAATCCTTTGGGGTTTGTATTATATTTTAATGGAAACATTTTTTCACTTTCTTAGCAAAAAGTATTGTGCAATCTAAAGTTTTCTTTTTTATATTGTGCCGAAAAGTGTACTTAATTAATTTCTTCAGTAACCTATGTGTAATATGAACAATGCAGAAAACATGTTTACAATAATTATTATACTGCGTTCGTTTAATAAAATAAAACAGCAAATATTAAGAGCTAGCGCGCACGAACAACTTTGTCTCTGCAACTATTTTGTCTCCGCAACTATTTTGTCTCTCCCACCCATGGGCTAGTATGAAAGTGCGCGCACGTAGCGACGCAACTCCCCATACAATTGATGGGAGAGACAAAATAGTTGCAGAGACAAAGTTGCTCGTGCGCGCTAGCTCTAAAAGATATTATTTATTGAATTTAAATGTCAAACTTAGGTTGTGTATTTATTTCTAAATTACTCTAATTGTTCAACAAATTGCGTAACCAAATTGAAACTCAATTTCAATAGCAGACACAAATTCATCATTCATATTCTAAACGTTCAGAAATCCCACTCAATACCAACATTATTTTCTAACAAACGTTCAGAAATCTTAATACCGCATTATTCAGTACAGAATTAATCGTTAAATACCGCGGCAATAATATCGTGATATTAAATTAATTAAAACTTGAAGCTCTGATTTGTCGAGTTATTAACTTCCGTTGAAGTTGACTCCTAACTTAATGCTTAAGTGAATTCGCGTTAACTTCAATACGGGCTAATTGTAAATAATAATATCGCGGGCTGGTTTACGTAATTAACTGGATTTATCGCTTCTATTTACATGTTATGGTTGTTATAAAATGTTGAACTATAACGTAAAACTTATTTTTATGCGTGGCTACTTTTGCTACTGGTTTTGGATAATCATTTATTGAAGTGAAACTTCTTTATCAGGGTTGGAAAAAAATTTAGTGTAACATTTTTTCGTTACGCGCCATCTTTTTCTTATACCTACCACGCGTGATTCGACGTATTTCTGTAAATTTGCATATATAGTAAATTATTTTTTGAAAAATAAGGTCATTAAGAAGTTTCACTTCTTACGTGTGTACACTAGTACACGCACACATTTTTTTAAAACTAGCAATGTTTTCCGCTTCTTCTGAGTCGAGAAGAATAAATATTCTTGATGATAACTAACTAATTTATATTCTTTAAGAGTATTTTGTTAAGTTGCTTTCAATTTTAATTTTTACGTGAAAAGTAGATACCATAGCCTCTTGATCCTTTTTTTAGATTCCCCAATAGGAACGGGACTTTAGAAATAAGAATTTTTCGCGTAACCTACTTAGTTAATTGTTTGTATTTTTTATAATTCTTGAAATTCTTTTTATTCTACTTTTCTTAAACTTCTGTCAAGCGTGACATTGATCGATCAGTACTTACAAAAATGTGATAAAAATAATTCAATTTAAAACAACAACAAAACACAAATAAAATTGAATGTGCTTCTGTGTCTGTGTGCCACAGTTATGCTGTTACCCATCCGTTTTATTACCTTGCCTATCTTGCTTACCCTTGTGCGTTAAAGGTAAGGTATAAAAATAGGTCTTTTAATTATTTGTTGAATATATTCAATGTTGCAAAAGGTTGTTTTGCTATTCGGTGCGGAGACGAATCCAAATGAGTCCAGGTTTTGAATTCAAAGTTTTAATTATATATTTTTTTCATATTAGCTTAATTTCAAAGTTTACTTCTAATAGATAATAATTAAAATTCCACAACTATATTACACAAATAATGATATTTATAAAAAATCAAGTTTTGAAACAGAATGTAAAGTACTATATTTAGATATTTATTTATTTGTTAAAGGTTTAAAATGGTGTCAATGTTTCATCGTCAACTATGAAGATGATGATGATGTAGCCTACGAGCGAGTGAAGAGACCAGAATAAAGATAAAAGATAAAGATACAGAATAAGTACATATAAAAGGAAACACTGAAATGTAATATAATCAATATCTAGATAAATAAACGAATTTTTTAAAGAGTAGTCTTTATCTATACCAGATCTACGAGTATATATACAAAATATTGTGTACATATTTTTAATGGCACAAGAATAATTAAGGAAGAGAGAAATAAATATTTATATCGCTACTGGCGGTCGTTAATAAATATGAAATTTGATAATATGTCTAAAATCGTTAAACAAGCTTTTTAAATAAAAACAGGACCGGGTTCTCTTCTAAAGTTATGCTATGACATTAAACAAAACAAATTTATATAATATAAAGCAGACCAGAAACTCGAAAACACAAAACTCTTTTAGGTACATATCATAATCACATGTCACATCCAGTCACATAGATCAGTGGCGCGTTAGAACTCAAACGGGCGAAATGAAGTGCCAAAATTTAAATTAAAAAGTTCATAAACGCGCCGCCGGAGCGTGCTCCCTGAATGGGAACATTGTGCACGAGTGCTACGTCATCTTTGATGTCTAGAATGATATAGAGTACTGGAAGGGACAGGTAATTTAGAAAAAAATAAGTTACTTTTGTAAGTTGAATAGGATACTAATACATATTATAAATAGTTTGTTTGTGTTGAATGTGTTTATAATATAAGGAATAAGGTTCGAATATAAAAATTCTGACTGTATTTTATGTTAAGAAAATATTTTGAAGTTATTAGGACATTATCAAGTGCTAAACATATGTTTTCTTCCTTGAACTACTTCTTAGTCTAAGAAAATATATTGACATATTTTACCATTTCTGGAAGGACTTCGTTTCAGCCATATAAAACAACTCAGACAGAAAATAATAATTATTTATTTTTATGTTATAACTAGTGGTCCGCCCCGGCTTCGCCCGTGGTACCTACATGTTTAAACTATCCTATCTCTCAAGTTGGATCGAACTGCATATGGTGTGCGAATTTTATTATAATCGGTTAAGTGGTTTAGGAGTCCATTGAGGACAAACATTGTGACACGAGATTTATATATATTAAGATGACAATTTTTCCCACTTCGTGAAATAAAATCCTTTTCAATCTGATATTCTAAGTCCATTTTTGGTTTATAAACTATTTTTAACGTAGATATAACTGAAAGGCCAACGATTTTCCCAGAATTTTCAAAGCAATGAAGACCTTACACTGCTTGAGCGTGACGTTTCAATGCAATTTATGATCCTAGTTTCAGGAAATATTCATTAATTCAATGATCTTAAGAGATAGAGCTAGGAAAATCTGAGGTAGTGTAATTTGGAAGAAGAGGAATTTAGAATTGATGGTAAATAATAAGTGCTTCTTACTGCATTTAATTCTGCATCTTGTTAAAATTGTTATTAGATCAAAAACGTTAATGAATGAAAATGTAGATATGTTATTATAAGGTTAATCATCTAATACACAAGGTTTTCCAAATCGTCCGATTGTCAGAGGTTATTCCGAATCGGTATAAAATGTTTCAAGGTACAAGGAAATATTATCAATTGTTAAAGATATAGGTACTATAAAACATAGATATTATATTTTATATATATCATCAAATCCTTTATGATCTCATATTTTAATTAATCAAACCTACAACCCTTTGCTTCAAATCCACCTTTAACCAGCTATTTCGCCACTTCATTAAAAACACGAAAAGGTATGAATAAGTTCAGAACAAACTCTATCGGAAAATATGCCGCGCACTGCAGAACCGAGCCATAAAAATAAGTTAAGGAAATTAATCCGAACTTAGCGAAAATATGAAAATTAAATTATCCAACGTACCGTTGGGAATAATATATTTTCATTGGGAAAGTTATGTTAATAAGACGAAATTGTTTCACGCCTCTCGGAGGCAATCAATTCTGTAATGTAACTCAGTCTTTCATATGTGTGATATTAATGAACGCGTGTAAAGAATACTTAGAGCCAGCGCGCACGAGCAACTTTGTCTCCGCAACTATTTTGTCTCTCCCATCAATTTGTATGGGGAGTTGCGTCGCTACGTGCGCGCACTTTCATACTAGCCCATAGGTGGGAGAGACAAAATAGTTGCGGAGACAAAATAGTTGCGGAGACAAAGTTGCTCGTGTGCGCTAGCTCTTAGTTTGTATGTGCCTGTACCTGGTGTGTTTAATGTATTTACTGACTGACGACTGACTGACTTCTTAACACGCTTTTATTAGCTTCACCCATTATTGTATGTCAACTGACTATTCTAGACTCGATTTTGACCCACTTTAAACGGTCAGATTTAATTCAAATTTTTGTATACTTATCAAAAGTCGGTGACGATACAATAATTTCCTGAGTATAAGCGCGTTTGTTTTAGTTTTTTTAAACTATAAATAACTAGCTTTCCGCCCGCGGCTTCGCCCGCGTTTTCAAAGAAAATCCCGTTCCCGTAGGATTTCCGGGATAAAACCTATCCTATGTCCTTTCTCGGGTATCAAAATATCTCTATACCAAATTTCATGCAAATTGGTTCAGTAGTTAAGGCGTGATTGAGTAACAGACAGACAGACAGAGTTACTTTCGCATTTATAATATTAGTATGGATTATAACTTTTTGATTCAATGCGTGTGTGACTGACTGACTTTCTCATCTTGAATGGCTACTCTCGATCTCGAGGACGGATTCTACCAGTGTCAAGTTTTGTACAGGTGTTCTGAGATTTTTTAGCTATTGACTGGATAGCTCGTTGCCAACTAACTTACTATCACGTTGGTGGTTTATCACTATTATAGATCGAAACACTCTGATAGTATCCAGGGTTCAGTGATTTTATTTAATAATTTTGTTAACAAGAAGTTGCCTCCTCCGGATGAAGCAATTGCAAAGTGCATTCCTTATCAATAACTTGATAGCAGTAAGTTAAGCAAAGATCGTCAGAGCGTAGAGGGCTGATTAAAGGCACTTATCTACTCCAAAATCGATCAGTGAAATAGATGTGAAACTTATTTGCCCAATACTCTACAAAGTACAAGTTCAATAAGTCATTATAACATTAAAATAACTAATGTTCTATAATTATTACAACGTCCAAATATTTTAAGGTACCAAACCCTTTTCAAAAATGGCATGTCTCGTGAGTCGTTCCTGTAGTTTAAATCTTAACACGTTCACTGCGGCATGTCCAGTATCGGGCCATCAGCGACTACACCACAGTGCGGCGCCCAAAATCGCAGTTTTCACCGTGGTGCGGCGAGGTTTTTTATATGTTAATCAATGACTAGAAAAGAGACAAATATATTTTTGTGATCACAGTTTGAAGTAGGACTCAATTTCGTTTAAAAATCGTATGGCAAAATATTGGACCAACGCATAGAAAAGAAACCGTTTCTTTTGTGTGCGGCATGTCAAATATTTTGCCATGGACAAGCACCTCATGCCGCACTGTACTGCGAGCGCGCCGCGTGTCAGTCTCGCATAGTGATGCACCAGGACCGAAGCACTTTTCTTTTGAGTTTTTTTAAATGACAATGATACCTTAAAGGCTTTAGTTTTTTTACTTTCTTTTATTTCGTAGCATAAATGCAAAAATGTGATGACAGTTGTGAAAATAATATAAAACATTAAAACAAAAGTTACTGAACAAATTAAAACAAAAGTTACTGAACAATTTCCTGATTAGTACTCTATCAAGTACCTTGTTTTATATGTGTTTTTTTTTGTATCGACGATCTCGTTATCTGTTAACAAACAGACTGAAATATACAAAATTGATTTATATCGATATCGATGTTTTATTTTACAGTGTTTCCCATCGCTATTACTGTAAACATGCCGTATCAACGCAGTGCGGGATGGCAAATAATTTTTCACAAAATCAGGGGTTTACATTTTCCCTCATATCTTTTAAACTATTGGGTCAAACTAAAAGCTATTCATGCGGTATATACTAGACTATATATACTACTATCTGAAAAAATTTTTTTTGAAATATCTTGAAATTTCATGAAATTATTAACCTTCAAAGTCAGAAGGTGCGATGTGATAAAAATGGCTCATGACGCACAGTGGTGAACTTGCCGATGTGAAGTATGGAAGACATGCCGCAACAACGGTAAGTTCGGCATTTTAGGTGCCGCAGTGAACGTGTTAATATATATAAATCTCGTGTCACAATGTTTGTCCTCAATGGACTCCTAACCGATTATAATAAAATTCGCACACCATGTGCAGTTCGATCCAACTTGAGAGATAGGATAGTTTTTATGAAAAAAAAAACGTAAACATGTAGGTACCACGGGCGAAGCCGGGGCGAACCGCTAGTAGGTATATATGACTGAATAAAAAGTATTACAACCATACGCAATACAAATACCTATTACAAACGTCCTTGTAACAATTTGAACATTATTTCAAAGTCCTAATTGTGAATCCACAATTCCTATCACATACAGACCTATCAGAACCTCTGGAAATCGGTTAACAAATAGAGCCTTAATTCAAAATAGTTCCAGTAACCGCTCATGAAGTTTCAGGGTAAACACGAACACACAAACAAAAGCATTCGTACAATAACGTCGTCAGAATCTCCAATCGATATGGAGCTAGTTCCTTATAAGTTTCACAATAGGCTATAGATAGGTCTAGTGGACACACGGTTCGGGAGTATTAAGAATAAAAATAAATATTTATATTTTCATAACTTATTTAAATATTGAAAACATGAACGGTTATCTACGATTGTAATAGGATTGGTTTGCTGGTCTACATTCATGGTCTACGATAGAGGTAAGTTGTATGAGTGTTCTTTGTATTGTTATGTTTTTAATTACAATTTAATGTCTTGTATTCCAGGGAAAAATATTTGTTAAATACATTATAGTGAATCAGTATTTTTAACAGATGTTTTCGCAATAACATAATAGTTGCGAATTGAGAAGTAATCTTTATATACAGGGTGTCCCACTGTTGGTATACTAAGCTCAATGGAGGTTATAGTTTTGCATACGCTGAGTACGTAAAAAATACTTAAAAAATTCCAGACGCATTTTTTTTTCAAATAGATGAATTCTTAAAACTCTTTGTGTACACCCCTAACAAGCAAACCGCCCATTTTTGCCACCAGCACGTGAGCTATCGTTTAAGATTATGTTTTCATAGATAAAATGATCACATTAGAGAAGCGGTATATGCCGGCTGCGCGAAGCTAGAGAAGAAAATATCGATTTTCAGGAAAAATTAATCAAAAAAAATTTGACGTAATTTTGTTGTTTGTGTATTTTTTACGTGATCAGCGTATGCAAAACTATAAGTCCCTTCGCGCTTAGTATACCAATAGTGGGACACCTGTATATATAAGTAGTAAAATTAATTTAATTAACAGATATAAAAATGTAATTCTCGAAACTTCCAATTTTTTAGGAGAAATGTCGTCAATGTAAGAATTTATGGAAGAAATCGGTTCTTTATCTATTTTGAATACATAATACATAATTTATTATTACAAAATCTTTTTATAATAAACGATAATTAGATTGAGATATTGAGATTATTATTAACGACTAGTGGTAGAAAATCAGACTAAGGAAAACCTGTATTCAACTATTAAGGCTTATACATGCGCTAATAACCTTGACCATACTTGACGGATCTCAAACCTCTCCCGCTGCACCTTCTTTTTTCCTCGCATTTTGTATTTAAAAAGATAATAATCAGTGAAACAAAAAATCCTCGTCAGGGACTGTTGTGTAACTGATAATTTATTAAACATAAAATTTTCAGAGCTCTAAGTCAGCAGGTTACGAAGTTTATAGAGTATTTGCGGAAAAATCGATGACCACGGCACATTTTTTTTCTAGAAATCTATTAACTTTGGAAAAAAGTCCTCGCGAGCAATTAAAGATCAAAGACCATCCTATTTTATATATTTTTTTCGGTATTGTGCTTTATGTTGTACCAGACTTTATAGAGGTTGAACATAGTCGAAATTGCCGGGTAACGCCTTAACGTATCGCCACAGATAATATAATACCACAGATACTATACGGTGGGTACGTATGAAACTCTCACCTATATTTGAATGCACAATATAATAGTGAAATATACATTCGACAAATCTGCATTGTTATACGAAAACAACGGTGTATCATCTCGGTGTATGAACACTGAAATACTTACGAGACAACTAAGATATTATTGCAGCAGTAAGTGTAAGATATACATTTGCTGGAGCAAATTAACAATATAATATAGTTGAATATATCATGTATGATGTATGTACATATGTATTTATGTACTACGAACTGATTCATGCTACGTCTACTCTAAAAAGGAATATTTTGTCAATTTTTGCAATATTTTTCTTTGATGATATGCTCCTATTGGTCGTAGCGTGATATAGTTTTTCTTTATAAATCTAACACAAAAATCTTCTATTCAAACCTGTAGTTCTTGAGAAAAGCGCGATCAAATAAATTTCTTCAGTTTTTTAATATTCGAAATTACTTTTAGCCAAATTAGTGGTATCAGACCACTATTAGTGCAATATTTTTTTGTTATTATTATCTGTTTTGTAATTTTTTAGACTGTAAATTAAATATGTATATAAATTAATACAAATCGTTTTCCAAGCCCGTGTGTCCAAACAGTTGTAGCGATCCCCACAAGGGAAATAGTCCCCGCAACTTGCACCAGTAATTGAAAATTAGATTTCAATGTTCGCATGTAACGTACTTGTATTTATATATACAAATACATGTTTTGAAGTTCTGTAGTTTCTTCAAAGTAATTTGGGCCTGTTGGTTCAGTTTTGTGGTTTGTTGTAGAGTAAGGGGAATATTGGCAGAATTGATTGTATGAAGTTTGACCACCCTAAATAAGCTTCATTATTATAATATAGTATTGATATTATAACTAAATGAAGCGATACAGTTGGTTCTTTACAAACACCTCCCTACACAGCCTCTCACATTACTGGTAGAAAAGCATCCTTATTTTGTGGCAGCGTTGGGCGAGTGTAGAGGGCCTAAATGTCTTATGATCGGTCGTCATTGTAGATCGCCGTATTGGCGGCAAATATTGACGATTATTTGTTGGGCCAACGCTGCCCATTGTGAAGAGGACCCGTTATATATCAATTGTAGGTATTGTTAGAGTAATTGGACCGCTAAATATTCTTGTACAAATATTAAGTTTCAAATTTCTAATGTTTACAATTTCAATGGCTAGTTTGTGTCTTTGGGTGAAATGATTGTAAATAATATTGATAAATTAGTTTCAGCATGGGTTTCAGTGATATATTATGTTGCTAATCCTTATATTTATAAGGGTGTATTGTATTAAATGTATGCTAAGTATACCGTTATTCGTTAGTAATGTTTAAAGGTCAGGTCAGTTAGTGTTAAAATAAAACGATAGAATAAAGATTAAAATTGTATATTGGTACTTCGTATAATCTTTTCATTTACATTTGTGGGAATTAATCGTATATTAATTACACTTTAAAAGAATTTCAAACATAACACAGACGCAAGATTAAATAATCAACAAATTATTTCATAGCGTAACATTATTATTATAAATAGTAATTTAAGATTTAGAACAATTTTATTGAACATTTTCTAATTATTAAGGAATATACTATAGGATCTAGTAAACTTTAATGTAGTATCTCAAAATTCGCTATTTACGCTATAAGAAGTATATAATTTAGAACTGTACAAAACCTGTATAATTTAAAACTTGATATAAATAAGGGTTTCAATTATTGCGTTCGCTATTCGGAAACAATGTCCAAATGAATTAGACATATATTCCGATATATTTATGTGGGATTGACATAAAAAGCATGGGCTCGTTGCATTATTATGCCATCCCAGACAATCTGTTTCGAATCTTAATTATGATTAATATAAATATTAAATACTAAAATATATACTTACGTGCGATACAGACGTTTATTGGTGTTCATTAACTTAAGGAATGACATTATATCAGATCACACATACCTTGGAAGACAATATGAAAAATTTATTGAAAAAAAAACAAACTATTGCTTTTCCGTCAGTACACTATACTAGAAATTTTAACAATGGTAACTAACATTGTGTAATTTTCATTTATAATTATTATAGAATATAGCTATAAGAATCTATTTGTTAATTTAGAATTAAATTGTCGTTGTTTTTTCATTAAGTATTATAATTTTTTTTTATTAACAATAGTTATATTTATTTACAGAAGGAATACGTATAGCTACATTCAGTCATAGGTAGGTTCAATGAACGAAAACCGTTTAAAATTGTCTAATGTAAAGCAAAATAGTTGTTAATAAGCTATATACAGATGCGATTAATTAATTTACTAGGCGTATACTTTAGATATATTGAATTTATACTATTCATAAGATTAGAAAATTTACAAAGAATTTGGTGTTCATTTTGGTATTATTACAAGATTATATCTATCTTATGCTAAGTAAATCACGAAATTTTTTGCGACCAGCGCTGACAAGAAAAAATATATTTCTATTTAAATACGAAAACGGGCTGGGAACTTTGTACAATTATCTTGTTTTACATCCTTCTTTGTCTATAAAACACAATTAAATCTTATAAGGACAAATCAACACGCACACATACATAAGCGCATACATACACATTACACGTGTGTTTGAATCACACACACACGCACGCAAAACACTTACAGTGTCATCAATTAATTATTATTATGGAAAAATGACACTATTCTTGTTGGCATATGAAATCCCTTAGATTAACGAAGGGAGAGGGCTCTTATTTACTCATTTATAAATTAATTGCGATTTTTTTTATTTTTACACAAACACCCACGCATGGCCAGCCCGTTTTCGTAAGTCTAAATTAATAAGGTAATGCTTATTGCTTACTCGCTGATTTGTTTATTAGCATCTTTTACATTATAAGTATGTCTAATATTTATTTGGTCATAAATATATGGAACGAGAAGGTTATTTTATTTCAATTATTTAAACGAACTTTTAGTTATTTGTATTACCTACCCATATGAGTAGAACATTTTTAAGATACAATTTTATGTATCTGTTATACTTGAACTGCTAAATCATTGAACCGATTTTGATGGGTTGTCATAAAGAGATAGCAAAAATCTACTTGAAGTGTGTGTTAACTGTTAAGTAATAAGCAAATCAGCGTGTAAGTTTTCACTTAAAATAAGTAAGGTGCATATTTTTAAGTGCATTGGATAGGCACGGAGGCACAGTCATTAATGGGACACTATTTTTGTGAGTTTTTTCAACGCCATATTTTAATACAAGAAATATGAACACACTGGATACTCTACATTTTTTCTGTTCTAAAAAAGAAAAAGACGCTGGAAAAATCTCACAAAATACAGTATTTGACAAGTCGTCTTTACAATATTTTGATCTTATTAAATTTTAGTATTTAAACGAAACTACCTAACGAACCTACGAAATATATACTATACAAAAAGAAATTGGTAATTTTAATAGTAACTTCAGGTAGAACTAATAAATATAATATTTATTTATACATATTATATTAATAAATAATCATCGAATGAATACCATATATATTTTCTATAAAATTAACTACCCATAGTATTTAGTTATTCTTTTTATAACAAATAGAATCAGCTATTTTAAAAATGTTTATAACAAAAAAAAATGTCTTTTTTACAAACAAAAAACATAATAATCGAAAAGCTAATAACATTCTTATAGATTCTTAAAACTAAATAATAAATAAAACAAACTGATGTAGTCTATGTAGACAATAATTAGTTTATAGGAATCTGTAAATATATCATTTTAGTTAAATATAGTTTGTTTACAATAAATAGTTTATGGTAATAATGTATATATGTATTTATTAACTAAATGTTATTTAATAATATGCAGAATGATGTGGTAATCGCCTATTTTATAATGAATAGGTATTAAATATTTTTTAAATTTTACTAATAATATTGTACATGATTCGAGTAATTTAAATTTTTACGTCTAATTTTCTTTTACAACCCGCGCCATAAAATAATCATCACGTCTGTAAGTGCGAGCGAGACAGCATGACACCTGTCGCATATTATGTGCAAGTAGGATGACATATGCGAACAGCTGTCATCGATGATTTTCTTTTTTGATTGGCGCGGGCTCGAATTGAATTTATTTTATATGCAAGCGCTCTCTGAATATCTCTCGTAGTACAAATTCTATGTCCACTTTATTCCATGAAATAAATATTGCAACATGCTGTTATAACGTGAATAAAATATCAATTCCTAAACAATTCCACAGCAGATATTAATAATTCAACTAAATTCCCTCTGAGATGCTACACAGATATCATAAGTAAGAAAAACCAACACGGCAGATTATCAAGTGATTATGAAAACTATTGAGATTTCCAATATACAAATTGTTGTCCATACAAAAAGCTATATCATTTAGTATTGCTATTTTTACTCCAAAACATAATATCAGTCGGGATCGAAAGATTCTGTGTGTCTTCCCAGAGGCTATAGAACATATAGTATATAATCCGATCAACGCATATTGTAAAGACCTGGTACTGCCCGTTGTTGTGCCAACAGAATCCTGTTGGCGACACATCTGTAGCAGCACAGGTAAGCCAAACATCACTTGAACAGTATCCGTCTGAACGCTCTTCGGAAATCCTTGTTGAAGATCGTGTAAATGACCGGATTTAGTACCGAATTCATGTAACCTAGCCAGAAGGCGATAGCGAACGCACTGCCCGGTATAACACAACGTCTACACGCGGCTTTTAGAATGTACAGGAAAAAGAATGGCAGCCAGCACGCTATAAAACTGCCCATAATCAAACCGAGGATTAACGTCGCTCGTTTCTCTTTCTTTCTCGCTAATCTCCTCTTTTCCCTTTCTGGGTCTCTGGGTTTATGCTGCTTAGGCAGTGCTGGTTCTAACTCTGATTTAGATGGTTGTTTTTCCGCTTTTCTCTCCGACTTTTTGCCGAATATGGGTTGACATATCCGTAGTTTGAGAGGTTTGACGACGGCGCAGCGCGTGGCCACACCGGAGTCTGATGAGGAAGGTTCAAGCTCTGACACCATGTCAGTGTCTATCGCCATACTTGGGGCTCGACACCTCTGGGACTGTAGCTGCAGTTCCCCGTTTACGGATAGCGAGGAATGTCTATAGGCACACGCGGCGAGAGGATTTCTTGTGACTTGCGCACATGTTGTTACCTGAAAAATACTCAGTGTTAGTATTTTATTATTAAACGTTTAAAAAGCTTAAATATTAGTACGTAATCTTGAAATTGGTAGCATATCATTTGCGGAAAAAAATTAAGTAGGTATATATGTATATAATTGTGGTGAACATTTCTGATTTCAGTATTTTGTTAGACGCGCTAACGATGACTGGGATCTGTAAAAAATACCCAAACGTCCATTATTTTCAACAGCAGTTGGCGTTTCCTTTAGATTAAGCTTTTTTAAGCTTTCAACGAGTAAAGCTTTTAAAACGGCGCGCATAGACAAATTGCACTTCCAACCTTAATGGATTCCGCTGAAAAAAAGAATTGAATTATCGCTTTCAAGTACTCTACAGCAAATAAGGAAAGGATACAAGCTGAATTCAGTTGAAATCTATTTTTTAAGTGGCTGATTCGTTTTGTATGTTTTATGTGAAGGAATTTAAACGAGTGCGCTGCTTTGTGCGGTTTATTTTCAAACAAAGTATTAAGGGTATTACTTTCTTCTGGTAAAATGGAAAGAATAGAGATGTAAGGTGAAAATTCTTTCCATTTCTGTACGATTAGATGGAATTTTATCATAAACAGTATTTGAATAAGAAATAGTAATATACATTTAGGTGCCTATTCTCTTCAATTACTACGTTATTTTTATATGAAAACACCTTTATTTCAGTGTCCATATACGTTACTTTGCAAAATAGTTGGACAAAAAAGGCTAGCGAATTTTTAGAGTCGATTTTGTTACTGTCAAAATATAGTTAAAACGTTTGACGTCGATCTTTTTGTGCGAGTCACCATGAAGCCTATCCATTTTATATTCATTTATACGTTGTTAAATCTTTAGATACTATGCTCAAAGTCTCTTTTTATGCTTCCATTGACTATTGATAAAACAAGAAGCATTTATAAAGGCCTTTTGGAAGAGCAAAAACAATATTCAGAAGTATTTTAGATAGTAATGTTAGCGCAAATATATTCTGCAACCGCTTCAAAATTAATAAAAAACTGAACCCAAGGGATAACGGAATCAATTGTAGCCCTATTATACGATATTCACGTGAAATCCGAGTATATTGCATGTTTTATTATTCTATTCACAAGCCCCTTTAATTTGTTATGCATGTCGGCAAAAAGTTATCAGCTGTCACGTAGCGCCCGCCATTTTGAATTTTTGATGACGTCGACAATTGCGTACATCCTGAATTGTATGTCGTATCTTTGTAATTAAATGTCGGGTCAGATATCAAGTATTTATCTGAAGTCTTCTGGTTTTACTTAAGCGTTAAAAACAGAGGCACAAAAGTTGTTTTGGCACAAATTACTAAATAGTTAAAATTTATCTGAAAGGACAACGAAGGTTCATCTTTATAACTAAATATGGATATAAAAATATCGATTACCTATATGCAATATTTAATTACTATACTTTAAAATACATTTCGAGTATTTAAATACATTTATTTTATAAACTAAAATAGGTATATTACTTTTAAAAGCAATTTTGTTGCGAAACAGTTCGGAGAATCAATTATTTTCAATGAAATTTCATTTACTTTACATACACGTGCAAAAATATAAAATACGGTGTATATTACAATCCTTTTCACAGCTAACATTTTTTCTACGCCATATTAAGTATTCCAATAAAAAATTTCCCAGAAATAAGATAATATATTGATAATTACTCTTATCTGTCGAATAATTTTCACCAAAAAAGTGCAATGAAATAAACCGCTACAGATTATAAAAATGGGAATATTTTCAGATGGCAACACTAACTTTTACGTCAAATAATTTAAAGAGTAGATAATATATCTTCAATATCTACGTGATATAACTACTGTATTAGAGCGTATGTAATATTGGAGAGATTCCAAACTAGATACGTTTGAAAATTGTTAATTTGTTTTAGGTGAGAATTTCGCTGCAGTTTCATAATGAATTGCCTGTTTGAGAGTGTTATTTTGAGAGCTTTTAACTTGGATTTGGGTTGAATTGAATGGAGTTTTATAATATCTTTTCTAATGATGGTGATTATCGAGTAACGAATATAGCTATCTTTATGTGTAAGATGTTGTTATTTTTTTATTTGGAACGTTTAATTTGAGATGCACAAAATATTCATGTTATTCTCTTCCTTCAGGCAATAGCAGTCACAGACTCTTGATACATGTCTGTGATAGCAGTGTTTGTTATCTGCTAATTGTGTTGTATTCTTGCTTTTGTGGTTTTCATAAACTATAGAAATACCTATGCTATAAGCAATCAAAATTAAAATAGCGGTAGAGTAGAAGCTTAATTCAATGATATCTTCTCTAAAATATAATCTCCATTAAAATTTACTAGAGAAATCTTCCTCCGAAGTCTTAACTACCATTTCAAGAAGTATCACACATAAGTACAACAACATCAAAGCCAAATTAACCTCGAACCAACTGTGACTGCCGTCTGCCACAGTGTAAAAAATCTGCAAGTAAATAATCAAAAATAATCCAGTACCTTCAACGTGTCTTTCCTATCGTCAGGCTGTGGCGCGTCGCCCGCCTCGCTCGTTGATATGTCAGACGCGAAGTCACAAGTAACGACGGGTATCGGCACTTGTTGTGTTTCTATTGTTGATATTTGGCTTTCCCTGTAAAGTTTGTGATATATTTACATGTGTGGTTGTTTGAAAATCGTAGGTAAAGATAAACTACGATAACATGGCCAAATTACTGTTTCAATGTGTGTAGTGACATCCTTACGAAGGAGTTTGTATGTAGTTGTACGTATTGGTCTTTAGTACTTTACGTCCAGATTTGTTGGTCAACTAATCATAAGTTGCCGAGCGCCCAAGACAACGCACGTGTCGTTTTCATAGAATACGTCAGTGCAGCGCGAGCGCCATTACTAATAATAATGAGCGATTAGAGCGTGACTAGTCGAGCAACAAATCCGTGGATTTGTTTTTGTTTGACGGCCGTCTCATTACGCACACATGCGTTGTGAATCTTGGTGGTGCATTGTAAATACTTTCAAACGTTTTGAATTTTGGAGGGGCGCGCCATGTTATCGTAGTTTATCTCTATCAGATTATAAAGATGCCACAGTATAACTGTTATGCCGATCATTAATAAACTAATTAATTTATACAAATGTATAAGAATGTAAACAAAGAAATATACAGTATATGTACCTAGTTTATTAAGCGGCCTTATCACTTAGAAGTGATCTCTTCAAGACGACCGGGGCAAAAGGTAAGCCTACTAAAATGACATATTATACAGAAGTATTTCAGATAAAAAAAAAAAAACATTAATCCAATGTTTAATATTTACGTGACGCGTTGCGTAATTTACGTGAATTTCTTTTTTACACTCGTACATACTCATAAAAGTGTTATACAATCTTATGTATGTTTTTATTTATGACAGAGTAACTTTAAAATTTAAATGGATTATGGAATAATTATTATCGAGTTTCTTGCTAATTCTTCAAAAAAATGCTACCACCACATGCACAGGTAATAAATATAAATAAAATTTACATGAATAAATATAAATAAATATAATAATATGTAAATAATGTACCTATTATTATTAGAATTACTAGCATCTACTCCTGTTGGCATAGATAAAGATGATGAAGGCATAGGGCGAGTCCCCTTCGGCGCGCTTGAAAAACTCGTCTGCTGTTCGTTCTGAAACAATATTGTTATTTAGAAAATACATTTATTATAAACATACATATAAAATATAAGATACATAAGGTTTCTGAATTGAGTATTTGTCGTTTAGGACGTCTTAAACAATGCTCTAAATCTCATATTTTCTGGTATGTATAATATGATATACCTAAGCTCAAACCAATTCTAAATTCAGAGACCGGCCTACAAAAGAGTAGAAATAAATAATTTGGAAAATCCAAAAGTGCACGCCTCATAATTTTTTTTTAATAAATATTTATTAATTATTATTTTTGTTTATTTAATAACAATTAAACCACATCGAATCAGACCCTGAAAAATGAAAGGGTTCTATTCCTGAGCATACTCAAGCGTAAGAGAAAAAAAAAAGACTCGATTAGTAAAGTATTTCGGTCGCTATCGTGTTAACAAGAAAAAGGATCCGCACATACAGACACACGGACGTCCAAGACAGAACTTTTTTAAACTGTTTTTTAACTAGTTTAAATAACAAAAATTACATCAAAAATATCATGAACGTTAAAAATAGTGTTTTTTCTTAATATGTGTGTGTATGTATTATCTTACAAGTGCAATGTATGATACATTAAGACATTTTAAGTTTGAAAAATCAGATGTTTTGCGCGTAGTGACAGTAGTACCCACCTCAACGCTTCGCTTATGAGGCGTGCAATAACTACTTCAGAAGATGAAGAGCTATACCTTAAATGAAGACGCAATAATTTCTTAAGCGGTTTATAATCGATTAAGGTTTTTTTTGAAGTGAAAAAAATTTAGTGTAACATTTTTTCGTTACGCGTGACATTTTTCCGTTACGCGCCATCTTTTTCTTATCCCTACCACGCGTGATTCGACGTATTTCTGTAAAGTTGCATATTATAGTAAATTATTTTTTGAAAAATAAGTTCATAAAGAAGTTTCACTTCTTACGTGTGTACACTAGTACACGCACACATTTTTACTGTGTTCGATTATCGATTAGTTCAATACTATCCATAAAATACATTTATTTCGTGAATATTTTACAAACATAATAAACATAGGAATGGTTGTAAATATCCAGTCCACGTTAGAGAATATTAATGTTTTAGGCTTGTTTTTATTCTATCTGCAATTTCGATACTAAATAATAAATGAGTACAATTACTTAGTTATTTAGAGGACTACATTTAACTACATATAACCTAAAGCTCAGTTTTTATAAGTTGGTTCAATGTATCGTTAGGAATAATTCTGTCCAATTGCTTTTACTAATTCACAAGTGACTGGTTTAGAATTTGTAATTCTTCAACAAAAATTGATAATTTATCGCTACTTGCACCTTCACTTTTTTAATATTTATTTTTTTATTCATACTCACAGCTCTCGGCCGTGGGTTCTTCCGTATGCCCCTCCTGGCCCTCGCCTTCGCAGCGAAGTATATCCGAATATACACAAACACCATGATGCAGGACGGGATGTAGAAGCTGCCGAGGGCTGAGTAGATCACGTAGCCGATGTCGTCTGACACCTTGGAACGAAGAGAAGAATTAATAAGTGGTAGAGACTAGAGAGGTGTATTAAATGTCAAAAGTGTAGGTCAGACAATGTTCTGTATAATATATTTTTAATTGGGTTGAAGCTGTGGGTTGAAGTCTGTTATGCGTTTATACCTGTGTCACCTGTGTTGCCTATTTGAAAATAAAACAATAGATATTAATTCCATTATTTACACATAAAAGTTTCCATGATATGTATGTAGTAAGTTGTAACAAGAGTTTTCAGTATGCGGTAAGTTAAAGATTAAATTAAATAATTTAATTTAAATTGCCATACATAGCGCAATTGTCGAACCATATTTGATATATTAGCTTGATCCTCCATCCTTTAGAACTTCTAAAATGTTACCATTTTTAACCAACTTCATTGATATTGTTAAGGCCGTGTACGCGGTCCGTGCGCTGTTTGGCTGAAATATGTGATTTTTCAAACCAAATTGTCCATCAACCACTTATCTTACAAACATATGAATTACTAATAATTTTAGGAAATTTTATTGTCTATGTAGTTAGTTAAGAGTTTTTTTCAATTAATACATTATTTCTGAATACCATCAAGATAACTGAGCCGATGATTACTTGATTTCACTTTTAGTGTCAATTTCGAAGCTAAAAATATCTGAAATTGCTGACAGATCTAACACACAATTATTTTTAACTAACTGCAAAAATCCTTGTTAAAATAGTTAGTTAAAAGATTTTTTTATTTTGGACTCCTAAATTACGAAATTAAAATCCGAACAATGTGAATTTTTTTAGAAATTATAGTCGACAAAATGATTATTTTCACCAAGATATTTGACTTTATTGAATATAATTTATACATATTGCAATAAAAGAATGTCTTACTTATAAGATAAAATTTAAAAAATCAACTAAGGTACCTCTATTATTTTTCTACAATTTTTTTTAAAGTACCATAAAACACTGCGCGCGACCCGATTAAAATCAGTCGGCAGCGAGCCTTTCCAGAGAGAGGACATGTTGCTCGGCGCTCTCCTGTGGACCTATGCTGTTCATAGTAAAAGGATAGCGCAAGCCGCGATCTATCGTAATAGATCGCGGAGTTTTTGACTTGCGTTAAATGGAATATGCGCTCTTAACTGAAATACAAATAAACACTAGTTATATTTCAAATATTTCACAAACAATACACGTATCAAGACAGAAGACTCAATATGAAATATCGAATTCTGTTACGAACGTGATTCAATATAACATTGATCTAGATGTATTAGTTGCAATGCGAACGCAGTAATTAATTTACTTTCTGTATTAATTTATTGTAAAAACTACAAGTATAAATTATACATTGTATTGTTACTTCTTGATGAAACTATACGGCTAACTATATAGCTACGATATTGAGTAATAAAAATCGAAATAAAACTGGAACTAGTGAATTGTGTTTCTTCAAAAAATCTAAATTACATAGAAATATACTTTAAACCAGTACTAGAAATTATAATTTAAACGATATATGTGACATCTTATAAACCACGTTGGTAAGCTTGGTGGCCAATAGCTTCCTATATCTTTGGCTCTATACACGTACACCAAGTTCTGATATTACTAGTATAGTATTATATTATCATCTGTCTCACGTTGGAACGGAGCAATTTTATGATTTTTGTGACTGAAAAATATTAATGTAGATACACTTAAGGGGTGCTATCTACTTTTTATCGGGGAAAAACCTATAATTTCCACAGGAATTTCCTTGAGCGAAGTCGCGGACGTAAACTGGGAAAATATACTGATGATTTTAATTCCTAGACATTCGACTAATCTCTCGTTTAGGAAAAGTTTTTAGGCGCGAAATGATAACGCAATTATAACAGCTGTTATCGTCACGTAGTTGTGAAATGTCACATGACGTGTGATTTAACTAATATAACAAGTTGCGAAGTTAAACTATGGTTAAATGTTAAGTTATTCGGGTGTCGACCCGCGGGAGGAAAGTTAAGTGACCCCTGCCGTGACAGAGGTTTAACTAGCTTTTGCATGCGATATCGTCTGCTTTTTGGTTAAACTGAGATTATGAGCATGTGTTATGCATGTAAAACTGTGTTCAATTTTTGAATGTTATTACTTAATGCATGATTTTACAAAGTTTACTCGATTGAAGCTTACAACATTATTGGAACTGTAAATATGTAATATCTATACTACTGAAGATTCATGTACATAGATTTATATAGTACGTAATAATTATGCTTTTCTACTCATATTACCTAATATAAAACGAGCATTTATTTTTTCTAGCTTAGGTATTCATATTAAATCACAGATTTGATAAAAATTCGTCAGCTATTTATATTAATTTGTCATAATATTAGCTAGTATTACTAAAATGCGATTTATTTCAATATACCAAATAACATAATTAACATAGCCAGACATCTTCAAGTCACTGTAATGAAAAATCAAGGGAAAATCAATGGACTCAACCTCTTGTGAAGGAATCTTAAAATCGGAGGGTATATTTGAAAAATTTCAATTAAACGGAATCCAAGTACTCTGTGTAAATAGAGCCTTTATTTCGGATCCGGTCTGTACGATCGCTTTTTCTATGTACTTGGGAAGTTGGATTTTCATTATATTACAAAATTCTTTTAATTCGGACTGAGATTTGGACATACTGATTGTTGCTAAGCAACGATTTGTGTGATAATGGCCATGGATCTAGGTTTTTGAATATCTATATATTCAAAAACCTACATAATATAGCCATTGCCTGTAGTTTTATCAGGAATTATGAATGAATATATATTACAAATAATGTAAATTGTAATCATCACATTTATTAATATATTATTAAGTATATATAATAATTGATAACGTATTTGCTTACGAAATAAACAAAAAAGAGAAACATCATTGTTTGTTTCAACTAAACACAGCTTCAGTGAAAGTTATTAATTAAAATATTGTGTTTTGCATCTATTTAAATGTGGAAGATTTTATTCGAAATCGGTTCAGCAGTTTCTGAGATTAACGGTTTTAAAAACACACTCTTCACGTCTATAACAATATTATTAGCACAGAAATAACGATTGAACAAAAGAAAACACGCGACTCTATGTACACTTAAATGTACAAACAAAGAATTTCCTAATAAACCGCGGTCCGCAAATGCAATTATATAAACCGAAGTTCCGATAGTTCAACACAACTCATACACACACAAATACACACACACAATCAAGCTAACAACGGGATTGGCTTAACTTAATTTTCTTGGAGCGTGGAAAATATTTCTCAATGATATCGCAAATATTTCTATAAGTTTTATTAAGACTGAATGGAGGGAAGACATGTACTGCAAATGGAATGGTCCTTGATCACAGCTACACAAAACAGGGGTGTGGTCATTGCGTTTTCGACCCAGGTACTATCACATAGAGTCGGTTTTCCTTTGAACGTGTGTTCGTGAAATTTTTGTATGGATTTTCCCATTACGTCAATGATCCAAACGCAGGGCAGTAAGTGAAAACGTGACCTCTGGAGCACTCGAAATTGCTCTGTGAATGACGTTGGAGGCACAGGAGCGAATCGTGTAGGTTTGGGGCCCTAGTATACGTAATCAAATTTAGCTCTGCATTTTGTAGATACCGACTATTAACATGGTTTCGTTGCTTAAACATTAAAGAAAGAACATTTTATTCAAAATTCGCACAAGTACATTTGCAACTTCTCCTTGAGCATATGATTATGATCGTTTATCATATTAATGCAATATACATGATATGATTTTATTATTCAATTTATATCACAATTTCGTACAGTTATTAAATATCATTGAATACAGAATAGAAATTATAAACTAAAGACACACTAAATAATAACAAAACAATGGAAGAATATCCACTACAAGAGTTAAGCTGATAGAGTCAAGGGCCTCAAACACAAACGACAGTTGTCAAATCAAACGGGGCCCCAGAGCCTCGCGTCCCCCGCCGTCCCCACACATACAGTAACTCAAAAACGCACATTATCCCGTAATAGGGTTGAAGAACAAAAAACCTTGACATGTTTTGTGTGAAAAAGCACTGTCATTAGGAGCATTTTTCTGCGTAATACACTGTAAGCACGTGCGAATCGTTTGCGAATGCTTTTATATAATTAATCAGTGTTTACGTGACGTATTTGTATGAAATTCGAGTTATTTACGATTATTTTGGATTCGCCAAATTGATGAACGAGCTTTGTTTGACATCTTTGTTATAGATATTCTGTTTTTTGCCAATACGAAGTCTATATCAGCTTATTATTTGTCTATGTTATTGAACGCATCGCTTTATGAGTTTTGTTTTTTTTTCTGGCAATACATAGTTAGTAATCTTTGTAACAGTACAATTTTATATGGTAATTCATAATTGCGGCCCGAATCTATCTTTAAGTTATCCTTCACCAAAGTATTCTTTAAAAATTCTTTAACTGAATATACTAAAAACAAAAACAATAACTTTAAACAACTTAAACTTAAATTGTACACTCACTCAGTCATAAACTATTCAATCAACACATAGAATTCCCAAACCAACATCCCATATTAAATTTGCCGATACACACTTAACATTCGTTCCCATGACGCTAAGTTAAAGTTAAAGTAATTAAGTATTTATATGTTAATCACAACCGCGATATAACTCATTAAGTCAGTGTGGTCGAAATTAAAGTCAGTCCCGGGGGTACTAGCTAGATTGAAGCAATCTTTGTTAAGCCCTAGGGGGGACCGTGCCTGGTAGGAAATGTTAGGGCTAACAGACCTCAGTTTTAACTGGATAGAGCAGGTTTGTGTGTATTAGACTAGATAAGATAAGTACATCTATATATACTTATAATATTGTAAAGCTGAAGAGTTTGTTTGTTTGTTTGAACACGCTAATCTCAGGATTATTTTTGGTTACTATTAATGGTCCGATTTGAAAAATTCTTTCGGTGTTAGATAGCCCATTTATCGAGGAAGGCTATTGGCTATATATATCATCACGCTAAGACCAACAGGAGTGGAGCACTGCGGGTAAAACAGCAGGGCACAGCTGGTTATAAGATAAGTACATAATATAATATAAAGGCAAATGTTCATGAGTTTGATTATTTGCTGCTCTTATACGCAAAAACGGTTGATCTGTTCTCAGTGAAATTATAAATTCATGTATCACACGAAGCCACGGGCTGAAGTATGTTATAAATTATTAGCAATAATTGAATCAGAAACATTGCAAAACGATATAGGTAAGTAGGTAATACGATAAAATTAATGAAATTAAATGAAACATGAATGAAATAAAATATGTTTATTATGAAAGTTCAACAAATTAGTTCAATGTGTAGTTATAAATAGGTTAACAAAAGTAGTAGTACGTAATTTTACAAGTTAAATGATAAAAATGCGATTTAATAGGTACTTATTAGAAATTTCAGGTATAATCAGTACACAATTCAAGGCCAACATATATATTTTTTAATCCATTGTTAGTTTCTTTCATTGCCAGAAATAGATAAGTTTTATCAAAATTTGTGCATCTGCTCTATCTAGTCTTCATTATCTGTGTACGCCAGTTCTTTAATGACCGTTTCGATAATTGGACGGTCAAGTGTGTGTTTGCAAATGGTATACTTTTTGCTTGTTATTCCGACCGTGTAATAAGCCAAGTCTCCCCTAGAGACGGAACCAAGATTAAAGTTTTATTTAGTGTCCGACCGAACTTTCGGTTTCGGTTTCGGTTTCGGCCGAGTTTCGGCCAAAAATCAAGTTTCGGCCACAGTTTCGGTTTCGGCCAAAATCGGCCGAAACTTTTGCCGAAACCGAAACTCATTTCACAAGTTCAGTGAACTTAGTTCACACACGTTCACGCTCGTCTAACTTCGTTTTCCTCGGCAACGCTTTGACGGACGCTGTCAAAGCGTTGGTTGACCCACGCTGGTGGAAACAATTTTTGAGATTGGAACTGGGTGTAATAGTAATTAATAATTATTATTTTTATATAAGAGGTACCTAAAAGAGACTGATTATTCTTCTAAGTACAAATACCAATCCAAAGTATTAAAGACTCTTTAATAAAGAGAAAGATCTCAAAATACCAAAACTTAGTATTTAAAGTACTTAACAGTAACAATTACTGATTTGATTTAGATGACTGATTTTACTGAGAATTTAATTTGAAAAAATAATAAAAATTAAAATTGTTATTATTAATATTTTAAAAATATTATTTTTTTATTTTATATTAAATAAATTATTACAACAAATTTAATATACTGTGTTTTCATTTCATGCCCTAATTAAGGCAAAATAATAGGTAAAATGCACCAAAGTTCAGTATTTTTAGAAATTTCATACTTGACCACGTGAGTTTCGGTTTCGGTTTCGGTTTCGGCCGAAACTGAAGCCACGGCCGAACATTCGGTTTCGGTTTCGGTTTCGGCCTGGAAACCAGTTTCGGTCGGACACTAGTTTTATTGTTTACTAGTTAACGAATGTGGTTTCGACCGGATTAGTAGTTTTATGAACGAAATATAAAGTTTTTAAAATGAAGCAGAGCTATTAGCTTAATTTTTTTTCTATATCTAACTCGAACTCGAAGTCTTACAATATTATTATACATAAAACAACGTCGTTAATAAATCCGACAATAGTATGGTATTTAAATAAATTAAAATAATTGTTCTACTATTTATAAATGCGAAAGTTTGTATTAGATATAATTATAAAATTTGAATGCTGTTTTTTAATGACGGCTAAACATGTTGTACCTACTTTAAAAATGCAACATCTAAAAATACCATGTTTAACGTAAATAAAGAATTATGAATTAGAAATACTTGATATTGTGGGTTCGGCACAGCTATTTGTTGGGCAGAGAATTAAAACACAGACTTAATCACATCGTATATTGTTTCACAATCAAGTATCGACAGCCATATTGAACAGCAGAGTGGATACAAGAAAAAAGTAAAGCGCGGGCTATACGTTTTGCAAGCACAGATAACAAAAGTATATTTAATCTGTAAATGACGCGCGAACTTCGTTTCACACACGAACACTATTTAAAAAAATAATAATAAATAAAAAATAAAAAAACAATCAAATTTATGTAGAGTTTGTGTAGTTACAAGAGTCGACGCGGCTCTTTGAATTACGCTACGTAGTCGAAATCATATTATTTTTCTATTTCAAAACAATGAAATTATTAATTATTAAAATATTAAACATTTGAATTAGCGTACCACGAAGACATTAAAATAATGTATAAAATGTATAACGAATAACGATCCAAGGCAATTATTGTGAAAAAGAAACACATTTTAGTATGAAACTCATTACGTAGATAAAATCGTTATAAATTATTCCCTAATAAAAACAAAATCAAAATATTAAATGATTTACAATATAACGAATTGCGTATATTATAAAACAACTAATAAATTATTAAGGCTGCAGTCTAGCAAAATTGCGTTTTCAACAAGTTATTTGACAATTTTTTCCCGGCTAATGAAATGATAAACTGAATTTTTTTTTCTTGTTTATCAATTAGTGTTATATACGCAATGCGCGTGAATTTTTTCACATTTATAAAGTTACTTTATTTTACCTTAATCAGGCCTTCAAGATAGGTCTCTTTCCCCCAAAGACATTTCGAGCTAAGTTTGTGCACTCACTACGTTGCAACCGATTACAATTTACACAATCTGATCAGCGCATTATTATCCTTATATAGTCGTTATTAAAAACTGCTGAATACAATTGCCGAAAAACTTATGATTTTCTTAATTAGAACGTTATAAATTCATTAAATATCCCATTTTTTGCCTTACAAAATCTATTGATAAATACTGCTAAAAGTTATTTTTTCCATTAATTTATTCGAGTTGGTTGAAGACCAATGAGTATTAATCCTTTAAAAAAATTTTTTTTTTAATTTTGATAATTCTTTAAATATTAAAAAAATATTTAAAATAATTAGGAAAAATCCTAGCGAATTTCTTTAGTCGCGCTCCTTGGGCCGGAGCGTTCTGACGTGTGCTCTACGCTCGATTTTCCTTCATACCGAAGTGAAAGTTGCTCTACTTCATTAAATTTAATATTTTTGTTAATTGATTATTTTTATCTTAGTTTTGTGCAAATATTCGTATTTTTAAACATTTGATTTCGATATGGAAAATAAAGGAAAAAAATACGCGTGTAACTACTAGAAAAAAAATTATCTTCGAACATAAAGTTAATGAAACCAAATAGATTGCAAAGGTAATTGGCAATAATTTCTTTATTTTACGGGGTGTCAGTAAAGGGATGTATATTTCTTTAAAACTAAAGTAAGCTCATAAATTTTCTTATAATATAATTTTTTTGAAGTTCCAAAAATGTTTATTTTTCGTTTGAGAAATACGAAATATAATATAAACTTGTATTGAGAACTTGAACTTCCCAAGTTCATCCGGGGAAATCCCCATACGGGGAAAATGATTTGTTTACTCCAAAATTGATCCGAGGTGTTTTAATTTTTTCTTCTAGTCATTTTCAACGTAGCGGCATGTTGTTTGATTATTAATTTTGTAACTTAAATACAGGATGTTGGTTTTATATTCTGATCTTACAGACGCGCTGACAAATTTAGTCCGCCATTTCTAGTTTAGTCTACCAACTCTAAGTACCAATATTAAAACGAATGGATTATCATCACATCATCAAAACTCAGATGTAATGGAAGATCACAATAACATAGAAAATTCAGTGGGTGTTGAGAACTAAACAAACAGAAGTAACAGAGACGCGAAGAATAAAAAAAGAGGACGAAAACGATAATTCGTTGATGCTTTCCCTTTTCGACGAATTGTTAGGGTACATCACCAATCTGCAAAAAACAAAACTGATGATTCCCAATTGCTGATTAAAAATGAAAAACAAATAATCGACAACAGTGGTGAAAATTTGCTGATCACAATGAAACATCCTTCAGTGGTAGCAGATTTACTCATTTAAAATGTATCGGTGAACAGCGTAAAGGAGAGGAGGACAGGAAAACATTATGAATGTGGATGGTGGATTGTATACAGGGTATAATCGATAAGTATGTGCAGGCGATTATGACGTTATTATTGCAGGTATCAAAAAACTTAAACTTAATGAGCAAAATGACAATAATAACTTTTTAAAAGTATAACGAGAAATATCTAAAAAATTTACTTTATACACTCCCATACCAAAAAGGGAAAATGGGAATAGTAGAAGTTAAATGTCTTATTCCGGCAAAAGACATGAATGCGGAAGATGCGGTTAAAAAAAATTAATATTTGAAATACAATGCAAAAAATAACACTTTTGTCATAGATAAGAATCATGACTATTTTTTCCAAATTCAGGGACAACTAAACGTTTCAGAAGCAGAAGTCTGCTTATTTGCTGTTTGGACTGGAGTGAATCATTCGTTAAAAATAGAATATATAAAAAAGTATGTAACGTTTAGGCAAAATAAAATGATGGACCATTATCAAGATTTTACATAAATTGCCTACTGTCAGAATTGATTGATTCGAGACTTCAGCATTCGATGCCCATCAAGGACCCATCCTATATCATTCAAGCGATTGAAAAAAAAGAGATAAATCCAGTGCAACCGATAAAGCATCAGAATGCTAGCAAAAGATTTATTAGGTTTATCAATATAAATCTATATATTATACATAATATAATAAATCTGTAGAAGACGCGAAGACTGACATCCGCGCTGACGGAGTCGCGGGCGGAAGCTAGTCAGAAATAAATATCTTTTGTTTTCATTTGCGTATTTTTCTATTTTATAATTTTTTAACACAAACATTACCTACATTTTTTTTATTATATACAAAATTTGTTTATCCGTTTTATTAGTTAAACTGAACAACTTTCACTAAGAAACTTAGGTCGAAAAAAATGTATAGAGTAATGCATTTTGTATGGAAAGCTTGTTTTATTTATATTTCGTCCAAATTTCTTTGTAAAAGTTGATCAGTTATATAAACATGAAGTTGAAGATATCAATAGAAAGTATTCGCAAATTTTGTGTACTGATAAAAAAAATCTCCCGGTGTAATTTTCACGAAAATTGTTTCAAATTGTCATTTTTGGTACTTATTACGAATATTAAATTATGCATACGAATGATTTAATTTTTAAAAATTAAGTGGAGCAACTTTCCCTTAGTACATTTGTATTATTTACATATAGGATGACAGGATGCATTTGTTTGCACTAATAGACCAAGCCCTTAAGGGCCGATTTTTCAATGCTTGGATAAAACTTATACCTACGTCAAAATATAAAGTATTACACGATAATATTAAAATGTCACGTAAACTGTCAAATACGGGCAATTAGAATACGTTTTAAAAATGGTAGTTTTATACATTATTCGACGAATAAGTTTTAACCAAGGATTGAAAAATTAGCTCTAAAGTCATAGCAAAAGAGCATTGCATGGAACAGAATTAGTTCCGTTGCTTGTACTAGATGTCGCTGACGGTATCCTAGAAGGCGCTATCGAAATGTTTTACGAATACCGTATATACAACGAAGGGAGTGTGGCACGGCAAATCGGTTCAGTAGTTTTTGATATTTTTTGATGCGCTGTCTTAGTCCTTTGACTATGATAGTGCTTATAATACAAAGTTGAAATAAAGTTACACTTATCAATTATACATGTACTTAAAAATATATTATCTGTTTTACTGTTATATTGATAATTTTAATTTAATTTTAGTAAATTTATAATATAACTAGCGGTCCGCCCCGGCTTCGCCCGTGGTACATATGAAAAATTGATGTTGGCCGATTCTCAGACTTACCCGATATGCACAGAAAATTTCATGAGAATCGGTCCACCCGTTTCGGAGGAGTATGCAGACTAACATTGTGACACGAGAATTTTATATATAAGATAATTATTATTAATCAATAATATATTATCTGTTTTACTGTTATATTGATAATTTTAATTTTATTAAATTAATAATATAATAATTATTATTAATCAATTATCAACTAGTTATTGTTTTACTTTATTAAACACTAACACATAATTTTATAATGTAAACAACCACGTTTCCGTACTGAATGAAAATTAAATTGTTTATATAATTGGTTGCATAATATTATCATTTATATCAACTGTATGCTATGTTCTATGCCAAAAACTAAGAGGATTTTTAATTTCTTTCAGTCTACGCGAAAACCGGACAGAAACTTACTTATGTAGAGATATAAACAAACAAACACTACTATTAATTAAACAAATACTATTAATTTTAATTATAATATTATTTTAAATAAAATAAATTACTGATTAGTTACTGCAATCTTAATTGTTTAAAATAGCTTTACACACCTAATATTATTTTATCTTCTTCTTATATATAAAAATGAATCGCAAAATGTGTTGGTAAGCGCATAACTCGAGTACGGCTGAACCAATTTCGATAATTCTTTTTTTATTATATTCCTTGAAGTACGAGGATGGTTTTTATGCAAATATGTACCACGGGCGAAGCCGGGGCGGACCGCTAGTTAATATATAAAAATGAATCGCAAAATGTGTTGGTAAGCGCATAACTCGAGAACGGCTGAACCGATTTCGATAATTCTTTTTTTATTATATTCCTTGAAGTACGAGGATGGTTTTTATGTAGAGAAAACGTAAATATGTACCACGGGCGAAGCCGGGGCGGACCGCTAGTTAATATATAATAATCAATAAATGATGGTGCCCATTTATTAGGAAATATTTTTAATAACATCATGTACATGACTGTCAAACTCATATAATCAATCAAAAACTTTTGAATTACATCTGCTCCCTCACGCGAATAAAAAACATCAATATTGAATTTCAGTATTATCCCCCATAAAGATACAAAATGGAAACAGGTTTTTTAATTTCCATCATAAATCAATAAAGTCCGATACAAGAGCTCAATTAACATTATGTTTAAGGCAATTAGCAGTTTTCGACTATTCATTGAATAGTGCTTTTAGGTAGAGTATTTTTTCGTTGATTTTATTTTCCTTTATAAATGTTTATAAATCAACACAAAAACGTTGCTCTAGTTGTGAATTTCTTAATAATTATGTATTGGTAAATATAACTACGAAAATTATTTGAAATCATAAAATATGAAAACCTATGTATTTTTACAAAAAGCGGTATTATGTATGTTCTCAACACCTTGAAGTTGCAAATAATTAACTGTAATTGCATAGGTATCATATTTTATAACAATAATTAATATATTTTACTTAGGGCTGATTTTTCAATCCTTGGTTAAAAACTTAATACTTATTCATCGAATTTCAAAAATGTATTTCAAAATTGTCCGTATTTGTGACATTTTAAAATGTTCGTGTAATACTTTATTGGACGGATAAAAATCAAGGATTGAAAAATCGGCCCTTAGAGTAAATATGTAGATAATTATATTACGAAAATAAAATAAAACATATTTGCATTCCTCTAATCTCATTTGCAACTGCAAATAAATTCTTCATCTGGTAAAAGTGAGTTTAACCTGAGATAGTCGAACTTAAATAAAAAAGCGTTAATTAAATTTCTTGTAGAAGCTCCTTTCAAGATATTTACGTACCTAATTCGTATTTTTAATTTAGTTTGCGAGTCCATTTTTATATTTATAGTGTGCAGTCGATTGCAGTAAATTTAACACCTAAATGCATCGGGATAATATTATCTAGAAAAATGATTTTATTTATAAGCGCTTATTTATGAAATACTAGCTTTCCGCCCCGGCTACGCCCGCGTATCAAAGAATAGCCATTAGCCCCCATAGTTCCCGTTCCCGTGGGATTTCCGGGATAAAACCTATCCTATGTGTTAATCCAAGTTACCATCTATATATGTGCTTAATTTAATTGTAATTGGTTCAGTTGTATTTGCGTGAAAGAGTAATAAACACACACACACACACACACACACACATCCTCACAAACTTTCACATTTATATTATTATAGTAGGATTATAGCGTTTAATTTTTTGGCGTCCTATAAAAATGGTCAAAATGCTTGCTTATTCATTCATTCATTCAAATTAACAAAATGCTGTTTACCAATTTTATCCGAAACGGCTTGACCGATTATAATCTGATTTCTTATATAAGTAGATGAAATTATAAAATAATGCGTTTTTAACTCGTTACAAAATATATCATACAAATAATTGATGAAACTATAAACATTCCCTACTAAAAGTGATAACTTACCATGCAAAAATAAGCTGTTAATAATCGTAAAACTTAACCCTTTATAACTTACATAACTTGAAATATTAGTACAGGTAGGTAACAGGACCTAAATTCAAGTAATATGGACTAAAAGGTCCTCGAAAGATACACGGGTATTTATTTCTTTTCAACTTTTGTGTAAAATTTGATACGGGTTGTGAGGATGAATAGGGTTGTCACTTTCAGAGTTTTTCGTTTAAGTAAATTAAGGAATGCGACGTTTTAACCGCGCTGCTTTAGATTATGTGCAAATTTTGTAAAGTATTTTTTATTTTAATTTTAATAAGTAAACACTAATAATTTAAAATTAAATTTATACTCGTAAATCGTAATAAAGTTCTTAGTTGTATTGATAGTATATAATGTAATAGTAGCCTGCTAGGTAATAATTATGTAGTTCAATATTATGTAGTAACGTTTTAAAACAATTCTGCAATTTTAGCTTCATATTGTTGAAAACATATTATAGTTAGAACTATTTAAAACTACCACACAAAACTACACGAGAGTGGCAACCCTATCTAAAACGCAAATTAAATGAATCCACTTCACCAATCAACGTAATCAAAGAAAAACTAAAAGATAATTAAATCTAAACTCCCGCTATTCCTAGTTATTTCATTTTTAATTTCGCTTCATTCGAGTGGCTTTATTTAATTGGTAGCCAGTCGACTGCATAATATAGTTTTATGCGAAGTCCTTAAGTTTATCGTGGTTTATCTGTCCAGTCTTATTTGGTTGACCTGAATTCTATGGGAGATAAAGATTGAGGTACAATGGGATTTGGTAAAATGTTTCATGTGTGGAATATTATATTATGACAGTTTTGTTAAAGCCACAAACATTGCAGTTTAATTTAAGTAAAATGTTGTTGGATATAATATGAATTGTATTGTTTATTTTTATACACAAATTTTTGTTCAGTTCTTGGTTTGTTCATGTTGATCGTATTACCACAGATTAGAGAATAGTTACTGTATTACCATATGAATATAGGCTATTTATACCTACATTCAAACTAAACACAACTTGTACGCACCGATTACCGAATAACACAGATATATATATTTCTTTTTATGTCAGAGCAAGCAAAGGGGCAGGTGGGCCACCTGATAGTAAGTGGTCACTGGTCACCACCGCCCATAAACACTTGCAACACTAGAAGTGGTGAAGTGGTGCTTTGCCGGCCACACACAGATATAATTATGATTGAAGTAAGAGTATTGTTGCGACGACAACTGGTTCAGCATTCCTTGAAGTATATTTTTAGTTAAAAATTTCATAATTCATTTAAAACAGCTTCTTATTTTTGTAACCAAGACCACTAAAGAATTTAAATACGAAATAAATAAATAATTTTATTGTTAATTTACAATCGAAATCAGGCCATGTTACCCAGCTAAACAGCTATTGCTCTATAATTAATTCCAAAATGTCCCAGTGCACCACCACCCTAACGCACATTTTTTATCCACTGAAAAAGTAACAAAGAAAAGAGAATTGTTAATCCGATAGAAACATCTCGAAGGTTTATACGCGAATAAACTCGGTTTAGTTATGTCCACTTTTATGTTTGTCATTTTTGGCCACGGTTTGTGGTATGTTTTATGTGCTTTCTGTTACTGTAAATAGTTTGTATGTATTTTGGCCTTTGATAGCTGAATAAATTAATACATCTTCTTATATATAAAATTCTCGTGTCACAATGTTAGTCTGCATACTCCTCCGAAACGGGTGGACCGATTCTCATGAAATTTTCTGTGCATATCGGGTAAGTCTGAGAATCGGCCAATATCTATTTTTCATATGTACCACGGGCGAAGCCGGGGCGGACCGCTAGTTAATAAATAAAATATAAATTTTAAATAGTCAATGAGTCTTCGGGAATTTTATATAGGTAGTTTAAATGCAAATTGCGTTTACTGCTAGCACACCTTCTAATTTAATGATAGTGAAAATCGTTATTATCTAATATCTAATATCTAATATCTAATATATATATATATATATATATATATATATATATATATATATATATAATATTATAAAGGCGAAAGTTTGTAAGGATGTATGGATGTATGGATGTTTGTTACTCTTTCACGTAAAAACTACTGAACCGATTACAATGAAATTTAGCACACATATAGAGGGTAACTTTGATTAACACATAGGATAGTTTTTATCCCGGAAATCCCACGGGAACGGGAACTATGCGGGTTTTCCTTTGCAAACGCGGGCGAAGCCGCGGGCGTAAATCTAGTACATAATATTTATTAGGTAAATCCCTAAAAGGCTTTAGGGATTTATCTTATAAATAAAAAATATAAAAATTTGATCATTATGTTTGTTACATAAATAACAAATATGTAGGTATCTTACATAGATTGTACCCATATAACCAAATACCAAAAATATATAAATATCGTAATTATATCATTATTCTAAAATAAAACAAAAATTAATTATTCTAAGAACTTTCTATCTGAATTTTTAAACGATAGTTTGTTGTGAAAACAAATCGAAATAATAGTTCCAACGAATTTCTAGCAAAAATGAATTCACACAAACCGCCATAATGTAGTAAATTGAATGTCAACAGATAAAATTTAATTTTAACAAAGTGCCGCCATTACGTTGATGTGTAGATACTGGATGGTAAAATTTTAATTCTATTATTTTGTTATCCTAATTTATTAAACATGAAAAATATGGATACACTAGATTTCCGCCCGCAGCTTCGCCCGCGTTTTCAAAGGAAAACCCGCATAGTTCCTGTTCCCATGGGATTTCCGGGATAAAACCTATACTATGTGTAATCCAAGTTATCCTCTATATGTGTGCTAAATTTCATTGTAATCGATTCAGAAGTTTTTACGTGAAAGAGTAACAAACATCCATACATCCATACAAAGTTTCGCCTTTATAATAGTATTAAGATATTGCAATAAAAAACAAGTGTATGGAATAAAATGAACAGAGAGACGAAGATAAAACTCATTTCTAGACAATTTATGTAAATACATATTTTACGGACCTATTCTAGTCATGAAAGAATAAAAACCTAATTACACTTCTTTATCTAATAAAATGCATAAGCATTTTATTTTATGTCAATTACAACCAGACTCCTTTACTCTACTTACTTCCTTACTAATTAATTATTCTATTACTCTCCCAGAAAACACGAAACCAACAAATAATATACAACACATTTCCTAAATAAAATAAAACTGTACCGAAACAACAATATTTCTTACAATTTTATGAAATGTTTCCTGTAGTTGCAATTTTCACAACAGTCTAGTTCGCTAGGTATTGCTATAACAAGCTGCTCTATTCTTTTAAGCTCTTTTATTTTCCACGCACCGAACCAAATAGCAATCAATATTTGAGTGTCATATCAATATTTTTTTATACTTTCATTCGAGTTTGACACGGTTATTTTATTTTTTGGGATTTTTGCTTTTGTTTTATTCTGTTATATTATATTTTTTATGTTTATTTTATTCTGTCTTTGAAAAATAATGGTTATTATTATCGGATTTGTTTAGATTGTCGTATTACCTACTTGTTAATAAATGAAAAATATATCGGATCGTAAAAATATGAAAAAATATATTGGATCTGTTTATTATATTTATAGTGTTAAATTCAAAAACATCAATTTATACGAAAACTCATTTAAAATTTAAACTAATTATCGGAATAAACAAAACATACCATTAATTATATTGTCACATCCAGAACTTTAAACCGCGGTTACTAATTGAAAAACAATTTTCATATTAGGCAGTCGCTCGTAATCCCCGGAGAATGAACTTTGTTATTTTTCGATTAGAATGAAAAGCACCAGTGCAACTGTTTTTAATTGGCTTAAATTTTAACGCATAAGAAACACAATTTTCTGTGCAATGTTTTGGAAGAAAGTTTACCATCTTTTGTATTAAAAATATCTGCGTTATATATTACTAACATAATAAACTACAAGACTGAAGGTCTTTGATTTATTCTGATTTCTGAACAATGAATGTTGTTAATGTATTTTAAGAAGTTGAGTTTTTTTTAGAAAACTGGTGTGTTTTCAAAACTGTTGTAAACGAGATAGGTTTAAAATAATCAATGTATGTGTTACTAGCTTTCCGCCTGCGGCTTCGCCCGCGTTTTCAAAGAAAAACCCGCATAGTTCCCGTTCCCGTGGGATTTCCGGGATAAAACCTAGCCTATGTTACTCGTGGATAATGTAGCTTTCGAATGGTGAAAGAATTTTTAAAATCGGTCCAGTAGTTTATGAGCCTATTCATTACAATCAAACAAACAAACAAACAAACAAACAAACAAACAAAGTTTTCCTCTTTATAATATTAGTGTAGATGTAACTAGGTATGTAGCAGCAGATCTATGTAGATCTATGTAGTTATCTTCCAAACGGATCAATATTTGTTATTGTATTTTTTCATTCTAGTTTCTTGATTTCAAAACGATTATAAGCTCCATAAATGTCACCAAATATTTAACCAAAAAATTCGACATTTCTCTAATAAGTTCAGTTTGCTCTATACCTCGTTAATTTTAATGTATACCTATTTTCACTATAAATAAAGGTCCCTTTTCTTTATTGCCAGAAGCTTAACTAAATGTACTTGATCCGTCCTTATTAGATTTATCGAAGCCGCGTATTATCTGAGCAAATGTCTTCGATAACGTAACGAGGTTACCGTTTCGGTATGCGGAATACCGTTTCCTGATACCGTTATTTAATTGTGAAGGGGCCTTTATTAAATTGTATATGATTGCCTATAAACCTGATGTGAAATAAATGGAAATTGTATTTTGGTCGTTTTATTTTTGATATATTTAGTATGTAGAGTCAGAGATAATATTATATCAATACTGGTTTTCCATACCCGTAGTCAAATGATTAAGAACTATAGTAGTCAAATGATTAAAATCTAATGAATCTATAGATTATATACTAAAACCTTCCTCTTGAATCACTCTATCTATAAAAAAAAAACTGTACCGATATCCTTTGCGCAGTTTTAAAGATTTATGCATACAGGGACAGAGAAAGCGACTTTGTTTTATACTATGTAATGATATTGAACGAATTACATACAGAATTGTATATTGGACAAAATAAAGTCTAAAAATTTCTATATCTTAAAACCACATTAGGTTAAGTGAGTGTTAAAAATTGGTGCCATGCATCACGTTACACAAGGCTAACCTTTTTGCTTTTAGGATTTAGTGATGTGCCTGTAATTATCGATAATATTTATTAGCTATAATTTTATTTATAAAATTTTCAGTGTTGATTATTTGATTCGGTTAAGATTTACATCACAATATCATACATCGATGTTATAGTATTTAGAAGTAAACGGATCAAATTTTATGACAGAACGTAGTTGTGGTTATGTATATAAAAATATTTATCGTATCATATTTTTCTTGTTAGTTCTCGAAGAAAGAAAGAAAACACTTTTATGATTAATAGTGAGTGAAACGAAACAAGAATTCACACAAAAATATGTATCTGATGTTTAAACAATATTTAAGGAAAAAAAAGATACAAAGAAATCTAGTTCAATATCATAATTTTGCATCCAATTGGAAAAAGGTAAATTATGATCGACACAATAGAATGACACGAATAAATCGCAGGTTTAGCGACAATACATAAAATCGGCGAGAATACATCGCAATTTTATCGACAACACAGCACATCCCTCGCCACCTATAACAATTTATTTCACAAATGTGTGCTAGTAACGCAGAAATACGGACTCTTTCTACCCGTAGATTCAAGTAAGAGTAACGTAACACACGTATTATTAATTTTAAGACGCGTTCCAATGTTTATGTGTTTTGTGCGTTTCCTTTATGTGGGTACATAAACTAAGAGGAAGAGGGTTTTAAAATACTGGATTCGTGTGTCTAAGGGGAAATATACTTTTGTAGAAAGAAATGGCGTCATTATTACATCTAAAAAATTAATTCCTTTTATGCCCGGCAGGGGTCGCTATTTAAATTCCCATATGACGCTACGAATACTTGGAACTTTTTTTTGCGAACATTCGCGCTTCTGGACTATCTAAAAAATGTATAGATCTGGCTGAACATCGAAGGCTACTTGTCCGTAAAGAGATCGATCAACGAAACAATTTTATAAACAAAATGTGAGCCGTAGACGGCACACGTTTTGCCGCATGGCAAATGTGAAACATCGACATTGTTTTGTAAAAGTAATAATATGCAGAAAAGAACAGATTGAATAAGAATAAAGAATAAAATAATTTTTATTAGGCACACCAAATTAAAACAAAAAAAAAAATAAAGAAACAATATAAAAATACACTCTTAAATATAATCTAACATAAAAATTAAAACTAAGAATATGATTTGTGTGGCGACTGGCGACCTAAAGGGTAAGGCCGCTCAGCTTATGCTATGCCGATATGGTCAGCATAGCGCTGGTTTTCAGGGCCCCACCAGACAACAAAATGCTTAAGGGGGCGCATAAAGCAAAACAACCAATCTTCCACTAGATGACACATGATTGCATATACATATGTACATTGTACATATATACCATCATCGCCACGCCAGAAATCATTTTTCCGTGCGCCTATAGATATTTCACATCAATAATAATTCATTTGCCCTATACAAGGGACTTCACTGTCGTATACACACTACACAGACATGTATCAAATGTCTGTGGTCGTATACGTATACGAGTAATATCAATCAAATGAGGTTATTTTATTCTACACTGTATGTGGATGTAATCCATCCTCACTCTCAGCTTATCAGTACGGGATCCTGCTAAAGAATACTTGTTATTCATGACGTCACACTTGCATTCCCGTAAAACCGTTTAAGCTCAACTCAACGAGTTGGTTCATAATTTATTATCTCTGCTACAAAGGCACAGATTATGCAAACTGAATTTACAATCCACCTCTTTGCTACACCACTCTGTTATCTAGTCATATAAAATGTTTTTAGTACAGAGAATGAATGTTTAAATATATAATTACGTAAAAATAATTAACATTTTAATGTGATGATGCTAAATGGACGATTAATACGCTTTAGAACAAATTAATTATTAAAGTTCGTTTTGTGTATTACACATTTCTTTTTAGTTTTCATTATACGTGTAAATTAGCTTTTTTGGTATATTAAATAACTACCTAATATTTGAAATCAACCTCTTTGCGATTTAAACCGATAGAGTATTGATCGATCGTCACCTCTGCAATTCTTTTTTTACATATCCGGCCGTCAGTGTTATGTAATACTTACGTAAAATTTATAAACATTAATAAAAATTTATAAAATAGGTCTAGTTGAATAAATACATGAAGCTTCTATATATCTTTGTTTGGATACTAAAATAACATTTTAAACGGAAGTTAGCTAAAGACAATATCAATAGCCTTACTGTCAGGCTTTCAAAGCGTGTCTAGAAACTACAATAGGCTAAAAATATTCGGAGCTAGAAGGCGTAAGGTCAGATATTTCCTAACAAATGACAGGCGTTCGCATTCATTCGCAGCTTTTTTCCGACCCTACGCCCGTGACAAAACGTTTGTTCATGGATGTAGAGATACAGGATGCGTCATAAATGGAAAGTGTTTAGTTTTGAAACGTGCTGTGTTTTTGTAGGTGCATTTGTTGGAGGAGCTTTGAAATATTTTCGACTTGGGAGCTGTTGTGTTTAACTATGGACTGCATTTTCATTAAATTTTATTTAACATTATAGTTGAATACATGTATAATTTATTATTTTCATCATCATCATCTGAGGCCCTACAGCCGTAGGTAATAAATTATTTTAGCCGTTAATTTATCAATGGTGATAGAGAGCTTCAAAGCAAGCACAATTTTAATTTCTTATTAAACGTCGGGTGAGGTGAATAAAGTAAATAAGAAAGCTTTTTATTTCACCAACCTTTATTTTCTTTTCAATTTTTGTTAGTATTAATCGCCTTACATAATATGTTACAATTAGTGTTGTCCCTGCTTAATTCATTATCGAGTATTTCAAAATTAAATATGAATAGAAAAGATACACGTATCTGATGTAGAATTAATTATAAATAATAATCAATACTTCTAAACCTAGTCGTATCTAGCCGATCTAACGTTCCAGTGACACGCGCGAAAATTCAGTCCATTTTACACAAGAGGCCAACAAAAAGGTCTGAAGGGACATTATGAGAAAATTTCCATCGCTTTACGAGTCGACTTGTTTGCTTCCCTTATGGCTTTAAGTGGACGGAAAGGTTATTTTGTTCCGTGATACATTAAGTTCGGTAACGGATACGGTGATTTCTCGAAAGTTCCAGAATGTTCTAGAATGTTTTGTGATAGTTCTGTAATTGAATTTGCGCGGCGATTTTTTTGGTGTATCTGTCCGCTGTGTCCGCTGTTTCATCTGTAGCTATGGGTATACATCTCTTTATAATATGTTCTGTGGAATATACAGCGCTGAAAATGCGTGAAAATGTCCGGAAAAACGTGGAAAATGTCACTTCAAATTTGCGAAGTAATTAAAGCAGAAAACCAAAAAAAGAAAAAGAAAGCTAAAATCTTTCATATTAAATGTAGGTATATGGGATATTCATATTTCATACTTAATGTATGGGAGGGTTTAAAGATATTTTTTTTTGATATTTCTCGATTTATTTTTAAAAATTTATTACCGCCATTTTACTCATTAGGTTAAGTACTTTCGATATCAGTTTAAAGTTTTTTGTTATCTGTAATACTTACGGAAAAATCGCCTGTGCACACTTAACGATTACACCCTGTATAACGTCACAAAATGTGATTAACAATTAATATAGTATCTACCCAAAACTTTAATTCCCAAATTACATTTCAATTAAATTCGATTCAATTTCACTCCATAGACAACGCCTGCTCATAACATATTAAACAGCTCATAAATAATTTCACATTAAGCTTCATTAATTATTTTTTCAACATAATTCAATACTGGTAACGAAAATAATGAGTATCGAATAACGATATTGTTACCGGAGTTAATCGGGTGTAACGGATAATGATATACCGGTATGCAATAACGATATTTAATAACGGTATTTTATGCGCCAGCCTTAGGTTTTATTGATATCTAATAATATGGCTTATAGTTATTCTAAGGTAATAAATGCAAAAATCTTCAACGCTTTCAATGCTATAGAGCACATCCATTTTGAAAATTGATGTGTGGAAATTTGGAACGATTAAAATCCTAGGAAAAATAGTTTATTTTTTAAAAGATCTTCTCCTAAAGCTTACCTCTTGTCTTGGCCGTAAGGGCGCGTTCCCACCGTGTCGTGACGACAGATAATCGTGTAGTTTTAAGTGTCGTGGCTTATATGTTTAAATGGAGGTGTTCACATTTAGAACGACACAATTTACTGTCGTCTACGACAGTTTTTGCAGTGACGACACTTTGTCGTGACAGTGGGAACGGCAAGCACGACAGTCGTAAAACGATAAAAAATCGTGGACGGCAACTCTATGACGTCCATTGAACTTAGGAGAGTAAACGCACTAGTAATCACCAAGCGAACGCAGAGGCGACTAGATTTGTAGCTTGCTGATGATGTGTAAACGACAAAGCGACTGCCAGGAAACGATAAAATGTCGTCGCGATCCAATGGGAACAGCTAGATACGACAGTCGCTAAACGATAAAAAATGTTGACGACAAACAATCGTTATAATGGGAACAGGTAAAGACGACAGTCGTCGAACGATAAATTAGTCGTTACGACATAGTGGGAACGCGCCCTAAGTTGTCTGTAATTGTTTATTGTACCACGGGACAATGCAAGTTCAGAATTAACGAATTTATCGCGGAAACATTATCTTTAATACGCGTACATACAAATTGTCAACATCCTTAAAAGGGTACAAAAAATTAAAAATCATGAACTTAAATGCATTTGTCCCATGCCCCATAGGTAAGGGGACGAGGAACACCACGTTATATTTAATATCTCGTTTACATAATTAGGGTCAGATTCCATGGTAATTGTCCATGTTATGTATGCAGGAAAATGGCGGGAAAAAGGCGGGAAATGGGTTTTTGAGGTTATTTTTAAACGACTTTGAGATGTAAAAATATAATCAAATTAATTCATTTTGTCTCTAATCGGGCATACGATTTACGTTATGTGCAATTTATAATAATATTATGAATATATAATACATTCTTATATCATATTATTAAGAGATAAATTTATTTAAAAAATCAAATATGGCATCATGAAGATCGTGCTAGAGCATAGAGCTTCTAGAAATATTAAAGCCAAAATTTTATCGACGCCATAATATTTAATTTTACATGCCCATTTTAATAATTATTTATCTATATTGCACCCAGTCAAATCAACCCTTCGTAACAATCGGGTGAAATATATGTTAATTATATCAACTTGAACAAAAACCCTGAATCGTGAGACAAGAAAATTTAAAGCATTGTTTTGGTAATGAAGAAGCATTCGCTTTTCTGTAACAAAGAAGTTTGAAGACATTTATTTTTAGTTATATTTAAGATGGTTAGATAGAGAGTTCAGTCGTTGTTTCTTTGAGAACGGCAAATGGGATGAGTCTTAAGTGTTTTTAGTTGGGATTAATCTGATGAGTTTGTCCATGCTAAATATTCTTTTTGATACGAAATCCTTTTAAGCTGCGTTGAGCGCTTTTAGGAGGGACAATCTTATGGGTTCCCATCACCGACATGCTAATGTTATGCAACTATAGTAGAGCCAATTTAATAGGCAACATTTGACGTCTATCAATTTTATCTTCATAGGGTGGTAACCTGCTTAAAAACATCGATTAAAGTGAATTAATCGATACGGACTTGAAACATTTGTCAATCGAACTTGAAACACATGTCAATAATTTATGATAATTTTTATTCCCAGGTAATCAATGCATTCGATTCTAGATGTCAGATTTCGATTTTTAGAGTAACGTCTCTGGTATTTAAAAAGAAAAAAGGTTTATTGACACAAAATTGTAGCGACGTCAGTTCTTTAAATCAGAAATTGTTCATTATGAATGGTTTATCAGTAAAATCAAGTCCTAAAATTACTTCTATCGGTCATTATTATTATAAATATGTAATCGTAATTGAAAAAAGTTAAACAAATGTGCAGTTCTAACAAAACGAAATATCATGTTATTCTATGTCGTGGTTACTAGGTTACGTTGTTGAATTTTGTTGAACTGTCAAATGTTGCCTATTAAAATGGCTCTACAATAATTTCAATGCTAAAATTCTGAGATAAAAGGTGTCATTTCTATCAGCAACAAAAATATAACTGCTTACTTTTTATTCATGGTAATTAAATGAAACAGCAATGAATCTACTTCAGCTAATGTTTTTACATTCTACTTTTTAAACCATGACTGTCTAATCACGCAAATACAGATCAGATTACGACGTAATTTTTTACTGAGAAACATTTTTAACTGGACTGTGTCATTATGCTTTTAGCAATTTACTACGCGAATGCAATCGCGGCTTCTAGCTAGTTACTATACATTTTTACATTCTTTTTAATTTTTATGCAATAAAATATATTCTTTTGCATTTGCGTGCACAAAAAACATGGAGTGTTTTATTTATAAATCCACAAAGGTTAGGTTCATGACAAATATAAAATGTGGACTAATTATTCGATAAATTGCATACACATAGTGAGAAACATAAATAATTACAGTTTCTAGCTAATTACTGAACACGGTATTCCAGGCTATTTTAGAATTAATATTTTTAATAGCTGCAAGTGTTCGCGTTTGTTTCTTTTCGTTTTTTTTACGATAAGGCTATGTTTATAGGAGTTATAAGCGGAGCGGATAGAGGTGTAATCTCAAATTTAAAGCTAAACATTTTCAACAAGCAAGCTCAACAAATCAATTTTTTTATATCTCTTAGTCTTAGTATTTACTTTATTTGAAACCTTAATCTGTTTGGCTTTTGGTGTAATATAGCTTTTTATCTATATATAATATAAAAATGAAACCTATTTTCCTTGGTCACGGCATCACGCGCGAACGGGTGGACCGATTTCGATAATTCTTTTTTTATTATATTCCTTGAAGTACGATGATGGTTCTAATGTAGAGAAAACGTAAATATGTACCACGGGCGAAGCCGGGGCGGACCGCTAGTTTATTATATTAATGTATTCAACAAAACTGTTTTAGTGTCGTTACATTATTGCAAAAAGTAAACATCTAATTTGGTAAAAATAACTTAATATGATCGTTTTGATTTAAATAATGGGTTATATTATGCAATCTACTACCATATTCATTATAAACTCAAACTCAAACACTCTATAGCATTTTGTTTCCATAAAATTATTAATAAACTAATATTAAAACATTTACAATACAGTTGATAGATTTGCTACGATCATTAATTATAATCATATAATTAGTGAATTTCAACAAAGTAAATATATACATATTTTGTTTATGCAGAATCAACATAACATTGTAAATAATTCCTACATAGATTAGAGCTATTCTTCTTCAGTTGTTTTTCGTCTAGCTTCCATATGTTTTTGTATAACGTGAAAATGAAGCTTTTCATATAATATCTCAGTACACTTATATGAAAGAATGAAATGAATGATTATATGAAAAAATGCGCCATTTTTATATATTTCCGCTTCGCTTATCACTAAAGTGCTATGCTGTTTCGCACAAGCAGTAAATAAATAACAAATATTTTCTCGCATGCCTTTATATGCATTAAGCCTAGTTTACAATTTGTTTTTTTTATACCTACATTTTTATATTAGGAAAAATATTATAGTGAAGCAATTAACGTTTTTGGAGTGAAACATCTTTAGGCGCATCGAGAATAAAATTTCAAGGTCGCGTCATGGCAATACCGTCACGTCATAGATTAAGGCGACGATTTTGGTATCTTTGAATCTTGTAAAGCATAGAATTCACTTTTCCTTTACTTCAAGTTTTTATTTTATTTTAAGGGTAATAGAAATAAAAATCATATCAGAGATTAAGTTTTTAAGTTATTACTTAGTTATTTACGACACAAGTGATAAAACTTTGGGACGTAAACTTTCAATGGATATAAGTTTGAACTATTATAAACTTAGTTTACTTAGCAATTACTTACCCTTAACAGCTAGTAAATTTTAGCCATTAATTTTAAAAGGTCTGTTGAGAGATTTATTTTAAAACTTATGGAGGATTGTTTTTATAAATGTTTAGATATTATATACGATAACAAGATACATTTTTTCTTTAATTAACCTTTATTTGTTAAATTTATAAGTAATATCTCATATTCTTGGATGAACCAAACAACTTCTAATTTGCCCTATTTAAGGAAGCTACACTCCTATTGGTCGAAGCATTGTATTATTACAGAGATATTTTTTAATTAGGACTAGAAGTTTCTGAGATAAGCGCGTTCAAATAAACAAACTCTTTTGCTTTAGTATCTAGATGACAGAACGTCATACAAGCAGCTTTCTCATAAACTATTTCTGCCAGCAAACTAGTAAAAAAACGTTTTATATTTCCTGCAGAACCTCTATTTCCAATCATATAATAGCAAGTTGAATTATAATTGTTTATAAACATACATTTGTTTATTTTTGTTATAATTTATAACAATTGTACTCACATTCATCGGTTTCACGAGCAAATAGTTTATCGTATTGCAATATAATTTTATTTATATATATTTGTGCGTAAAAAATGAACTGTGTAATAAAATTGGAATGGTAATAAAGTGTACATATTATAATATATATTTTAAGATGTATGTGAATGACATAAAAATAGTTTTTTTTAAATATGTAAGTCATAATATAATGTTAACTTTTATCTAAGATAAATATAATTATACATAGATATATATAAATAAAGAATTTAACATAGTCTCCCTAAACAATTTTTAAAACAATTTTTAATATATATTTTCGACCACATCATTATCGAGAATATTTGATAAAATGTAAATATCGTTTATAATTCAAAAGCTATTTTCATTGTATTCTTTGAAAAGAAAAGCTCATTAGACATAATTGAATCATATAAATTTCTTACAAAAAATACTCGTAACGAAACCTAAAAAAAATAAAATATAAAGTTGAAAAAATAAAACATTGTAAAGAATAACTTTTTACATTTTTATTCCAGTACAAATGAAGAAATGTGACGCAAAACAGGGGAGCGTAAACGGATTTCGGCCATTGTAATTTCCTCTCGAAATATAAACGGGGATTCCGACGAAAAACTTCTGTTCGCAGCCTTATATAACGATATAAAAGTAAATTAAATGACATAAAATGTTATTGCTATTGGTGCTACTCGCGGCCGTGGCGAGGAACGATGCTAGAAACGAGCAAACGATTTGCGACGGTCTAATCTTCCATGATGTTTACCATGATCAACATATTCTATTGAAGAACTTGGGAAGACCTAACAACCTGGTCATGCACAGGTTTACTGGCACTCTGTTCTTCAGTCAAACCATACAGAAGGGCACGGATGTCGACTTCGTCATCATGGCCTGTCAGATCTACGAAAAGAACGCACCGTGTCAAGAAATCATGGGAGTAGCTGGAGGTTACGCAATAGCCTACGACGAAGGTAACGACGACATATATTTCGGCGGGCACAACGGTATATACAAGTACAACTACCTTAAGAAATCTGCTGAATTCTTTGCTGAGGAAGGCAAATCGATCTGGGGATTGTTCATTCAGAAAAACTTTTATTACATAGAATATCCGACGCAGAAACTCTACGTTTACCAAAATGAGAGATTCATGCAAGTCGCAGAAGCAATGAACATTGAAATTGATAATTTTTTTATATCTAAAAAGGGTGAAGTGTATCTATCTAACAAAACAGCGTTGTACAAAGTTGAAAAAATGAGTAAATATATACTGATGATTGACGACGAAATATCTGTTAGACAAATAATAGATGATAGTTACGGTGATGTGTATTTCTGTGGTGCAGATGGAGTATACCTTGAAGATAAGCCTTATAATAGAATTAAGAAGATAGCTGATATTAACAAGGCTTTTGGAATGACATTCGATGAAAAGGATAATGTTATCTATTCAGATGAACGTGCAATATATGCCTTACGCCCCAGTAATAAGAGTGAAATTTGCTTTGTTAATTCTGATGAAGAGTACAGAAATGCGTTGGATCTATTACGTGGTTATATTATTGACTAAGTTTGTTATTGTTCAACATCATCACCATCATTGGTATTGCATTTTCTTCAATATGCTGATACGTGGTATGTTGTTGATCAGATTTTTATCACCTCTTAAAATATTATTTTTTAACAAACGGAATTCTTTCTACTTGTGAATGATATTAGTTGTTAATTGTTAGTGTAATTTTGAGTTGAGTTTTGCATGCTTAATATTGTATAATAATAAAGTTCTTGTACTTTATTAACTACGATTTTCGAACATTTGTACCTATCACATATTCTTATTGTCTAATAATTTCAAAATACTTCAACACATAATGAACTAAATCAACAAGCATCAATTGAACGATTATGACGTCATAAATCCATCCCATTATCAAAATACCGCGTCTGATTGTTATGTTACCAGATCAAATATTTATTAACACAATGTATTATTTCATCGACAAACGACGTTAATTGTCTCACTGCAACTGAACGCTTCCGAACTGAATCATGTGTTTGTAATTTATAAATTTTAAATTGCTATAATTTTAATTAAGCATCGGCAACTGGTAAATGACGCAGGTAAGTAATTTCACGGTGTTGCCCTCTGTTAATGGTTTAATTTATGTATTGCTTTTGTTAAAGCTCTGATTTTATGTGCACAATGGAAAATGATACGTAGAGAATATTTTTGCCTTCATGCCATTTAAAAGTCTGTTTGATTTCTTTTGCCTATACTTCTTGTCTGTTCGTTTCGTCGCGATAATAATAATTTATTTATTGAAACACCACTGTTATGACTTATTTCAGTTAATATAAAAGTTTGTTAAAAATGCAACTAAACTAACGATTGCCAATTAATATTGTAACTGCATATTAATTTAAATACTCTTATTCGAGATCTTTTATATTTTAGCGTCCATTTAAGTAGATCTTAGAACAATTGTAACACTTTCTTGACTGCCTTATATTACAGCTTTTACATTTGTTTACAGTAATGCCGTCGTTATTCTATACAATCCTGTTATTTCTACCACTATCAACGAGTCTACCAAACAAGGAGTGTAATCGTATCAAAATCGGGGACAAATGGTATTCTAAAGAGATCCTCTGGAGTCACATTGGAACTCCGTACCACCTTCACGTACACAAACACACAAACACTCTGATCTTTCCTTTTATTGTTCTGGAAACATATTCGGATGTTGATTTCCAACTTGCTTATTATGATCTAGATACAAAAGAATATTCTGTTATCGCTGGTATAGTTGATGGATGTTCTGTGGCTGTAGACCAAAAGAACGATGAAATATACTTAGGAGGGAGTGACGGTATCTATAAGTTCAATATGGTAACGAAAATTGCCGATTTTTATAAAGAAAAAGGCGTAAATATATGGGGACTGTTTCACAGAAGGAACCTTTTCTATATAAGATATCCAGATCAAAAGTTATACATGGAAATTGATGATAAGTTCGCAAAAGTAAGAGAATTTGAGAACACAGAGGTAGATTACTTCCATATAAGTAGTAACAATGATATTATTTTCGCTAACAAAAGTGGATTATACAATTATAATAATGATAATAAATCTATACACGCAATTACTGAATATATAACTGTGAAGCAAATAACTGAAGATATTGATGGCAATGTATATATATCATGTACTACAGGCTTGTATATGTATAAAAGAGATACTAAAGAATTGGTGAGAGTGTTGGAAATGAAGAATTTACACGGAATAGCTTTTGATAGAGATAATAAATTCATACTATCAGATAAAAAGCGTATTTTTAAACTTATTGAAAGTAATATAGGTTGCATAGCTGAAGACGCATGGTAAATATGTTAAATTTATAAATAAATGTTGTATTGTGTGTATTTTTTATTTTTATTAATGAAACCTCTTGTTACTTAGATATTTCGATTGTTATTATCACCCTTTGCATGAATATCATTATATATTATGTTCTAAGTTGTAAATATTTTATCCCCAATTTGTATTATAATCATTTAAAATCTATCAATTAAAAATCTCTAGTACTGTTTGTCTAACTTCTTATAGTTACTTAATTTCCTTACTACCTACACATTTTTTTAAAAAAACCAAGGCCCCTCAATAAAGAATACAGTTTAAATAAAAATTATTTGCAGAAAATTATTCCAAATTTACAAGCTGAATCGGAAAGTGTTGATCCCTGAATATGTATGATACTATAGAAATGAATCGGTAAAATAAAACCGAAAATCGTTGTTAATTTACCTTTCAATTACACGCAGCTTGTTACGTGGATACAATTTTAAAAACATCACTTTTTTACCGATTCGCAAAAAGAGATTTCCGATAAAATGAAACGTAAACGTAAACATTGTTAAATTTGATATATTTCTTTGTTTTGTTACCGATTTTAATTGATCGTTCAGTTGCTATTTTTCGGGAATTATGCTTACAGTTGCATTTTTTTATGTACCATTACGGTTCTTAAATTTAATTAATAACTAGCTGTGCCCTGCGGTGTTACCCGCAGTGCTCCGCTCCCGTTGGTCTTAGGGTGATGATATATAGCCTATAGCTTTCCTCGATAAATAGGCTATATAACATAGAAAAAAAATTCAAATTGGACCAGTATTTCCTGAGATTAGCGCGTTCAAACAAACAAACTCTTCAGCTTTATAATATACTAGCGGTCCGCCCCGGCTTCGCCCGTGGTACATATTTCGCAATAAAAGGTAGCCTATGTTCTTTCTCAGGGTCTAAAGATTGACTGTGCCAAATTTCATCAAAATCGGTCCAGTAGTTTATGCGTGAAAACCATACATACATACATACAAACCTTTCCTCTTTATAATATGAGTAAGTATAGAAGTATAGATTATTTACATATTTCTGAAGCATTCGTATTTTTGATGTAATTAATTGAGGGGTTATGGATTTTTATGGAACAGTAACGAAGCTTTTTTAATATGCTTTGTTTTCATTACAATGTTTTTTGTCGGTTTATACCTTAATATCGATACTTTCTTTGAAACCGTCGTGTTTATGATAATATTAGTATGATAGATTATTCTTTAGTTTCCTAGATTATTATTCTGTTCCATATTTTTTCTTTTTGAACTTTCGTAACAAGCGATAACACAGCCTATATAGGTAATGTACTTCCGTATGTATGTATTATTATGAATTATAGACCAACAGATAAACATATTTTTGTATATGCTTATGATTTATGTGAACACTTAGTTCCTAGAAAAACAACGGTTATCTAACAAAATATTTCCGCCCGAAGTTCTTTTCTTTAGATTTTATTATTTTTCGCGTTACTTTCTGTATTGTAACTATTTTTATAAACTCCTGTCAAGTTAAATCTCACACGCTCAGGTTATGGCTATTAAACAAACTGGGCAATGAAAATCAATAAATTATTGTCTCGGACACTTTTTAGATATTGAATAAATCTTTAATTTAAGATATTATAACACACTAGCTTTCCACCCGCAGCTTCGCCCGCGCAGTTAAAGAATAACCCGCATAGTTCCCGTTCCCGTGGGATTACCGGGATAAAACCTATCCTATTTCCCGGGATAAAAAGTAGCCTATGTCCTTTCTCGGATATCAAAATATCTCTATACCAAATTTCATGCAAATTGGTTCAGTAGTTAAGGCGTGATTGAGTAACACACAGACAGACAGAGTTACTTTCGCATTTATAATATTAATAGTATGGATTGTTACTAATTTAGTTTTTTTAAACGAGCTCCCAAAGTATTACAGAAACAAGTCAAGATCACTCTAAAATCGATACGGCCTCTTAATTATTGTTTTTAGCAATACATTGCCATTAAAACATTAACTGGTATGAAATATCATCAGTATAGGTTATAACTATTCATATCACGCTGAATATTTCGTCCCCGTTCAGCTAAAAGCCACGTTAATGGTAATTCATATTTCACAAACAGTGTTTTTGCTGTGTCTGCTGTTATAAGGGTAGGGTTATACGGGTGTGTATAGCGATTTTTGGTATTATTGTAGGTATTATTTTAGATATGTTGGATACATTTTCTTACCTAATACTTAGTAGTATAACATTTTTCTTTATAAATAAAAATAAAGCATTTATTCAATGGTTTACGAAGCACATTTATACAAATAAACTTCTGTCGAGAAAAAGAGGTACATATCTTATTCTATAAAATTTATCCTAGAATAGAATTTTATGAAGAAAATAAAACCTGGTGCGGTCTATGTAGAATGGAATCATCAAGGGACATCATTTTAAGTTTAATGGATATTTTTTTAAGACTTGTTCAAAATCCAAACATTACATTTAAAAGTAAGCTCTTTGTAATAAATCTATAAATATAAGAGCATTTAGTTATTGTACAAAATAAGCTCAAATTCTGATTATTATGTATTTATCATATTACCATTGTGAACTAAATTAATTGCTATATACATATATTATAATAAGTAATTTTATAAAAACGCTCTCGCTCCGCTCATCACCATCTTACCAAATTCAAACGGATGTTTTAACTATTCGCTGTTGAAATTCAGGTATTCAGCATAATATTCTTAATAAATTCACTTATAATGTTAAAGCGACACTGTTTCGCAAACATATAACATATAATGAAAGCTTATGATGGTATAGTAGTACTTAGGAACTTTAATGAGCATATTGTGTTTTGTTTACAATGATAGACGAATGTAGGTATTATATTTTGTGTCTCTGTCACACTTTTAAGGTTAAACCAAGGCATCGATGAAATTTTTGGAATGAAAATCTCGTGAAAAATTTGGTTAAGTAGGTACTTTTTAAAAATTTGAACCGTACAGGGAATAAGGCCTGACAGGTTTTGTTTGCTATTTGGATTGTAAGTATTATTTATTTTTTATATTTACATTATTACAATTTACAATTAATTGACAATAATTAATTGCAGTTTTTTTTGTCAGTTGTATTATTTGCGAATAAAACCCCGAAAATCGTACGTATTCTTCCCGGTTGCCGGCCTGGTTAATGTCTTCATCTCATACGCACTTAGATCATTAAGTAAATAGTTTTCACAGGAATCGCTCTGATACATGTAACGTTGTTTCCTTGTTTACGTATCTACGGATGTAAGTCTCATTGCGATACGTGTATTGTGCAGGAAAGTCGTTAAAATAAAAATGTGGGGGCAACTCTACTAATAATAAGTCATTTATCTGGAATATAACAATGTAATATCACAGAATACATAATAGTAGCTAAACGCTACAGCAGGCCGAGACGAACGTCAAAACGCCAAGGAATAGAATACGCTATCGATAGAAATTGACATAAGCGTATGATGTTTTGCCTAAGGATTCGGTCACCCTACTAACGACAAAGACGACCACGGAAAAAATTTTCATCCAGTCGCAATTAAATAAAATTGTGCAAAACACAATTAAAAATGAAATTTAAGAATTTCCTGTCGTATTGGTGTTTTGTAAAAAAATCTTTGAGATCAATGGATAAACAAACAGGATTTTCATAGAAACGGTGGCTCCTAGAAAAAAATGTATTTAACCTTTTTTATAGATAATTAGATGATCTACAATTTTGGTTCAGGTGATTGTATGATAAACTTACCGTCTCGGCGAAAATCGCAAAAAACCTATTTTTTTTAATTAATTGACCTCGAAATTTTTTATTTCCGAGTACTAGAATGACGGGAGATTTTAATTTTGATTTTGAACAAATTTCGGCAAGATTGTAATTTTGGTCGTGGTCGTCGTCGTCTTTGGTAGTGTGAACGAACCATTACCAAAATCTCATGAGCTTATGTCAATAATTAGCGTTAGCAGTTTCTATTCCATGGCGTTAGGTACGTTTGTCTAAAGGCCCAGAACGGACACTCTCCGCCTCCCGCCAAAATTAAACTTACCTCACCCCGCGCGATCGTGATTAAAATGGGCCACATTTTTCTGCAAGGACGATACGCAACGAAGATTGACAACAATAATCAAATTGACTTAAAGTAATTTTATTATTTTGGATTTGTGATTATCGTTTTTCGTAGAAAAAGGTTAGATATTGTGCTGTTTACGGATGTATTTCATCAGAAAAACGCGAATTTTTTTTTACGCTAGTCACAAGTTGCCAACCGTAAAGCGTTAACACACACATTTGCAGTCTCTATAGTGTGACTGTCAAAACGATAATTTTGTATGGAGTGTCCGGGGTGTGGTAATATCTTAATCTTTCTTATATATAAAAATGAATCGCAAAATGTGTTGGTAAGCGCATAACTCGAGAACGGCTGAACCGATTTCGATAATTCTTTTTTTATTATATTCCTTGAAGTACGAGGATGGTTCTTATGTAGAGAAAATGTAAATATGTACCACGGGCGCAGCCGGGGCGGATTGCTTGTCTTATATATAAAAATGAATCGCAAAATGTGTTGGTAAGCGCATAACTCGAGAACGGCTGAACCGATTTCGATTATTCTTTTTTTATTATATTCCTTGAAGTACGAGGATGGTTCTTATGTAAAGAAAACGTAAACATGTACCACGGGCGAAGCCGGGGCGGACCGCTAGTTGTAAATAAATACGAAGAAACTGTATCATGAACTCTACATAAGCGAATCATTTGGTTTTGAAATATTTCTTATTTATACATTGATTGACCTCTGGCTTGGAAAGCAGGGCCACTACCAATCTAGCCAACTGGTCGGTCAATATGCACACAAAATTTCATTAGATACGGTCAACCGTTTCGGAAATCGGAGGTTAACTTAAAACACCGCGACACGACAATTTATATATTATTATTTTTCGATCTTCCAATTGAAGAAAATTTTTGAACAATAGCTAGTAACAAGCTTCCTACAATCCACTAAAGCTTAGGCTGCATTTCTAGAGGTTTAGGTTCACAATTGTAGGCATTTGTAAGATAATTGCTTTAGAGATTACATGAAGGCTTAGCACCCCGAGCTATGGACGATTTATTATGTAGTTTCACGCTTCATATGGTTTGAATGCAAGGACTTGATGAGGGCATTATGGTTCTTATGTTTAATTATTCATATTATAATACTAGCGGTCCGCCCCGGCTTCGCCCGTGGTGCATGTTTATGTTTTCTTTCCGTAACAACCATCCTCGTACTTCAAGGAATGTTATAAAAAAGAATTATTATCAGTCCACCCGTTCACGCGTGATGCCGTGACCAGGAAAACGGGTTTCATTTTTATATACTTAGGTATATAGATGAAGACTAGAATGTAAGTTAATAGATTACATAATTTATTATTTATGTGAAAAATATTCAGCATATTATCTTTGATAAGCTAATCTTAACATATATAAATCTAGTGTCACAATGTTTGTCCTCAATGGACTCCTAAACCACTTAACCGATTATAATAAAATTCGCACACCATGTGCAGTTCGATCCAACTTGAGAGATAGCATAGTTTAAACATGTAGGTACCACGGGCGAAGCCGGGGACCGCATTATGAGAGAATAGATATAGTAAAGTAACTTGATATAAGAATTCAGATTATCCATATAAAACTGTCATGTAATTTTATCTAAATATAATCGAAAAGCACATTAAAAAGTTCGCCAATAAATAAAGTAATCGATAAATTAATGAGTAAACCTAAACGGTGCTGTCTAATAAAAAATAAAAAGGTTTCCAAAGTATCTGTTTTCTTTCTCTTATCTGATAGAATTGAATTCGTGACTCGACATAATTTCGATGTAATCACAGTCTCCGGTACGGGGAGAATGGATTAAAAATTATTTATTTTATTTAACGATTTATGCACATTTTTAAGTGAAACTTCTTTAGGCGCGTTGAGAGTAAAATTTCAAGGTGTTCATGGCAATACCGTCACGTCATGGAGTAAGGGTACGATTTTGGTATCTTTGAATCTTGCCAAAGAAGTTTCACTTCTGACACGTGTGTTCGGTACACACGCTCTTTTATGTGCAGCCTAACATCATCTATTAAATTTGATACCTATTTAGGTTTATATCATTAAAATACTTTATAAATGTTTTAATAGCCTTTTAAATGAATATTTCGTCTTGTGATCGAATTTTCAATCAATGAAAATTCAATCGTTTTTTGGGCAGTTCTTCCAGTAACATTTAATGAATTAATAGTATGAAAATAAATGTAATATTATCATAATTATATTTATGAATGGCCTATGAAAACATACTGCCCATTAACTAATATTATTTCAAAAGCAGAGAAGCCCTCTGGCAATGATTTAATAAATTATTTCAACACAATTGCAGAATATTATAGTCAAATTAACTTTGTTTTTAGTCCCATTTTATGAAAACGATAGGTCACACACGCACAGTGCACACACACACACACGCAGTATAATACACTTAAACAAATTCACACAATCCTGACTAAAAACTTTTAATTTGTAGATTAACGTAATATTGTAAGTTAGGTACATACCTACTTGAAGATTGCATCTTCAAGTATGTACCTACCTAACTCACAATATTATCTACTAGCGGTCCGCCCCGGCTTCGCCCGTGGTACATATTTCGCAATAAAAGGTAGCCTATGTTCTTTCTCAGGGTCTAAAGATTATCTGTGCCAAATTTCATCAAAATCGGTCCAGTAGTTTATGAGCCTATTCATTACAATAAAACAAATAAACAAACAAAGTTTTCCTCTTTATAATATTAGTGTAGATAAATAATAAAAAATGTTTTGGTAAGTATCGAGAACGGCCGAACCGATTTTGTTAATTAATTATTTTTTTACAATATTCCTTGAAGTACGCGGATGGTTCTTATGGAGATAAAACGTGAACATGTACCACGGGCGAAGCCGGGTGGACCGCTAGTTTACAAATACTAAGACACAATATTATTTACAATAAGCATAATCATAAGACTTGTAACATAAATGCACGTCTAAAAGTATAAACTTTGAAAGCACAAAAATTAAAACTATTTTACAGGATCCACACATTTAATGGAGGACTGAAATTATTATTCAACTGCAAAATGGCGTTTTATTTTTTGTTAAAAGCAAATACCCGTTAACAGAGTGTTGGAACGATATTTAGGTATAAAGGGTGCGTCTGGGCTTTTAGGGTTCCTCTGTAAACGAGACTCCGTACATTAATTTACAATTTTAGATACATACATGTTGCCCCGGATACGGCTCAGATATTATAAGATAATAATCCATACTAATATTATAAATGCGAAAGTAACTCTGTCTGTCTGTCTGTTACTCAATCACGCCTAAGCTACTGAACCAATTTGCATGAAATTTGGTATGGAGATATTTTGATACCCGAGAAAGGACATAGGCTACCTTTTATTGCGAAAGAAGTACCACGGGCGAAGCCGGGGTGGACCGCTAGTATCTCATAAAAGCTTAAAAGAGCTTAGGTTATTCAGGATGCGTTTATAATCTAACTTTTTAAATCGGCTAATATTCCTAAGAATGATTTTACAAATACGTTCTTTCAGTTATATTTTATAGTACCAACATACAAAATTACATACACAACCTTTTTTATAATAGATAACACAACATGAAACCACGGTTTTATGTAAATATGAATTAGTAGATATTTTTTTATTTCAATCTAGAAAAATAAAAAGAAAAAATAGATTATATAACCACTGAACTAAAACATAAATTACGCATAAATTAACAATATGTATTAATTAATAAATTTAGCGTTCACTTATATTAACTCACAATATATTCCAACATAATATGTAAATTCACAAATTTCCATAAAATGTAAATAAAGACCCGAACGGACAATGCATGTAGGAAATTTAATTTTATATTAATATAATTTCTTCGCGATTAAAAAGGGCGCATTTAAACAATGGAGGTCAAAATATTCTAATAAAAGTCGTCTAGAAAGATCCATCTCTTAATTGAGGCTATCTAATATCATGTTAAAATTTGACAAGCTTTGGGGCACATGTGGTACCTATTAAAATTACTGGATCATATTAAATCATAGATACTTATTTAATTTGAATTAAGATAATTTTTACACGCTTTACATTAGCTTTACCTTTATGTTTGTTTGTTTGTAACCGACTTCTTTGGGCGCGATTTTGACCCACTTTAAACGGCCAGATTTCGTTCAAACTTTGTAGATTTATTGAGGACCGATGACAATACACTAATTTGATAAAATTTTCTATTTTTTAGTTCGGTTTTCTATAAAAAGCGTGTTTTTCAGTTTTTTTAAACTATTATTATTTCATAGTTACACAGCAACAATCGATTAAGATTTTAAGTAAAAACTGATTGAAACTGATTAAAGAAAGTTTTGATATATGAATATGTCTATGTATCAAGGAAGGTAGGTCTTGCAACAGCAGCAAATTATCAGCACAAACAGCAGTGGGAAAAATATTACTTTTAAGAGCAGATGAAGTTACAGGTAGTATTTCAAATATTATCTAGATAAGCATATTATGCACTACTTTTCACTCAGACACCACACGAGTTTACGGAAATAAGTAATAACTTTTTATAATACTAGAAATAAATACTTTTATAACATGTTTTAAGAAGCATATAATTTGTCACTCAAATTCGAGTTCGGTTTGAGTGACGAACATGTATTGAGGTCATCTTTGATCCCTTCAAGTTAACTCGATACATCATGTTGGCATTTGATAAACGGATAAATCCAATATTCATGAATTATTCATATGCTGTCAGAATATTAGTTTTTAAATAAATGATAATCTATTTATATTGGTTTTTGTAAATATCGCTGGCGATCATACCCAGACAGTAGACACTATCTTAATATATATAAATCTCGTGTCACAATGTTTGTCCTCAATGGACTCCTAAACCACTTAACCAATTATAATAAAATTCGCACACCATGTGCAGTTCCATCCAACTTGAGAGATAGGATAGTTTTTATGAAAAAAAACGTAAACATGTAGGTACCACGGGCGAAGCCGGGGCGAACCGCTAGTACTGAGTATATACCTCATCAAATTCTAAATTAAAGCCAATGTCAAAATACATCTAAAGTTCATTTATTTACTGGCATTTTCTTGTGTTAAATTTTATTTCAAATATTATAGCTAAGAATTCAGTATTTTCTATACTTGTAGGCTGTAGATTCATTTCTGTTAATGATCTTTGAGACAAAAACAAGTCTAAGAGCTTACATCGTGATTATTACAGAACATCTACATTAAGACTGCTTCGTATTGAAGAAAAGAAACTTTCTTAATAAAAGGCACTTAAAGAAAATAGGCGAGATAGTTTTTAAGTAGTAATACGTTGGAGTTTATGTAACATGGTTTTGTTTCGTAATGCAAGAAGTATAATTTAGTGTAAGTGGTAATTAAACATTTGTATATATGTGCCTGTATGTTTTATCTACAATAATATTATAAAGAGAAAAACTTTGTTTGTTTGTTTGATTGTAATGAATAGGCTCATAAACTACTGGACCGATTTTAAAAATTCTTTCACCATTCGAAAGCTACATTATCCACGAGTAATATAGGATAGGTTTTATCCCGGAAATTCCACGGGAACGGGAACTATGCGAGTTTTTCTTTGAAACCGCGAGCGGAGCCGCCGGCGGAAAGCTAGTTATATTATATAAATGTAATTGATAATTGATATTATAATGTTACGGAGTGTTCCCTCCGCGTATCGCGATTATAAATATTATATAATATAGAGTTATTTTTGTATAATAATATTTTATATATTAAATATTTAGATATATGAACCAGTACTATATTTATGTAGGTAGTTAGTAACATTCTTATTCAAAATATCATGCGTAATACAATGCATATTTGCCGAATGTTTCATCGCATTGGTATGTATTACTGGGATCTGGGATTATTGTTTGGAATCGTTAGAATAAGTAGGATCTGTCTTTACTAGGTACATACTAATTCATAGTGTATTGTTATTGGTAACGAGGTAAAAAATAGCATACTTAATTGTATATGATTATACAGACTATAACAATTTCCTTGCAGAATCTCTCCGCTGTAATACCTATAGCTATAACTTGCATACACTATTTTAAGCGTTTTTAAGGTATAATTTTGCTCCAAGCCTAATAAATATAAATAAAAGTATCAGGCACAATTTGTATTTTTAATTAACAAGTAAATTTTCATACTTAGATATAAAATATGTATATGTACTAATATAGAGGCATACACACGCTGTAACAGTGAGCTAAATCTCAATGACGTCATTAGGGTCGCACGGTTAGGTTCCGTATGAAGGGGCCATTATAACATATGAGGGGTTGCGTTCAGCCTAAGGCATGCAATTTGTTGGTTTGTTTCAGAAAGCTTACATTATATTGCGGTATTAATAAATGCAAGTTTTTACCTACTTTTTATATAGCGCGTTTTACCCGCATTGCTCCGCTCCTATTGGTCTTAGCGTGATAATGGCCTTCCTCGATACATGGACAATCTAACTGGGAAATAATATTTCAAATCGGTCCCGAGGTTCTTCAGATTAGCGCGTTTAAGCTAACTATCAAACTCTACAGCTTTATAATATTAGTTATTGCCGAAGAATCAACTGTTCGACGACATTTGACATTCACCAATCCGTACTTGGCCAGCGTGGTGGATAATGGCTTATGGATTATGGGCCTTATAGGAGGCCCGTGTCCCAGCAGTGGGAACGTATGGACTGATGATGATTCAATGCAACATAAAAATACTATGAAAAGACGAGTGTAATTTTTATTTGTGTTAAATAATATGAAATATATCTTTATATATAAAAATGAATCGCAAAATGTGTTGGTAAGCGCATAACTCGAGAACGGCTGAACCGATTTCGATAATTCTTTTTTTATTATATTCCTTGAAGTACGAGGATGGTTTTTATGTAGAGAAAACGTAAACATATACCACGGGCGAAGCCGGGGCGGACCGCTAGTATACAATATAAAGTAATCACTTAAAAATTTAATAAAAAAGTTTAAATACAGTTTCATTGTTTATCTTTAGTTATATTTATGATTGAATGTTTATGTTGTATTCTGTTATTGCGTTTTATCAATAAATAAACAATATTTATGTTAATATTCTAGGAAATTCTTATTAATTTGGTTTGATTGTTGATATTTTGATATTTTTCCTCAACAAGGGGAAAATCTAAATATTAATAACGCCTCAATTTTAGGCAATATTGAGTTCGATGAAAAACAATTATTTCTTTATTGAAGGATATTAAAATAAATAAATAATAATATATTTAATCTGTAATATAGATATACCTAGATGATGATAAATAAATAAATAAATGCGATATAAAATAATATTACTCGTTTGACGTTTATGTAAGTTATAGTAATTAAAATTGTAGATTGTAACCGCACTAAAACATTTAATAATTATCTATTCAACTAGTATGTCGTTTAAAAGCGCTAAAAATAAAGAAATACCACCGGTAAAGCTATTCTAAGCTTAAGTATAAAATTTTATGCAATCTCTACATACATATTATAAAGCAAATTCATCTACCGCGTCCGTTTGTCTGTTTACAATAAACACAAAAACATCCTAAAATCAGAATTCATCCTGTTTCTACAAACGGATAGCGTGGTTCTCAAGAAAGCTTTTACTCAACGCGAGCGAAGCCGCAGGCGCACAGCTAGTATAGAATATAATGTGAACTACATTATACTCTATATCATCAGTATATTTTTATAACGAGTAAACCCGCGTTCAAAGCTAGTTTATACTAAATTCGAACTGCGTCCCTGCTTCATTTATAAAACATCGAATATTTCTTTCAAAGCCTTACATTAAATGTAAAAGTATTCTCTGTATTTGAGGCTTACACTTTTATTATAAATATTCAAAGAGGGATATAGGGTAATTCCATTATGTAAAGTAGAAATATTGAAATACTAGATTTCCGCCCGCGGCTTCGCCCGCGTTTGCAAAGGAAAACCCGCATAGTTCCCGTTCCCGTGGGATTTCCGGATAAAAACTATCCTATGTGTTAATCCAAGTTACCCTCTATATGTGTGCTAAATTTCATTGTAATCGGTTCAGTAGTTTTTACGTGAAAGGGTAACAAACATCCATACATCCATACATCCATACATCCATACATCCTTACAAACTTTCGCCTTTATAATATACTAGACTAGATTTCCGCCCGCGGCTTCGCCCGCGTTTGCAAAGGAAAACCAGCATAGTTCCCGTTCCCGTGGGATTTCCGGGATAAAAACTATCCTATGTGTTAATCCAAGTTACCCTCTATATGTGTGCTAAATTTCATTGTAATCGGTTCAGTAGTTTTTACGTGAAAGAGTAACAAACATCCATACATCCATACATCCATACATCCATACATCCATACATCCATACATCCATACATCCTTACAAACTTTCGCCTTTATAATAGTATTAAGAAAGATAAGATATTAGATATTAGATATTAGATAATATGCTTTGATTTGATAATATAACACAATAGAGTATTTGTATCAAAGCATATTCCAAGCTATCAACAGATTGCGAATAGTGATATAGTTGTGATCCGTGGTTTTACCCGCGGACAAAACTACGAGGAAAAATTTCCAATCCTTTATGAGTTGCTTTGTAGAGTCGATTGTTTAAGCTATTTTGATTTCAAATATCATCAAAATCGGTATCATCAACAAAGAGTAACAGACAGACATTTGCATTTAGTAAAATACTTGTTGAATTTTGTATTCTAAAATCTGTAAAAAGTCCGAAATACAGTTCAGCTCTGATCGACATTAATGTTCGTATCAACACTTGTTTTATGCATTTAAAATCATGTTTATCTTAATATATATAAATCTCGTGTCACAATGTTTGTCCTTTATGGACTCCTAAACCACTTAACCGATTATAATAAAATTCGCACACCATGTGCAGTTCGATCCAACTTGAGAGATAAGATAGTTTAAACATGTAGGTACCACGGGCGAAGCCGGGGCGAACCCATATTATCTTAAGTTTCTGTAGCATTCCTATACCATTATCTTTTTAATAGTCTATTTTCAACTTTTAATCCTTGAAACTGCACTCAAAGTGGTAAATCCATACTGAATTTCAACACAGAAACAGGTAACAACTAAAAACTTATAAAACCTTTATTCCTCGAGGAATAAAACACTCTAAACCCTGAACATTTATCTCCAGGTTTTCAAACAGTATTATACATTTATTAAATCTTTTTCAACTATCCATTTTACAAAAGTTTCGAAGCTCCACGTTAGCTCCGTTGTATTTAAAGGAATTTTATGATAAAAGCACGAGGTGCACCTTGACCTAGTAAAGAATTCAGAAGTACGGAGGTGGCATTTCGCTATCTCTTATTTAGTTTGTATCCACCTTTGGTATTTCGATTTCAGATGATTATTATAAGTAAAGAGAATTGCAATGGATAGAAAGTCTATGTGTTGCTGATTATTGAAGTAAAAAGTTTTTCAGGATTTTCAACTGAGAAGACGAATGCGGGAAAAATCAAGTATGTATTTATATTTATTTTGCTCATGATATGTTATTTTAATGTATAAACTATATTACTGTTAAGTTTTACCCAAATCCGTCCGTTTTGAGCCAATTTATTATCATACTAGCGGTCCGCCCCGGCTTCGCCCGTGGTACATATTTCGCAATAAAAGGTAGCCTATGTTCTTTCTCAGGGTCTAAAGATTATCTGTGCCAAATTTCATCAAAATCGGTCAAGTAGTTTATGCGTGAAAACCATACATACATACATACAAACCTTTCCTCTTTATAATATTATTATTAGTATAGATAAACATACTGACATATAAAAAATGTTTCCTCTTTATAATATTGGTATAGACTCCGAGATAATGAGCCCTCTGTACAAAATCAAGTCTTTTTTATGGCAAATACAGTGAAAATACTTCTAAAGATTATTTATTCAATACACATTTAACGAGCTCTTTTACACGTGTTAGGATTAAGTACGTTCTTTAGATGAAAAAACCTGTAAAAACAATTTTAAAATCTACTTTAATTTACTTGGAGAAACCGCTTTCAAACAAACAAATTTTGCCTCGTTATACTACACTAGCAGTCCCCCGCGGATTTACCCGCATTTGGTCTTAGCGTTATGATAATATAATATAACCTATAATATAATCCTTCCTTGATAAATGGGCTATTTAATACCAAAATATTTTTCAAATCCGATCAGTAGTTTATGAGATTAGCGAGTTCAAACAAACAAACAAACTCTTCAGCTTTATAAAATCAAGTATCTAAGAAGTATATAGATGAATGTTTTATGTAAGCATAGATATAATTCATACATCCCTCTGTTATAACCCTAATAATTATTTCAATTGTGAATCAAAAGGCCCTAATTAATATTCAGGGGCCCCAGAGGCCCCGAACATTCCGTTGAAGCTAATATAAGCTGGTCGTGTCTTTTCTTGACAATGTACGTGTCGTTTGAAAGGATCCTCGGTATAACAAAAGTTACCTTTCATAACTGAGAAAATACGGGGTTATAGAAGTGTGGGGACAAGGTATAAGTATTTGCGTTATTAATTAATTAGGAACATTTTTGTAAATTAAAAAAATGTAATGATAGTGCTTATTGTCTTCCATCTGATACATTCTACAAGCATAAGGCTTAATTATCAATTTTAAATACAATTTCTATGAATCTTCTAACATACATACATACTTACATTGCGAGTTAAATAAAAGCTTCTTAAATAGTTTACAATATAGCAATATTTCAATTAAAATTTCAAACATCTGCTCCATGTTTCTATTCTAGAAATACTTTTGTTTATTGTACAATTATATCAAAAGTTTTTAATTAAACTATAATTATTACTAGAGCTTACTCTACATTATAAGCAAATTCACTGCAAAACCTAACTAATATCCAACAAAATTTCACTTAATCCCACTAAAATTGCATCGCTGTTTTCCAACACTCGCACCACCAAGCGCTTCGGAAGAAACTAATTCTCCACGGAGATGGAACTTTATTCGTTAAACTTAGCAAGACGTCAGCGTGTAATGTGAATGCATCTCCTGTTATTGTTGTCTGATCCTATCTAGACTAGCCAATGCTAGTCTGGAATTAGGGTTTATGTTTGGTATTAAACTTGGGAGCTGTGCGAGCTTTGCATAATGCGGAGGTTGTGATTAACTTTTTAAGACTAATCTGGGGTCATCGTTTCAATTATTAGAAGTAAGATTATCGATGTATGTTTGTATTGTGTAATCGTCGTCTTAAAATGTTTTTTTAGAAAATTGGTTGCTGCCATAAAATAATAATACTGAAGGTTTGTTAAGTAAATATATATTGTGGGTTTGATTGTAATAGATTTCTACTGAATGACAAAACTAAAATTGGTTAATAGCTATCCTGCAGCGATAACTAATGTAACTATCAGCTAATGTTTACATTAATTATTATCAAAGCTTTACTCACCTTCTTTCAACAAAAACAAAAAATACCGTGCATTTAGGTGATAAGCGCTCCCTAAATAAGCAGAGTAACGAAGAAAAGCGCTCCTTTGAAAGCGTTATCAAAATTGACTTAACAATACGGTGCAAGAAGTGTTCCATTGTGAGCAATGCAAATAGCGCAAATTGCTAAGTGGATGTCTTTTCGTGCCATATTATAGCATTTTGCACGGTAAAAGCGTTGGTTGAAATAGGATGACATTTTTGAAAAATTTCTAAAATTTATAGACGTTATTACCTATAGCTCTGTCTTTTGTATTAAATGACATAAGTTAACATACACTTTTTTTAAATAAATCAAACTATGTATAACGCTTATGTATAACGCTCACGAGTGTGATCCGCGTAGTTAGGGTTACGAACACGAAGTTTATTGAAAAGTTTTGAGATAATTTTTCCTGCACGACCGGATTTTATAAATATTTTTTACAGCATCAGAAGGTTAAACACTATATGCTCCATTAGGCATACGATAGCATATCCGTGACACCCTGTATAAGCTCCATTTTTAACGAATAATTTAATCAAGTCAGATAATATTGACCACCATTCTTCTGATGTTTCTTTTAGCTTTTTACAACATTAATTATATTTTAAAACACAATAAATTATAAAAAAAACTAAATATTAAAAAAAAAGTTAAGATCCTGTTAACCTCTCTGCACCTGAATTCAAATTGCTATGCTCCCTTTTTTTTTGAATATAAACCCCAAACTCCATTGTCAGTTAAAACACAACCCGCTTCAGGGGTCACTAGGAGGGACTAAAATTTATTCGCCGTCGAACTTGGCCACCATAAATTTATCTAATAGAATTATACAGTTGGATAAAAGTGAAATAAATTGGCCCGCGCTACGGATAGACGCGGTATATCATCACGAACGAGCCTCTGGGGTGTGATAGCTGGTCAATTGGATAACGGACTGAAGATTATAATATTTAGTTCCTAATTCAGTTTCATGTGGTGAGATTTTAAGATACATGTCTGTGCGCTGTCAAGATAAAGTTACCTGAAATTGTAAGGTAAAATAGTAGCGGAAGTATATTAAAAACAAATTCAAGAACACCTCTCTCTTTTTACACCTCTCTATTTTACGTGTAAAATAATAAGAGAACACTGGCTTCTTTCCTTTAAAATTAAATTAGTTTTCATTACAAGAACGTCATATTAAGTTAGGTTAAAATATTGTAAAGAACAACGGGAACATTGTAAAATATAAAAATTCCAATAAAAGCAAATAATACTTGGAAGTTTGTTATCATAACAAGAGCTCTAGCCGTATTTTTATTTACGAAGAAATTCCGATACCGCAGAAACCATCCGCGTAATAAAGCACATATTTTATCGACTTCGCTAAGCTTCTGAATTGAGCCGATTATGTACATCGGGTAAGAACAGATCGGGCCTTATGGGGCCCCATCGTTTGTGAGAAATTTTAATTTGGTATTGTTTTTGTTAAAACCGTTTTTTTTGAAGATATTATTGTTATTTTTTTGTTTACGAAAATTAATTCAAAAGTAATATTGTTACAAAATTTTCTTCAAGAACTGTGAATAAGTATAGAGGTACGTTATTCGACAATAATGTAATTTGTAATGAAGATATGATTTTTCTATTTTAAATCACTTAGTTACAATAATTTTCTTTCATTGTTACATTATTAAACTTTTCAAAGCAATTAAAAACTAGGGCCCCAATAGGGCCTCAAATTTATACAAGTACGTCCCTCATATTATGTGCTCACCCTCTGACGGGAGATTTTCCAAAACTCCTTTTCTTATTTCGTTTTAGTGGATCTATCGTTACTTTAATATAAAATTGTAACATTCTTTAAAAAGACAATTACACAAGCGTTGTATGGTTTAATTGTCTGGTATTTGTATGAATATGTATCGCTTGGAGGTTATTTGTTACATTATTGAAAACCTGGTTTTTTTACTTGATTGTTTGACGAAGAGCTTAAGTGTATAATAATCTATACTTAAATATTACAAAGTTTGTTTGTTTGAACTCGCTAATCTCAGGAACTACTGGTCCGATAGATAGCCCATTTATCGAGGAAGGCTATTAATTATATAAACCAACATCATTGTTATATTTTCACGTGCAAGCCCCCGATAAGATTTTAATAATAGATGCACATACTAAGACTAAGACTTTGTTATTTTTTTGGTAAGTAGCCACTGAAAAAAAAAAAATTCCCTTTTTAATCATTTTATATTTTTCAAGTTTGTGTGGATTTATTCTTCAGCCTCTCGGCTTCATTTACGTTAAATCATTTTAAAAAGATAAAAAAGTGTATTCTGTGCAATACCTTCTAAAATTTGTTTACGCGTGAAAGAGCAGTAAAAATTATTTGCATCATGTCATTTTTTAGATTTATAATCTTTATAGTTCATGCTGCTGCATAAAAATGGATATTATAATATCCATTTATATGCATACAGTTTTTATTTCATGAAAATAACCTATTTTTATTTCACAATCTGGAATAAAATATATGGAATAATCTCGATCACTAAAGTAACTTATAAGCGTCTACGATTTTACCAACACAGGTTCATAACCTCACAATATTTAAAATCTTCATTTATTTTGAAATATTTGTATGTTTGTCCACGTATACAGATAGAATGTTCTAGTTGGATGGCCGCCAGCGCCACCTGTAGCTCTGTCGTTTATTGTTTAAGCCCATTTCGGGCTACGGACATTTTCAATCAACCTAGGTTATGCTCGTTACGTTTTTATCGATTTCCAGTTCTAGGATTTATTTATATTAACTATTTTTACGAAAATACGAAACCAAAGTCTTTGGAAACAAAAAATGATATCTATAATAATTATATTGTAATGTTAACTTAAAGTGGGTGCTTCAAAATATCGTCTAAAATGTATCATGCATGACAATGCATTAATTTTGAAAAAGGGAACAAAAAATAATCCTGATTAGCTTAAACGTTAAATAATTATGAAAATTTTTAGGTTTTGATTCACTAAATCGCTTTAACAAGTCATAAATTTTATAAAGTTTTAGTATAATAGCAATGAACATCGCTCTATCAACGATATTTGAACCCTTATATAAAAACAATTGAACATCGAGAGAGAAAAAAACAGAACTCACGTAAAAACATTCCGAAAAATTCAAACAGAAACACTTAAAAAAATACAACAATTTTTCGCAACAAACGCTACGCAAAAACGAATTCCTTTGTAATAGAAAATAGTTATTTCATTATAGAAAATAAATGCAAGTCTAATATGAATATGAAATAATGTAAGTTTTATTATGCAAAAGTGTCGCCGCTCATTTATAAAGCATCCGCACCTGAGACTGGGAAACGTCCGTAAAACATGGAATTAGGCTGTTTACACACGAGGCAGGCACGCGCGTTTAAGAAACGTTCTTGGTATCTGCCTTTTATATTAACTTACTTAAACTTCTACGAGTTCAATCGTGTTATCTATGAAATATTTTAGTAATAATAATAGTTGAAGTTACATTATTGGATGGAAAATAATTCAAATGTATTATCTTATTGTTTAAATGTTACGTAGGTAAGTACATAATAGCGAAATTTGTTCTTCTTGATGTGAATTTACATTTTTTAAAATAATTATAGCCCACACATGAAATTAACACATCATTACTCTTTGTTGCAAAACTAAATCTAAATATATTTTAAATAACTAAACGGGTTCAAGCAGATAGGCTACTTTGCCCTAAATTAACGCCTAACAAACGCGTTGTGTATAGCATTCTTAAAAAGTCTAGCTCTTTTTTAGTTTTCTTTTATTTTAAAGTTCACTCAGGAATAATGTAGCTTTAATTAATGAAATAATTTTTATAACAGAATGCATAATTACAAGTTTTTTATGCTAGTGGGTTTTTAAACGTAAACCCACAGGTATAAAAAAACCCATTGACATAAATAAATAAATAACGGCTTCTTTTACAAAATTAGTTTATTAAAACAAACAGAAGGGCTGGTAAACGTGCTGATTTTTATTTACTGTAAGTACACAATAAAATATGTACTAAAAAATACGCATACCATATAATTATGACGTCACACAAGAGAATTCTTACACCTACTAATGAAACAACCATTAAGGAATTTAACAGAGCATTATAATTCAACACAAAGAACAATTAAACGCTTCTAAGAGTAAAACAAGCGGTATATAAATAAAAAATAAACCGTTCATACCCTCAGTTCCCTCAGAAAGGAATTCACGCCTTTGTACCTATGTTATTTAATGTGGGTCATGTTATTTGGACTAAATGCTAAACATAGTTGAGATTTTTAAATTGCGTTTTGAGATTATGGGTGGTCGTTTATGGCATTCTAGCTTTTAAGGTAGTCGGTTTACAAGTTTAGTATGAAAGTGAAATAAAAAATAAAACAAATAAATAAATCGTTTATTTTCCTCAAAAACTTATAACTACAGTTACAAAGAGTATAACATCGAAATTAAATTAATCTCGAAAACTACTGATCCGATTTGAAAAATTGTTTTGGTGTTAGATAGCCCGTTTGTCGAGGAAGGCTATAGGCTATAATATATCATCTCGCTAAGACCAACAGGAGCGGAGCACTTCGGGTAAATCCGCACAACACAACTAGTATCTATACAATAAAAAATGTAGAGCCCATTGAATACATTTATTACATTTCCCTATCCGATAAATAAGGCAATAGTTTGCTCAGCAAACAGAAGCGATTTACTTAAATCAGTGGTGCAACAGTAAAAGATTTTGCGGGGAAAAAAGGTTGACGGGTCACTTGGCAAATCGCCGAGGAAAGTTGGCAACACTGGATTTTATTCATGCACTCATGCGGTCTGTTATGACACACTGTTTAAAATTCCAGTAACATGCCGCGCGTTACGCTGTTGTTGCCAGTATTTGAAATTTTCCCGAATAAATTGGAGTGACATAATATTTGGGGACAAATATTTTGTGATATTAGTGTTCTATTTTATTTTATATATGGTATATAATAGGTTTTAAAGAACGGTGCTTTTGTAACCTTTATGATTCGTATAATTTTAATAAATGATAATAATTTAATGTAATGGTAGCTGTTAGAGTAAATGTAATTTAGTTTATATCACTACATAGTATAAAACAAAGTCACTTTTTCTGTCCCTATGTAGGGACATAGGGATGTATGCTTAAATCTTTAAAACTACGCTACGGATTTTGATGCGATTTTTTTTAATAGATAGAATGATTCAAGAGGAAGGTTTTAGTATATAATTTATTATGTTTTAGACAAAGCGGGCGAAGCCGCGGGCGGAAAGCTAGTATTAAATAAAAATAGAAAATCTCACTGATAATATTAGAAGAATTTTATTTAATAGTAATCGAATTTCAAATTTTTTCATAAATTTAACTAACTTCATATTACATGTTTAAATGTAAACGACTGAAGAAAGGCCATTCAATGAAACTTCTGGAAAAGGTTCGCGGAGGCTTTTCTCGGAAAAACAAGAAAAAGTAAATGTTAAATAAGTTTAATGATAAGTAGTTTAAAATTTTCTTGTAGTTTCATGCTCTTAGGGCTGAGATTTTTTCTTTTAGACTTTCTTTTGTCTTTCAGGTACAATAAAATACAATTTAGTTTCCTACGTGACTTCAAATATAATTTGCTTTGCTTCAAATATAATTAACTAGCTGTGCTCCGCGAGATGATATAATATTATAGCCTATAGCCTTCCTCGACAAACGGGCTATCTAACACCGAAACAATTTTTCAAATCGGATCAGTAGTTTTCGAGATTAGCGCGTTCAAACAAACAAACTCTTCAGCATTATAATATTAATAACTAGCGGTCCGCCCCGGCTTCGCCCGTGGTACATGTTTACGTTTTCTCTACATAAAAACCATCCTCGTACTTCAAGGAATATAATAAAAAAAGAATTATCGAAATCGGTTCAGCCGTTCTCGAGTTATGCGCTTACCAACACATTTTGCGATTCATTTTTATATACATATAAGATAAGTATAGATGATGAATGAACTGATACCTCGTTATGATGATAATAATTTTTTCGATCGTTTTACATTGATCATTGTTCTAAGCTTATATTAAGTTCGTATACGATGAACTTAAATTACTGTTAGCATAAAAAAGTCCTACTTTTTATCCTACTAAGGTTATAACTGTGAAATTCGGATTTTTATTAATGTAGAGTAGCACTTCTTAGATAGGTACATTTCACTTGGTACAGTCAGGTATTTGGTATAGAGTTAGAGTCTGGACCAATACAGGCTACTGTTTATTCGAGTAAAGCCGTGGGATCCAGCTATAAGTCCGTGTTTGGACTTTAGACAAAATCTATCCACATGGAAAATACCATCTTCTTCCATTCAACCGTTGTGTAGATCGCGTAACAAATACACATTTTCATAAATAGCTATACATAAATAAAACCAAAGCTTGAAATTCTAAAGATTTATTATTCATGTAGACATTTACAAGCGCTTATGAATAGTCAATTTTTTTCATGAATCTACTGCTGGCCTGAATTATTCTTTTTTCCGACAAAATATAGTTGAAATAAAATAGGTCGCGATAGTTCAAAAGGGCAATTTAATATTCTTCAAAAATGTTTGCGTATTTCCTAGTTTTGATTTCTTTTTTCGTAAAAAATTCATGGATGTTTTTTTGATTCGGGCTTGACTCGTTGGTTGAAGATAAAAGGCCTATACGTTATCCCAGGTAATCAATTTTTTTTTATTATAATATCATATTCCATCGAAATCGGTTCATTAGTTTTTGCATACATGTAACATGCAACATATTATATATTTATGTGAAAATGAAAAACTAAGCTTCAGAACATCATAGCTCATACTAAATGTATGGGCGTGTTTGATGTAAAATTTTTTGATATTTCCCGTTTTCTTTTTAAAAAGTTAGTATTGTCATTTTACTCATTAGGTAAAGGGCTTTCGATATCAGTTTAAAGTTTTTTGATATCTGTAATAGTTACGGAATAATCGCCTGTGCACACTAACGATTCCACCCTGTATACAATGTGCAATTGCTCAAAATTCTACAAAAATGTTATAGATATTATACAAAAAAATGTAGAGTCATTTTTGCATTTATCATCATAATTATACTACGGATGAGATGAAAATATTGTTGAAATATTTTAAAATACACTTTCTTTTCAGGAAGGATTTAAATGTCATTAAAGTTTGAACAAAAATCTGCTTACGGCGTATTTTAAAGTTGAGTTTTGTAGGGATGCGACAATATCCATTCGGATGTCGATTTCGAGTAATATCCACATAGAGGGGTAGTAAGTAGGAAATATTATTGCTACGTATACTTGATAAATATTTATATGCCTAAAATTAAATCTTAAAAAGTTTTGTGTTTTTAAAATTTTCAAACAAGTCTCTTCATCGTATTATCCATTCTTGTTATAGTGCCTTGTTCCACTATTCCATTGAAGAACATTCTTTGACGGAATAGAATATCAAATTTTTAATTTTATTCGTTTTCGATATCCAGGCCTGAAATGTTCGAATATAATAGAATGTACGTGGCGGAATTATAACTCGTTTACATATATCTGCGTTTCGATATTTTTAAAGATAAGTATTTTTGAAAACCTTTGAGAATCTGTATAAAATTTATTTATTTATGACACTTTATTGTACAAGTACCAGTAATAAAAACATAATTTAACAAGAAAACATTAATACGGTAAGTGCACAAAAGGCGGCCTTATTGCTTAAAGCAATAAAATGCTATCCTCAAATAGCAAAAAATAATAATTATTATTATTATTTCTCTAACATTTGTTTTATAATTCGCAATAAATTATACGGCATTACTATTTGTTTTTTTTTATCGGTTAATAAAGTATACGGTAACAATATTCGTATCGACTACAGGTACATCACTATTATAAAGCTGTGTACAGACGTAACAGCTTACCCTCAAAGATTGTATCCCCTTAGCTCAGACTGCAATGCGATCTCGTCTTGGATTGAATTTTTACGTTTTTTTTTCGTCTTTACAGTAAATCGAGGCTATTGTGGCCGGTTAATCTGGATCGTGTACCACAAGCTTTATTTGAAAACGTTGTATTTTTAAGTTGGAATTTTGATTTCTTTAGTGGAAATTAGGAAAATTCGGTTGGGTGGTTTGCTCTAGTTGGTGTATATGTTTTTATATCTTACGACTTTTGAACCAAGTAAGAGTGAGTTTTTATCTTATAAATGAAAATGGAATAAATATTAAAGACCAGAAAATATTCGATCACAAGGCGGGATTCAAGCAGTTCCAATTCCGCCTCGTGATCGAATTTTTTTTATTTTTTAAAGTTTATATTTGTAGCGAAAGCATTTTTAAATATTTGTTTAAAATATTAAGACAACGTTTCTAGTTAAAAAAAATCAGTAACTATTTAAAAAATACGAGGAGTATTGAATAAATACCTAACTGTCTCGGACCTACACCACACCTACACTATTACTTCAAAGAGATTTTGCTGTCGTTTCATAAATCATCATGAAGGTTTTAATAAAAATTATTTTACGCATAGTTAGACGCTGTCTCTGTGAATGAAATTTGACTTTTCATAAGTGTCAAATAAAAGGGACAACCCGCCATCATAGAAATTACCCGCTCCTTTTTCTTGATTTAGCTGTCACATAAAACATTTATGTTTTTACTGAAAACTAGCCTTTTATTTACGACTTTGTTGTATAAAAACAAGAGTGAATTCTACATAATAGGTTTATATTATGAAACAAAGTTCTACGCTGTGTCTATCTATCTATTCGCCAACTCAAAAACTACTGCACCGATTTTCATTCTGTTTTTACCCATAGAGTGGATACCATTGTGTTATGCATTCGTTTGTGTGATACATTTTGTTTTTGAAGCAGATTTTTATTGAAAAGGTCATTGAAAACTACGTTATTTTGCATTATGCATTGCTCACTTGAATTAAATTACCTCACGCAATCGGATGCATCCGATCCGTGATGCATCCGATTAAATGATGCATTCGTTTGTTTGATGCATGCGTGTGCCTTAGGCATTTTGATTTTAAAACAGATTTTCAATGAAAAGGTCATTGAAAACTATATGATTTTGCATGATTCATAACTGTAATGAATTAAATTACCTATTATGGGAAATCTGACGCATCACGACACAGCAGAACTCTGTTAAAATCTGATCTTAAATTCTGGCGACTGTCCAAACCTACAGGTAGCCAATCTAACATCTGTCAATTGATATCGTTGTAATAAAAATCAATTGAGCATTTAACGGTTGAAATTGAACGGGTTTTAATAGTTATTTTAAACTACGTGATGTAGTCCGGTGCAATAAAAGATACTTGAAGTGATTTTATGTTGTTATCTGTAGTTTATGAAGTCAGGAACTATGATATATAAAAAAGCTAGATACGTTACCCGCTCTCTATTTTGGCAAGAAAAAACTCAGCTAAGTGCCCGAGTTTCACTTAGTCACGCACCATTCAGCGTCGTGGCTGGACGTTCTTTTTATATTTTAATCGGCAGTTGTTATTACGAAGTACATGAGTGAGACATGTATTATGTCTCGTGCGTGAGAGTGAAAGAGAGAACAACTGTATTGGTGATAATGCGTTAGTATGTATTAATTACGCTGTTTTTTAGTGAATTGATGTTGGCGTATGCCGCGTCTACTAGTATAATAGGTCATTGGTCAGGACCCGATTTGATACAATTTGTACTGTTTTATAAGTGAAAACATTTAATAGGAATTGCACAATATTGCACAATAGGAATTGCATCGCACACTCCAATAACTATCTACTTTAAAATATTTCCATAGATAGGTATTATAAAAAAGAGCGTATGAGCCGAGCACACGGGTCAGTAGTGAAACTTCTTTAACAAGATTCAAAGATACCAAAATCGTCGCCTTATTCTATGCCGTGACAGTATTGCCATGACGCGACCTTGAAATTTTACTCTCAACGCGCTTAAAAAAGTTTCACTTCAAAAGCATAAACATAAATAATGCAAATTAACGCAATTAATAACAGCACACATATAAGCACTTTTATTAACCGACTTCAAAAAAAAGGAGGAGGTTATCAATTCGGCCGGTATGTTTTTTTTTTTTTTTATGTATGTACACCGATTACTCCGTGGTTTCTGAACCGATTTACGTGATTCTTTTTTTGTTCGATGCGGGATGGTGTCGAATTGGTCCCATAAAAATTTTATTCGGATAGGCCCAGTAGTTTTTATTTTATGAGCATTTTTGTCTGTATTTGTAAATGTTGGAAGTGCAAGTTTGAAGTCGGTTGTTTTTAACGCAGTTATTGACTTGTTTAAAAGAGATAATAATAAGAAGTCGAATCATACATAAATGTATGCAGCATAATTATACATACTAGGTATACATCGACTTGACATAAATTTTTGAACAATTTATTTGTCCACCATTCATTTACTAGTGTACAAACAAACACACGAAAAATCAATAAAAAACGGATAAACAGTAATCCAGCCCCATAAGAGTATCAAAGAAAGGTTCCCAATAACATATTTTGGTGAAACAATGTTTATTTGGCCCCGGCAAATAGTCTTGACTGTGTTTGTGTATTATGGATTCGGTAAGCTGCTATGTTTATACTGTGTCTGTGTTTGTATTGAACTATTGTCTTGACAAAAAGAGAAAATATGGCTTTTTATTGGTGGGTTATGGGTGTAGTTTTTGAGTTGGTTCGTTACACAGTTAAAAATAAAAAGCGTCTAATTGTTGTATCACTTCAATAATCTGTGGTAAGTACTATGTTATAACTTCTATGTGTAGGTATGTTTATTTAAAAACATTACCTATAGTGGCTATAGTATAAAATGTATACTTATAGTTTTACAGCTTTGAAAAGAAAATTCCCATCGGAATGGGATCTTTCATCGCAATAAAATAGTACCTAACCTATGACACTCCACAGTCGACACTATCTCCACAAAACATAGCAAAAAATCCTTCTGTAACAACGTAAGAGAAAGACAAACAAACACATAAGTATATAATGTAAGGAATAATGATAATACCAATTACCACAGATAATACTAATGAATTAATTGCTGTCTTCTCTGTTACGTAATGATACATACCTAGTATTCAAATGCATGCTTTCAAATTTATTGTAAACTTCGGAATACAAGAGGTAGGTTAGAAAATTGGTTTTATTACATTTTATAATTATTATGGCAAATAAAAAGAATGAGTGGATTAATTTCATTTAATTTTCATAATTTACCCTATCTATACTAATATTATAAAGCTGAAGAGTTTGTTTGTTTGTTTAAACGCGCTAATCTCGAGAACTACTGGTCCGATTTGAAAAATTCTTTCAGCGTTAGATAGCTCATTTATCGAGGAAGGCTATAGGCTATATATCATCACGCTACGACCAACAGGAGTGGAGCCACGGGGGTGAAACCGCGCGGAGCAGCTAGTTCTTTAATACCTTAGAACTACGAGTCTTTCCGTTTCACCTAGGTACCTGTAACACGAAAATACATAATATAAATTAGACATGAGGTGTTTTCATTTTTCTACAAATTGCGATAAAAATCAATTAATTAAATCAAACAAAATTATTACAATGCACAATATAGGATTATATTTAAATTAATTGTTTAATAAACATTATAAAATCAACCACTTTAATCAATATACGTTTAACTTGAAAATATTACTGATTATTTTTCCGACCCAAATATCGACCAATAGAATTGCACCATTCGACGTCACGTGGTACAACCTACATGGTATTATACTGATAATTTTTTGAAAATTTTCTCTGGTCGTTGACGTCAAACTGACAGGTTCAATTCAATTGTGAAATTATTGGCCGACATTTGGGACGGAAAAATAATCTCCCGAATACCACACGAGCTTCAAAATTATCTGGCATTTCCCTCAAGGTTCCCTGCAAACAAATAAAGTCGTCAAGTTTTTCAGGAAAAATCGCTCGCGCTTCGCGCTCGTGATTTTTTAACCTTGACTAAAAACTTGACTCCTTCATTTGTTTGCAACGAACCTATCGGAAAATACCCGATAATTTTGAAGCTCTTGTGGTATTATAAGTGAATATTTTATTCAGACATTCCTTCGAGGTAAATTTATTAGTCCATTAGCTTAATAGTTAGTCAGAGGTCTAGTTTTTTTAAACTAATTAGGTTTCTAGCTTCACTTAAAAATGTAGAATATAATTTTCATCTTTAATAAATAAAATATCTAAGAGGTTAATTCCGGGTAAAATCAAGTATTTTAATAGCTTATGTGTACGGGCTAGCCGTACATCCTGACTCAGCGCTTTACACGATCCTATTTCATTATGGTGACAAGAACATCTTCACCCAGTTGGTCTGCGCTCGCGGCTCGTGTAAAGCGCTCGGGGTGTACGCGCTATATCAATTAATCTCATTATCAATCAACTATCAAATATATCAATATCATATTATCATCATTAGTTTATAGCAATCAACAATAAAGTGATCAAAGGCAATAACTTGTTTTACATCATCAGTAGAAACTATCAAACTATCAATTTATCAGCTAAAGGAGCTCTCTTTTTGGTCCTTCGAGCGAAAAATAAATATCATTTTAATCATCATAAGGACTCTCTTTTTGGTCCTTCGTAGCCTTGAACCTCGCGTGTGGACATATTGTGTGTGTGATCAGTGTTGTGTTAGTGTTCACAAGTGAGGATTAGTATCAAGCAGTGAGTCTTTAAATTTTTTATCATGTCTAACGCCGAAGATTTGCTTCAAAATCAACAACAACTATCAAATACCATCGAAAACATTTATAGTAATTTTAAAAAGGATGGTGCGGATAGGAAAACCTTCGATTATATAAAAAGAAGGTTGGATGTGCTAGATAGACACTGGCACGAATATCAAGAGAATCATAATGCTTTATGTAATATCGAGGTCATAAGATCTCATAGTTATTTTGAAAATAATGAGTTTGAGTTAGCGCAAGATAGATATAAATATATCAGGGGAGTAATTTCTAATTATAATCAAGGCAAAGAGGAAAGGCCTAAGACACCGTTATTACAACCTGCTAAACCTCTCGGTGTCCCAGGGACCTCTCAATCTCAGTCATCTTCTAAGGTACTAACTGATCAAATAATAAGTAGCAAAACTGACGAAATGATTCGTAGACAGATAAGTTATTTTAAGGCTTTTGATCATACAATATCAAATATCATTTTGGATGATGTTAACGAAAAGTGGGAATTCGATCATTTATTAAAATCAATACAGTCGCGCTGGTCTCTAATAGACTCTCTCCATTGGGAGTTGGACAGTGAGCTTGGGGGTAGAAACTCGGAATACGAGAATACCTTTTTATCATATGAACAAAAATATAACGATATCATCAAATCGCTTAACAAAAAATTATGGTCTATATCACATAGGGAACAATCTACACCACATATAGAAATACCAGTATTTAGTGGTAATTATCATCAGTGGTGCTCTTTTAAAGATGTATTTAAAGAAACAATTCACGACAATCCATCATTATCATCGGCGCAAAAAATGCAATTCTTGAAAACAAAAGTTAGAGGAGAAGCTGAAAGGCTTATTCAGCATCTACCAATAACCTCGGATAATTATTTAATATGCTGGGATATACTTAATAATCGCTACAATAACAAATCATTAATTTTCCGTTCGCATATTGATATTTTATTGAATATACCTGTCGCTCAACAAACATCATTAAATCATATCAAACGGATACATGATACGACCATAGAAACTATCAACGCTATCAAAAACTTAGGTGTCGACGTTGGATCGTGGGATCCATTAATTGTACATTTAATTGCCCAGAAATTGGACTCCGAGACGCATAACGCATATATCAATGCTTTAAATCAGCCTCGAGAATTAGCAACATTAAAAGAGTTTTTAACATTTTTGGAGAACAAATTTACATCATTAGAGTCATTAAAAAAGAAACCTGAGATCAAGAATTCATATCAACCATTTTATAAATTAAACAAAAATTTTATCAAGACATCGTTTCCCACAAGCAATAAATTTATTTCCCATTCCCATCAAAATCGCAAACAAGAAGACCCATCAGTTCCCATCAGTTCGCAGAAACATCATAAATGCGAACTTTGCAAAACCAACGAGCATTGTCTGTTTTACTGTAATAAGTTTTTGAATATGACACCGCCAACAAGACGCGGCACGGTTACAAGATTGGGTGTATGCGAAAGTTGCCTCTATTCACACAATGGTAAACCATGTTTTTCTGAAAAAAGATGTTTGAAATGCCATGGGAAGCATAATACTATCATACACGAGGCGTATGAGATTTCCATTCCTAGTTCTTCGAAAATAGCAAGCCAGGGTTATCAAAAACATGAGCCGCAACAGGTGCAGAGGAATGCTCACGTTTCGATGCAACGTGAAACACCTGAGATTCTTTTAGCGACAGCCATATTAAAAGTACAAGCAAACGACGGGTCATTTATCAAAATGCGGGCTTTAATTGATCAAGGTTCTCAAACCTCACTTATCACAGAACACGCTGCTCAAATTTTAGGACAACCTCGACAACAATGCCGTGGTGTAATATCAGGTGTCGGTATCAAGGAGAGCAATTGCAAGGGTGTCATATCAATCACATGTGCATCAATTAACAATCATTTTCAATTTGAAACGGAAGCATATATCATGAAAAACCTAGTGAATAACCTGCCTAATAGCACTTTTTCGAAGCCATTTTGGCCGTATATCAACAATATCAAATTAGCCGATCCCGACTTCAATATAAGTCGCCCGGTGGACTTGCTATTAGGGGCAGATATTTATTCATTAATTGTTATGGAAGGAATTTGTAAAGGTAATAATAATATGCCTATAGCACAAAACACACAGTTGGGTTGGATTTTGATAGGTAGCGTGAAAACTTTACAATGCAACGTCGTCATCAATAATTTGGAAGAAATTCAAAAATTTTGGGAAATCGAGGATATCATTGAGGAGTCGCAATTATCAACCGAAGATCAACAATGTATCAACTACTACAAAAATACAACAACAAGGCGGGAAGATGGCCGTTACGAGGTTCGTCTTCCAATGCATAACAATTATTCGGAAAAATTAGGAGAGTCAAAATTCAAGGCTGTAGCGCAATTTAAATCGTTAGAAAAGAAATTTATCAAAAACAATAACATTCATACACAATATAAATTATTTATGCAAGATTATCACTCAATGGGTCATATGATACCGGCCTCTAATACGTCTAAGCCAGAGTGTTTCAATACTCATCATTGCGTGCGTACAGATAGCGACATAAATTCGAAATTTCGAGTTGTGTTCAATGCATCATGCAAAACTTCATCAGGATACAGTTTAAATGACCTTATGCAAAAAGGTCCGAATCTTCAACAAGATTTACAGTCTTTAATCATTAAATGGAGACAATATCAATTTGCTTTTACTGCGGACATAGAAAAAATGTTTCGTCAAATTTGGCTACACCCGGAAGATCAGAAATTATTAAAAATAGTATGGCGGGACTCTACTTCGGAACCTATTCGTGAATATCAACTCACGACGGTTACTTATGGTACGAAAGCAGCTCCATTCCTAGCTATGATGACCTTAAAACAGCTGGCTAGTGATGAGAGAAATAATTATTTACATAGCTCCGCAATTGAAGTCTTAGAGAACTCATTTTATATGGATGACGTCATACACGGTTGTCATTCCATAGAGGAAGCTAAGATATTACAAAACGATTTAATTAAGTTATTGCAATCAAGTGGCTTTAACTTACGTAAGTGGAAATCAAATACTACGGAATTATCACAAAATATAAAAGAATCCAATATCAATTCTAGTGATTTTAGTTTTAAACAATCAGAAACAACAAAAACGCTAGGATTAGGCTGGAATCCCGAAGAAGATATTTTTACATTTCATTCGCAACTAGAACCCTTGAAATCATCAAAAATAACAAAAAGAATGCTTTTATCAGACATATCAAAATTATTCGACCCTATCGGATGGCTATCACCGTTATCAACAAAATTAAAAATTATTTTTCAACAAGTATGGGCGGCGCATATAGGATGGGATGATCAAATACCAGAAGAAATATATAAGGAATGGATCAAAGTTAGAAACGATATTAGCGTGATCAAAGATATAAAACTACCACGCTGGATTCACACCCGTAATTGCGATAGTATCGAGTTACATGGGTTCTGTGACTCGTCTATGAAAGCATATGCATGTGTTATATATTGCCGTGTAAATAAAGGTGAAGATTCACATATAACATTATTGGTTGGAAAAACGAGACTTGTGCCCACTAGCAAGGTCGTTACATTACCTAGATTAGAATTAAGTGGAGCATTACTTTTATCAAAATTAATGAATAAGGTTAAGGAATATTTTAAGCATCATGATATCAAAATGTATGGATGGGTTGACAGTACAGTAGTTTTAGGTTGGTTAAATGGAGATGCAGCTAGATGGAAAACGTTTGTGGCAAACAGAGTGCAGCAAATAACGAAGGTCATGCCTCCAGATTGCTGGCGGTATGTCAAATCAGAAGAAAATCCTGCTGACTGTGCAAGTCGAGGTTTATCAGCATCACAATTGAAGGATCATTCTTTGTGGTGGCAAGGCCCCAAGTGGCTATCAACATTTAGTGATCAAAATAATAAGGTCACAATATATTCAACAGATCAAGAGTTGAAAGTATCAAAACAAGTTACCGCTGCGGTAACAAATCATCATAATAATTCTATCATACTAGATATATTATCAAAACACAGCACATTCCGTAAGGCTGTGCGAATTGTTGCATGGATGTGTAGATTCACCAACAACAAAAATAAATATCAAAGTTATTTATCAGTGGAGGAATTGAAACGTGCAACATTGCTTATTATCAGAAATATTCAACAGTTATCATTTGAAAGGGAAATATCAGATTTAAGAAGTGGTAATAATATACATAGGAAAAGTAAATTGTGTGAATTAAATCCTTATATCGATCAACAACAAATCATCAGAGTAGGGGGAAGGCTGCGACATGCTTACCTTGACCCTGACATGAAAAATCCTATCATCATACCGAATAACAGTCGTCTCTCGAAATTATTAATTAATGAAGCACACCAATCTACTTATCATGGAGGTGCTAGGCTAACATCATCATATTTGAGGCAGAAATATTGGATTATGGGTGGCTATAGGGCTGTTAAAAAGATAGTACGACAATGTATCAAATGTAGGAGGCATAATCCCACCAAGCATCATCAAATTATGGGAGATTTACCAGCTGCTAGAGTAAACCCATCAAGACCCTTCTACAACGTGGGAGTCGACTATACAGGTCATGTATTTATCAAATCAAACGCTGGAAGAGGTATCAAGACAACAAAAGGTTACATTGCAGTATTTACTTGTATGGCCACCAAGGCTGTACACCTGGAACTGGTATCAGATTTATCAAGTGCAAGTTTTATATCAGCCCTGCGTAGAATGTCAGCTCGCAGGGGTAAGCCTGGTCACATCTACAGTGATAACGGCACTAATTTCATAGGAGCAAATAAAATATTACAGCAAGAATACGATGAAATACTCAAAATATTTAACACACAATTTCAATCAGAGGTGGCGGATATGGGCATAACATGGCATTTTAATGCCCCATCTTGGCCTTCAGCGAGCGGTCTTAGTGAAGCAGCCGTCAAAAGTCTCAAATTTCACCTTAAGAGGGTGGTTGGCGAGCAACGATTAACATACGAAGAATATAGTACAATACTAGCTCAGCTGGAGGCTTGCTTAAATTCAAGGCCACTCTGTGCTTTAACAGAAGACTCCGAGGAGCTCGATTATTTGACACCATCACATTTTCTAGCCAGCGGTCCAGTATTATCAATATATGAAACAGAGAGAGATCTACGAACAAGATTACATTTAGCACAAAAAATATTTCAAGACATATGGAAGAGGTGGCAACATGAATATTTAACAAATTTATCAACGAGAAGCAAGTGGAGACAATCGAAAGATAATATCAAATTAAATGACATTGTAATCATTCACGACAGCAATCTTCCCGCAGGAAAATGGCCTTTAGGGCGAGTGGTGGAGTTGCATCCTGGTAGTGATGGCTACGTGCGTGTGGTCACATTAAAAACTAAAAATGGATATATCAAAAGACCTATCATAAAGTTATCAATTTTACCCGTCAATCAAGAAGAAACAGTATCAAACAATCATACAACCACGAGAAGGAGAAATCAAAAATACAATTTTGCAACCGTCGCAACAACAATTCTTCTATTTTTTATGACATTATTTACAAACACAATCGCCTCATATAATATCACTCCGCTACAAAATAATACAAGTTTATTTATCGACGACATTGCAAAAATGCATTTAATAACAGATGACTGGAGACTCATTGTTTACTACGACATGAACCCGTATTGGCATGGCGACATGGCGTCTCGCAAGTATTTAGAATACTTAGAAACCATCTGTGTTAAGATAAAACAACATTCACAGTGCGAAGGTATCATGTATCAATTAAATCACGAGTACTCCGAGCTACAACATTACAATAGATTGTTGCTAGATCAGCGTCTGGACGGGCACGCGCGCAGACGGCGCGGCCTTATCAACGGTGTAGGTTACGTCGCTAATCAGTTGTTTGGAATACTCGATAGTAACTTTGCCGAACAGTACGAGAAAGATATCGAATTAATTAAAGTAAATCAGCGGCACATGGCTAGTTTATGGAAAAATCAAACTTCCGTTGTAGAAGCGGAATTTAATCTTATCAAAAGAATTGAATCAGTTATGCAAAATCATCATAAAAGCATTACCAAAAAGTTAAATGAAATCGACATTGCAATGGGCGTATTGCAGTCGGAGATGCAAAACAACACCTGTGAATTTACTATGACAGCGATAATCGTTAATAATATTTTAATTAAACTTAAAAGCATTCAAGGTTATCTATTAGAAACTATCACAGATATATTTAATGGAAAATATAACATTCACTTTTTAACCCCCAAGCAACTGCAGGAAGAGTTGAACATAATATCATCCCAATTATCAAAAGATTTATCACTACCCACTGACCCCACGAATCCATCAAGTATTTATAAATTGCTAAAGATCAAAGCTAGATTATCAAAAAAGTTTCTCATATTCGAAATATCAATACCTCTAGTCACTAGAGATACATATGATTTGCTCAAGGTCATTGCTATTCCAAAACAATTTGAAAAAAATATGATCAGTATAGTACCTATTAGCGAATACCTGGCGCTAAATATAAAGAAAGACTCATTCATAATGCTATCAGAGATCGAATTACATGTTTGTGAGAATCAAAACATAGAGACAATGTTGTGTCGTATTAACAAGCCTATTTATCATTTTAATAGCGAAAAAGACTTATGTGAGAAAGCAGAAAACTCCAATAGCTGTCTAACTGTTATGAATAAATGCAAGAATATTTTAGTTTCAATCAACAAGCCCAATAAATACTTTTATTTTTGCTGCAACAATTGCCAGTACAAGATATTATGTGAACAAAAACTTATGGCCATCCAATTAAATAACACCGGAATCATATCAATTGATCAAAATTGTTTGATAAAATCATCAGAATTTTATATTCAAACTTATAGAAAGAAGAACAATATATTGCAAATAACACCTGATATGAACACATCATGGTTATCACCTATCAATAATTTAATAAATTTATCATTAACGGACCTGCCAGCCGATGAGAGTACAAATAATATCACATCAAATATTATCAAGATTGAAGAGCAAATTAACAACATCAAAAAGATTGATCCAGTCATCGATGGTATATCTTATCACGATATACATCATTATGCGATGATTTATCTCGCCATGGTCAGCATACTGGTTATCGGTGGCATCTTATTCTGGCGGGCAAGGCGGCGAGCACGGGGCTCACCGTCTCAACAACAGCAGCAGGGGTCTCCCGCGCGAGCTAGAGGCTCGCCACTACAGCAGTCGCCGGTGTCGTCGACGCGAGCCAGAGGCTCGCCTCTCCAGCGGCCGCTGGGGCCGGTGGCGCGAGCTAAGGGCTCGCCATTGCAGCAACAAGTGTTAGTGAAAAGTGATAGTGAAAGTGCAAAAAGCAAAAAGTGTGATCGGTCCACTTCCCCAAACAACACTCTATCAATGTTCAATGTATAATCTCCCCCTGTGTTTAGCATTTAAGATCATATATTGTAATATCATCATCATTAGATATAAGTTCTTATTGTTTATCACCTTGTTTAGTTTTAGATCATTATCACATCATCAATATCATCTTTTTGGCCTGGGAGCATGTACGGGCTAGCCGTACATCCTGACTCAGCGCTTTACACGATCCTATTTCATTATGGTGACAAGAACATCTTCACCCAGTTGGTCTGCGCTCGCGGCTCGTGTAAAGCGCTCGGGGTGTACGCGCTATATCAATTAATCTCATTATCAATCAACTATCAAATATATCAATATCATATTATCATCATTAGTTTATAGCAATCAACAATAAAGTGATCAAAGGCAATAACTTGTTTTACATCATCAGTAGAAACTATCAAACTATCAATTTATCAACTAAAGGAGTGTATGGGATATCATATCATATCAATCAGCAGCCCATACATTATGTATCATTCAGATGTATATAACCTATATTATTGAAAAGTTTCATCCAAATACGTTCAGTAGTTTCATCGTGAAGGAGTAACAAACATACATAAAACCCTCCTCACAAACTTTCGCATTTATGATAATACTAGCTTTCCGTCCGCGGCTTCGCCCGCTTTGTCTATCGTATCCTATCCTACTCCTACTAATATTATAAATGCGAAAGTTTGTGAGGATGTGTATGTGTGTGTTTGTTACTCTTTCTCGCAAATACTACTGAACCGATTACAATGAAATTTAGCACACATATAGAGGGTAACTTGAATTAACACATAGGATAGGTTTTATCCCGGAAATCCCACGGGAACGGGAACTATGCGTGTTTTTCTTTGAAAACGCGGGCGAAGCCGCGGGCGATAATTCAACCTTCCTCTTGAATCACTCTATCTATTAAATAATCGCATCAAAATCCGTTGCGTAGTTTTTAAACATTTAAGCATACATAGGGATATAGAAAGCGACTTTGTTTTATACTACCTATGTAGTGAAGAATTTTGTTAATCTTATTAAATAGATACGCATTGAATTGATCCTCTTTTTTGTAAGTTGGTAAAGTAATAAAGAAAAGGGAGTTATAAGTACTAGAAGGCAGGCATTGTGGTTTTTATTGGTGGGGTCTTGAGAGCTGTATATAACCTACAGCTTTAACCTTTCTTAGTCTATGTTGATAACAGATATTTAACCGACTGTAAAAATGATGTGAATTATTGTTGTTTTTATATAATTATTATATTAATTGTTTCAAATACTTGATGAAAAAGCGTGTGTCGAGCACACGTGTTAGAAGTGGAACTTCTTTGGCAAGTTTCAAAAATACCAAAATTGTCGCCTTCATGACGTGATGTTATTGCCATGACGCGAATTTTACTATAAAAGCGCCTAAAGAAAATTCACTTCAAAATTAAGAATGATTGAAATAATCAAGACGTCACAACAAATCAACCTATTGATCTCACTCACGTATCCGCCCAGAATCACAAATACTTTCTCACACAAACTTACTCACCCGCTTACATAACACTCACGTATCCGCACAGAATCACATCACTCACTCACGTATCTGCACAGAATCACAAATACTCTCACACCCAAACTTACTCACTCGCATACATAATACATTTACACACACACACAAATACACACACACACACACATAGTAATCCACTTAGACACATATCGCTAAATTTACTTATCTCTTATATTTTAAATTTTATTATAGTTAAGGTATAACTCGACATAATATCTAGAAACCTGTACTCCGTTTTGATACCCAAGATACAGGCAACAGCCTAGTTTGGGTCTCCTGTAATGATGAAATGTTTAAACTTTTTTGGTAAATAAAGATTTTTATTATTTTTTTTATTTTTTTTTTATTATTAAATAATAATTACAAAATACAAAGAAAAGCTTGGTTTTAAGAAAGAAAGAAAACGTTTAATGTTTACGTTTAGGAAAATAACTGTTGAAAAGAAAAAAACCGGTGGAGTGAGAGCGATCTGCTAGTCTTATAATAATTCTTTGTAGGACTTAAATAGGATTGTACGTTTAAAAAATACAATTTATGATAATTTATGCTTAAGCACATTATGTGATTCCGAGTTCTGATAAATGTAAGTTTGGTTTAGATAATGTAAGAATAATAGGAACTAAAAGTTTTCAGATAACTTTAAATTTTGTTAGCAAAAAAATTCGTCCGAAAAGACAAAGTTGAAGATGTTTTCAGTTAAACAAATTTGACAGTTAGCATAACTTGTATACGTAGTATAATTATTATTAGTCTGTGGTATAACTGTCAAATTTGTTTTAAGAGGTTTTTTTTCTAAAACTCAAGAGCTCGGAGCAATTAACCAGCCGAGCTCAAGATATTTTTCATTGTCATTAAATTGCTTGACTGATTTGACATTTAATGGAAATTTTAAAAACTAAATTTTAAACTCAAGTAAGTTTAAAATATATGGTTTTGTAAACACATAGAATACCATTACATTACCTAAGGAGGCCCGTAATATACAATACAATAAAAACATTATATTGCTGCACTAGATTGGGTACCGCCCGCGTCTTCGCCCGCTTTGTCTAAAACCTAATTAATTATATACTAAAACCTTCCTCTTGAATCACTCTATCTATTACAAAAAACCGCACCAAATCCGTTGCGTGGCTTTAAAGATTTAAGCATACATATGGACATAGGGACAGAGAAAGCGACTTTGTTTTATACTATGTAGTGATTATATTATGTTCTAATACAATCAACGTTACATAATATTTTACATATTCAGTAACACTTTAGTCAGCATGATTTTTTCTTTCTTTATCATTTCGAAGAAGCAAAAAAATATTTTTACAAGAAACACGAAGATTCAAATAGATTCCCAAAGCATAAATATTCATTTAATAAAACATAGAAATCGATCAGTTCCCTCTCCGATAAGGCGAATGCTAAAAATTCCATACATTTGTATAATATTACCATAGTTTTTGTTAGATAAGGTTCGGAATTATATTTATATACCTACTGGGTATTCGGTAGGTGAATACCGTACAGGGAATTTGGGTATTTCTTATGTAGAGGTACAAACTGCGAAAAAAAAGATTATTTGTTTCTTACGAAAAAAATATACAAAAAAGAGCGTGTAGGTGTCAGAAGTGAAACTACTTTGGCAAGATTCAAATATACTAATATCGTCGCTATACTCCATGTCGTGACGGTATTGCCATGGCGACCTCTAAATTTTACTCTCAACGCGCCTAAAGAAAATCTTTCTATTCGCTTTTACAATTTCAGTGTCAAAATTATTTCACAATCCCACTCGTTATTGTTTAATTGATTTATAATAAGCTAGCTTTGTCTAAGACATAATAAATTATATACTAAAACCTTCCTCTTGAATCACTCTATCTATTAAAAAAAACTGCATCAAAAACCGTTGCGTAGTTTTAAAGATTTAAGCATACATAGGGACAGAGAAAGTGACTTTGTTTTATACTATGTAGTGATGATGTTAACATTAGAAGGGTTGCATAGCTTATGTCCCTAAAGCCCTAAAGAGATAATTTTCCAATTGAACATAAAAATAAATTCATTGAAATTCAGTAAAGATTCTAAGAGGGACTTGATCGAGTTAGGATGGAAACTGATACAGCTTTTTTGATTGAACTCTTTCGATTTGAATGGCATCAAAGGCCTTTCAGTAAGCATACGTGACGAGTATCCGAACTCTATTGCATGCTATTTTGCTTGAAAAGGAATAAAATAATTTAACACTGATGTAGGTTCGCGGAGGCGTGCTGAATTTTTTCAACTGTATATAATATGTATGTAAATTGTAAAAATGTTAATAGTCTTCAGGGTAGGTTCTCAATTTAACTGTATTTTTACTGTATTTTTTAGGTTTTTGTACGTGTGTGTTACCTTTTGTTGGTTCTTACTTATGTAGGACTAGCTGTGCTCCACGGTTTTACTCGCAGTGATCCGCTCCTGTTGGTCTTAACGTGATGGCCTTCCTCGATAAATGGGCTATCTAACACCGAAATAATTTTTCAAATCGGACCAGTAGTTCCCGAGATTAGCGCGTTCAAACAAACAAACAAACACTTCAGCTTTAAAATATTAATATAGATATAGATAATTTGAATTATACAATATATAATTATATTATTATGAAGTAGGTACCTACTAATAGATTGCTTTTAATCCAGGTAAGATAAAAGTTAAACTGAGGTTACATAAAAAAACAACCTTTAACTAACGTCAAATAATCAAACACTTGAAAAACATAACTTTCTTTAGCGGCGTCGGTTAAAAAGCAGTCCACATGCGTACATACTCGTTAGTAAAAGAATTCTAACTAAGAGGGTTCGCAGTTTTAATAGTTTTCTTTTAAACTCTCGAGCTTGGACTAACATTAACAATTCAGGTTTTTTGTTGCTTTGAAGCTTTTTACTTTCATAGGAAATGTTTACAGGTGTTTTTTTTTATGTAAACTTGTTTTTTTTTTTTTAAATTAATATACAGGGTGTAATCGTTCAGTGTGCACAGGCGATTATTCCGTAACTATTAGAGATATAAAAAAAAATAAAACTGATATCGAAAGTACTTAACCTAATGAGTAAAATGGCCATAGTAAATTTTAAAAAATCAAACGAGAAATATCAAAAAATGTTATATATACATCACCCTTATAAAATAATATCACTTGATTAAATAATTAACAAAATATATTAAAACATGATTATGTCACATGATTAAACTACGAAATATTATATCACACGGAAAACTCATTTCCAAGAGACTAAACAAGATTTAAATAAATATCCTTTGACCAATTAGATATTTTATCCTTTTTTGTATTAACGCAAAATGGAACAAAAATCATATTATGTCCGTCTACTCGACTAATCTAAAAGTAGGGTTATGTTACTCGAGTGTATTAAAATATGTTTGAAATTTAACGTTTCACTTGATTAATAAAATGGCGGATTTTGGCGCCAAATTACTTCTTAAAATACCTATTACTTTACTAATACGTGCTAATCCTACTAAATAATAAATCCTAATAAATGCGAAAGTTTGTGAGGATGTGTGTGTGTGTGTGTGTGTTTGTTACTCTTTCACGCAAATACTACTGAACCGATTACAATGAAATTTAGCACACATATAGAGGGTAACTTGGATTAACACATAGGATAGGTTTCATTAATTATTATTATTTGATCTCTGTGAAAATAAATAAAATAATCTGTAATTTCGATATAATTAATGTTTCATAAACACTCTACATTGCAATAAACTACTGCATAAAATCACATAATTATAAAACGAATATAACCTTCGGATTTAACTTCACAGTTAAAAATAACTTTACGCAGGTAAATTATAACAGTTGTTAAACCATTGTTAAATCGTTGTTAAACCAATGTTTAACTACTAATTGGAAACGCGATAAAACACATCTAAAACAATGGTTAAACAACTTTTGTATGACATTCGTAACTACAATACATACAGTTAACTAAATGTAGTTTGGTAATTTGCAATGTTGAGAATATTGTTAAACTAGATTTCCGTCGGCGGTTTCGCCCGCGTTTTCCAAGAAAAACCCGCATTCTTCCCGTTGCTGTGGGACTTCCAGGATAAAAAGTAGCCTATATTTTATTCTGGGTCTTCAGCTATACTAAATTTCGTTGTGTGCGGGTTCATCCATTTTGAAAAAAATGCACGTGTTAAACCAGACTTTAAAAATTTAAACAACAACAAACTTTATTTTGCATCAAAATAATAGTAAAGGAACTAAAAAAAATATCTCGATATCAAATTTTAAACAGTAACTTTAGCGTAATTAAGTATCTTAGAGATAATAATAGTTTAAAAAAACTAAAAAACACGCTTTTAGTTCGGTTTTCTATAAAACGCGTGTTTTTTATTCTTTTTTAACTATTATTTATTTTATCAAATTAGTGTATTGTCATCGGTCCTAAATAAATCTACAAAGTTTGAACGAAATCTGGCCGTTTAAAGTGGGTCAAAATCGCGCCCAAAGAAGTCGGTTACAAACTTATAAACATACAGGTGAAGCTAATATAAAGCGTGTAATAATAATATACAATATACATTCCAACGTGCAAACTTAATCTTTTAAATGCGTTCGTTTCAATTTACCTCTGCCTGGATTAGGGAAATTAAAAAAAAATATCTACGAGGCAACGGGACGAGTAGCTAGAAGTAATTTTTAAATACGATAATCACATTAAAGTTTACTATTTTGTATGCACGACGCACGTAAACAATATTTATAATTGGTCTTGTAAAAATAACTCATAAGCTAAAATTGCAATCAAGTTAATTACCCAACGATCGCGTGTCGTCCCCGTCACGTGACTCACGATATTTGTCACCTTTTTTTTTTTTTTTTTTTTTATAGCTTAAGCAGGCACTCGAGCTGGCGGGTCACCTGATGGAAAGTGATGCCCGCCGCCCATAAGCATTCGCGATGTTAGGGCCACCGCGAATGTGATGCCGGCCTTTAAGGTATAAATATGCCCTTTTCTTAAAGGTCTCTGCGTCGAATCTGTTTGGGAACACTGAGGATGGTAAATCGTTCCACAAGGTCGTCGTTCTCGGTAAAAAGTGTCGTGAAAAGCGCACTGTGGTAGACCGCCATGCATCCAGGTGGTGGGGGTGGAACTTTAATTTGTGGCGAGAAGTGCGATTATGAAACTCAGCAGCTGGAATGAGTTCAAAAAGTTCCTCAGAACAGACCCCGTTATAGATCCGGTAGAACACGCATAGAGATGCAACATCTCTCCGCAGTGAAAGTGGATCCAGCGAATCGGAAAGCTCAGGGTCGTCAATAATGCGGACGGCTCGTCGCTGAACGCGGTCCAATGGTAGGAGCTGGTATTGGGGCGCTCCGGCCCAGAGGTGAGAGCAGTACTCCATGTGGGGCCTGACTTGTGCCTTGTATAATTGCAGGCGATGAGCAGGCGTGAAGTACCGTCTTGCCCTGGCGAGCACCCCTAGTTTTTTCGAAGCTACTTTAGCTTTGTCCTCCAAAAAACCGCGAAACTGGACATCAGACGTAACTTCGACCCCAAGGATTCCGATGCTAGGTTTTACTGTGATAGGGGTGTTCTGAAAATTAATGGATACGTCAAAAGGACTTTTCTTGGCGGTAAACGCGCAAACCTGTGTCTTGGCCGGATTGAAATCAACTAAATTTGATTGGCCCCAAGTCGAGATTTTCTCTAGGGTGGTCTCAATGTCAGACACGAGGTTGCTTCGATACAGTTTAGTCTGCTCCAGAGTGGTCTTTGCTTGGCCTGCGTAGTAGGTATCACCAGTACTGTCATCCGCATAACAATGAACGCTGCATATTTGCAACATGTCATTGAAATGCAGAAGAAACAGCGTAGGGGATAATACACAGCCTTGTGGGACACCAGAATTAATAGGCTTGGGTTTGGAGCAATATCCGTCGACAACGACTTTAATGCTACGTGCCTTTAGAAAACTGGCTACCCAATTGCACAATCTCTGGGGCAGACCATATGATGGAAGTTTGGAAAGAAGCCCCTTGTGCCACACCCGATCAAAGGCCTTCGCTACATCTAAACTTACAGCCAGCGCTTCCCCCTTACTCTCGACAGCCTTTGCCCGTCGGTGAGTCAGGTATGCAAGAAGATCACCAGCCGAGCGACCATGACGGAAGCCGTACTGGTGGTCGTTTAACAACTGGCGATCCTCTAGATAACGTAAGAGCTGACTGTTAATGATGGACTCCATCACTTTGGAGAATAAGGAGGTGACTGCGATTGGTCTGTAGTTTGATGGGTCGGAGCGTGTGCCTTTCTTAGGGATCGGATGTACCAAAGAGGTCTTCCATGAGCTAGGGACTATACCGGTGGCGTAAGAGTATCGAAACAGGCGCGTCAATACCGGAGCCAACTCTGGAGCGCAAGTCTTAAGCACGATTGCCGTCAGGCCCATTCGACTTGTGAGTGTCAAGAGAGAGAAGGACTTTACAAACTGCAGATTGCGTGAATTTTACTTCACGCATCGTGCTGTTGCAGCATAATATGGTAGGTGGTACTTTCCCTTCATCATCTAACGTCGAATTCGATGCAAAAAGAGTTGCCAGAGTATCGGCTTTTTCTTTTGCAGTATGGGCCAGGGAATCATCAGACCTGCGCAGTGGTGGAAACGACGATCGACAAAAGTTCCCTTGGATAGCCTTGGCAAGAGACCAGAATGCACGTGTGCCCGAAGGGTAGTGAGTCAACTTCTTACCAATTCTATTAATAAACTCTGACTTCGCTTCTGATATTTCCTTCTTAAATGATCTGGAGGCAGAGTTGTACATCTTTTTAAGATGCTTGACGTCGGAATCCTGTGTAGCTCGCGCTTCTGTCCAAGCTTGATAACAATCTTGTTTCATTCGAGAAGCCTCTCTACAAGATTGCCCAAACCAGGGTTGAGACTTCCCCCCGACGGGTACCACAGAGCTAGGAATGAAGAGCTCCATGCCCTGTAGCACCACATCAGCGACGGAGTCGGCGCGGGCATCAGGGTCTTCATCCGCGAAGCAAACTTGTCTCCATGGATATGAAGAAAAAAACGTTCGCATGCCATCCCAGTCCGCCGACCTATAGTGCCAGACACGTCGGCTGCTGGCTGGACGACACCGAGATTGCGATTGACGTGTTAAAGGCACTGAACACCGAATAAGGCAGTGGTCGGAAGAACCAAGAGGAGCGACGACGCTGATTTCGTAGTTGTCGGGGGAGGATGTTAAAAAGAGATCCAACAAAGATGGTGTGTGGTCTTCTATATCTGGTACTCTCGTAGGTGAATGTACCAGTTGCGTGAGATCGTAGGCCAAGGCGAAATCATGAAAAGACCGTCCTGCATGATCGGTAGTGCGAGAGCGTAGCCAATCAGCGTGATGTGCGTTGAAGTCGCCAAGAACCACTAACTCGACCGATGGGATCCTTTGAAGCAACGTATCGATCGAAGTTTGGAGATGCTCAATGAGTCGGTCAGTTTCGGTATTTCCGCTGTGTGACCTATATAGACATGCGTAGATGCGGGGATGGTTATCGCAGTCCACACGTAGCCATAGCAGGGATAGAGCAGGACCTTCAAGGTTGCCTAGGCGGCGACAACAGATATCTTCTCTAGCGTATACGCATATTCCGGCGCGAGGAACAAATGAATGCTCCAGAACATAGCCCGGGTAATTAAGATAGGATGTATCAGCAGGAGAAGATATCTGAGTCTCCGTTAAAAAAAGTAAGGCCGGCTTAGCTGTCTCCAGATGGTGGTGTACAGCATCGAGGTTTGAATTCAACCCCCTTATGTTGCAGAAATCTACTGATAGTGTTGTGGAAGGGGTTGCTTTACTTTTTTTACCCCTGGCAGAAAAAAAGCGCGGTAACTTGCCCCCCCCAGAATACGTGGGGCAGCCTGAGCTAGTGAGCTCAGGGAGGGATTCTCTAGAATGACATATGCTAGTACCCTCCTGGGGTAGTTTTCTATTAAGTACCGCTGTCATATTAGTTAAGGGCGAAGGGGATGGGCATCCGGCAATCTCACTTACTCTTGCGAAACGCAAAGGAATGCTTTACGCAGGTTTTACGTGAGATAGTGGTACTACCCCGGACAAGCTACTGCCCACTCGTGCTACATACAAAAACATTTAGTATGTAACTGTAGCTTTACCACTATTACCTTTTGCAAATAGGTCGATGTCCAACAAGAGTTTCTTCATTATGCATTTCACACGTTAATTTGGCTTTTGTTAATTTTATTTGTATCGTTAGTATGTCGGATTGTGTAAAAATTGTGTATAAAAAAAGCTGAAATTTTTCTTTATTTGCTCAACGCGCTTATCTCAGCAACTACAGTTGTTTGAGTTGAAAAATTATTGCTGTGAAAGTTCATTTATTGACGCCATATAATACGCTGCACCAATAGAGAACATCAATCAGAAATGTTGAAACATATTCCTTTAGCTTCACCATTTTAAACCACAGATCAAATATTCTCCTTATTTATTTATTGAAGAATTTGCAACAAAGGATTTAAATATTAAATATACTTACTTATACAATAAAAATGTATTAATATTAGGGATGCATCGATACGCCTTTTCGCCGATACGATACCGATACCGATACTCTTATAAAAATATCGTCGATACCGAAATATCGGCTAACCCGATATATATCCGCCGATATATATCGGTATCGGTATCGGATGCACCCCTAATTAATATCTGGATAATATTAAAAAAGTCAATAAAAAATAGAATCTTTATCAAGGTGAATAAAGGAACGCACGTATCTACGTTGATATATTTTTTCATGCGATATTAGAAGTTATGTCTTGAAGTACGTGACTCTCGAAAACTAGATTGTTCTAGAACTTTAGCAGACTGGTCATTGGAAAAGGATTATAGAAAGTGTAGAAGGTTTATACGTAGTATAAAAATAATAGTATTTATTTGAATGTAAGATGTAATTTATTTGAAAAATATACGGTTTATATAAGTATATACATCGCGTTTCATATAATATGTTATAAAAATAATCCTCACAAGATGAGAATTTAATTTATCCGAGCTTTGTTACAAAGTAAGAAAAAATTATATATAAAAAAAAATATCGAATTATATTTCGTATAATATCGTTATTTTAAATAAATAACGATTAATAAAGAAATAGACATTGCAACTATCTTATTCAACTGCAATAATTATCCGAGTCACAACCCAATGTCACGTTAAGCCCAGAAGATTTGACAGCAAATAAGTCAATGTCTTAGACCCTAAGGTGTACAAGGGTCTAATGGGTTGATCGCAATACGATTAATGACTCGGTATAATTTATAGTGGAGGCTTTGCTTGCAAAAATATAGAGTGATGTCCGAATGAGGAATGCTTTTAGTAACGTAGAAACGTATTGTATTTTCGTTTGGGAATTAAGCTGATTAAAAGTGGCTATAATAAAAATATGTTCTTACTTCGATACATATTTTAAGGTTAAAAATAGGTACGAGAAAAAATATTTTGCACATGGGGTAGATTGATTAGGGTTGCTGTTGTAAGTTTATGTACTAGGTACCTAACTAAAGTTTCATGATAGATGACTCGGTTGGCTTGGTTGGTAGTGGCCCTGCCTTCCAAGCCAGAGGTCGTGGGTTCGATTCCCACCCGGGACAAATATTTGTGTGATGAACAAAGATGTTTGCTCTGTGTCTGGGTGTTAATTATCTATATAAGTATTAATTAAAATTATATATGTATGTTTATCAGCCATCTGGTTTCAATAACACAAGCGAAAGCTTAGTATGGGATAAGATCGTGCCGTGTGTGAAAATTGTCCTGAAATATTTAATAATTTAATTTTAATTATGGATGATTTCATATTATAACAATTTAATTAAAATTTCTAGGTACTAACCTAATTGTTTAAATACCTACTAGTTACATTTAATTGTTAGGTGTATGTGTAATCAACCTATACCTATATTGTGGTCAATCTCTACCGTTTGATATTCTCGAAAGAAAACAATAATTTGATAATTTAAATACTGCGAATTGTTTGATATACTGACAGGGATTTAGACATACCAAAACAACAAACTTTACTTCCAAAACATGTGCCAATTAGAATTTTCCTACACCAGTGACCCTTAACAGGGAACCGAAAAAGCCAAAAGGTCTTAAAATAATCTAACCCTAAACTACCACAATGAAATTCCACAGGACAATCACCCCTTGTTAATCAAAGAGAAACGGGTTAAAATTCTTAGCATTCTTCAGGATCTTCAATTTTCAATAACCTTTTCAAAGACATAAATTCGTTAGGGTTGAAGAGGGTAGGTACAAAATGTCTATGGACGTAACGGAATTGTTTTTAAAACTAATTTTATTACAATAATGAATTAGTGCGGATTTCTTCCGTGTGAGGTTTTTTTTAAGTAAGTTTATAGCTTTAAGTAGATAGTTATTTATGTCAAGTGAAGTCCCATGTCCCCTAGTGGGGTAAGGGGCAGATGCATTATACATCTGTTTCACTGATCGATTTTCTTTAGGGACAAGTAGGTGATCAGCCTTCTGTGTCCTACCAGACCAAGACATTTTTTTTTTCTTCGTCTCCACCGGGAATCGAACCCAGGACCCCTCGGTGTTACGCTCACGCGTCAACCACTGTACCGAGGAGGCGGTCATTTATGTCAAGGATAGTCCAATTAAAATTGATATTTTAATTGGACTATCCATTTAAAGTGGTAGTCGAGCACGCTTCGGCAGGAATTGGGCCAGCTCGCACCGGGGAAGATACCACACCCCCACAGAAAACCGGCGTGAAATAGTAGCTACTACTGTGTTTCGTACGGTGAGTGGGGGGGCCGGAGGCCCGTATCCCTTTCCTTATCCTTCCCACCCCTTTCCCTTGTTCCCGTCTTCTTTCCTTTCTTTAACCCAATAGTCCCAACCATCCCATCCCTACCCCCTTCAAACAAACAAAATGGCAGCGGGATTAAATATAGAATTACCCCAGGAGGGTACCAGCATCATCGATGCTGGAGAATCCCTCTCTGAGTGTTCACGCTCAGACTGCCCCACGTATTCTGGGGGGGGCAAAATTCCGCTATTTTATACTGCCACGGACAAAAAAGGTAAGCCTGTATCGGCGACCCCTACCACATTACTATCTGTGGACTTTTGCAATATTAGGGGACTTCATTCAAATCTAAATGCCGTCCACCAACATCTCGAGGCGGCTAAGCCGGCATTACTCTTTTTGACGGAGACACAGATCTCCTCTCCTGCTGATACTTCTTACTTAAACTACCCGGGATACACGCTGGAACACTTATTTTTACCGCGTGCCGGAGTTTGCGTCTACGCTAGAGAGGATATTTGTTGCCGTCGCCTTGGCATTCTTGAGGGTAACCTGTCCATACTATGGCTGCGCGTCGACTGCGGTGATCACCCCCGCATTTACGCATGCATTTACAGGAGTCATAGTGGAAATGCTGAAACTAATCGCCTCACCGAGCACATCCAAGACACGATCGACGAACTTCTGCAGAAAATCCCCTCCGCTGAAATAGTGGTCCTGGGCGATTTTAATGCCCACCATTCCGATTGGCTGAGATCAAAAACCACAGATTATGCGGGTCGAACTTTCCACGACTTTGTTCTGTCATACGGCCTATCTCAGCTCGTCTCTACAGCCACTAGGATTCCTGACGTGGAGGACCAAATGCCATCCCTTTTGGATCTCTTTCTGACATCTCATCCTGATGACTACCACGTTGCAGTTGAAGCTCCACTAGGGTCTTCCGATCACTGCCTGGTGCGGAGTACTGTGCCTGTCGCACGCAAATCTCGACCTAGACCTGCAAGCCACCGTCATGTCTGGCATTATAGATCGGCGGATTGGGACGGGATGCGTTCCTTCTTTGCATCCTACCCATGGAGTCAGATTTGCTTTGTATCCGAGGATGCCGATGCTTGCGCTGACTTAGTCGCTGATGTGGTCACGCAAGGTATGGAACTCTTTATTCCTTACTCTGTTGTGCCCGTTGGCGGCAGGTCCCAACCTTGGTTTGGGCAATCCTGTAAAAAGGCATCCCGCTTTAAACAGGAATGTTTTCAGGCCTGGGTTAAAGCCAGCGCAAGAAAGGACTCCAATGCCAAGGATCTTAAAAAAAGGTTTAATGCTGCCTCACGTCAGTACAAGAAAAACATCCAAAAAGCCAAAGCAGAGTTCGTCAGGAGAATCGGCGAGAGACTTGCGCGCTACCCCTCAGGTACACGTGCCTTTTGGTCACTTGCCAAAGCCGTTCAGGGGAACTTTTGCAAGTCATCCTTTCCTCTTTTACGTAGGGATGACGATACTTTGGCCCACACTGCAAACGAGAAGGCCGATACGTTGGCCACACTCTTTGCGTCAAATTCGACCATGAATGATGAAGGAAGAGTTCCACCCACCATCCCATACTGCAACAGCAAAATGGCTGAGGTGAAATTCACACAACGCGCCGTACGTAGAGCTCTTCTTTCACTCGATATTAATAAATCGAATGGGCCAGACGGTATCCCTGCGATAGTCCTTAAATCTTGTGCTCCCGAATTAGCTCCAATCCTTACGCGTTTGTTTCGATGCTCTTACACTTCCAGTATAGTCCCAAGCACTTGGAAGACTGCCCTGATACACCCTGTACCGAAGAAAGGCACTCGCTCCGACCCGAGAAACTACAGGCCGATCGCGGTTACCTCCTTATTCTCAAAAGTGATGGAATCCATCATTAATTCCCAGGTGTTGCAGTATCTAGAGGATCACCAGCTGTTAAGCGACCACCAGTACGGTTTTCGCCGAAATCGCTCGGCTGGTGATCTTTTAGTTTATCTGACCCATCGATGGGCATCTGCAATTGAGAGTAAGGGGGAAGCCATGGCAGTTAGTCTGGATGTGGCCAAAGCATTCGATCGGGTGTGGCATAGGGGGCTCCTCTCCAAGTTGCCTTCATACGGACTACCTGAGAGATTATGCAAATGGATAGCCAGCTTTCTCAAGGCACGAAGCATTAGGGTCGTTGTCGACGGAACATGCTCAGAATCCTTGCCTGTGAACGCTGGTGTTCCACAGGGGTGCGTGCTGTCGCCGACGCTATTCCTTTTGCATATCAATGATATGTTGCAGGTACGTGATATACATTGTTATGCCGATGATAGCACGGGCGACGCCGCATATACCGGTCTTGCAAACCTCTCTCAGGACCAAGTGGATGAGCATCGGAAGCAGCTTGTGTCTAAAATTGAGAAATCTCTTGAAGAAGTCTCAATGTGGGGTCAAAACAATCTTGTCCAGTTTAACCCCTCAAAGACGCAAGTTTGCGTATTCTCGGCTAAAAAGAGGTCTTTCGCAGTGTCACCTACATTCCAGAACACTCCTCTCAAAGCCACGCCTTGTATCGGAATTCTCGGTATCGACATTGCTAGCGACGTACAATTCCGCGGTCATCTGGAAGATAAGGCTAAATTAGCCTCAAAGAAACTTGGGGTGCTCGCTAGAGCGAGACAGTACTTCACGCCAGCTCATCGCCTACTACTCTACAAGGCTCAAGTTCGGCCACACATGGAGTACTGCTCTCACCTATGGGCTGGAGCACCCCAGTATCAGTTACTTCCTTTTGACTGCCTTCAGCGTCGTGCCTGCCGCATTGTCGATCTACCTGAGCTCACCGATCGGCTGGATCCTCTGGCTTTGAGGCGTGATGTTGCGTCTCTGTGCGTGTTTTATCGCATATATAACGGGGAGTGTTCTGAGGAATTATTTTCTTTAATACCACCTGCACAATTCCACCACCGCACTGCCAGACACAAGCAAAAATATCATCCACACCATCTGGATGCATGGCGCTCGACAACCGTGCGTTTCGCACGTAATTTCCTGCCCCGAGCTACACTATTGTGGAACAACTTACCACCTTCCGTGTTCCCCAACCAATACGACATGGGAACCTTCAAGCAAAGAGCCTACACCTTCCTGAAACACCAACTTCCACCTTAAAGCCGGCAATACGATCGCAGTGTTCCCAACGTTGTGATCGTCATGGGCGGCGTCTATCACCTACCATCAAGTGAGTCGCCTGCCCTATTGCTAGGGTTACTATAAAAAAAAAAAAAAAAAAAAAAATATTTAAGAGATTTTCAAACAAACAAATTATTTATTTATTGTATAAAGGTTTATTTCATACGACTATAAAAATAATTTTTAGTCCCTAATTTTAACGTAGATATATTCTTACCAACTGCAAAGCCTTTAAAGACATTCATAATGATTAGCATTAACTTCAAACAGGCAAATACACCACCCTTATAGATTTTCCATCCCCGCGCCATTGCCACATATCTTAGCGGATTTTATTAAAAAGATTACACAGCTAGAGCAATACAATCTTGTCAGAATGGACAGTTATCGCATTCCTCTATATATTACTTTTATCAGGTACTAGCCGTGCTCCGCGGTTTCACCCGCGTGGTTCTGTTGGTCTTAGCGTGATGATATGTAGCCTATAGCCTTCCTCGATAAATGGGCTATCCAACACCGAAAGAATATTTCAAATCGCACCAGTAGTTCTCGAGATTAGCGCGTTCAAACAAACAAACAAACAAACTCTTCAGCTTTATAATATTAGTATAGACACAGACTAATAATAATATACTACGGTATAGATTATATGGAACTTAATGAAATATTTTCATTCTTTCCTTGGAGTGTCTGTTTATTCGTTGCTCTATGTCTTGCTAGAAAAAGAATAAAGTTGCTTGTACACATGTTTAAAGCAATGTCACTACAAAGACTTCTCTAGAAATAGGCAAGATTTATATAATGTAGCCTTAATTAAATTAATAATATCAAACTCCTAAAGAAAAAACTCCAGAAGCGTTCTTTCTGTGTTCTCTCTTTTTTTGCAGACAGTCTTCAGTTTCTCATTTTTTTTGTATATTTGTAAAAGTATTGAACCGATTCGTAATATTTACCACACATATTTACTTAGGGCACGCAAATAGTTACGATAATCGCATAAGCTACATCATCCCAAAACAAAACTCGAATTTTTAACAAAAACTGCCAACAAACACACAGACCTACTTTAACCAATTTTCGCCATAAACCTTCAAGTTCTTTGGGTTTTAAATATTATTCCTCTCACGTTTCAGCAATTAGCAGATATCGCGACTTCAGATATTTTACTGCTTTTCCTTAGATTTTGGAGATTGTGGTAAATTTGTTCTGGTGTTTAATGAGGTGATCATTGGAGAAATACTTTTGGACGTGAATTGTGTTTGCGTTTCGGTGAATGATGTCGGTAGCAAACTTTGACAATCGCTTTTTTAAGAAAGGCTTTAAAATGTATTGACAATTTAATAAATCAGTATCAATTAATTAGAACGTAGTTTATACTATCTAGTTATTAATGAACTGACCACAATAATTGCTAATTCAAATACCTCAAGGTAAAAGTGAAGTCCCATATCCCCTAGTGGGGCTTACCGCTTACCCCACTTAGGGCAGATGCATTTTTATACATCTGTTTCACTGATCGATTTTCTTTAGGGACAAGTAGGTGATCAGCCTTCTGTGTCCTACCAGACAAGACATGTTTTTTTAACCCAGGACCACTCGGTGCTACGCTCACGCGTCAACCACTGTACCAAGGAGGCGGTCAACGGTATTACAATACAGAGAGATTATGAATTTACTTCGTAACTTTAACTATACCATATGTATTTAAATTTTATACTTTCATGAAAGCTGTGATATTTGAAATACATTCATAAAACAGTACACAGATATATACCTCTAGGTAGGTACTTAGTAATGACAGTAAAAGACATAACATACAGGCAAAAGCCCTGAAAACACTACTTCAATTCTGAATCGCGTAAGAAAATAGTTTTCATATTATTATCACAGCAAATTGAAATGTTAAAATTGAGTTATAACTGATAATATTTTGACGACCTGATAGACGTTATTAAATGACTTAAATGAGTAGGCACTAGATAAACAAACGACATTTAACATTAATGTTTATTTTAGTTTGTATTATCAGTCTAGAATATCTAAAAGCAAATGGGATAATCTTTATACATACAAAGGTTTTTTATGAGATTAAAGAAAAATGGTTCTTCTATAATCAGATTTAGGGATTCACCCATAGAGATCTAGAGAGATGCCAATCGCTTGCGCTGAGTACGAAACCGTGTCTCATAAAAAATTTACGCACACAACTGCAGTAAACAAAATCAAAACAATACTTCGCGTTGTGTGCGTGTCATCACACAAAAATATGAGAGCGACTATTCGTTCGCACACTAGATTGTAAGTGACGTACGTATACAGCACCGCTACAGCTTGTTCTCTTTTTGTACATATTGCTGCGACACCGGCCCCGCCCCCTAACCATATCTCCCTTTAGTTTCTGTGATCTGTGGTTTCACCGCTTGCTGATAATGTGTCTAACAAGCTATCTGACACTTTTGACGTAAATTTTTATACATCATACTAACTGACAGTTAAGCTAAACGGAACATATCATGAAGCTGTGAATCCTTGATGTGAATTTTAAATGATAATGATGGCCGGCATTATTATTTAAAAACTAATAAAAATAATGGAACCTAGTAACATGAAAATATTTTAACTTAGCATTCTCATATTGCAGTTCAATAAAACCGTAACAATAAAAGTTAAAATATCTTCTTGCCATGAAGGAAAAAAAACCTTCCATGTGAATTCTATTTTCAAATTTAAGCGCGAAAATGACAAGATGGCAGCCGTAATGCAAAAACGCGGGCGACGTGGTGTGTCAGGAAATTTAAAATGTAAAATGTATTTCTAGCTACATCATGTGGGTGTCATGTAATTACAGTAAATATTTGGAAGCTGCAATCTTGTTAAATTAAAGTTTCATTTGGTTACATATTAAATTTGAGTTGAGAATTCGTTATAGCCACGTTTCCCTGGAATATGGAAAAGCCATATGACAGTATGAGCACAGATTATTAATTGTATACGCAAAAGACGGAATATTTAAATAGACCAGCCCCCCTAGACAAGTGGCTTTCTATTAGCGTAAAGTTTAATAGAATAGATTATGAATGTATGAGATTGACGTAATCAATCGTCGTCGTCGTCGTCGTAAGCAAACGTCAATCTCATACATTCATAATCTATTCTATTTAACTTTACGCTAATAGAAAGCCACTTGTCTAGGGGGGAAGTTAGTTTCTTCTTCTTTAACATACTAGCTGTATCTTTCGGTTTCGATAGTGTTATCTAGTGATTAATAAATTAAATAAAATTCTTATAATATCTCGTTAAAGCTGTTCTAATGTTTCAAAATATAATAAGTAATATAATTGGTATTAAAATCTGTGCTGAGTCAATAGTGATAAGAATGACGTCATCAAATTTTATCAAATAGTAGTTAACAATTACACGTTATGATAAACTTGATAAGTGAACTATTAAATGACTTGTACTATTACATTTTTTTTTATTGTACAATAGGGTAGCACTTGACCACAATCTCGCCTGATGGTAAGCTGAGATGTGGCCTAAGATGGAGCGCGCTTCCCTATAGAGTACCCGTTCAGTCTTCTCTTGAAGAGTTCCATATTGTAATCGTTATATGAATTTTTATAGTAGTGTTTTGGTATTATCGTATAGTATTTTCTAGTCTATGATTTTACGCGAGAATTAGGTATATATTTAGAACTTAAAGACTTTTTAACGGATGCTGCGATATAGTATAATGGGAATGCAAATATTTTTTTTTTGCTATTTTGATAATGAAAAAACGTTCAGTTTTACAGTGACTATTAAGAAATAATTACATCTCTTACACTTAATTCTACGCGATATGTAGTAAAAATCAACTCGAAAAACATAACCCTCTTTCTGGGATAGTCGGATATACCTATATTTAATACTAGCTGTAGCTGCGCTCTGTGGTTTCACCTGCGTGTCGCCGCTCCTGTTAGTCTTAACGTGATGATAGATGGCCATTAGCCTTCCTCGATGAATGAGCTATCTGACCGAAAGAATTTTTCAAATCGGACCAGTAGTTCCTGAGATTAGCGCGTTCAAACAAACAAACAAACTCTTCAGCTTTATAATATTATAATATGTAGATTGCTTGCTGGAAGAAAATAAAAGTAACGATTAATTTTAATTTAATTACAGTACCGGGAAAAATAATTAATATTAAAATTTAAATTTATAAACTTATAAAGGCAAAATTTTCCTTAAAATAAATAATTTAATGAAATTAGGTTTCAATCGAATCGCTTTTATTAGGTTAATGACTTTTTGCGTTGTTGTAATTAATTATTATTTGCTTCATTAATTACAATAATTTTAATTAATGAACTGTATGTTTTTACATATTAATTGAAAATATTTTTAAGCTATTGCATAGCTTCTATCGCGGGCCTTGTGCGCGGGGACCGAATCGAGAAATTCCGTAACGAAAAAACCCCACGCTCCCCACTCCGACGGGCGCGGAGGTGTGGCTTGAAGGCATACCATGCAATATAGCTTTACCGCGGCAGTCCCCGAGTGCCACACGTCTTTTTAATGGGTATTTATGTTTTTAATTAAAAAATGATATGAAATAATGTACTGTTTAAAATAAAATGTGACGAAAAAAAAGTAAAAATAACCGACGCGGGCATAATTTCAGAAGCAAAAGAAGTACATCCAAATACGTATTATAATTTCGATTCCCCGCGCGTCGCTCCAGTGGCGCAATTGGTTAGCGCACGGTACTTATAAGGCAGTGGCCGTGAGCGATGCCGGGGTTGTGAGTTCGAGCCTCACCTGGAGCATAGTTTTTTGTATTTTACATAATTATTATTTACTTTTTTATTGGTATGCGATTATGTTGATACTTTAATGTATGTTTTAATTTTTTGATAAAGGCAGAAAAGGTAAAAATAACTTGTCTTCGAAATGCAGGGTCAAGGGATGGTCAAGGGGGTCAAGGGATCGGTTATTTATTATCTAATAAGAAAGAAGGTATAAGTTCTAATGTACTAAACTAACAGAAGTAAATAATAATAAACATTAGTTATACATAAATATTAAATACTACGAACAAAATATTGTTCAATACTTCAATACTGCATCCTTCACAGTTCACACACACATACACGTGTGTGAAGTCGTGAAAATTTAATTCGAAAATTTGCCATTTCAAAACATAAGGCATAAAAAATATGCGTTCTAGCGTAGCCTAATATACTTACCTACCATAAATACCGTTCAAAATTATTTTCATTTTCCAACATAACACCTCTGCCAATTCAGCTATTAAAACTGTCAACAAAATTAAAAAAAAACAGCTTCTAAAGCGCGGGAAAAAAGCCAAAAAGAGCGCGAACCATTTTTAAACAATAAAGTGACAAGCGATAAAAAAGGACAGCTATATTTTCCGCCTCATCGATCGGTGCATCGAAGCGAGACAACTTATTGTTAATCAATACTGCTTTTATGAATTTTAGTCATAGTTATTAAATTTTGAAGTATGTAATTTTGCACGGGTTTGCATAGTATGTTGGTATTACAATAATTCTCTTTGAATATATCTCGATGCTTTGAATAGCCTTTGGTACATTGTACGTAAATTTATTTTGTTATATTATGTTATTATTAGCTTGTAATATAGTTTGCATACGAAGCGAAATAAATTCTCTATAGTATATACTATAATTCAATAGACCGTATATGTATAAAAAGTACTAACACATTTTAAATTACTATAAAACAGTGAGTGTATTCTCGCGTAAATCTAAGGTACCTAATCGTAATCTCGTCAAGTTCCTTCCTAGGTATAACGTTACTATAATTTTCTAATAATACCTACATAGTTTAAAGGCACCTAAATATAATTATATTTCAAAATAATATTACTTATTATGTTTCAAGGTTTCTAAACGTTTGTATGTAGACGATTTAAAATTTAAATTTAATGTGCTACGAACGTCGTAGAGATTGAAATAGAGTCAAACATCTTGCTATGACGTTGTATGAAGTTAAATTTTAACACCAACATTTATAATTTTAATTTAATATAAGTAAAATGGACGTAATAAATAAAATGTGTCCAAATCCAAGCGGCTTGACACAAATAAATTAACTGTGAATAACAGCGGCGGGGTCAGACGGGGCTGGCTATGTAATATGTTCGTGTTTCGATGTGTGGAGTTAAAAGATTTTGGGACGCAATAAATTTGCGGGTTTTGGACGCAAATTGGGTCAAGGTTGGTGGCTGAAGGAATCCTAAGATAGGATTCCTAAGTATTATGTTTTATTGCAATACGTGGAGGAGAACGCAGGTAAGTTTTTCGAATGGAAGTTTAAATTACCACCGTCAGCATATTATTAAACTTTTGATAAAATGCATAGAATTAATAAATAACAGGGCTAAGGCAGTCAATGAAATGAATATTTTATTAATATTTTGATAGAAATCAGACTATTCCAAACTCATTTTACGGGTGCAACATTTCTAAAATATCCACACAAATTCATTTTAAACCAATGTTTCTAAAGTTTTCCAGCTCTAAAATGTTAATTACATACATTTAGAGTAACTAACACTAAGCACGTCAAGTTAGCAATAAGCAGTAAGTTATGTTAAAGTTTTGAAACAAATTGTTGAAAAGCGATCGAGTAAATAAGTACGTAGACGGTAAGTAAACACAAATACTGTGCCATGGTTACACTGTGTGAGTGGTGTATGGTATGAGCGGTAGCGATTTTATACTTATACTAGCTTTCCGCCTGCGGCTTCGCCCGCGTTTTCAAAAAAAAACCCGCATAGGTCCCGTTCCCGTGGGATTTCCGGGATAAAACCTAGCCTATGTCACTCAGAAATGATGTAGCTTTCCAACAGTGAAAGAATTTTTCAAATCTGCCAAGTAGTTTCGGAGCCTATTCAATTCATACAAACAAACAAACAAACAAAAAATCAAACCTTTCCTCTTTATAATATTTGTATAGATTAAAATGCTTAAAAAATCGCAATTTTTACACACTTTAATCTGTTTTTTACATACGGTAAAAAAAAACTAGAAGCATTAATGCAATTTCACTGGGATTATTTTTTCATTTTGCATGATTCATTGCTGCTTCGTTTCTATTGGTCATTTATGCAATATCTTTCTACCTTTATATAACTATAAAATAAATTTAACTTTCCTCAATTATTTTTTCAATTCGAACCAGTTGTTTCTGAAATTAGCTCTATCAAACAAACTTTTAAACTTTTGAACATAAGAATAAAAGTTAACACCTCCTGGTCAATAAATCAAAAATAAAATCTGTTCAACTTTTCAATTTAATTTTACTGTAAGCCTTCAGTAAGTTAAATGAAGCAAGCACCTGGATTTTCTGTGCCGCGCGGTTTCACCCATGTGGCTCCGCTTCTGTTGATCTTAGCGTAATGAAATATAGCCTATAGCCTTCCTCGATAAATAGAATATCTAACGCCGAAAGCATTTTTCAAATCGGACCAGTAGTTCCCGAGATTAGTGCGTTCAAACAAACAAACTCTTCAACTTTATAATATTAGTATTTAGTATAGATTAAAATAGCATGTCATCTTCACTAAACTTGCGCTACAACTACCGATACTTAATTGAATCAGCATATTAATTAAGTCGCTTATAACTTAAGCCAAGTTGCACTTAGCTCCGCTTAACACATATCTGTTATCGAACTGTTGCATAGTGATGGAGTAGCTTAGCGGTCTTATTTAGTTCTAAGTTTGCTTTAAGCAATTTAAGTTAGCTAAAGTATTGCAATTATTTCTTATTAATTAGTGTTCAGTGAACGCTTTATCTATAAATTAAGTAGTTATGTTTCCTGGCTTTCTTTTGGTTTGGTTTTAGTAATGGGTTTCTAGAGAGTAGGGTGCACAGAACATATAACTCTTTATATGTTCTGTGGTAGGGTGTATAATATACACAAAATTTACATACGTGCGTATTACAGTATTTTATGTAGGTATGTGAACGTCAAACCAATTTCACGCAGATTTTTGGCACATTGGTGGTAATTCTAAAAATAATATTGTAATTTGTAGTTAATAAATACATCTCATATTATTTTTTATGATAAATAAATAACCCGAAAAACAGACTTTTACCATAGGACTAGCAACCAAGCGTTAAATTTTGTATTTATTTTTAATTTCGGTAAGGCGCGTTCTTAAGGCCCGTTTAGAGACAAATTTCAAGGTCGCGTCATGGCATTACCGTCACGTCATGGAATAAGGCGACGATTTTTTTGAGACTTTGAATCTTGGCAAAGCAGTTTCACTTCGGCCACGTGTGCTCGGGACACACGCTCTTTTTTATTACACGCTTTATATTAGCTTCACCTGTATGTTTGTAACCGACTTCTTTGGGCGCGATTTTGACCCACTTTAAACGGCCAGATTTCGTTCAAACTTTGTAGATTTATTGAGGACCGGTGACAATACACTAATTTGATAAAATTTTCTATTTTTTAGTTCGGTTTTCTATAAAAAGCGTGTTTTTTAGTTTTTTTTAACTATTATTATTATATTGTAACCTCTGTGCCTCGAAAATAAATGTGAAATGCATACACAGGGCCTCTAATAAAAACTTATATAATCACCAGCGGAATTCCCGAACATTCGTTAATGAGCGAAATTCTCGAAGTTTCTATCCTTTGTTCTAGCGCAAGTTTAGCAATGTTAGTTGTTTATAGCTAACTAGCTTTCCGCCTGCGGCTTCGCCCGCGTTTTCAAAGAAAAACCCGCATGGTTCCCGTTCCCGTGGGATTTCCGGGATAAAACATAGCCTATGTTACTCGTGGATAATGTAGCTGTCGAATGGTGAAAGAATTTTTAAAATCGGTCCAGTAGTTTATGAGCCTATTCATTACAATCAAACAAACAAACAAATAAAGTTTTCCTCTTTATAATATTAGTGTAGATGTAGATGTAGACTAACAAGTGATGCAGTATGGGATTCGATTTTTGGAGTAAAAATGGTAGTTTATTAGATATTTTTTTTGCGTTTGAGAAGTTATTATCTACCTATAGATTTTGGCTTGAAAAAAGGTGGTTCAATTTGGATTTTTTTATCGTTAATTTTTTTTTGTTTTAAATTATTTTGTGGCTAGACTACTTAGATACTTTGAAACTTAATAGATTACGTCTGTCCATTTCGTTACGGAATCTTAACTTACTGATTATTCAAAGCGTCACGTTAAATAATATAGAATAAATTAATCATATTTTAAATCCCTTAAAAAAATTGTACTCCTTCTTGTATGAAACCAGTGTGATGAAAAAATATGACAAAGTCCATTCGAAAGTAAAACCATAAACCCCACACCATAGACCTCATAAAAGTCTATTAAAAAGAAATTGAGCATATCAAATTGATGAAATTTTCGTAACTCCACGTCGCTAACCGGCAATAATATTGTACATTATTAAAATTTCGCTGTCAATGGAATATTAATGCGAGTTTGTTTGCGTTATTTCGTCTTTAACGACTTTGCGAGTGAAAATTCGGCTGCCTATGCTAATTTCACTTGAAGGTGCGAAGCGTCGCTTGATGGATGCGGCATTATTGATGTTTATTTACTCTTAAGTCTTAATGTTGTGAAAAGGGTTTATTTTAAGATGTGGAGTATCGCTATTTTTGTTTATTTTAAGATTTTAGTAAGTACTAGCTTTCCGCCCGCGGCTTCGCCCGCGTTTTCAAAGAAAATCCCGTTCCCGTAGGATTTCCGGGATAAAACCTATGTCCTTTCTCGGGCATCAAAATATCTCCGTACCAAATTTCATGAAAATTGGTTCAGTAGTTTAGGCGTGATTGAGTAACAGACAGACAGACCGAGTTACTTTCGCATTTATAATATTAGTATGGATTGAGATGGGAAGTACATTCGTTCGTAGGTACTTAGATGGAATACTATAAAATAGGTACTGTGTTTCTGAAGTATTATAATATTATGTTGTTTAAAATTTAATTTCTATTCAAGGAGGAGAATATTGTGCTTTGAAATTCTCATCTGCACTCAGTTGGACAGCTTACAAGTGACGGCATAGTGCTGAATCTTATTATTTTATGCTCTTATATCGTTCTAGATATGTTACCTGGGGCCTTAGACAAAGTAATAATTAAAAAACGATAACGAAGTTAGAAAAGGCAAAAATGTATGGGATTGACATACGCCGTGTTAGATCACGTGGTCTATCTAATGTCAATCCCATACACTTTTCCTTTTCTAACTTCGTTATCGTTTTTTAATTGTTACTTTGTCTAAGGCCCCTGGTGGTTCAAATGACCCATAACTTTTTCAACATGGGCCTGTAGTCTATAATGTCGTAGTCATTGTTTTTATTTTCAGAAGAGTTCATTTGAATCATCCACTCTATTTTTTATCAATCCCTGAAAACAACAGCAGGTAATTAATTTATTTTAACCGTAAAATTTAAACGAATTTAACAATATGTCAAACAATATATCACAAGACGGGAATAATTTCTCAAAAATAAACACCTCAGCGTGAAACTTGACGTGGCGGGTGTAATTTGTCAAGACTGTACACCTGCCAGGAGCGTATCTTTGTATCGTAGATGGTTCTAGAACCTTCTATATCTATATATCTACAGCTGGGTTTATTGTATAATAAATGCTATTTTGTAAAATATTTTTTGACGTCATTTAATCTGCCTTTATTTGTTTCTGTAGAGCATCAATACTTAACTAAGTTATTTGAATTTGTGTTAAGTAGTAGTTACAAATTTTATTTGCAATTTCCATACAATCTGGAAAATATTTATACTTATGAGCGATGAAATTTAAACAAAATTATGGTCTAACTAATAATAACGAAACTATTCTGCCACATTGAATGTTCAAATAATCAAAAATAACGGTCAATCCTTTAATTGTAGATTAAAAACATACACGAATAAAATCACAAAGGCATTACATATTATAGAACCCAGCTCTAAACTAAAGCATCCGCTAAGCTAAATCAATAACCAACTATTTAACGAAATCCTAACTATTTGCAACCAGTCGAATAATTCGATAAACTTTAGTTACTGAATTATCGATTAAACTGAGATTAGATACGTGGTTTACATTAAACTTGGTATCATTTAATGTTGGATTGATTGCTGTCGTTAAATGACCTAGGTTTAGCTTGAGTAATTAATATAAAAGAAGTAGAATATTAAAGTATCTTTAAAAAAAATGGAGAGTACTAATATAAATTCTATAAATAGGTAAATACATAAAGGAAAATCGATCCACGAAGAAAATTCACGCTTTTGCCACATTATTTTATAAATTGCAATGATTATTTTTGCGACCCAAATATCGACCAATAGAATTGCACCATTCGACGTCACGTGGTACAATATAATTTTTTGAAAATTTTCTCTGGTAGTTGCCACACGTCAAACTGACAGGTTGAATTCAATTGTGAAATTATTGGCCGACATTTGGGATGGAAAAATAATCCCCCGAATACCACACGAGCTTCAAAATTATCTGGCATTTCCCTCAAGGTTCCCTGCAAACAAATAAAGTCGTCAAGTTTTTCAGGAAAAATCACTCGCGCTTCGCGCTCATGATTTTTTAACCTTGACTAAAAACTTGACTCCTTCATTTGTTTGCAACGAACCTATCGGAAAATACCCGATAATTTTGAAGCTCTTCTTGAAGTGAATATTCAATTAAATAAATTTCTTCATATAATTATGTTGTTCTTTATTTTAGTGTGTCATGAATTTACGAATTATTGTATATTGTTCAATATTGGAATATTAACGGTACGAGTAAAACCTTATAACATTTAAGTCAGAAATCAAATAACTGGTCAATGACTTGAATTATTGCTTCCTTTAAATTGTATAATACCCCTCGCTCACACTAATTGTCTTTCAAAATTATAAATTCTCAATTAAAAAATGTCCCATTGTTTACAAACTATAACCTATGTTAATACTATTATAAAGGCGAAAGTTTGTAAGGATGTATGGATGTATGGATGTATGGATGTATGGATGTATGGATGTATGGATGTATGGATGTATGGATGTATGGATGTATGGATGTATGGATGTATGGATGTATGGATGTATGGATGTATGGATGTATGGATGTATGGATGTATGGATGTATGGATGTATGGATGTATGGATGTATGGATGTTTGTTACTCTTTCACGTAAAAACTACTGAACCGATTACAATGAAATTTAGCACACATATAGAGGGTAACTTGGATTAACACATAGGATAGGTTTTATCCTGGAAATCCCACGGGAACGGGAACTATGCGGGTTTTCCTTTGAAAAGGCGGGCGAAGCCGTGGGCGGAAATCTAGTAATCTATAAAAGCTGAAAAGGCTCCTTATTCCATATAATATTCAACATAATGACAAACGCTGGCTCCACTGTGTACCACGTTATTGTTCAAAATGAAAAGAATCCCGTACATAATAGAAAATAATAGAAAAACGACCATTATTCGATGTGTTATGAATTATAGGTATTTACTATCGAATAATGATTTTATATGACGCTTGAATAAGCCGGATTTGTCGATGAAATATACGATAGTAATCAGTTAGGGCTGTACTGTGTTTATCGATAGAATTGTGTTATCGATAAAATGGTTGTGGTTAAAATTGGTGAAATGTTTTATTTTATAATTGATAATATCGCAAGCATGACGTATTCAGAACGTTCAATTGACAGCTCAATTCATATAATATTATATTTAATTTATTTATTAAAACTTTTAAATTATAGGTACCTACCTGCACTGTTATTGTTATAAGTAATTTTTATAAGACTTTTCTGTATTTGACTTTTAAATCCAAAGATAAAATTCTTGCAAATTTTTATACTATGTGTAACTTTTCATATAAATATTAATATTACCTAGGTACATCATTTTCCAAGAGAGTATCCCTTCATACGCCCTAACGTAATTACTACTTAGTTTGAAAGTAATACAATAAAATTATTGTTGGTGCTTACTTTTCATACGTTTCCCTAATATTATCCCGGCTATAACATCACTGCTCATTAGCCCGTATCCAGCTGTTAAGAAAAGTAACAAAAGCAATTATAATACATGCTGATTCACGACAGACCGGATACAGTATTGTTTTCCACGAAAAACGCAATTAACGCTCTCTAGATGTGTAGCAAAGGTTTAGACCTTTTGAATAGGAAAACTTGATTAACACGTAATTATGTAATTGAATTATGTTTAAAAATCATGCAGTGGTATTCTTGATAATTTTATAAATACATGAAATTAAAAATATGTATTTAATGCTATCTATATACTTAAATTATTTGTCATCATTTATTATAATCTTGACATCCAAAGGACATAAAAACAAATCTGGCGTTCTTGATAGAATTAAATGAAATATAAATTGAACCTTTTCAAAAATGTGTAAAAAAACAAACCAATTATAGCTTATCCCATAATTATCGACATTAGACATCACTAGTCGTAACTTAATACGTAATTCCGGCCCTAATGAGACGTCGTTCGTACAAGGGATAAAGGCACTTTAATTGACGTTATGTCGCTTATCATATAGGTCTACAAATATTCTTTCGTAAATGTAATTATTTATAATAATTTTTCCAAAAATGACTTAAGTTTAGAAATGCTTTATTACTAAAAATAAACGTGGTATCCATACAGATTAATTACTTACAAATTTAATTTTTAAAATAAAACTAAATTTATCGATAACTATTTCACATCACTAGCTGAGGCTAGGTTTTAATGACGACACTAGCCGTGACGAATAACTTTGTTCACATATTGTAGATTCAGTTTTATAAAGTTTTAATATACCAATTTGTAGCAAATGTCTATAATTTAATTATTCTAACTGGATATAGTAATTGTAAAACCTGTTTATGTAATAAAAAGCGTATTTGTTTGTTATACTTAGTGTTTTCTCTATTATGCAAGGAATTACCAAAATAATCCGGTCATCAATACAATTATTCTTTGAAATCTAGAATAAAACATATCCTAAATCAATAATACTAAAACCCAAACTCTTTACTCATTTACTCATCCATCATATTCAATTGGATAAATAAAAATCTTTATAACCGATCAAATATTTATTTCAAAACTATCGACATCGCTCCTCACTAATAAGGCCAATTTCTAATGAGTTGATACTGAACACAGCCTTATAATTGGCAACATGCTTCTGACATAACTTTGTGATATGTGCTTGAACGAACATGAAAAATGTTTTTGTTACAAATAATAATTGTTTGAATTGATCTGGTAAATAGGGGGATATGCTTAAAGTTATAAAGAATAATTTTTGTGTGCATTAATTACTTTTTTTTGCAAGATTGGAACTCGTAATAGAAAGAAGTGTGATGTTCCTCCATATACATACAGAAACTTCCTTTTTTTTTTGAAGTTAGTAAAAAAATCTGTAGTTTATAAGATACTTTTAATTTGGATTCATTTCCTTCTATCTTTTTGTAGAAATTTATTTTGATCAGTCTAGCAGTTCGATGTGAAAATACAAGTTACAAACAATTATTTCAGTAAAGACTAGCTTTCCGACTGCGGCTAAAACCTGCCTCTTGAATCACTCTATCTATTGAAAAAACTGCATTATAATCCGTTGCGCAGTTTTAAAGATTTAAGATAGGTACATAGGAACAGAGAAAGCGACTTTGTTTTATACTATGTAGAGATGTTCGATTAACAGTTCCTACAGTTCAATTGTTGTGTTAAATTGGTTTTTCTTATTTCATACCTTTAAATAACGTTTCAACAAATAACAAACAAGTGAGAAACATTCATACAAAAAGGGGATTTCAAAGAAAACTCTCAAGTCGATTATCAATTCTCGGAGTTTGGTATAATCTTGTACCTAACTCCACTTTACATCATTGAGTGAAATGGTCCCGTTTACTGCAATTTATAACTTCAAATATTTCCATTTATATACGGAAGTTTGTATTCAAAATGTTTTATCATTAATTTATTAGCGGTTATTCCGAACGGGTGATTTACGTTAAAAATATAATTATAGTCTCTTGGCCTATAATACTGGCCTATAACATCTCTTGGCCTATAACATTCTGGCATGAGAATAAAAATAAAATATATCATACATCATTTTGCTCGGTAACGATGTAGCTTTCTAATGGTCAAAGAATTTCTAAAGGTCGTGCAGTTTTTGTTTAAAAATTTAAAGAAATAAAAAAATCTTTTTTAACTTAATTTAGATGCTATTTATGTATCATAATATAAACGGCTATAGAATAATTATTCACGCATAGTGCTGTAAATCCTAAAACCAAAACCTAATTGTCCTTAATATATCTGTGTAAATGACCCAAAGATCCTAATAAACCAGTCAGCAGAATCTTAATTAAAAAAATGATAAAACCCAATGGAAAATCTAATGAAATACCGATTTGTTCTCAGCCATTTAGCAAGTGCTGATTGAACTCGACTCTAATGAGGTACTGGGGACCATTAAATCTAATCTGTGGTTTAATGTGTTCCTGAGATGTAATTGATACAGGAAAATAGCAAGGGAAAGGTATTTTTGGATATAAACTCCGCCTTTTTTAGGTTTTGACACGAAAAGGGGAATAGCGTTCTTCCAAACTTAACTATTACCTAAACCTATTGATTTACAACTCCAAGTTAAGTTTGCACCTCGCTAAAGTTTCCTATTCTGCTTCAATTATTACAATTGTTACAGAAAGTTGACTTATTTTCGAAGTTTATTTGACTTTTGTAATAAAAGTACTATACAGGGTTATATACCACTATTGGTATACTAAGCGCGAAGGAACTAGTAGTTTTGCATACACTGATCACGTAAAAAATACTTAAACAACAAAATTACATCAAAATTTGTTTGCTAAATTTTTCCTGAAAATCCATGTTTTCTTCTCTAGCTTCGCGCAGCCGTCATATACCGCTTCTCTAATGTGAGCATTTTGTCTATGAAAACATAATCTTAAACGATAGCTCACGTGCTGGTGACAAAAATGGGCGGGTTGCTTGTTAGGGGTGTACACATAGAGTTTTAAGAATTCATCTATTTGAAAAAAAAATGGGTCTGGAATTTTTTAAGTATTTTTTACGTACTCAGCGTATGCAAATCTATAACCTCCTTTGAGCTTAGTATACCAACAGTAGGACACCCTGTATATTAATTTTATTAAAATGACGTAATCGAAGCGAACAAGCATGGCCAGGTAGAAACTCAGACAGACAGACAACACAGAGCATCTGAAAGAACGATACAGTATGTAAAATAAACGCTCTTGTTTTAAAAGTTTCTAATTGCTAAACAACATTTTGAGTTAAAAAACACACTCAATTTGTATACTGCAATAATTGTATCACAATACCACAGTTTACATTCACGAAAATAGAACAACTAAATTGCATAAAACATATGTTATTTTTTTAAAAAGGTAGCTTTGATGTCTTATCCTATACTAGCTGCTCCGCGTAGTTTCACCCCCGTGGCTCCACTCCTGTTGGTCGTAGCGTGATGATATATAGCCTATAGCCTTCCTCGATAAATGAGCTATCTATTATCTAACACTGAAAGAATTTTTCAAATCTGACCAGTAGTTCCCGAGATTAGACCGTTCAAACAAACAGACAAACAAACAAACAAACTCTTCAGCTTTATAATAGTAGTATAGATGACTTCAAAATCTGTGTTATTCCGTTACTGTTCTCCTCAATACGTTTCATAAAAGTTACATAATAACATTAACGCTATGTAAAGCCCTTTATTTAAAGACGTAACCTAGTTCATTACAGTCTCAAAGTTAAAGCTATTATTAGAGCTTAACCCAAGACAATCCAACGTTACAAAACTGTTATTCCATGGAGGTATAATCCGACCATTATGCACAAATTTACATTCCACTAATGGCCGCCGAGTTTTGTTGGAATATTTTAATTATTAAGTGTTTCTTTGCGCAAGTAATGACAGTTTAAGTGAGCTTCCAAGACCTCTGGTTTTGCTGGCAATAGTTTTAGTTACTTTGTTTGGAGAGCCTTCTAGAATGTTCTGGAGTTTCACAACTTTTTTCTTGTTATTTACAAGTGCAAGGGCTTTTCATATCAGTCGTGTTTTACGTTTAACTAGCATTCGGCCATCGGCTTTGGCCGTGTATATTTATCTTGAATCACTCTATCCAAAAGCCGCATCAAAATCCGTAGCGTAGTTTTAATGATTTAAGCATACATAGGGATATAGGGTCAGAGAAAGCGATATTGGTTTATACTACGTAGTAATGACAGTGTTATATTCAATAATATCGGGTACAGTAATGTATACAGTCCTCCACCACTTCTGTCCGTTTATCTGTTTGCAATAAACTCAAACCCTAATGCACGGATTTACATTCTATTTTCACCGCTTGATAGATTGGTTCTCAAGTTTTAGACAACGCAGGCGAAGTCGCGAGCGTAAAACTTATATTGCTCCACCAGAGGCATCGCCCGCGTTTTCAATGAAAAACCTAGCTTTTGTCTTATTCTGGGTTTTCAGCTACCTGCATACCAAATTTCGTTGTGATCGGTTCAGCAGTAAAGAGTAACAAACATCCATCCTTACATACTTTCTCCATTATAATATTAGCAGGATGTGAAATTTTTATTTAAAATTGAGTCACAATATAATATTAATTGCACGCTTGTTATAAAGTGTTAAGTGTTTGAGTTATGTGAATCCGCAAACATCGAGCTTGATGATTTAAAATGAAAATAACATTTCATATTCAATATAGAGTCGGTTTTAACGATTCATTTTGTTTTTTAAGTTCGAAATATATCAAAATAACACTAATTTCGATGTTTAAAATATAGAATAGAATATGAATTTATTCGCACAACAAATAAAAAGATAAAAAAATATAATACTTATAATTTATAAACAATAAAAATATGTAAGTATTTAGAATCTTTATATGCGCGAAAGAAACCTTTTATTTATTTGGCGCATCAAAATATGAAAGCTAAACAAAAAAAGCTTAGGAACCGAAAAAAACTTTACGAGAAATAACTCAAAACCGTAAAATAAGATAAAAATCCACGTGCTTCCGCATTTAATTACTTCCCCTGTCCCACGGGGTATAGGACAGACTGCACTAATGTATTCGTTCACGTTCACACTATGTCGTTACGATTAATTTATCGTTGGACGACTGTTAACTCTATCTGTTCCCGTTATAACGATTATTTGTCGTCAATTTTTGAAGCGAAACTTCTTTAAGCGCGTTGAGAGTAAAATTTCAAGGTCGCGTCATGGCATTACTGACACGTCATGGAGTAAGGCGACGATTTTGGTATCTTGAATATCCTTTTTTATCGTTTAGCGACTTTTGTGCAAAAATCGCAAAAATGTCGTGTATGTTCTATATGACCTCCATTTAAATATATAAGCCACGACATTTAAAACGACACGATAATCTATTGTCACGACAAAGTGGGACCGCGACCTTCCACTGATCAACTACGTAGCTTGCTAGACATGTCTAGATGGAAAAATGACATATTTCTGCGTTATTTATTAATATTTTTCCTAATAATGCAGTTTTTAAGTGCAATGTTACATAAAGGAAAAAATACACATAAAAAACATTAAAATTATATCTTTTTACCAATTATTTTAAACTCACTTTCCATTCGCGGCTTCAACCACTTTTAGAGCCGCTGAAACTCTGGCCAGACAAGACAAGGTAAAATAAAATGCGCACAACTCATTTTAAAATTGTATTACATAAAAATCTACAGCAAATAACCTCTACATTCCCGCATCAGAAATTTTAAATTCTTATTCGCTTACGAATTTAATTCTTTACACATTTCCTTGATTTCAAAAAATTCCGCTTCTCGTGCCAAAATCCCTAAGCATAATTCATGCCATTTCCCTAGAAAGGTCACAGAACAAACAATTTGCTAACAGATTCAAAAGATATTGTAAATTGAAGTTAAGATACTGAACTCTGATACTCTGTGGCTTTAAGGCGGTGAACACGAAATATGTTAAATATCTATCTATATATATATAAAACTCAAAGGTGACTGATATAGTGATCTATCAACGCACAGCCCAAACCACTGGACGTATCGGGCTGAAATTTGGCATGCAGGTAGTCTGGTAGATGTCATAACGTAGGCGTCCCCTAAGAAAGGATTTTAGAAAATTCATCCCCTAAAGGGGGATGAAAACTTATACCATGAAAATTTATCTTTTAGGCGCAAGCGAAGCTGCGGGCAACAGCTAGTTGTATAATAATATTATGATGTAAATAATTAGTAATTTGTTGATATAGTTCATGGGTAGGTACTGTATTTTCGATTATATCTGCATATTTCACGAAGGCTGCAAAACAGTGCTAATTTAAAAATAATTCACTAGCAGAATTTTAAATTGACTTTTTATCTTTCAACCCGGACGGAGCCGGAGCGAACAGTTAGTTTTATAGAAAGCATGTCAATCAAGCAAATTTTATTTTTCTTATTACACAATACACATATAATATTATAATTTACTTACCTACTAATATGTTTTCAAAAAAAAAAAAACATTTATTAACAATAAATTGTTATATTATATTCTTATACCATTAACGTATACAACGATTAATCTATTGTAACTATTTTTATAGCGTTAAGGAAACAATTAATTAAGTTATCTAGGCAGACGTCAGGCTATAGCGAACTCTAGACCGTGCGTTTCGCAAATAACTAATTACTTACTCTTGGGAAATATAATTAATTTCCGTGTGTGTGTGTGGGTTGAGTTATAGGAGAATAGTATTTTTATTTATTTTATTTATTTACTAGCTGTGCCCCGCGGTTTTACCCGCGTTGCTCCGCTCTTGTTGGTATCAGCGTGATGACATATCCTATAGCCTTCCTCGATAAATGGGCTATTTAACACTGAAATAATTTTTCAAATCGGACCAGTAGTTCCTGAGATTAGCGCGTTCAAACAAACAAACTCTATAATATATGTATAGATGTATAGATAATGCAACATCATGAAGCAATTACTGCGCGAAGCAGCTCGACCAACGTGGACGTGGCTCGGCGGAGGAAAATGACATGTGCTGCTCACTCTATGGAACCTGCCTATAAACTCTTCAATAAAACTGTACATAGAAGAAACTTTATAACTAAGTAAGAATTAAAAAGAGTTAATTGAATTACTTAAAAACACGAAAAAGCTCTTGTTTGATTGTAAAATCACTATTGAAGTAATTCTCATGATAAGGTCATAGAATGTTTAGTGTGTCTATAATATTACAAATGCGAAAAGGTTTATTTGTTTATTTGTATATTTTTTTCATGTAATAGAGCAATTTCATGGTATGATTTTTATGTCTAGAAAATTGGGAAGTTAGGAGGCTAGAGAATATATGTCATTTTAAACCGGTGAAACTTTTCATTGCCATAGGACATTCCTGCCACCAGGCGTGTGATGCCGCGAGTATTTAAATAAATTAGTTTTAACTAGCTGTGCCGCATGGTTTTACCCGCAGTGCTCCGCTCCTGTTGGTCTTAACGTGATGATAAATAACCTATAGCCTTCCACAAAAAATGGGCTATCTAACACTGAAAGAATTTTTCAAATCGGACCAGTAGTCCCTGAGATTAGCGCGTTCAAACAAACTCTTCAGCTTTATAATATTAGTATAAATTTATTTTAAGTGCTCTGATAGAATATTTAATACGCTATATTTTTAGGTAAATGATAGTTTCGCCAATAAGTTTTCAATCAAAAACTTGCGATATTTTACTAAAAATATAGTAAATCGCTACCGCTCATGCTTGCACCACATACCGCATGGTCGCACGCGGTTGGTTGGTACGCAAAAACGCTCCGCTCATCCCGTATATTAATGCACGCTCAAGTGTACTGGAGAGCGTATGCAATTTGCATTAGCTATTTTTGTTTAGGTTTTTTTTCAAAAATATTTTATTAAATTTTTTCAGGAAAATTATTGATAAGGAATTTCTTATTTAATAATGAATTGTGATAATAATTGTGAATACTTTATTCTTTAGTTTTGAAGATGTTTTTTGCTCTCTTATCCAATTATTTAAGGTAAATACCTGCAAAATAAAACTCGAATATCGATAATAAAAGACTTTATTTATAAATAAATATTAATAACAATAACTGTCTTTAACGATGCAAGTTCAAAAATAAAAGGAATAAATAATTCTTAAAGAAAATGTAAAGTTTCAACAACGTCTGTGCACAATTCTTTGACTGTGCTAAATATATGCGCTAGAGTGATTCACGAAGTCTTGTAGAATAAATAAATGCTTGAGATTTGATACGCAGACTCGATGCATTACCCGTTGCCGTCACACAAAACCGAGAAAAAAAACAAAAATTAACAAAAAAAAAACACAGGATAGGCATGACGTACCTACATATACCTAACTAAGAAAACCAAAAAGGACTTGTATGCCGAGCACACGTGTAAGAAGTGAAACTTCTTTGGCAAGATTCAATGATACCAAAATCGTCGCCTTTCTCCATGACGTGACGGTATTGCCATGATGCGACCTTGAAATTATACTCTCAACGCGCTAAGAAGTTTCACTTAAAAAAATAACAATGCAAAGAATATAGACAAGATATTTTATAACGCATTAATGACGTCACAGCACTGATTTGCAGATACATTATGACTGAAATATTACGAATGCAAATGTAAATTAAGAACCGCTCTAAAATTCTCACTTTATGGAGCGTGGAGAATGTGTTGGAATAAGTAATAGAACGTATAATCCATCTAGAAGCTTCGAGAACTTACACGCGTGTTATGAAATGCTAGCTTAAAATTATTCATTTATTCGAAATATGCTTTTTTTAATTAAAAAGTAATTTACCTGTTTAAAAATGTTTGTTTTTATACTATATAATATATAATATATTTGTTATTTTAAATGACAGTTAAGCTTATGATAAATGTGCAGAAGCCTTGAAACCATATATTCATGAAATTAAAATATTAATATTCATTCATAAAATTTGAATGAAAACGCTTTCTTGTACACCATTACAAACAGGAAAAAGACATACCTACATATACAGAAGAGAGACGAGCACAAATATTAGCAACTTACATAAAAATGACTATTCCATAAAATCGAAGTTTACCTGAAAAGATAAAAAGACATATTAGTAACTGAATAATACCTAATTATAAAAAGAAACTACAAGGAATCAAAGCAACCAATTACCAATATTGTACATAATAATATATGTACCACTTTAAACTGACCGCCTCCTTGGTACAGTGGTTGTCGCATAAGCCGAGGGGTCCTGGGGCCTTAGACAAATTAACAATTAAAAAACGATAACGAAGTTAGAAAAGGCAAAAATGTATGGGATTGACATACGCCGCGTTAGATCACGTGGTCTATCTAATGTCAATCCCATACATTTTTCCTTTTCTAACTTCGTTATCATTTTTTATTTTAATTGTTACTTTGTCTAAGGCCCCTGGTTCGATTCCCGGTGGAGACGAAGAAAAAAAAATGTCTTGGTCTGGCAGGACACAGAAGGCTGATCACCTACTTGTCCCTAAAGAAAATCGATCAGTGAAACAGATGTATGGATATGCATCTGCCCCTTACACCACTAGGGGACATGGGACTTCACACTTTAAACTGAAAATAATAAAATATTAAACACCCAGTCCATATATCCACTTAAATTTAACACCTTAAACGTTTAAACTAAATACCAAGAATTGTATGAAACTTCGCAACAGGAAAACTAAAACATATATTTTAATAAGAGACTGGCAAGGTGTGAATTCTCGCGTGCCCACAGAAAACCTCAACCTTCTTTGCGATTAAAATTTTTATTTCCGTAGCAAAACGGATTTATTATAAACAAAAATTCTAAACCCAAGTCAGGCTTTAAATTTAAAAAATACCTCACGTTTTTAAATTTAATTTCCGAATTCATGCATTTTTTCGGTTGTATTACAGAGGAGGTTTCTAGCTTAATTATTAAATTATAACATTTTTGTTATTTTAAAGGTTTCTTTAAGAAATATGTATAAAAATATAATAGAAGTGGACCCTTCAAACTTAAATTTAGCTTATTAACTATGTTATTAATTAATTAACGTGTTTTTTTGCATTTCGTTCCTAAACGTTCCTTTTAATTTAAATTGATGAAACATAAAATATATCAAAATCAATAGCAAGATTATATGTATATATTATAGAACTAGAGGTCCGCCCCGGCTTCGCCCGTGGTACATATTTCGCAATAAAAGGTAGCCTATGTCCTTTCTCGGGTATCAAAATATCTCCATACCAAATTTCATGCAAATTGGTTCAGTAGTTTAGGCGTGATTGAGTAACAGACAGACAGACAGAGTTACTTTCGCATTTATAATATTAAGTATGGATGTATACCACTACGCAATCAACGCAAAAATCCTAACCATATAGGTACAATTATCTACTATTACTTTAAATGGGAACAAGTCTCAACTTTCCGAAGAACTTCGCAGACATACACTTAGTACAAAATATCGTTTAATTTACATCTGACGTGTTGCGTCACACTCCAGCTGAGATTAATGAACATACAGGAATGAATGACGCGAAACACAAATACAGCTTACAAATAGATTTACTTGTTTCGTGGGACAGGGACGGATTTGGTCTTCAGAGGCCCGGGTAGGGCAACAAATGAGAGATTTATTTTATTTTGCAATACATTTTAAAATAGCAATTGAATTAAAATACAGTGCTTCAAATTAGAGGGATGAAAGGTTTTAGCTAATGTTTGTAATGTCGTGGTTATCTGTTTTTGAAACATAATACATAAGGCTATTTACAAACTCAAGTGCTATGTGGCTTTTGATATTTGTCGAATAATTTTAGTCTCTCATTTTTAACATCTCCTTTTCGTATAGCATAAACAAAATACCTACCAACCCTACTAATACCATATCACTATATCATATATGGCGACATACATAATAATTATCTTTATGTATCTCTATATTATATTTCATTTGTTTACAGGCTCCTTATTATTTTGTATGAGCCATCGCTTACATCGCTTATACATATTTATATTAACTCGGTCGTATTAGAAACACTGTAAATACAAAATAATAACCATAATATCTAAAAAACAAAATCCCCAAAGCTTGCAACATTAACGCGCTCACTAATCCAGCCCTGAACAAAATATGTTCTAGTTTTACTAAAATAATATTTTATGACGAAACGAAAATTATTTGAATTTATGCGAATGCCGTTTTAGTGAAATTCAGTGTGAGAATAATTTCGAAGTTGGCATACGTATGTGGTTTGAAATGTGTGTGGAATTTGCAAGGACACGTGGTAATTAGTAATTACATATTTATACTAGCGGCCCGCCCCGGCTTCGCCCGTGGTACATATGAAAAATAGATGTTGGCCGATTCTCAGACTTACCCGATATGCACAGAAAATTTCATGAGAATCGGTCCACCCGTTTCGGAGGAGTATGCAGACTAACATTGTGACACGAGAATTTTATATATAAGACTAGCGGCCCGCCCCGGCTTCGCCCCGGCTTCGCCCGTGGTACATAATTATGAAAAATAGATGTTGGCCGATTCTCAGACTTACCCGATATGCACAGAAAATTTCATGAGAATCGGTCCACCCGTTTCGGAGGAGTATGCAGACTAACATTGTGACACGAGAATTTTATATATAAGATGATGATTAATTATGTGTTCGTATTTTAAGAGAGTTTTTATTATAGCATTGTTAAGTGTAGCTTCTACCCTACGGGGTCCTTATAGAAAATTAACTAGAATCTAATTTTTTTTAATAGTACACTCAAAATGTAATTAAAACTGTATCTTATGGAATAATTAAAAAAGCTATATTTATTTGCGGATTCGCCCGGCCGCGTAGTCAAAGAAAACCTATAATATATACTTTTTACTTTTATTTCCCGACCTTCTTACTACTAACGAATTCTATGACTATTTTCCCCACGGACATTCTTCCCTGCTGCAGCTCGCAGATCGCCCGCGATACACGCGGGCTCGATCGCACTGCAGCAGAGGACACCTCCCGAACTCGACACCTCGGACCATTAGGTCCCACCCAGTGCCCCGTCTGTAGTTGCAGGCGGCGTTGCCGCCACTGAAAGGGGCCGTCGCCCCGAACAGTTACCCCGAGGCCTGTGAAGGCCTGCGTGGAAGACCCGACTTGTTGACTATTTTCATACAAAATTTCATCCAAATCGGTTCAATGATTTAAGCGCGAAAAAGAGACAGACATACATATTATAAACCGACAGACAGATAGTTACTTTGCAATTATAATATTAAATATAAATACATATATAGTTTGACTACAGGTCCGCCCCGGCTTCGCCCGTGGTACATATTTCGCAATAAAAGGTAGCCTATGTCCTTTCTCGGGTATCAAAATATCTCCATAGCAAATTTCATGCAAATTGGTTCAGTAGTTTAGGCGTGATTGAGTAACAGACAGACAGACAGAGTTACTTTCGCATTTATAATATTAGTCTGGATTACATATAATTTATAAGGAAATACGAAAAACATATTCTTACATTTATATACGTACCTACTTATACTTAGTGGGTGTATCAATCATTATGTCAAGGGAACTCAGAAGAAACCAGCTTTGAGAGATGGGACACGGTAGGTGTTAGTAATAAAAGTCAGTAATTAATCATATGTGTTTTTTCGCGTATTCTTAGTAATATTATGAAGGTAAAGTTTGTATGTTTGTAGAGGGTAATCTTGGGAAGTACTGATCTGAAAACTCTTTTAAAAAGAAAGCATTATTTAAAGGCAGAAAGAATAAAATTGTTATTAACACTACTAACAATAGCATTGGTGTTAGGTAATACATAAGTATTACATACAATAATAAAAATATATTATATACCTACAGTGCATATAATAATATAGAGCTTCCTCCTTTTTAGAAATCAGTTAAAGAAGGTAAGCTAACTAAGTACTAACGCAATTTCAAATAAAAACCTCATAATATTATCTATATCTACTAATATTATAAAGAGGAAAGGTTTTTATGTATGTATGTATGTATGTGTGATTTTCACGCATAAACTACTGGACCGATTTTGATGAAATTTGGCACAGATAATCTTTAGACCCTGAGAAAGAACATAGGCTACCTTTTATTGCGAAATATGTACCACGGGCGAAGCCGGGGCGGACCGCTAGTGTAATATCAATTTATTTTGCGCCAACAAAAATATACCAACCCGTACTCTACAGGCATTTATTAAAGCCTCTTTTTCTCAACTCGGTTAAACACTTAAACAAATTTAATTTAACAGACATGACAAGGGAGGCATTAGATTTCCAATAAGTTTCACTTGAATAGAAAATCAGCAATGGTGTCAGTGTACACGCAGATGAAAATTCCTTTTATAGGAGATGCGAGATTGGATTTATATGATGAAGTATCTAATAAATAAATAATACGTTTGAATGTTAATTAATTTAATAAAATAAAGATAATTTGAATTTAAAAAAACAAATAGGAACCTACTGAATAAATATTAGAATAGCGATAATTCAAAAATAAAACGCAACATTTTTATAAATAACGTAGAAGCTTGTGGTAGACGTTTATAAGTAACTAGCGATCCGCCCCGGCTTCGCCCGTGGTACATATTTCGCAATAAAAGGTAGCCTATGTTCTTTCTCAGGGTCTAAAGATTATCTCTGCCAAATTTCATCAAAATCAGTCCAGTAGTCTATGCGTGAAAACCATACATACATAATTACAAACCTTTCCTCTTTATAATCTTAATATGTATATATACATATATATAAATCTCGTGTCACAATGTTTGTCCTCAATGGACTCCTAAACCACTTAACCGATTATAATAAAATTCGCACACCAAGTACAGTTCGATCCAACTTGAGAGATAGGATAGTTTAAACATGTAGGTACCACGGGCGAAGCCGGGGCGGACCGCTAGTATTAATATAGATATGTTATTCATAATTAATTAATAATTATTTTCGAGTAACAAATAAATTAAATTTTCTTACATTCACGATGATTAAATAGAGAGAGCACATTCGTATAGTTACTATCACCACAGATTATATAATAACTAGCTTCCCGCCCGCGGCTTCGCCCGCTTTGTCTAAAAAATAATAAATTATATACTAAAACCTTCCTCTTGAATCACTCTATAAGATATTAAAAAAAACCGCATCAAAATCCGTTGCGTAGTTTTAAAGATTTAAGCATACATAGGGGCATAGGGACAGAGAAAGCGACTTTGTTTTATACTATGTAGTGATATATTACAGCAAAAACGTTTAGGAATCGTATGAAATTCTTTAATCCCGAAGGGTTTATAATTAGGATCGTATTCGGTGAGCACACCTGTATCGTTGTTGATTTAAAGATGGTGGAAGGTGCATATATTTATTTTAAATTCAGTTTTCATCGATATAAATAAGATATAAAATTACCTATATATTTGTTGTACTTACGGACAATTCTTAAACAATAATAGGTATGTATATTATAATAGAGTAGAAAAAAAGAAAAAATAAAGTTTACGTTTGGTCTCACTATTAATTGTTGTAATTTTCTTTGCCCTAATTTTTTATTATATTACCGTGACCGATTTAAAAAAATATTTTACCTTTAGACATATCTTGTGAGAACTATAGTTTAAATTATATTCCAATCCGGGTCAATCCAGGCGAAGCCGCGATAATAGTTATCAGTCACAGATGTCGCATTCACCCAAATGATGGGTGAATGCTACATCCTTAACATTTAAAAGTCGGGTTTTCTGAATCGTATCCAGTGACCATTAATTTGTGTAAAATGTCACACCGAGTCTTGATAAATGTGACATTTTATTTTGTTACGAATGTATTTAATATTTCTGGGGAATATTTATAAAAAAATATTCTATGTATGTACGTGGAAGAGATTAATAGACTGTGTTTATTTGAAGACGATTTTTTGTATGTTTGTTCTATAAATATACAGCGATTTCAAATAGCGGACATTTTATAATACACTAGCGGCCCGCCCCGGCTTCGCCCGTGGTACATATGAAAAATAGATGTTGGCCGATTCTCAGACTTACCCGATATGCACAGAAAATTTCATGAGAATCGGTCCACCCGTTTCGGAGGAGTATGCAGACTAACATTGTGACACGAGAATTTTATATATAAGACTAGCGGCCCGCCCCGGCTTCGCCCGTGGTACATATGAAAAATAGATGTTGGCCGATTCTCAGACTTACCCGATATGCACAGAAAATTTCATGAGAATCGGTCCACCCGTTTCGGAGGAGTATGCAGACTAACATTGTGACACGAGAATTTTATATATAAGATTTTAAAACTATTTTCGCGTAGCTTCACTTGTGTGACAATTGACAGACGTACCATCTCTTATTCGCTAGCATAAAGTTTTCTCAACAAAATGTAGCCTAGTTTTAGTCAATTTCTATTCAAAATTTTATTAAAATCAGTATAGACAAACAGAGTTTTAGAGATTTGTTTTAACATATCTCCACTATTAAAGTTGTGTCCTAATAATTAAAACGTTAATATTAATATAAATATACTAGCGGCCCGCCCCGGCTTCGCCCGTGGTACATATGAAAAATAGATGTTGGCCGATTCTCAGACTTACCTGATATGCACAGAAAATTTCATGAGAATCGGTCCACCCGTTTCGGAGGAGTATGCAGACTAACATTGTGACACGAGAATTTTATATATAAGATATATAAAAAATAATATCTCACTAATACCAATACTGTAAAAGGATTGGATGTGTTTGTTACAGTTAATCTAAAACTGAAACATTTAAAATTCTTTCAGGTCTCACAATCTATAAAGGTAATCTGACAATGGATGCTTTTTTGTATGTTCTATAAATAATCGTAAACTATGATCATATTGTGATGATCTTCAGCAAAGAATTGAACATGCTCCCACGAAGGGTTCTGAATTGGTACGATCAACCTTCGATAGCGTACAACATGCGAAGCCGAGGTGCACAACTAGTATATATTAAAATAGGGTCTTACAAAATACAAAGGTTACAGTATTATAAACATTTTGTTGAAATATTTAAAAAAGGGCAAAGTAAAAGTTTAAATGTGGTCCGAAAAATTGTCAAAACGGCAGAAGTTTTATATTCCTTCACAATGAATTTCGCCTTTTTATGCTAAATTCGTGAGTAAAATATTTTAAAAGCACATTATATTTTAAGGGTTTTTTCTGATATTAAAGTTATAGCTGTCGAGCAGGCTTCTATTTATTTTCGGTGAAAATAATTTAAATTTTACAGAATTACTATTTATAAAACACAGAATTTCAACCAATATAATTCAAATTTAACTATCATTAAAATTATAAAAAATTTCGCGCGTTGAGAGTAAAATATCAAGGTTGCGTCATGGCAATACCGTCACGTCACGGAGTAAGGCGACGATTTTGGTATCTTTGAGTCTTGCCAAGGTAGTTTCACTTCTGACACGTGTGCTCGACACACATGCTTTTTTATTACGTAGATAGCCTTTATTTAATTACAGTAATATTTTCTATAACTTTAATTGAACTTTTTCTAACAATTAATTTCACTTAATGACTTCTCGGAACAAACATAGATTAACTTAAGCATAACTTAGCACTAACTTAGCCCTTAATCATTTTTACGAACCGTTAATCACCAGCTCTTTAATAAATCCAAACAATAGCGAAGTTTTCTAATCAAAATTAAAGTTATTTCTCAAGTTACGAGAAGTCACTTAAGTTGATTAAGTGTAGTGTACACGACATATATAAATTGCAACTGTAATTCCTTCGGCTTTAGCTCGGATGTATTGTTTTGAAATCGCTTCAGTTGTGTATACATTTCCTAACAGAAAGGTTGTGGCTTCTTCCATATAATATATAGTAAGTATAATTGTGATAGTAGAAGGCTTCGTTTATGTTAATTAAAAATATATCTTTGAAACTCGTAACATATTTTATTAATACCTTGCCCTGGATTTCACCCGGTTGTCCCGCGATAAAAAGAGCTGTAGATGTTGTGTAGTTAGAGAAAGAATTATCATTATCGTATAAGTACTTCGGAAGATTACTACCTGCAAACATATAAAATTTTAAAACCTACCTCTGTAACGGGTAAAGTATTTAAGCAAATAATATTGTTTTTTCATGAAAATTTTCTCGAAATAAAAAGTTTAAGTGGTTACATTTGCGCCAATGCTATGAAAAAAACAAAAAAAAATGTATGTCTTGATGATGAGCTAACAGATAACTATTAAACGAATTCAAAAGCAAACTATTACAAAATGCTTTCTTAGCATTGACTTTCAGTCGTAAAACATGTCATTCACATAGTATACATTATATTATCATCATTAGTTTACATTACAAACTAGCTGCGTCCCGCGGTTTTACCCGCATTAATCCGCTCCTGTTGGTCTAAGCTTAATGATATATAGCCTATATATAGCCTTCCTCGGTAAATGCGCTATCTACCTAACACCGAAAGAATTTTTCAAATTGGACCAGTTGTTCCTGAGATCAGCGCGTTCAAACAAACAAACAAACTTTTCAGCTTAATATTAGTATAGATTCCAACTCGAACAGAAGTAAAACCCGATGGGATAGCTAGTTGTAATAAAATTCAATAACACTTAAAATTAATTATTGCAAAGCATTCCCTCGCGAACGGGAATAACAATTGCCACGTCAAATAATATAAAACACGACAAACGCATATTTGATTGGATGAATATTGATAAATAAAGTGCCAGTTCACTTGACAAATTGAAGTATTATTATATTTTAAAAATATCATGTGGGAAGTTTGTTTGGATAAGCTTTAAAATACGGAAGCCATATTTTAATCATTTTATTTCGTTGTATTCCATATTATTTCGTGGGTATTTATTTTTTGTATAGCATTTGCCATTTAGAACCAAATTAAAAGATAGGATAGTTTTTTACCTCAGTTTGAACCACAATATTCAAGTATTTTGGAGTCGATTCGTTACTACATATTTATAAAATAATGTGAAGGGAAGACCTTATTTATCTTATTTGTATTACCTACTATGAAGAGACTAGATTAAGTTTTGATTAAAAAAATTGGTAGGTTGTAAACTACATTTTATACATAGTCATAAATGTTAACGGTACCTAATCTATACTAATATTATAAAGCTGAAGAGTTTGTTTGTTTGAACGCGCTAATCTCGGGAACTACTGGTCCGATGTGAAAAATTCTTTCGGTGATATATAGCCCATTTACCGAGGAAGGCTATAGGCTATATATCATCTCGCTAAGACCAATAGGAGCGGAGCACTGCGGGTAAAACCGCGGAGCACAGCTAGTGTTGGGATAATTGCTTGTTCAGCCAGTTAAGTAATATGTAAAAATTCGACATCAAATAGTCATTTGTAAAATCAGAACAGTATTTTCAACATCAACAAAAATATACCATAACACCGCGGCTCGCCTGCCACCTGTCAACAACGTATTTGCATATGGGAAACATTTTCGTTACATTTTTGTCATAACCAAACGGAATATGATAGTTAAATATTGTATATTGATGTATATTAACAATAAAGATGAAGAGTTTGTTTGCTTGAATGTAGTAATTCAGTAACTACTGGGCTGATTTTATTGTGTCTTAAAATATTCAAAATCCAAAAGGCTCTCTACTTAAAATCAATATAAATCATTGCTGGTGACCGCGCTCTCTTTAAAGTGTTCGAAACGCCAGGATAAATAGTAAGTATTTGAATAAACCATGTTTTAAATCGGTTAAGAGGTGAATATACAGGGTGTCCCACTATTGGTATACTAAGCGCGAAGGGCCTTGTCGTTTTGCATACACTGATCACGTAAAAAATAATTAAACAACAAAATTACGCCAAAAAAATTTTGCTAAATTTTTCCTGAAAATTCATGTTTTCTTCTTTAGCTTAGCGCAGCCGGCATATACCGTTTCTCTAATGTGAGCATTATGTCTATGAAAACATAATCTTAAACGATAGCTCACGTGCGGGTGGCAAAGTTGGGCGGGTTGCTTGTTATGGGTGTACAATATAGAGTTTTAAAAATTCATCTATTTGAAAAAAAAATACGTTTGGAATTTTATAAGTATTTTTTACGTACTCAGCGTATGCAAAACTATAACCTCCTTTGAGCTTAGTATACCAACAGTGGGACACCCTGTATAGATTATAGAGTGAATATATTGTTTTATAAATGATTTACATATATTATTCTATCTTTTAATATATCGATTACCACTAGTAGGCCCTTTTTGACCCTGTATTAAGAATAATGACTGATGATACCAAAACCCCTAAATACCAACAAAAATCATGCACAACACGCGATAATCGACCTTATCGCCCCTCTACCCCCACCAGCATTAAGCTGAAAACAGCTTGGACAGCGACTTATTTACATCGGTAATTCTTAGCGTGAACAAAGGCCCAAAATAAACTTTGATGGAATTAATCTTCTGCCCGTCGAATGAATAATCCCTTTCGTATAATGGTCTATTGTATAGAAATTTACGTCACAAGCTATTACTTACGTTCATTCCGTTGTATTATGTTTTGCATTAAAAACCATTAACATGTTGATAATCGTTGGGTTTTTAGGGTTGGCAGCCATACTGTTATCTATGAATTTATACATTTGCTATCCGTCCCGGCAAACATTAATCTTAAAACTTCCCGTAAGTTCCCGTAAGTATGAAAAATAGATGTTTGCGGATTCTTAGACCTACCCTAACAACAAAATTTCATAAAAATCGGTCAAGCCGTTTTGGATGAGTATAGTAATTAACATCATGACACGAGAATTTCATATATATTAGATATAGAACAACTGGTTGTATTGCGGTCTTCAGATACTGTTTTTTTATCAGAGACAGTTTTTATAACAATATTTTTATTACAAAAAATAAAGCAAATAATATAATGCCATGGCCGAGTCATATAAAACATAAATATGCTAGAGATATATAAGGAAATCGCGAGATTACGCATTGCGGGAGGGTAGTCGGTGTTTTGGGAAGGCGCCAATATATATATATACATAATATATCACTTCCATATAAGCTTTTAGATAACAGTTGAGGAAAATTTAATTAAATCCCTATATTATCGAAAGAATATGGTAATATCCTAATCTTTACGAATTACATAAACATACATATTGTGAAGAAAAAACTAAAATAACCAACATCAATCGTGACGTCATCGCGCCATTTCATCCCCCCTTTTACATGCATTCGGTTTTGTTTTCTTGAAAAAAAATTATGCCTTGGTCTTTTCTAATATTAAACTTATCAAACTCAAACATTTATTTATTCAATTAGACATCTTCTAGAAGCACTTTTGAATCGTCATTACATAATATTTATAACATACTAGCGGTCCGCCCCGGCTTCGCCCGTGGTACATATTTCGCAATAAAAAGTTGCCTATGTCCTTTCTCGGGTATCAAAATATCTCTATACCAAATTTCATGCAAATTGGTTCAGTAGTTTAGTCGTGATTGAGTAACAGACAGACAGACAGAGTTACTTTCGCATTTATAATATTAGTATGGATTCGGAAAGCAATATCTATGGAGAAGAAACTCTATCTTTTTTTTCAATTTCATCAAAATGGCTTCAGTGCTTTAAGAGTGATAGCATTACAGAGTTGCATTCGAATTCATAAAATTAGTAGCTATGCAACTTGCAAAGACATAGGTACATAACCTATAACTGAAGTTATGTTATTAATTAACGCAGTAGAAAACAATGATTATCCAAATTTATTTTTTTTATATAATATCTGATCGATAAATTTTTGTAGCTTTTAAAAAGTAAAGCAGACATAGTTATTGTCGCCGTTTATTTATTAGTATGGAAAAACCGATACTTTTAATATATCCGTTCCAACGTTGGTAGATCGTTACAAATCGTTACCTGCTGATATTGTGGCATTTGCTGCCTTTACACTTACTGGCTTACGGTCACATTCCAATCCAAATGATTATTCTAGCTGTTGTAACTAAGCTGAGCCAATATGAGCACATTATAACTAGTGCGATAAATACATAAAATCTTTTTTTTTCGTCTAACAAAACGTAGAACTCTTTTATATCGCCGTTGAAGTCGGAAGAAGAATATAATTTGTAATAATTGTTTACAGAGACGTTTATTACATTTATTTGAAACTAAATTTAAATACGCTACGAACAATAGAAACGGAGCATGAAATAAAAATGTCATAAATTGTCGTAAAAAGTAGAAAAAGAGGGCCATCGAAGAGACTGTTGATAGCAGTAAAATGTCATATTATGTTCTCCTATCAATTACTGCTGAACGCGCCTGAAGACAGTAACACTACAAAAATTCTTTGGACAGTAGAAATTGGTAAGCTGGTGGCTATTTCCAGTACACTTGCCCAAGTAAACATGGCTCTATCATTCATAGCTATAACTCGAAGGTAGAATGACCCTACGCCCTGAATACTAAACGTAATACAAACATTTTTACACTTGGCCATTTCGTCCCAAACGAATATTGGATATCTACATAGACTATAATATAAGAATAGTTGTTAATCTTCCATTGATATTTGTTAAGATTAAAATTCATACCTACTATTATGTTACTTAAGTCAATAATTTGGATAAATATCGCGAAATGATTTCCAATTCGAATATAAAAATAAGGAACTAAATTACGAAGAGATATTACAATTCTATTCATTCGTACAAAAATGTAAGCAGATTATGGTTACTTACAGTGAAATATAACGCTTTATATATATTTTTATCTTTTCTATTTCAACGTAATTCAAAGTATTAAAAATGAATATAAATAAAATAAATTCACGTTAATACTAAAAATATGCATCCGCAAATAACATTTCATTGGTTTCTATTAATATAATAAAAAGCCAATGAACATTCCACAGAGGGATCAAAAATAAAAATAGACTATAATATGATGCGCCCATTCATCGAGAATTGACCTTTTAAATATTAACTAGCTGAAATTCGCGGCTTTACTCACGTGGTATTCGGGTAAAGCTTGTATTGTAATCGGGATAATATGTTCAAAGTTTTATTCAGGCAAAGGGCACAACTTTGTTTGTATTATCTAGCTTATGTGTTATTCTGGTACATAAGTTACAACACTGCCAAGTTTCATCAAAATCCATTGATTAGTTTTCACGCAAAAAACATGTATCTATTACAACAATTACATAAGTAAAAAAATCAATAAATAAAAAATGTTGTGTGGTTTTATGAAACCACGATAAAAGTGAAACTGTTCGAACGGTTCTGAACACTGCTTTGTGTAGCGCATGTCGCGTGACGGTCGGCTGCCGAGTAGGTATACCTACTAGGCAGAATTACGATACGTACGCGACATGCGCTACACAGACCAAAAAGTTTGAGACGATATAATAAAAGTTTCACTTTAATATAATACACTAATAATAATACCTAATTGTTGATTTTACTCGCGTATTATAAATTTGGAAGACTTTTTAGCGGAATTCAAACGTGATATTTTGAACATTATAATATTTATAGAAGGCTCAGTAGAATAGCAACCAAAATCGCGTGAAAAAGTTAGTTAGTTCTATAGCAATATGTTGAAATGACTTGGTGTTCGAGAATTGCGATGTCAGCCTTACGCAATATGTGATATTATGTTATGTATTTTTCTTATACTTATCATGGTGAATTGTTTTGTTTAATAATAAATCGAATAGTGGGTATAATATGTACCTATCTACTATGTTATAATAATTATACCTATATGTTAGGTGTGAAAATATAAGCATTTACACTATTGCTTATTACTATTGAGACTAGGTACTTTTTTAAGGTCACGTTTAGTTTCCATTTTCCATTCAGCTGAGTTAATTTTATCATGAATAATCATAATTATCTGTTCTTTATGCGTACATATGGTATTGTAACCAACTATTAATACCTTTGCCTAACTGAAAAAAGTATCAAATCAATAAGTGACCTTTAAATCAGTTGTTAAAGCATTTGAAAAAGTTAAGGGTGCACTCACACACATCAGTCACCGTCAAGTCACCGATGACTGATCGGTGACGGTTTGTGTACGTATCCACAAACACCAGTCACCGTCATGTTGTCCGTCAGTCACGTCGCCGGTTTGACTGAATCATTGAACACATACATCAGGTTAGTCAGTGATTAGACGTGTGTCACGCTAGAGAACATGTAGCAATTATTGACGGTAGCACGACGCTGACTGAACTGAGACGTGACGGCACCGGGTGAGTGGGGATAAAAGTATGATACATGTATGGAAAGATTATTTGACGTGCCTGACCGGTGACGTCACTGATAGATTTCGTGCCGGCGACTGTCGTGTGGGAACAGAGTCATACTAGAACTATTGATACATATTTTTTTTTAATCCTGTCCGGTGACGTGCCGTGACGGTGACTGATGTGTGTGAGTGCACCCTTAAACTAAATATACCGTACAAAAATGGTGGTCCACAAAGTCGGAATTTATTTTTATTTTCCGACAATTGCCGGGGTAAATTTGGTCATTTGGTTTTGTACGGCATCTGTGTCATACTATTTCTATACTGCTTTTAATCCATTATTCCGCAACGCCGTACAAAAATCAAGGAGACAAGGGGAAAAAATCTCTACCTGTACCTACTTTCGAATTCTCATCTGCACTCAGGTGGACAGCTTACAAGTGACGGCATAGTGCTGAATCTTATTATTGTATGCTCTTGTATCGTTCTAGATAGGTCACCTGATGGTTCAAATGACCCATCATTTTTTCAACATGGGCCTGTAGTCTACATTACTTGACGTACTACAAGCGAAGTAAAAAAACATAAATTTCCTGTATTTTCAGATATGAGATATGAAAACACGTAGAGTTTTTGCACAGTGAGTAATATATATAAATATGTGTGATTGATCGCTCCAACGTTAACCCGAAGGCATATTGTATGTGTAGTTTATGAATAATTTTATTTGTTCCGATATCGTTTATTGAAAACAAACACGGTACGAATGTTTGAACCTTTTCGGATATTAGCTTCTTACATTTTTGCTTGAATTTTTAGTATTTTCGTTGTTTTGTTTTGCGTAAGTCGAGTGGTGTGTTGGATTTTTAAAGGGTAAACATGTACCTACCTATAGGCTACAATCTATATGCTTACGGCTTCGGCTTTGGACGCTTTTATTTTGTAAGTATTCAATTTATATTTTTAAGCTAGCTGTGCCCCGTGGTTTTACCCGCATTGCTCTGCTCCTGTTGGTCTTAGTGTGATGATATATTATAGCCTTCCACGATAAATGGGCTATCTTTCACCGAAATAATTTTTCAAATCGGATTAGTAGTTCTTGAGATTTGCGCGTTCAAACAAACAAACTCTTCAGTTTTATAATATTGGTTTAGATAATAGCTGCACCCGTAATAATTAGAGGATAATAAAGATTTAATATATAACCGTTTATGCAACGAAATGGAAGCTCTCAAAAAGATTATTTTTTGTTTCTTTAACATTTTTACTGCTACTCCGCTTCTATTTATTTATTTATTTATTTATAACACTTCTTCTAATGGACGTGGTGTGATGTAATACAGCCTTATAACCTTCATTGATAAATGGACTATCCAATTTTAAATGCGATGTATTCATATTATTATTTAGTCCTACGATTCTAACACTTCACAGTCTGTAATATCTAAATACATAATCAATAAACACGCAATGTATATCTATATAGCGTAGGTATATACGTAAATAACACACTATCAAAGCTAGGTAACTATGTAAGGTTTTGACACCAAGCGCTTGCAACTACTGCCTCAGGCGTTAATAATGTTAATATACTATGTTGAGATACCGAGTTCACAAAGTTTTATTCCTATGAGAATAACTTTGTTATCGTTTCTTACAAATAACTTGTAAAGTTACAGATTTTTGTTACAGAAAATAGATAATATATTTTCCCATATTATAGGTACACAACCAAACAAATATTATTAACTAGCTTTCCACCCGCGGCTTCGCCCGCGTTTTCAAAGAAAAACCCGCATAGTTCCCGTTCCCGTGGGATTTCCGGGATAAAACCTATACTATGTGTTAATCCAAGTTACCATCAATATGTGTGCTAAATTCCATTGTAATCGGTTTAGTAGTATTTGCCTGAAAGAGTAACAAACACACACACATCCTCACAAACTTTCGCATTTATAATATTAGTAGGAAGGATTCATCCACTAAGATGATACATCAAACTTAGCATATCCGTTTCGCCATTTTTCATAATTTAACATAATTCATTGTTCAGCTATTGAAGCGTACAACGAACAAACAAACAATGCATATTTAGAATATTCATACGACATTATCTCCATAAATTAACTACATTTATGATAATATTATGCGATTAACTCAACAATTAATGACCCATAATGCGTCGTAAAGTTGAAACGTGGTTAACCTACCGTTAAGGCTTTACTTTGTATACTTACTTACTTACTTACTTATATATACGCAACTGCTTTTTATTTAACCGACTTTGAAAGTGCTGATTTATACTTTTTGAATTGAAACTTCTTTAGGCGCGTTTAGGGTTAAATTTCAAGCAATCATCGCGTCGCGTCATGGCAATACCGTGACGTCATGGAGTAAGGCGACGATTTTGGTATTTATCTTTGAATCTTGAAAAAAAATTCTGACACGTATACTCGGCACTCACGATCTTTTCTCTGTGTTCTTATGTAGCCTATGTCTTATTCTGGGTCTTCAGCTACCTACATAACAAATTTCATTGTAATCGGTTCAGTAGTTTTTACGTGAAAGAACATCCATCCATCCATCCTCACAAACGTTTAAATAATATAACATTAGTAGGATTGTGGTAGGATTAGTAAGATATTATTTTTAAGCAAACTATAGACATAAAAAGTGCTTGTAATCCACAAATGAATTCCTTGTACATCATCTACATAATATTCTCACTTCTAATATTATTGTTTACTTTAATAATAAAATGTGAAAAGAAATACAAAAACTGATTAATTCAAACATTAATATTTCCGAGTTCCAAGGTCCACGCCCTTTCTTTGAGGCTTTAGAGAAAATGCTTAGTCTTTTGATACGAGAAGAATAGAAGCAAATTAATTTGACGAAAAAAACCCATTGATATAAAATGATTATATTGATCCTACTCGACATTTGCAGTTTTTTTAGCTTTAGAAAGTCCAAATAAAAACCGGCCAAGTGCGAGTCGGACTCGTGCACTGAGGGCTCCGTACAAATTATTATGTTGTAACTCTTAAACGTATGTTTTAGAAATTTTTCCTTTATCTGTACTATAAGCTTGATACTTTCACGCGTTTCTGAGGAAAATGGTTTTGATAGACAGACATTTGACAGGCAGGCGGACAACAAAGTGATCCTATAAGGGTTCCGTTTTTTCCTTTTGAGGTACGGAACCCTAAAAATAACAAATTAAAAAGCAGTTGAAGCTAGTTTTTATTAGAAAAAGCTTAAAATAAACAGCGTTGGCGTAACGACTTTTAAATGTACCAAACTTTATTCTAGTTTATATTCAACTTTGGTTTTATATTCTATTATTAGTACCTTCTAATCTATACTAATATTATAAAGCTGAAGAGTTTGTTTGTTTGTTTGAACGCGCTAATCTCGGGAACTACTGGTCCGATTTGAAAAATTCTTTCGGTGTTAGCTAGCCCATTTATCGAGGAAGGCTATAAGGCTATAAAAGTGGAAAGCTAGTGAGCAGATAATTAAAAAAAAAGTGTGAGTGCCGAGCTCACGTGTAAGAAGTGAAACTGCTTTGACAAGATTCAAAGATATCAAAATCGTCGCCTTACCCCATGACGTGACGGTATTGCCATGACGCGACCTTGAAATTTTACTCTCAATGCGCAAGAAGTTTCACTTCAAAATATCAATTGAATTTAAATCCTCGATTTTTTACTTAAGATGGAAGCTTAACCATTGAGCCCATTCCTTATTATGCATGATATAATAACATAATACGTCATTATAAATTATCATCACTCAGAGCGTTTTGTTAAAAAATATAATGGCGATGAATTTTATAAAAGGTATTGTTAGAGTTTTCGTTTCAAAGACTTATATTGTTGCCAGAATAATATCTTATAACCTATCGAGACTCGAGAGGTGAAAAGAATAATTTCAAAGGTTTTTAATGAACAATTTAGGATTCAAATTTTATTAATAACTAGCTGTGCCCTGCGGTTTTACCCTTCTCCGCTTCTGTTGGTCAGTTGGTCTTCTTCAGTTCTCCGCTTCTGTTGGTCTTAGCCTTCCTCGATAAATGGGCTATCTTACACTAAAATAATTTTTCAAATCGGACCAGTACCTAGTTCCTGAGATTAGCGCGTTCAAACAAACTCTTCAGCTTTATTTTATTAAGTAGGTATAGATTAGAGTAGGAAATGAAATGAAAAATGAAATGAAATGAAATCAATTTATTTGTCCATTTATGTTTTAAAATTAATGTACGACAGTGGGTACCAAACTAAGTGAAATACTAGGAACGTCTAAAAATGAATTATTTAGATAACAGCTTCTAAAACGTCACAATGCATGACGAATGTTTATGCCGATTAATAAAACCTCTTCAGACCTTTTTCGTAGAATTTTTAATAAAACAATTGCACACTGCATAAATTATTATGTGTTCCGTTTGACGTCCGTAGTCCATTATGGGAGAGAGTACATCGCCTTTTTCCCCGTGAAGTCGCTAGATGGTGCTAGTTTTAAGCCCGTCACGTGGTACCGCCGCCAGCGCCGCGAGTGGTGGGAGACAAAACTCACCACAGTCCCAGCAAGCCACCAGAAATATTCTCATTGTTGCGTCGTTTTTCAAACCGTACGCAAGTCGTTAGATTATATGTAATTTTAAAATTCTGTATTTTAAATTACATATATACATAATTTAAATTTAAATAATAATTTTATACGAACTTTCGAGATTGAAGTAGAAAGTTCAGTTTTTTCTTTTTAAATAGTTTTTATTTAAGTCCGTTACGTTTCATAGTGAAATGAATATTCAAGTGTTACCTGCGTTATCGTTATTTCAAACGAATAACGAAAATCGGATTTATTTGAAGTTTAAATCTGCAACCACGAGCGTGGCATCGCGACCAAGTCTATAGCGCAGGCCAAGGGCCTACCGAATCGTGTCGAGCGTCTTAACAGCGCGTCTTCTACGTGTTCCGAGCTGAGTTCTTCTTGTTCGGGGTCCAGCGACGACGAGGAGCCGCCGCAGCGTGTATGGCGCCGCCAGCGCGCGTTCAGCCGCTCGTGTGCAGGTTTGAGATTTTGTCTCAACACGGTGAGTCATGTTATTAATACATTATACGTGATTTTCGATGATTTCAATACAAATCTTTCAACGTTAATGGTTATTACTGGATGTTACGCGTTAGATAACCTATTTTCACAAATATCGGTTTTAAGATTAATTGCCGAAAGCAGATTCGAAACGTGTTTTGATCTTTTGATTTTATTCCTCCTTGAATCGTATTCGCTACGCGGACATTCTAAATGTATGTGAATTGTGCCTTCCTTTTCCGAATTGAGGGTAAATATCAAAAACGAATTGTTAATCTCGTTAGATTAGAAAATTCATCCGATACGAGTCGAATCAAGTAGAATGTAGTTGCCTATATCTTGTAAGCACAATAGAAATAGGTAAATTATTACGAATTCTTACAAATTTATTAATAATTTTTGCCTGACGCATTAAATTAGTCCGCGACTCTGTGCCTAATTACTGCTTAATTTAAATGCGACTTCTATTCTCTATACAAATAAACTTAAGAATGAATAGAAATGCTTTGAAGGGGATTATTGATAGGTTTAAAGTCATATAAAATTCCTCCCGCAGTGGAAAGAATTTTTAACTTACTAACGTGATTAGTAGCATATGCAGATAGGCAGATTTGATAAGTTGGTTTAAAACTCGTCACAATCAGTTTTTACCAGTACATTCAATAACCGTTAAGATTGACTTTTTAAGTCGTTTCAAATCATTTTATGAATACAAAAGGAAACACCAAAAGAATAAAAAAAGGGGGGGGGGAGATTTTCAACAAATAAAAGCTCAAATTAATCTCGTCACCCTCGAATACCATGTAATTCGAAAACCATAGTTTTCACTTAAGAGGTAATAATACTTATTTATTCTTTAACTCTGACATCATACTTTATGTCTTTGAAGATTCAAGTCACTATCGAAAATCAGAGGTTCGTCAAACAAACACCATGACTATTGTTAATCACCCCTTTTCATAATTAAGAAAAGCAAGTTCTGCAAATACAGAGTAATTTTCAATTTCACACCCACTGTTAACTGTGACATGACATACTCAACATAAAATCATAAATTTTTATATTTGCGAGGCTATCGACTACCCGTACGTATCGACGCCTCCTATATCCTTGTATCACTATTGTATACCATATCGATATTATAATTATAAAGACATCATAAACGAAGGTCAATTACTTAAGATAACGTATCAGCCCTTCGGGCTAGCGTCAGCACAAAGAATGTTTGCAACAGTCACAAACTGGACTGCTGAAGAACCAAGGGACTGTGGCCTTTACTTGGTGATTTATATGGGCAATGATTTGCGTTCACCAGAACAGCATGTTCACCACATTGAAACGAAATGAAATGAAATGAAATGAAATGATTTATTTTGCAAGAAATGTAAAAAAATTACATATGTTATATTGTTTCATTATTCCGCACAAATCGTCAATTAATTGGCTTGCAGAGACTTTGGAATTGCAATTCAACTCAATTCAATTCGAAATAAAGTTCGTCTCTAACCTACTTTGGAATATCAATCCGATAGAATCTATTCTGACACCCGAGCGTTGCTAAGATTTTCTACGAATGGTTTGGAGCACGGAAGCAAATTTGAAATTGGCGATGGAAATTAAACTGAAAGTGTCAGTGCCTAAAAACAGGCTTAATAGCAGGCAGTTGGTCCCTCAAGCAGGCACACCACCTCTTAGGGTTTCTCAACTTTGCAACCTTCATCACCCTCCGGGGAAGGATGCACTGCCGCATGCTATAGCGCCAAGGGAACGCCTCTCGGGGCTTATTACCTTTGCAACCTTCATCACCCTCCGGGGAAGGATGCACTGGCGCACGCTGCAGCGCTACAGAAACGCCTCACAGGCTTATCACTTTTGCAACCTCTATCACCCTCCGGGTAAGGATGCACTGGATCACGCTGCAGCGCTACACGAACGCCCCACGGGCTTATTATTATTTTTGCAACCTCCATCACCCTCCGGGGATGGATGCAGTGGCGCAGCACGCTGCAGCGGTACAGGAACGCCTCTCAGGCCTTTTATTTTGAAACCTTCATCACCCTCCGGGGATGGAAGCACTTACGCACGCTGCAGCGCCACAGGAACGCCTATCAAGGTTTGTCATCATTGCAAATTTTATCACCCTCCGGGGAAGGATGTACTGACACACGCCACAGCGCTACAGGAACGCCTCTTTGGGCTAATCAACTTTGAAACCTTTGTCTCCCTCCGGGGAAGAATGAACTGCCGCTCTTGTTAAAGATCTAGTTCAAAAACATCTTTTAAAAGCAAGTAAGTGAAAAAACAAGTATAATATCTACCAGCCGTACCCAATTCACAGGATAGTCTTGGCAGTGAATGAAAGGACCTTGGACCCAGTGCCATTGAAATGTTTGCAGTAATAGCTTTCCTAATCTTGACTGTCGAGGTAGTAAGAAAAAATTTCATTCAAAGGAAGAACGAAATCTCTTTGACAAGAGTTATTAGTTTGAATGTTTGAACACTTCACAACCATCTAGGGCTGTACAGCTAGGAAGCCGAATTCTCGCGCAATTGCACCGGCTCCTACTACAACGTGCTCGAACAGTCGACACAAACATTTCCATTCAGAGGGGAATTCTAAATATAAATTTTAATCACACCTCAAACAGCTTACGTTATTTCAAGTAAGACAGTCTTAAACAACCGGCTCTATTGCCTCGAGTTCATTATAATAGTACCCAAGTGGAAGAAACCCTCTTTGCACCCAGACCTCAAGAGGCGTGCTACTATCAGGATAAGTCCTCTCAATCGTTCACTGACAAACACGCACAGGTTCAGCTCCGAAGCAAATACAGAACCTACAGCTGAAAGTATGGCTCATATTGAATAGGTCAACCTGTTGTACACCTTGATGGACAGCTTAAAAAAAAAAAAAAAAAAAAAAAAAAAAAAAAAAAACATACATAGACTGCTGGTGGCCACTGACCAGGCTATAAAAGGATGCTAAATACTTAGCTAAATTATGTATAACTGACGGTTTAGTACACTATTCTTATACATAAAATCAGTCGGTTTGTATTAAAATAAAATTATATTAAAACTTCATCTGATCATTTAAGCAAACATTACCTTAGGGTATTTCCTTAGCTAGAACAAATCTTTCAAAATTACAAATCCGGAAGGCAAGGAAGGTTATTCAAAAACTCTTATCGAGATATTTTTAAAATAAATCAGCATAATAAAAATAATTATTTAACTATGTGATTTATAAAATTAATTAAAAATTGTTTGCATTTATTAACGCGCAGCTACTATACTGTTATTAGCTTTTGGACGTGTACTCTATTTATTCCTGTTTACATTGCAATTCAAAACAATGGGTCGAGAGTGAAGACGCGTTTACCTCGCATTCCGCAAGTTAGCTAAATTATTGTCACATATTATGTATGTTTCAAGCGCATTTTCCAATCCATAAGAGGTTCTCTGACTAATCTGTTTATTACTACACAGCATCCGGTGAGACCAGCTACAGCGGCTATCATAGGTGGCAGGGTAAAGTGAGCTCTTTTAGAGTCGAGTTTGAAATCTGGGTAATTTTACATAGTTATATCATCAATCTATTTGGAGAAATATCTAGTTATATCTAGATATGTTTATAAACATTATTATTTACTTACAAATTTTTAAAGAATAATATAATAAATTCGATCACAAGGTGGGATTCGAACCCCCGTCTTTCCGCCACAGGGTGAAATTATTATTATATATTATTGTCGTAGTGTATCTAATACTAATCAAAATAGAAGTCATTAGTAATCACAATCGAGATTTTTCAGCCTACTCAGGTTTAAGTGCATATTATACTGATTAAAATGTTGACAAGATATACTTGTAGTATATTTATGGATGTATTTTATGCATGGTATTGAGACAAATTTTCAATAATTATCAAAGTCATGATTTTATACATTATATACTTTGTTTATAGGATGTATATAAGCTTTTTGGGGCATTACTCTATCACATTGTTGCATCTTATTTATCAAGCCACCAGGAGATATCAAACAACTCTCTCATAATGGACTACGGACGTCAAACGGAACACATAATATATAAATTTTACCTTAAAATAAAATTTGTATTATGTTTCCTGAGACGTCCGTAGTCCAGATAAGGTCTTCCTGGTGTTATTTTTGTACCATTCATTCCGTATCATTTATGAGACGAACAATGAGAATATTTCTGGTGGCTTGCTGGGACTGTGGTGAGTTTTGTCTCCCACCACTCGCGGCGCTGGCGGCGGTACCACGTGACGGGCTTAAAACTAGCACCATCTAGCGACTTCACGGGGAAAAAGGCGATGTACTCTCTCCCATAATGGACTACGGACGTCTCAGGAAACATAATACAAATTTTATTTTAAGGTAAAATTTATATATTATAAGCTGGATCTTTTTAAATAATATTAAGACTATATTTATGGAATAATATTAAGATTATATTTATGGATATTACACACTAAAGTCACTAATAGACACAATAATTCGACCAAATTTAAAAAGTGTGTGAAGTCCCACGTAGTGGGGTAAGATGAGGGGCAGATGCATTATACATCAGCTGTTTCACTGATCGATTTTCTTGGGTAGGTGATCAGCCTTCTGTGTCCTACCAGATCGAGACATTTTTTTTCTTCGTCTCCACCGGGAATCGAACCCAGGACCCCTCGGTGCTACGCTCACGCGTCATCCACTGTGCCAAGGAGGCGGTCTACCAAATTTGGACGTCCGAAAATAAGAAAATAATATATTATATTATTTAACCATGTACAAAGTATGGCGAACCACAGGCTAAAGCTAGTATATCTCATAAAATTCCCGCTTGTTTACCTCAAAACGACCTTGGACACTAGCCAGCGACTTTGTCCATAGATTTACTGCGAAATTAGGAAAAACATCACCCTTATTTAACCTTTTTAGCGTAATACAGCTTGCAGTATGTATGCCATGTACGATTTGCAAATCATTGTCTTGCTAATGTTTGAAAAGTATATAAATTATCTTTTTATATTTAAAAAATAATGATAAAATCTTACTCATATTGGTAATTAATTATAATTGGTTGTAATAATATTTGTAATAGCTTAAATTCTGGTTTTCTTAACACAGGCTATGCCTAGCAAGAGAGCCAGAGCCTCACAATCAATATTGTTTATCCTAAAGGTGAAATAAAGATTTATTTTATCTTATTTATTATTTTTATTTTTTAAATTGAATTAAATTTCGTATCCTTTTTAAATAATGAACATAACTACCTACATTTTGGATTTATATCTTTAACATAATATCCATACACTTCAGAAAACTTTCTTTGTTCATTCCGTTACACCATATATATATCTAAAATTCTTATTTACTAGACTTCTAAAGCAATAAGAATCATCATAACACGCACTGGGTTGGAAAACACTTCCACAGATAATATAAGAAACTCCCACTTTTTATAGTCTAGTTTCTGGACCAAAACCAAAGCTAGATGGAGTACCAAAAGAAATAATCTTCGCTCCAAACTTTTAGCTATTTGTCCTGACGGGAACATTGTTGCAAATTTGTTACAATGTTGCAAATGTTGAAACTTTTGCAACATTTATGTCTTCATTTCAGAGTTGCTGTTCAGTTTATTTCATGTGTGAACTAATACTTATTTTGATGTAACCACTTTGTTTCAGGTACTAAAGAAGAATCCTGAGAAATTACACATTCAGAGAAGAAAGAAGAATGACAAAAATTAATGTTTTATTTTTATATTATATAACTTACTAGCTTTCCGCCCTAGGCTTCGCCCGCTTTGTCTAAAACATAATAAATTATATACTAAAGCCTTCCTCTTGAATCACTCTCTCTATTAAAAAAACGCATCAAAATCCGTTGCGTGGTTTTAAAGATTTAAGCATACATAGGGACATAGGGACAGAGAAAGTGACTTTGTTTTATACTATGTAGTGATTATACAAAAAATATCCCTATACATGACCTATACCTTACCTTGTTTAGGTGCAAGCCCGGGCAAAGCATTGGTTCAGTGTAAGATACTTTAATTCATGTTTTATACAATACGCCTACCCTTTTCTAGTTATACACATAATGTTATTCAATTTTCAACAAAAAATAAATAACAATTTTTAACCGCCAGTTCAAACATCATTTCAGGTGGGTATAGTAGGTATAGACCTAGTTTAAAAGTAACTCGAACTTTCTGATGAAATTAAAATTAAAATAAGGTGCAAGCTTTAAAAATTGAAAATAAAAAAATATGCAAATATGTTTTTGAAAAAGGTTCTCAAAATTTTTGAAAATAAAAATATTTTTACTGTATGTAACATAGTAAAATAAAAATAATAATTTACTAAGTATAACTATGTATAAGTTTTGTATTGTACCTATTTTTGTTATGTTGGGAGCACAATCAAGTTTTTAAAATAAATAAATTTTAAAATCTAAAATGTAAGATAAAATATTAAACTAATTTAGTAATTAATAACACACAATCTTTAAAATAGCTTTGGGTTAGACTAAACGCGATTTGGAAAGATAAAATATTTCCTAGCTGAAATGTTCACAACACAATAACTGAGCGTCTTACTTTGACGCCATCTTGGAAATTTTATTTTGAATAAAGTTCACGAATATTGAAGTAATATTGTATGTTGTGGAAATATGAATTCATTCCATTTTCTGTTTAGTGCAGTTTGTTTGACGTCCTAGGAAAATGTTAAAAATTATTAGGAGTTTTGGAAGGAAATTAGGAGTAATATTTATTAATAGCTTATAGTTTATAAGTATTTAGGAAAATAGGAATATTGTACTGTTGGTCTTTATAATACCTTGATATTAGGTAGATGAATCTTTAAAGAGTGAACAGGTACGGTTAAGTACGTAATTCACTTCAAAAATACATAGGAATCGAACCCACGACCTTTACTGATCGTAAAAGCGTGTTAACAGTGCGGCACGGTCTCAAATTATTATATGGGTTTGCAGAGAGAATAATATAAGCGTGTAGTAGAAAAACTGTTTTCTCCAGTGGTGCCATCTATTGGAAGAAGTTGGAGCTACGATACAGCGAGCGCGAATTCAAAATGGCCGCCGCGCTGTCATACGATTACAATGAGAGTGGTTTCTTGGAATAATATTTATTTTAGTACTTCTATGCTAATATTTAAAAATGATGAAGATTGAGATTGAAATGAATTTTTTTCGCGAAATATAATTTTATTTTTTAATATATCAAAGCGTTTTATTTTAAATGGGAGGAATCTCATAATGTTGCGTCACTATATTCCATATCCTTCTATGTTATTATTCATTTATACATATTTAAAGAATCGATTAGAAATAAAAAATAAAATGAAAAATAATTTTAATATTAGGGAAATATTTAATTTTTGGAATAAAAAGTTTGAGTACCTTTGCTAAATTTCTAAAAAATAATTTTATGTTTTATTTTCTTAAACAAGTTATCTTATATATAAAAATGAATCGCAAAATGTGTTGGTAAGCGCATAACTTGAGAACGGCTGAACCGATTTCGATAATTCTTTTTTTATTATATTCCTTGAAGTACGAGGATGGTTTTTACGTAGAGAAAACGTAAATATGTACCACGGGCGAAGCCGGGGCGGACCGCTAGTTTCTTATAAAACTATCTAATTATAAAAGGGGGCATTATATTATCTTCACTTATTAAACAGGAAAAATTAAAGAAAATAATCTATTAAAAATAAAATTCGGCTCAACAGTTGGAAAAATATTTATTGCATCAATGTTTTTATTCTATAAAAGTATTCGTATTAATAAAAATTATAAGTAATTTCATGAAATGTTTCAAAATATATGAATTTCAGGAAAAAAGCACTATATAATGAATTATTTCTAAAAATTAACAGTGTTTGTTCAGTGATAAATTTGATGTTAAAAATCAGTTTTGATTGTACTTACAGATATTTTACTTAAAATATTCGTAACTTAAGTCTATAATTTAAGCCTGCAATTTTGCGAAACTAATTTTCATGGTTTATATGTCAAAGTAGAGTTTTTCAAAATTAATTTAAAACATGAACGAATTTCTGTAAATCGTTATTTTAACGCTCACCTTATAAAAATCAAAATGCATTATTTTTAGTTTGTAATTCTACTATTTTTTCATGCAGTTAACTAGTTAAAATGTTTGTTTTAATAAGAAATTAGTTTTTATCCATCATAATTTTAAATGCGAATTCTATCGAATTGTCTGTAGTTATAGTTATTTCTGACGTCTGTACGATGTACCTACATAAATACATAAACACAGAAATTAATAAACGAATAAACAAACTTACAAAATGCATAATCGCAAATACAAAGATTTTAACAACAGAACGTTTTATTTAAAAATCGCTTATTAATATTATGATAGTATTTTTAAGAATAGATTAGCATTTGAATAACAACGCTACTTACAATAAAGAGTTGTAATCGTACTAAGTTTTGAAGGCAAAAATAAGTTCCTGTTCCCCGCGGTTTCTCCCGCATTGCTCCGCTCCTGTTGGTCTTAGCGTGATGATATAATTAATATAGCCTATAGCCTTCCTCGATAAATGGGCTATCTAACACAACGAAAGAATTTTTCAAATCGGATTAGTAGTTCCTGAGATTAGCGTGTTCAAACAAACAAACTCTTCAGCTTTATAATATTAGTAGAGATAATTAATATTTGAATGCTATAAAAGTAAATATTAAAATTTCCAATAGTACTAGTACAAAACGATCATACTTCACAATTCACACACTAAACAGTCGGATATGAACCATTTACGTTAAACGGATATTGTTCATCGCTTTCCGATGTGCAACAGAACTGTGAATTATTATGTTTGTTTATGCGTAATTGCTGTACAGATTTGGATGAAATTTTGTGTATAGATAGATCTTGAATGTATATTTAGGTGATTTTAATTCTTTATAAGTAGAGTTATCTGGTAAATATATATTACGTTGTATGTTTAAGTGTTTTAATGTTTAATCACAGATAATATAATAATAAACCATTGAGATAATATTACTATACGTATGGAGGAGACACCACGAACAAAATCTGTGCGCCATTTTTTTGCTCTAACTAAGTTTTAAAAATTATTAACTAAGTAGTTAGGTTCTTACCGATGAAAGTTATTCCTTTGCACATTTTCGTATTATTTGTATTATTTGTGCAATATCGTAGCACACACGAAGGCATATTTGATGCGTTTCACTTTAAAACCATTAAAAAAAACCGCTCAACATACGTCATGTGGCGTATGTTGAGCGGAACATAAGTGATGTAGGCGGTGTCGTCTCCATATATGTATATCTCAATGTAATAAACTAGGTTTAGTTATATTTTAATAAACTCTACTTACATGTAGGTGTGTATAGGTTTTGTATTACTCTTTATATGTTCTGTGGTAGAGCCATTTTAATACGCAACATTTGACAGTTCAATAAAATTCAATAACGTAACCTATTAGAATAATATGTCATTTTGTTTTGTTAGAACTGCATATTTGTTTAACTTTTTTCAATTAACAATTACATATTTATAACAATAAAGACCGATACGAGTAATTTTAATATTTGATTTTACTAATAAATTTAATTATGTGTCAGTTAACCGTTATTCTTTTTAAATAATAGAGACGTTACTCTAAATGGGCTATCTAACACCGAAAGAATTTTTCAAATCGGATAGTACCTGAGATTAGCGCTATTAAACAAACAAACTCTTCAGCTTTATAATATTAGTATAGATAGTATAGACTGAAAATCGTAAAAAAATATTAAAAATATTTCCACTCTTATTAAAAACAGCCAAAGATTAACTCCAAAATTGCAATCAATATTAACAGACACTCCAATATAAACCAACTTCATACAGCCGTATTCATTTATCATTCCTGCATTATTAATTCATTTTAATTATTCCGTCGACTCACTGACTGTCGGATGTCGCATTTCCGCATCGGAAACGCATCAGCTATTTCCGATGTACACAATAACATACTTACAGTATGCTGTTGAGTAATAATTTAAGCTGAAGAGTTTGAACGCGCAAATCTCAAGAACAACTGGTCGAAATTAATTTTTTTGAAGACTAGATTTTCGCCCGCGGCTTCGCCCGCTTTGTCTAAAACCTAATAAATTTAACAAGATGTAATAAATTTTCATTGGATTGTCGCATAGTAAAACAGTGAAATAGAGCTACAATTTTTACATATTTTTAAATATTTATTACACACATATTAACGTTAAAATACAAAGTACCTAACCTTTGAATTTTGCCTTTTATCAAACACAAAGCTACGTAATTAATGTCACAAAAAGAAAAAAAAATCTACTTTCTGGGAATCGTTCAAAAATCAAACAAAATGATTTGAAATTTAATAAATATGTTAATTCGTTCTGACCACGGAGATTCGAGATTTCATCTGACAGTCATAGGTTGGGACTTGGGAGTTTATGTCTGTTAAAAACTAAGCATTTTTGGTTTAAAAATGTGTATATTTTATTGTAATGTTGGAACTTATAAGATCAAAGAATAAATACTGCTTCGGGGTTAAATAATTATTAGCAAAACAACTAAGTTTTATAAATACGTTAAAAATCTCAGAGGAATAAACCTATAGAGTACTTGTATCGAGCGTATACAATTTACATATATTTGTTTCTCTCTATCTAAAGAAAACGTCGTATGAAAGAATGAGATAGCTATAGACTACAAGCTACGTTTCAACATAGTCATGGCACCATTTTTACTATAGGTACGTATTTAGATAGATAGAAGGTGATAGTGATGGGATGTGCTTCCATCGATAAAATCGTGAATGCATTTTGCATTTACGGTTTCGTGAAATAATAAATAATAAAAAAGAAAACAAAATTAATCATAAATTTCAGTTGAATACATTATTTGTTTAATCCTACGAATATAATAAATGCGAAATTATGCGAGAATGGATAACTTTCTCTTTCACTGCTGAACCGATTACAATGAAATTTTGTACATACACACATAGGATAGGTTTTATACCGGAAATCCCACGTGAACGGGAACTGTGCGGGATTTTCTTTAAAAACGCGGGCGGAAAGCTAGTATATTTTAAAATAAATTTTAAAACTTGAAATGTAACTAATTTAAAATAAAGATCAATAAAGTTAAAGGAGTGAGGAGAAAGGCACAGTCAGCATGAATTTTAACAAGTTCATAAAAGGACAGTCAAAGAAAACATTTTCCTTACATCCTACTAATAAAGCGAAAGTTTGTGAGGATGGATGTTTGTTACTCTTTCACGCGAATACTACTAAACCGATTACAATGAAATTTGGAAAAATTACTTTTGATCCCGTAAATCCCACAGGAATGGGAACTATGCGGGTTTTTCTTTGAAAATGCATGTATATTAAGTATGTATTTCAATAGTAGTTTCTCATCTATGAGAACTGTCATTTAATCAACCGTTTAATTTTCACATAGTTACACATTTAAAGTACCTAAATGTGTAAAAAAAATTCCAAATAAAAATTCACTCACACACAAATGTATTTATTATCTAAAGGAACAAAAAAAAAACGTAAGCGTAAGATTGCACAATTCTTCTTGAGTATCCATCTTGATAACACGCAGGCTCGAAATGCAGTGAACACAATCTAGCAAATTTCGACGGCGTCCAATCTACACGTCTCATGTTTTATACCCATTTTTTATTTAGCTCTGGGAATCTAAAACAAAATGAATTTATTAATAATCTAAAAGAGAAACAACAAACTAAACAGATAAGTCAAATAAAACAACCACGTGGTATTTTTTATTTTCCTGCTGTAGAAAATTTACATCTATTATTTGCTACAACAACTACATATAAATCTGATATAAGAAACAAAATATCAAATCAACGTTAATATGAAATAGATTTTTTGCCATAAATCGATAATATACGCTAGATGTGTTACAACACTACGGTGGTAAACAAAATGCCAAACGTGATAATATTGTGACATTTTTTAAAAATTATTTAATTCTTTTGTATTCCACAACCCCATAAAGTGGGTAAATGTTACAGTTACAACATAAACTTATAAAAAAGCGCTTGATAAAACCGTCAAATAGGGTTAGAACATAAATATTTATCAATTTGCTGAAAATCACTTACCGATGGAAAGATATTTCTTCATTGTTTTCATCCAAAACTCCCATTCGACTAGTAATAGCCGGTAGCTAAACATACAATAGTCATTTTAGCACACTGACAAATAAAAAGAAACACTAAACACTTTATATTTTCTAAATATTTCGTTAAAAACACTTGACGCACCGAGACCTCCAGCTGGAAGGCAAACAAAACTTAGCCGGCGCGCTACGTTTGAAGACAGTGCAGATACTCTATCGCTATCTCAATCTGACTTATGCTGTTATTGACTAAGAGTAAGTAGATTAGAAAATATGTATTTTGTTCTGTCTCAATATAAGAACTCTATAGGTTTATTCCTCTGAGTTAAAAATAGATTCTGTTATGAAATACTACCTCCTATACAACATTTAATTTAAATAATAATAGATGTAGACGGTCGATTAAAAAAAGAGCGTGTGTGCCGAGCACACGTGTCAGAAGTGAAACTTCTTTGGTAAGAAAGAAAGCATACCAAAATCGTCGCCTTACAAGGTAAAAATAAAAAAAATGTGAATAATGTCTCTGGACAATATTCCAGAGGTGGCGCGAACACCCTGTGATGACGGGTACCTTTAAAAAAAATAACTACAGACACAATTCAATCCAATTTTCGTATTTATGAATAGAAACAGATTGCTTATAAATAACATAACACAACAAAGCAATACAGAAACTGTATATTTTCTATTGAAGCAATATTAACTGGAGAACTATAAATCTTGTCGAAACAAATTGCTAAGAAACTAATACGAAAGAATAACGTTCGATTTTGTTCATTTTTGGGGATGTAAAATGTATTTTTGAAATCGGTTGTATATGTTTTAATGTTATTTTTAAGTGATTACCTAGGTACTATCCTACCTACCTAGGTATATCCTAAACTCCTCTCCTCAACCTCCGCAAGCCGATGCAGCTGAACATCTGCTGCTTGAGGTAACCCTCTCCCACACAAAAATACTCCTCGGTGTTTTTTACAGTCCTCATCTTTCCTTTGATTATTTTGATAAATTTGATATTATCCTTGACCGATTCACTCCCCTTTATGATCACACTATCTTGATGGGTGACTTTAATACCTGCCTCCTTAAATCCGACGCACGTGCGCATAAGCTATGTTCCATTGTCAACTCCTTTAACTTACACATACTCCCTCTCAATCCCACGCATTTTTTTCCAAATTGTGCCCCTTCCTTTCTTGACCTAATACTTGTTTCCTCTCCCGATAAGATTTCTAGGTTTGGACAGTGTCCGGCCGAGGGATTCTCCTATCATGACCTCATATTTGTTTCCTATAAAATCCGCCCTCCTAAGCCTAAACCTAAAATAATCCTACAGCGCAATTTTAGTGGTATTGATCCAGATCGTCTTATTGCAGATGCATCCGAGATCGATTGGTCTGTGATTTATGAGGCTCAAGATGTAAATAAGAAAGTAGAACACTTCAATAACCTCGTCATAGGGCTTTTTGATAGACACGCTCCGTTGCGACCTATTAAACTGAAACACCTGCCCGCTCCTTGGTTGACCGAGGAAATTAAAGTACTGTTAGCAGCAAAAGCCAAGGCTAAATCCAAGCTCAGATCTGACAATAGTGAGATACTTCGGGAAAAGTTCAAAAAAATTCGAAATCGTTGCAATACACTATGTAGAGATGCACAAAGACGCCATATTCACAAATCAGTCGAGGACGGCGACTCTGCTAAAGTTTGGAAATTCCTTAGATCCCTTGGTATTGGCAAATCCCCTAATAATTCCTTACCTTCATGCGTAAACTTGGATAGTCTCAATACGCATTTCTCTTCTCATGTTAACAATTTCGACGCTAAAGTAAAACAGCGTACTTTAAATAGAATTACCTCTGACACTGTTCCTTTGCATCCTCCGTTCAAGTTTAGTCAATTTTCTGATTGTGATGTTAAGAAGAACATATTAGCTATCAGCTCAAAAGCTGTCGGCAGTGACTGCATTAGCCGTAATATGATCATTCCCATCCTAGATACTATTGTTCCCGTTATCACACATATCCTGAACTATTCAATTTCCTCACATACTTTTCCAAGTGCTTGGAAAAATGCTTTCATTATCCCTCTACCAAAACATTCTAAACCCTCTACGCTCACCGATTTCCGCCCCATATCTATCCTTCCATTTTTGTCAAAAGTCCTAGAGCGCTTAGTACAACAGCAGCTTAGCGTTTTCCTTAATAAGTATGATCTCCTTAATCCTTTCCAATCCGGTTTTCGTCCCGGTCATAGCACGGTTACTGCTCTAGTTAAAGTCACTGACGACATTCGCTTTCATTTGGATCAAAAACAGCTTACGCTACTAACATCTCTAGATTTTAGTAATGCTTTTAATACAGTTGACCATGATATCCTTCTCAGCACGCTTAGTTCTCTTAACATATCTCCAACAGATATTGATTGGTTTCGTAGTTATCTACAGTGTAGGGACACACATATGCAATTCGCTGACCGAGCTTTTGTATATGTGTGCGTCCACATTGTTTCCCCGACGCTTTCTACATTTTATTAGAATTATTATTTAGTAGTGCTTAACGGCTAGTTCTAACAACACATATATTGTGAAGAGTAATAAAGTGATTAAAGGAAAGGCATTATTATTTGGGCAACCTTGGGGCAGCAGCACTACTCAACATTGGTGACCCCCGACAAAGAACATCAAGAAATTCTAATACAATTAAATATTATTTTGAAGACGAAGATTTATTAGAAGAATTTAAATTTTAAATATGGCGAGGCCTACATCTAACTTTTACGGCACCCTTTCGGCGGAATTGGAGAAAATAAACGTGCGCCTTTCTAACATCGAGCGCTCGCGGTCACGAGCAATACATCGGCGACCCAGCAGAACACCGTCACGCAATCTTCGAGAGTCGTCAAGGTCATCTTCGAAGCGACGTCGTCCCGGCGGACCCGACTGGTTGTGCAGCTACCACTTCAGGTTCCGGCAGCGCGCTCACAGGTGTATCCAGCCGTGCGCGTGGAAGAGGAACCCCAGCCCCAGCGCAGCAGCCGCCCAGCCGGAAAACTAGACAGGCAGGTGCAGACTACGGCGGAGGTCTGTACCATCACGCCGTGCAGCCGTCTCATGGTAATAGATTTAAACACTAATTTAAAATTTTTAGTAGATACCGGTGCCAATGTTTCCGTTTTACCCATATCTAAAAATCCATTTAAATATAATAAATTATGTCGATCAGATCTTAAATTATACGCTGCTAACGGTACAGAAATTGCAACTTATGGCATTAAATCAATTGTTTTAAACCTTAATTTAAGAAGACCGTACCGTTGGGATTTCATTTTAGCAGACGTCAAACAGCCAATATTGGGAGCTGATTTTTTAACACATCATAAATTATTAGTTGATTTGTATCGAAAAAAGTTAATTGATCAAACTACCGATTTACATGTATTAGCCTCCTTAGTTTCGTGTACGCAACAATCGCTAAATTCTGTGTGCAAAAGTCATCCGTATTACAATTTATTAAATATGTTTCCTGACATTACTAAACCGATGTCGTTTAAAGAAACTACATCGCATAACGTTTTACATTATATAGAGACGAGCGGCCCACCTATTCATGCTAGAGCTAGACCGTTACCCCCGGATAGATACAAAAAGGTGAAGGAAGAGTTCAGGGTTATGCAAGAATTGAGTATCTGTAGGCCTTCTAAAAGTGCTTGGGCTAGTCCGCTTCATATTGTAGTTAAAAAGAATGGCGAGTTAAGGCCGTGCGGAGATTATCGACAGCTCAACGCAATAACAAAGCCCGACAGATATCCAGTTCCGCGATTACACGACTTTACTTTTATATTGGCTAATAAGAAAATATATTCAAAAGTGGACATAAATAGAGCCTATCACTGCATAAAAGTTGCCCCATGCGATATAGAAAAAACTGCTATTATTACTCCTTTCGGACTTTTCGAATTTCCCCGTATGAGTTTTGGCCTAAGGAACGCCGCACAAACGTTTCAACGTTTTATGAACAATACCGTTTTACAAGGTCTCGATTTTTTATTTTGTTATTTAGATGACGTCATAATTGCCAGCGAAAATGAGACTTTACATCAAGAACATTTGAAGTTAGTATTCGAACGTTTCAATACATACGGCATATCTATAAACTTAAGCAAGTGTAGCTTCGGACAGTCGCGTATAGAATTCTTAGGTCACGAAGTGAGCGTAGATGGAATTAAACCGCTCAAAGATAAAGTCGAAGCCATAGTTAATTTTCCTAAACCCGTTACAGTATCGGATTTAAGACGATTTTTAGGAATGATTAATTTTTATAGACCACATTTACCTCATTTAGCGTCACATCAATGCGAACTTAATAAATATTTAGTGAATTCTAAGAAAAATGATAAATCGAAAATTATTTGGAACAATGTTAGTGAAAATGCTTTTGTGCAATGTAAGATAGGTTTACAGAATGCCGTCACATTGTCACATCCCCTTTTAGATGTTCCCTTAGCCTTGATGACCGACGCTTCCAATACCTGTATGGGTGCGGTATTGCAACAGCGAGTAAAAGGTAAGTGGATACCCCTACGATATTTTTCCAAAAAATTTTCGCCTACCGAGCAAAAGTATTCTACTTATGATAGGGAATTGCTAGCGATTTTTCAAGCTATAAAATATTTTAGGAAATTGTTTGAAGGCCGTCCTTTAACTATATATACAGATCATAAGCCTTTATGTCATGCATTTTCTAAAATAGGTAATGACAGTAAAGAAACGCCTAGAAGGACGCGACAATTACTTTTTATAAGTGAATTTACGGTCGACATACAGCATATTAGCGGTAAAGATAATATTGTAGCCGATACTTTATCGCGCGTAGAAACAATTGTTTGCCCGACTGTACTCGACTTCAACGAACTTGCTGACTCGCAAGCGAAAGACGAGTACTTGATTAATATGACACGAAGTGGGCATAGCGATAATAATGTAAAGTTTAAGAAAATGTATTTACCGACTTGTAAAAAAGGAGTATATTGCGAAGTTTCAAATAATATTATTAGACCTTATTTAACAGAATATTTTAGAAAAATTGCTTTCGATAGCGTTCACAATTTAAGTCATCCCGGTATACGTACGACTCGGAAGATGGTCACTAAACAATTTTTTTGGCCTAGTATGAATAAAGATATAGGGAAATGGACCAAAGCGTGTGTATCATGTCAAAGGTCGAAGATTTCGCGTCACGTTGTTTCAGATATAGGAAAATTCCCGGAAGTTTCGCGATTCGAGCATATCCATGTGGATTTAGTTGGTCCATTGCCGACATCTCCACAGGGATTTAGATATTTATTAACAATTATAGATAGATGTACGCGTTGGCCTGAAGCATTTCCCGTTAAAGAAATTACTGCAGACGTCGTTGCTAAGCATATTTATGAAGGATGGATAGTTAGATACGGTTGTCCCATCCGTATTACTAGTGATCAAGGACGTCAGTTTGAGTCGAGTCTATTTTTAAAATTAATGTCATTTTTGGGTATTCATAAAATTCGTACTACGCCTTACCATCCACAAAGTAATGGCGCGGTGGAGAGATGGCATAGGTCGTTGAAGGCAGCCCTTATGGCGAGACTGCTTAGTAGTAATAAAACGTGGATAGACGAATTACCCACTGTTATGTTAGGGTTGAGAGCAGCAATACGAACTGATAGTAATGTTAGTGCCGCAGAATTGGCCTTTGGTAAAACTTTACGTTTGCCTGGCGAGTTCTACGATAGTTCTACAAATGACTGTGACGTAAACGATCCTTATAGTTTGGTAGAAAAAATCCGTGAAACAATATCTCAGTATCGCCCGACGAGAGATAAGACGAACGCAAAGAAAATATTCGTTTATTCCGATTTACAAAGTTGTAGTCACGTTTTTGTTAGAGACGATGCAGTTCACAGGTCTCTAAAACCGCCTTATGATGGTCCTTATCAAGTGTTAGAACGTAGTTCTAAAGTTTTTAAAATACAATTTCCGGATAGAGTCGCACGCATTTCCATTGACAGGTTAAAGCCAGCCTTTATTATAAAAGATGATGTTGATGTGGAAAACAATATTGTTCCACATAACACATCTTTATCGAAGTCGGTTCAGCATGCGCCACCCATAAGCGTAACTAGGAGCGGTCGCGTAATACGACGACCCGTGCGATTCGCGATATAGAACTTTCACACAGTATTTAGCTATTGTCTTTAGTATTATGTGTATTGTAATTAAATTTATTACTTGTGTGTTATATACATTTTTTTTAGAATGTAAGTTTATATTCGTTTACATGTAGCTTTTGCGTTTTATACAAATTTTTATACATATTAACAATTGTTCAATATTTGTACAACGTTTTAAAGTAACTTAATTTGTTTTTATCGTTTCATATTGTTAATCATTTCATTTTATGTTTTACGTAAACATGATTAACATTACATTACATTGTGCATATTTTACATTTTTGTGTCTATTGCGAAAGAATGAAGTAATGCGATAGTTTTGTTTTTGCGCATTGAAGATGCCTATTTAGTATTTCCTGTTTTTGTACTAGATTAGTAAGTTATATCGGATTACATAGGTAATAATATGGTCACTCATTTAACATTTTTATTAAACTTTATTTATGCAAGTATTTAATCACATTCATTTATTAATCAGCTCGCAGTGGAGACAGTTCTATCTTAGCAATTAGTTTATATAATATTTTTTTTTTGTAACAACATGGGTAACTACGCAACAAAAGAGAAAACTGGAGGAGTTGCAAACGTGCAAATAGAATCCAGGAGTATAGACGATCACGTCAACACCATGGTCATCGTAATGATCATATTGGCTGTGATCGTTACGGTCATAGTTCTATTGGGCCTGCGTGGTTTTTGCCATCGCCGGATCAGGAGTTGGTTACGCCGCGAGGTGGATAAGGCCAACCAAGGACGAGCGTCCGCGACGCTAGGGCAAGCGACCCAGCCTGCGCCGCCCACTGCGGGATACGCGTAAAATAAATAATATCGTAACGTAGTTTTAACATAATGATAAATTCATGTAGTGACTAGTGAGTGTGTGACCATATCGTGATCTATCTTCTATCCGATCAGTTTTAATTAGGCTAAGCCGTTTAGATGTAAGATTTTTTTATTGATGTGTGATTTAATATGTGTCTTGCATTGTTATCTTGCATTGTCATTTTGTATTTAACGGTAATTGTTATGTGTTTATTATGTCTTTTGACAAAATTTTTTTTTCGGTGTATATTTTTTTTGAAAAAGGGGGGGAATAATGTAGGGACACACATATGCAATTCGCTGACCGAGCTTTTGTATATGTGTGCGTCCACATTGTTTCCCCGACGCTTTCTACATTTTATTAGAATTATTATTTAGTAGTGCTTAACGGCTAGTTCTAACAACACATATATTGTGAAGAGTAATAAAGTGATTAAAGGAAAGGCATTATTATTTGGGCAACCTTGGGGTACAGAAGCACTACTCAACATACAGGAACGCCAGCAGCGTGTCCAAGTTGATAATTCTTTTTCCTCTTGGGCTGACGTTACTGCTGGTGTTCCGCAAGGCGGTGTGCTTTCTCCTCTTCTTTTTAGTTTATTTATTAATTCAATATCCCTCAACATCACTTCTCTCTATCATATGTATGCCGACGACTTTCAAATTTACTGTCACACTTCGCTTGAAGACCTGCCGAATGCTATTGCTAAAATGAACGACGACGTATCCACTATTGTTGATTGGAGTTATAGTCACGGCCTAAACGTAAACCCAAAAAAGACGCAAAGTATAATATGCGGTACGAAATACTTTGTATCCAAATTAGACTTTTCTACTTTGCCTAGGGTAATAGTTGATGGGATTGCTATACCGTATAGTACCGAAATTAAGTGTCTGGGGATTTGGATTGATTCGTGTCTATCTTGGAATCACCAAATAAAGGAGGTTCGTAAAAAGGTTTTTGCTGCTGCGGGTTCACTCCGTCGCTTACGTAATTTTCTGCCGATACCGACTAAGATTGCGCTCGTCCAAACACTCCTTTTACCTATCATAGATTATGCTGATGCGTGCTATCCTGACCTCTTCGAATACCACCTAGACTGCCTTGAGCGCCTTCAGAATTTCTGCATAAGATTTGTGTTTGACTTGCGCAAATACGATCACGTCTCCGAGTTTCGCACAAAGCTCAAATGGCTTCCCATCCGACTTCGCCGAAATACTCATATCCTTCACCTCCTGTACTGTGTTCTGTTCGATCCGAGAACTCCGCTATACTTAAAAGAGAGATTTGAGTTCCTTGTGTCTAATGTCAACCCGACGCGTTCCTCTAATAAACACCGTCTAGCAATGCCACCGCATGTCAATCATGTTTATAACTCTTCGTTTACTGTGCGTGCCATTAGACTTTGGAATGCTTTACCCTTAGACATAAGAGCAGCTCAATCTTTATCTACGTTCAAAAACTTACTGAAGCAATTTTATTTATCCAATTAGTCGGTAATTTCATTATTTATTTTATTAGTCAATTGTGTCGGTGTGCGTTTTCTATTTTATGTATGTGTATATTTATATATGTATGTTTATTTTCATATTATAATATATATATGTTTGTATCTATTTATTGAGTTATATTATGTATGTACATTATGTATACGTATATATGTGTATGTTTATGTATATTTATATGCTTATATTATTATCTATTTATATTATAAGTATTCTTATTTATTTATTTTTTTCTGTTCTTAGTGCACTTTGCCCTGTTTTTAATTACTTTTGCACTGCGTCTCCTTGTCCACCAGGTTGTCTGGAAGAGATCGCTGTCTGAGCGATAAGACCGCCTGTTGTGCTCTTTTATTAATTAATGTATTGTGTCCTTATTTGTACTTTTCTCTGTGGTGCACAATAAAGTATTTTTGTTTGTTTGTTTGTTTGTTTGTACTATATTAAAAAAAATTATTGTTATTCCATCATAGTAATATTTTCGTTTCCGCAAACATTTTTCGAGAATGTGAAGTTTCGAATTGCTGCAGGTAATTAAAAAAATATGTATATCTATTGAAAGGTAATTGTAACGTTGTAATACGTGTCTTTTTGGGCCGTAAACTCTACTATTAAATATAAATTAGGTACCTATGCATTAAATTTTAACAATGAGTAGGTATGAAAATTATTAAAAACATACTTTTAAGTCTTAATACTGCCTGTAAACCGGTGTCCACTCATTTATTCTTCGTAAATTTCGATCCTGAAACATAGGAACAAATAAAAACCTATCCTATCAAATAATATGATACCTACCTACGTGAAAACTTTAAAACAGTTAAAAATCTCTATCTATCAAAATGTACGTGCTTTAAAATAATTCTTATAATACGCATAAGTACTCTTTTATGATTCTCATTCTTTGTAAAAAAATACCTTTTAGGACTATTTACGATCAAGCATAATATATTTAAGCGTAAAATTAACCTATAACGTACGAATATACCACTAACTAGAGAGTGAAAGGGACAAAAATACCAGAATCACACGAAAAGAAAAGGGACGGCGTCATAATTTTTCTCACATCATTTAATAGGAACGGTTCGCGATGTCTACGGGAATACATTTTAAATGGCCGCCTATTAGACCGAAAGTTATGTAAATGGTATCTTTTAAATTTTATTGCCAAGAATATAAGAGGGGAAACGTCTTGAAATAACGAAGAATGGTTTCAAGTTTTGAGACGATTTCGTTCGCATCAATGTTTTCGACTGGACTGTATTTATTTTGATAAAACGACAAAAGATTCAATTTGAATGATGAATCTTTCGCAGCTTAAGATGGGTTCTATGATTCTATCTGACGTGTTTCTCTTATACCTTGCTATGTAAAATATCAACGTAGGGCAAGACGCTACACCATTAACTTACGCTTTTAATTTTTTCATACTCATGCCAGGATACCGTGAAACTGCTTGGTGCCTTAAAAATAATGTTAATAATTATATAACCAGAATACCATTTCTACACTGTGCTTTTTGAGTATGTATTTATAGTTTAACAATATTTAATATTATCTATTTTGAGTCCGTGATATATTTCACATCCCTTTCACTGAATTTAACAAAAATTGTAACTAGGTTGAAGCTTTCTTTACAAAATTTTAACATCTATTTCAATTGAACTTGATCAATAATTAATATAATTTTAAATAAATAAATACGCTTCGGTGTAACAGGGTGACACATTAAAATGTAAGGTCCCGGGGAGAGATTTAATTTCCTAAGAGCGATCCTTCAGACGTTACTTGTAAAATGGCTAGCTTTATTGTTCGATTGCGCCTCATTACACCGAAATGAATACGATATTGGACGGCGCGATGGGGCAATATCGTTGAAGTAAACGATAAGTCGTGTCGTACGTTGAGTTAGCGGTATGTCGTGTCGTGTGGTGATATCGTTGGGTGGAATGATAAGTCGTGTAGTGATATGGTTGAGTTAACAATAAGTCGTGGCGTCTGGTGATATCATGGGGTTAACGATAAATCGTGTCGTATTGTTATCATTGAGCTTATTCATAGTGACGGGTTTAACGATAAGTCGTGCCATGCTGAAAGTCGTGTCGTAATGCGATCGATTTTATGTTTATTACGTATTCGGTTTTATGACGTCATAATTACGTTATTCGCTTTCTGGTGACGAATAAATGGAATTAAGTTGTCTTTATAGGTATATATTTAGGCTACCTTATTATATACCTTACCTATATATTTAGGCGATCATCACACTGCCACGCACCACGCTGCATGTTGCGTGACTGCGTGTTTAACGTTACTTGTAAGTATCTCCGTTTGTATAGAAAACACGCACAGTCCAACACACTGAAAATGCAACCACGCGCGTACATGCGGATCACGCGCATACACGCGGAGAAACATGCAACCGAATCCCGCAATGCCGCGCGTCGTGATGCTCAGTATTGTACGACTACCATAGAGAACGGCGAATAAACGAGAGCCGCCGTGCGTGAATCTACAAACGCACCTACGCGCGTGAGTGCGCAAAAAACCCGCACGATGATGCAGATCTGCACTCCCGCAGGAACGCGCGTAGGTGCTTCGACATGCAACATGCAGCGTGATGCGGGGCAGTGTGAGGATCGCCTTACTAGGTGCGCCCTGCATTATCACCCGCTGACAAAACCCAATCAAAATTCTTCAAAATATCGTTCGAAATAGTATTTTCTTGTATTTAATTGGAACATGCTTCCTGAGTCTGTGTTCCCCGACGAGTACAATATGGGGGTCTTCAAGCGTAGAGTGAACAGGTACCTTCTAGGCAAGCGCGTTCCACCTTAGACCACATCTCAGCTTAACATCAGGCGAGATTGTGGTCAAGCGCTTCCCTATCGACAAGAAAAAAAAAATTTACCCTAGTAGGTATTATACATTTAGAAATTGAAGACTTTTAACGGACTTTTAAAGAATAAATCTCGTGAAAAATTCTTAAATATTTATCCGTTCGAAAGTTTTGCGTGTTTGAGAAATAATCATCTGTACACACGTTTCTTATATAAGAATATATAAAAGCTAGAATACCCTGTGTACTAAAATATGAACCTAAAAATAAATGCGACCACCCAGGAATATTCTACACTGAGCGCAGGATTTCCAAGAAACATTGTACCTTACAGTGTACACTAATACTTACCAAAGGTAAGCCAAGAAACGGTTGAACTTAATACCTTCAATCAAGCATCTAAGCTGCAGGTCAGCTTTATCAAGCTGGATTAAAGATCAAGATCCGGCAATATACCTTGGATATACGTAAACACTAGAGGTCCGCCCCGGCTTCGCCCGTGGTACATATTATTTCGCAATAAAAGGTAGCCTATGTCCTTTCTCGGGTATCAAAATATCTCCATACCAAATTTCATGCAAATTGGGTCAGTAGTTTAGGCGTGATTGAGTAACAGACAGACAGACAGAGTTACTTTCGCATTTATAATATTAGTATGGATATATTGTTACAATTTTAAATAAGAAAAACTGCTGTATGTTATTTTAAAACGGTAAATCTACATGTATTGTCTATGATTATAATTAAGTTCCAAATATTATTCTGTTTATTCTTATCTTATACTATCTGGATCTTGCGGCTTCCATCGCGTAGTACCTGATAAAATAGTAGCCTTATGATTATCTATATTATAATCTCTCACTGTCTCCCATATCATACAGATCTAATATGCTGTTTTTACGTGATAGAGTAACAAACATTCATCGTTATAATTTGTATACATTTTCACGTTTACAATACATGTGCTTAACAAGTAGGATTACGAATCGTCTGCATGAGTATGACTTTCTAAATACAAATTCAAATCTAAAATTACTAACCAATTTTTCTAACAATTTAACGATACTAAGTACGATATAAGATAACAATAAAATATTACAAAACATAGAACATTATACAACATACGAAATAACAGCACATATACATAGTAAATAGTTACCAGACAAACACTCTAAAACATACCCTTTTAAAACGTTTTACTTTTTGTCTGTCTGGAACCCTAAAACAATTTACCCTTTCGCTACGGAACCCTAAAAACCGCTAGATAAAATATCTAAAGCTCATAAGCCACTGCACTTTCCACTATGCAGCCCAGATCCCAGCAATGTATTATAAAATGCAAATGCTTCAACCGGGAATGGAACCGGCGACCGGGCGCAACCATCGGATCACTGAATATTAGACCCCGTCGGCACGTGAATACAATGCCTTATATTTAAGTTTGTGTGTGGTACAAGTTGTAAGCGATTTGGTGATTTCTAAATTGTGTATTGTAAGTATAGAATATAGATATCTAATATCTAATATATTATATATTATAAAGGCGAAAGTTTGTAAGGATGTATGGATGTATGGATGTTTGTTACTCTTTCACGTAAAAACTACTAAACCGATTACAATGAAATTTAGCACACATATAGAGGGTAACTTGGATTAACACATAGGATAGTTTTTATCCCGGAAATCCCACGGGAACGGGAACTATGCGGGTTTTCCTTTGCAAACGCGGGCGAAGCCGCGGGCGGAAATCTAGTTGTAATATACTTGTAATAGTAGAGGCTGTGGTAGAGGATTAAGTCTGATGTACCATTTAGACGATGATAGATCTATGTATATTTGGGATGTGTAGTGTACAAATAAAACCATTTATTTTAACACAGAAACACAGAAATAGGGGTAAAAAGCAAAGCAAAATTATTTACTACACTACATATACCACATGTCGTCAATACTTATAACACACTTGCCGTAATCTAGACGAACACATTATCTACTTTTTAACCGACTTCAAAAAAAAGGAGGAGGTTATCAATTCGGCCGGTATGTTTTTTTTTTATGTATGTACACCGATTACTCCGAGGTTTCTGAACCGATTTACGTGATTCTTTTTTTGTTCGATGCGGGATGGTGTCGAATTGGTCCCATAAAAATTTTATTCGGATAGGCCCAGTAGTTTTTATTTTATGAGCATTTTTGTCTGTATTTGTAAATGTTGCAAGTGCAAGTTTGAAGTCGGTTGTTTTTAACGCAGTTATCACTTGTCTATAATGTTTAAATTATATTATTAGTTGGTACTAGGAGGCATTAGTTCAATAATTTTGTGTGCATTAATCTGTTGAAGAGAATTGGTTTCCTTTCTTTCGTTGGTCTTTTCAATATATGGAGAAACGTCAAAACTACTGCAGTTTTGTAGATTCCTTTATGTTGTAGTGATGTGCAAGTTCTATTGTAAAACTTTAATTTGTACAGTGTGTTTTTTTTTTGTTTTCCAGTATCAAGCTTCTGACCACTCTAGTGAGATAATTTCTAAATATTTATTATCCTACTAGATTTCCGCCCGCGGCTTCGCCCGCGTTTGCAAAGGAAAACCCGCATAGTTCCCGTTCCCGTGGGATTTCCGGGATAAAAACTATCCTATGTGTTAATCCAAGTTACCCTCTATATGTGTGTTAAATTTCATTGTAATCGGTTCAGTAGTTTTTACGTGAAAGAGTAACAAACATTCATACATCCATACATCCATACATCCATACATCCTTACATCCTTACAAACTTTCACCTTTATAATATAATATTAGAAATATTAGAATATTAGATATTAGATATAAGATTCTCGTTATGTCTATAATATCGCCATTAATTAAAACATGTATTGTGTCATGATAATGTGAGCTTGTTCGCAAAATATTGACTTACGGGAATTGTATGAACAAAAGCAATAAAAATATTATAACAACGTTCCCTTAATATATATAAATACACTAGCTGTGCTCCGCAGTTTTACCCGCAGTGCTCAGCTCCTGTTGGTCTTAGCGACATTGTAAGAGCAACTATGGAGTTTCTTGCCGATTCTTCTCCGTAGATACTGCTTTCCGAATCGGTGGTAAATGTCAAAAATATGTACTTAATGACGTTTCAAAAGTGCTTCTAGAAGAAGTCTAATTGAATAAATAAATGTTTGAGTTTGAGTATATAATATAGCCTAGAGCCTTCCTCGATAGATGGACTATCTAACACCGAATGAATTTCTCAAATCGGACTAGTAGTTCCCGAGATTAGCGCGTGCAAACTGCAAACAAACAAACGCTTCAGCTTTATAATATTAGTAATTAGGAAAATGTATACACTATAATACAATCTCCTTTATTTTGATTTTATAAACGTTAAAGACCATTATTAATTATGATGTACTTATATACGTATTAATGTTTATGTTTGAATGCTGTAATTAGAAATTACTCTATCTACTATGAGCGAACTATAAAACTTATGTAGGTAATAGTATTTTCTTGTGTTTTATTTTACGAGAATGTTATATATTTAGAAATGAGAGACTGTAACGGATTTTAATCGCAATTTATTCATATTATTAAAACGACGCACTATTTGCAGCTAGCGTGATCAGGGGGATCACGCTCCTTATCGCTAAGAAGCGATATCTTCCAGGCAACCTGAGATATAAAAAGTTTTAAGAAAAAACATCATAAAAGGAAAAGCTGGCCTCTTCTGCTTATTAAAAATATTAACAGCTAGTAACTCATAACTTGCATAGTGTCGTAATAAAATGTGGAATGCGAGTGGTATGCCCCGGCCGTGCCCGGGATAAGCGGGTGACGTCACTGCCAGTGAATCTACCTTGCGAGCGCAAAAATTCGGACGGGTTTCATTTAAATGATCAAAAACTCTATGCATTATAATATATCTGAGTCCTGTAGAGATAGAAGTCCTGAATTCTGCTACTTACTAATCCATACTAATATTATAAATGCGAAAGTAACTCTGTCTGTCTGTCTGTCTCAATCACGCCTAAACTACTGAACCAATTTGCATGAAATTTGGTATGGAGATATTTTGATACCCGAGAAAGGACATAGGCTACCTTTTATTGCGAAATATGTACCACGGGCGAAGCCGGGGCGGACCTCTAGTTCGCGATAAATTCATATAGAAAAATGTCATTTACATTATTTCAGAGGACATTTTAATTATTAATAGTATCTAATATAGTCTTAGAGATATTGTAATGTAGAGACATAATTGCGAGATTGCGCTATTGAATTACATATTTGTTCTCATAAGTACATAAATCCTATTTCTAGGTATTAAAATACGGTCTATAAAATAATTATTACCTACTTTCAATAATTAACCTTGACAACGAAAAATTCACCGGAGTTTATTTAACAGATAAAACATTATATAATATGGTTTAGGGCTGATTTTGCAATCGTTGGTTAAAACTAAGTTTGAATAAGACTTATTCGATGAATAGTCTTATTCATCGAATAACGTATTAATCTACCATTTCAAAAATGTATTCTAATTGTCCGTATTTGACAGCTATTACAGGTGACATTTAAAATGTTCGTGTAATACTTTATTGGACGGATAAATTTTAACCAAGGATTGAAAAATCGGACTAATATGAATATTTTAGTTCAATCATCCCATTTGTTTTTGAATTATCATTCAAATAAACTCTTCAGCTACATAACATATATATTATACATACTAGATTTCCGCCCGCGGCTTCGCCCGCGTTTGCAAAGGAAAACCCGCATAGTTCCCGTTCCCGTGGGATTTCCGGGATAAAAACTATCCTATATGTTAATCCAAGTTACCCTCTATATGTGTGCTAAATTTCATTGTAATCGGTTCAGTAGTTTTTACGTGAAAGAGTAACAAACATCCATACATCCATACATCCATACATCCTTACACCTTTTCGCCTTTATAATATATATATACATATACATATACCTACATAGTATAAAAGCATAAAACAGACGCCCTACAGCAAACAATTGAAGAATTGATCCACAATAAATCCACGATCAGTAAAGATAAAGAACATCAAGTGAAACTGCTTGATAAAATTGCGTTATTCGACTGTCATTCCGTTGATAGGCCTTTGTGAATAAAAATGGGTACCCATCCTTAAAACCTGTACAGGAGGAGCTTTTGAAAAAGAAAGGTAAGTTTTTAATAGTATGAAATGATTTTTAGAGTAAATGTTAGTTGCAGAATAAGGTGTTACCAAAAACATCCACTTTTAGCTACAAGCTATGTGTTTTAGTAAACTGAAAATCTAAATTATCACAAAGTGACTTTGTTTTATACTAGGTATGTACCTAGTATAAAACAAAGTCACTTTCTCTGTCCCTATCTCTCTGTGTATGTTTAAATCTTTGAACCTACGCAACGGATTTTGATGCGGTTTTTTGTAATAGATAGAGTGATTCAAGAGGAAGGTTTTAGTAGGTATATAATTTATTAGGTTTTAGACAAAGCGGGCGAAGCCGCGGGCGGTAAGCTAGTTCAATAATAAAGCAAAATATTGCTCTATTCTAATTTTAATATTCTATTTTTAATTTCTAAAGCATACAAACACTAACTTAATTAATATCAATTTAAAAATCTTTCAAACAGCTGGTTACTTACCTACTTAAATAAATTTCATTAAATTCATTAAAGCTTTGCTTATTTTGACGCTAGATGGCGTTGAGTGGAATGCCGAATACAAAAATATATGAATACAAAATTAAACAATAATTTTATTAAAATACTATCTGTGCCTCGCGGTTTTACCCGCATTGCTCCGCTCCTATTGGTCTTAGCGTGATGATATTATATAGCCTGTAGCCTTCTTCGATAAATGGACTATCTAACAGTGAAATAATTTTCAAATTGGGTGAACAGAGCCAACAAACAAAGAAACCTTTCACCTTTATAATATTAGTAAAGAATATATGTAAAAAAGTAAAACCAATCTGTGAATGTAATTCCTAAACGACTTACAGAAAATCGGCATTTCAATTCCCTCACAATCATAGCCACATTTATATACAAGCTATTTATAAATACATGGAAATCTGAGCTTACGGCATTTGGAAATTTTAATGTTAGCCCCTCTACCATGATATCTATATCTTAAAGCAGTATTATTTCCAGTGTGGAAAAAGGACAGCGCTATATTTTTCGTCTAGCGCCATCCCTTTCCCACACTGGAAGTAATACTGCTATAAGATTGTAGCCTGATCTGCCTATAACGACCCATTTATTCCTTGCGACGTGAGACAAATTTGTATAAAATGTTTTAACAGAATTGAAGAAATTTGGTTGAGAGTTCGAAAGAGGTGATTTGGAAGCGTTGTTATTTATTTGAAAGGTTTGAAGATATTTTCATACACGATTGTTTTAAATTATTTCTGTAAATACATTAAAATTATAACTTGATATTCTTTTGATTGAGGATTTGGTTGTATTTATTATGTTAGTCCGCCTAACTGAATTTTAAGCTATTGCATAGCTTCTATCGCGGGCCTTGAGCGCGGGGACCGAATCGAGAAATTCCGTAACGAAAAAACCTCACGCTCCCCACTCCGACGGGCGCGGAGGTGTGGCTTGAAGGCATAGCATGCAATAGCTTTTACCGCGGCAGTCCCCGAGTGCCACATGTCTTTTTAATATCTTGTTGTCGTGTAAAATACTTTAAGATACTGAAATTATCAAATAACCCGTGATTTGAACACAGTTTTACGTTCGTTATAATTGCATTTTTAATCTAATATGTATCTAATTATTTCTAAATCTCCAAGGCATAGTTACCAAAGAGATTCACATAAATAAAGCTTCCTATTCTCAAATACTTACTACATCTAATATCTAATATTCTAATATATATTATAAAGGCGAAAGTTTGTAAGGATGTATGGATGTATGGATGTTTGTTACTCTTTCACGTAAAAACTACTGAACCGATTACAATGAAATTTAGCACACATATAGAGGGTAACTTGGATTAACATAGGATAGTTTTTATCCCGGAAATCCCACGGGAACGGGAACTATGCGGGTTTTCCTTTGCAAACGCGGGCGAAGCCGCGGGCGGAAATCTAGTTACATACTTATAGCACATCTAAAACGCAAAAACACTATAGCATATTCCCATGAAAATGTATTACTTTAACCCATATATTTCACATTAATACGCCCTAACGACATCATTATCCTCAAATTATTAAGAATTCATTTCACTTTGATGTAAAATGACGTAAACGAAGCCTTGTAATCTATACTAATATTATAAATCTGAAGAGTTTGTTTGTTTGTTTGAACGCGCTAATCTCGGGAACTACTGGTCCGATTTGAAAAATTCTTTCGGTGTTAGATAGCTCATTTATCGAGGAAGGCTATAGGCTATATGTATATCATCACGCTACGACCAACGGGAGAGGAGTCACGGGGGTGAAACCGCGCGGAGCAGCTAGTGATATAATATAAGATGCATACAGTATGGGTGGTAGGATTAAATTATGAGTAGGGATTTTTAAATGGGTCAGATATGGGTCAGATTATAATTGATGATCGGTTTGAACTTATTTGTGTATTTGTTGGTGTGATTGATCTTTTAAATAGCATCAAGCTGATAAAACTGATAGCTAAAAGTTTGAAACATACCTTACTTAGCTTTTTTAAATTATAACGGACATTATTGGCTACTTGTCGTTACTATTAAGAAGAAAAACTTTTCAGAACCTAATTATTTACAATTTTCGTAACGCGCGGATCAGCCCAATTATATTTTGTATTAATATAATCTACTAGGTTTCCGCCCGCGGCTTCGCCCGCGCAGTCAAAGAAAAACCCGCATAGTTCCCGTTCCCGTGGGGTTTCCGGGATTGCGTCATTTTCCCGGGATAAAAAGTAGCCTATGTCCTTTCTCGGGTATCAAAATATCTCCATACCAAATTTCATGAAAATTGGTTCAGTAGTTTAGGCGTGATTGAGACAGACAGACAGACAGAGTTACTTTCGCATTTATAATATTAGTATGGATTATTGATCTATACGATCCAACGCAATAAAATAATGATTTTTATCTACCAACCAACGACTATAAACTGTAGATATTCAAAAAGTAAAAACTAATTCAGAAAAATCATCAATAGAAAACTATGGGTATTATTCTTGAGTGACACAGGCTATATTTTTATCCCACTTTATCCGACCCGGTCTAAGCGGATAAACACTATTATTATTTGTAAGGGCGCGTTCCCACTATGTCGTAACGACTAATTTATCGTTCGACGACTGTAGTCTCTACCTGTTCCCATTATAACGATTGTTTGTCGTCAACATTTTTTATCGTTTAGCGACTGTCGTATCTAGCTGTTCCCATTGGATCGCTAAGATCGCTCGCATCAACAGCAAGCTACAAATCTAGTCGCCTCTGCGTTCGCTTGGGTTGGGAAAAGCAAACCGAGTACAGACACGAGGGGCGCGCGGGTGCGAGAGGGAAGGGAAAACACGTGTTCGTCTACATAGAGTTGCCGTCCACGATTTTTTTATCGTTTTACGACTGTCGTGCTTGCCGTTCCCACTGTCACGACAAAGTGTCGTCACTGCAAAAACTGTTGTAGACGACAGTTAATTGTGTCGTTCTAAATGTGAACACCTCCATTTAAACATATAAGCCACGACACTTAAAACTACACGATTATCTGTCGTCACGACCCGGTGGGAACGCGCCCTAACATCCAACCAGCCAGGACATCATTGATCTTTTCCGTTAAAAAACTTCCACATTTCTGGCATAAACACAAAGGGTTTATCCCGGTTCAATCCGGGGACGCTTATAAATATAATTTTGGTTTATCGACCGATACATAATACTGGCCTCTACTATCCTTTCTGTATATCCTTTGTATAATATTATGTACTAGCTATTCTTTCGCAGCTTTGCTCGCTTTATAAAAAATGAAACAAATGCTATACTAACAAACCTCGTGAAAATTTGTTGCGTAGTTCATACATAGGGACCGCCAGACAGCGACAGCGACTTTGTTTTATACTATGTAGTGACTATCCTATTAACACAGTATTACCATCCTACAGTAGTGCGACGAATGTACTTGTGCAGAGAAACGGAGGGGAACTGGCGGGGGTCGGGCGACGCGGGCCGCGTAAAGCAATCACGCTGAGATTGCTTTACCTATCGCGAAAGGACGACGCAGTCGTATTTTTTGTGTAATAATTTTATTATACATAGGTACTTACATATTCTATTATGGCGCGCACAAACTGTTCCGTTTACGGATGTAAATCTACATTGAAATCCCAGAAGGAAACAATATTTCAGAAAGATTGTATTAATTGTATCTGTTGAATTAAAATCAAAGCTATGTATATGTTGTCCTCATTATTTCCTAATCAGATTGTACATCCCAATGCGAATGCATTACTTAGTTAAATGTTATAATATACAATTAATAACATCCAAAAATAAAGTGTCCACGTAAATAATATTTAGCAGTGGAATATCTGTAATTATATATTTATGAACAAATAATTACATCAGATTTAATAATCGCAATTATTTTGAATGTACATATGAAATATGAATAAATGATTTCATCATAATATTAATAATCACAATTGTTTTATTTCCCATTTGTTGCAACCCTAGCGTATTTTCGTGTGGCAGCGTAAGTACCTACGCTGGCGGCGGCATCGCGCGACATCAAAGGCGATTCCTTACTGTAGGAAATAATATTGTAATACTGTGCTATTAATATTGTAAATGCGAAACTTTGTATGTCTGTTTGTTCCTCCTTCACGCAAAAACTGCTGAACCGGTTTTCGTAAAATATGGCACACACATAGAGGGTAACTTAAAACATAGGGTATATAATATTTAACACGATTACATTTTTATCCCGAAAATTCCACGCGAACAGAAACTATGCGGGTTTTCCTTTTACGCGGGCGAAGCTGCGGGCGAAAAGCTATATACATCACTACATTATACAGGGTGTCCCACTCCCACAGTGGGATATACTATGCTCAAAGGAGGTTATAGTTTTACATACGCTGAGTACGTTAAACATACTTAAAAAATTCCAGACGCATTTTTTTTTCAAACAGATGAATTCTTAAAACTCTTATGTGTACACCCCTAAAAAGCAACCCGCCCATTTTTGCCACCAGCACGTGAGCTATCGTTTAAAATTATGTTTTCATAGACAAAATGCTCACATTAGAGAAGCGGTAGGTATATGACGGCAGCGCGAAGCTAGAGAAGAAAACATGGATTTTCAGGAAAAATTTAGCAAACAATTTTTGACGTAAATTTGTTATTTAAGTATTTTTTACGTGATCAGTGTATGCAAAACTACAAGTCCCTTCGTGCTTAGTATACCAATAGTGGGACTTGGAACACCCTGTATATACGATATTACGTTCTTACAATTCTGTACAAATACAAAGAGCGTAGTTAGCTGGATTTACAGACTGTATGACAGTTTTATGGCATCATATTTAATGGGTTGTGTGCTTATAAGCTTAACAAACGATCAAGCGGCATGTTTTGATTGCTTGGAGATCAAATATTCGCTTTTACGGAGCAATGTATGGGGTTTGTATCGTTTATGTGTTTTGGTATAGAAAGACATTTATATGCCCAAGTTTAATATTTTATAAGACCGATCAAGAAAGTCTTGTTTTGAAGGTTTTCTTCGTATTGAAACTCATTTAGATACGATTTTCATGTGAATTTAAGGGGCTCAATTACCTGGACGTGAATACAGTCTACAGTTTTCCCCATCGAGAATATTGATTTTCGCGTTAAACCTGAAAAAAAAATATAGAAAATCTTAAATTTTACAACTTTAACGTTGTTAAATGTTCTTGTATTGAGATAAAATTACATTCATAACCTTACCAATGGTTCAAAAACATTCTAGTGAATCTTGCCTTTACAAACATTACAAGTTTAAGCTTTAAAAACACTCTTCTTCTTGAAATTCCATAAAATGTAACAATTAGGAAACACACAAGGAAGACAGATTCCTTCAAACTTCCGCACTTATTAATTTAAAAACCAATTTCAATTTTGCACGTTCATCTCAAACTGGCAAGTAAAAACCGCTGAGTCATATAAAATGTAAGGTACATTATTGTTACAGCATGCATCAAAATATGAACGAACAGTGGCGTATCTAAGAAATTAAGGGCCCTATGAGAAGTAACAAAATAGGGCCTCTCAACGACAATTATAGAAAAATGCATGTCTGGCTATATAATAATGTATGTAATTTTATATTACTCAATGTGTTAATTAACAAAATGTTTCCAAAAATATAATATATATTGCCAATTATTTGGCGAGTTGTGTGGACTATATTATGAACGATGTGAACTCTGTACTACCTACAACAAATGAAACAAATAAATATTTTATGTTTATTAGGTTGCTATCTGTCATTTATTTTGAAAATGGGAAAATTTTCGATAGGTATAGTTAAAGTTTCTGCTGGGTCTCCAGGGCCCCGCAGGTTCGAGTGCCCTGGGGCCCCACCTAGCCCCTGTATAACTACGTCACTGGAACGATATAAAATTGAAGGCATTGTTCAGATATGATTTGACAAGCCGTGATAAATGGTGTTATTCCGTTGATTGATTGACAGTAAGACACTCGTTACAGGCTACAGGGAATTGGCCAAATTCAGAATTTTTGTCACCCGAGATGGATGCGAGATGTTCGAGGTAATTTAATAAGGTAATACGTTAGATTGGTTGTTATATATTGTGGAAAATAAATCGTGAAACTAGTAGATGATTACGTTAAGGGATATTTTTGTAATCGCGTTAAAAGCAAAAATACAGATAGTGTAAGGAGAATGATTAGAAGCTGTAATAAGTATACTATGGTTTTATTATAGCTTGCGCGACAAGTTTTAATACTAGCGTAAAATCAAAACAATTATTTTAAAAACACTACCGCTCTTTGCATGGTTGGGTAAATTCATTTAATTCAACCCAATTCGCATTTCGCTAACTAGAGCAACCGCCAAGTTTACGAACGAATAAAAATACTTTGTTTGGAAATTTTTTGAGTTCCAACAAGAAAGCTTCATACGTCACTGTGCACCTTTTATTTATGATATTTCGTGAAGTTCAAAGTGTTTAGTATTTTTTAACTAATATTCTTATACTCGTAGCTGCGCAATTTAATTATGTTAAAAAAATATTTTGAATTTGTCATTGTCGCTGCCATGTCGCTGCGCTGTCGTTTTTTCGATCAATCTGTAACTTCAAGGTTTTTTAAATATACTTATACCTATATACACAATTAAAGTAAAGTTACAAATATTTGTTACAAATTCAAGCTTACAGTTCTCGTTGATAGGTACATTATGGCTAAAAATTAAATTATTTTTAAATTATCGTATTCTATGTCATACATTCATTGGTATTTGTAGTTCTATACTTATTTATTTTTTATTGAAGTGAAACTTCTTTATCGGGCTTGGAAAAAAAATATTGAGTGTAACATTTTTTCGTTACGCGTGACTTTTTTCCGTTACGCGCCATCTTTTTCTTATCCCTACCACGCGTGATTCGACGTATTTCTGTAAAGTTGCATATATAGTAAATTATTTTTTGAAAAATAAGGTCATAAAGAAGTTTCACTTCTTGCGTGTGTACACTAGTACACGCACAATATGTTTTTTTATCAATTATCAATCGACAATATTATTATTATCGATTGAGGCCTATGTCCAGCAGTGGTCAAACATGGGCTGATGATGATGTTCAATAATTATCAAACATTAATTATAAATGTAGACAACTAAATAATTAAATACTTAAATAGTCAAAAAGAAAGGATTTAAATCCAATGTAAAATAGAGATTTGAGCCGAAATTAATTAGTTGTAATAATTTATTATACTCTTTTAATTAAAAGGAAGATTTGGGAATATAAAAGAGAATTTCAAATTAAATGTAAATAAAAGAGGCCAAGTAATTGATAATTATTAAAAGTTACTTCAGTTGTGCAAACTTAATCAAGATTTTATTAAAAACTAGCTTACCGCCCGCGGCTTCGCCCGCTTTGTCTAAAACCTAATAAACTATATAGGTACTAAAACCTTCCTCTTGAATCACTCTATCTATTAAAAAAAAACCGCATAAAAATCAGTTGCGTAGTTTAAAGATTTAAGCATACAAAGGGACATAGGGAAATAGGGACAGAGAAAGCGACTTTGTTTTATACTGTGTAGTGATTTAATTTCACTGTTAGCCTTGAACCAAAAGTATCAAACTGTGTAACTATAATAAGAAAATAAATAATCAATTTTTAATTTAACAATTATTAATTAGAACACTTAAACAGGTAGATACAAAACCACATCGAAAAGACGCAAAAAATTAAGAACCAATTTTAATGAAAATCTGGGCATAAGAAGGTTCTACGGATAAATACTATAACCACGTAAACGAAATTTCATATAATATATTTTTGCTTAATAATAGGTCCAGTGCAAGTTTCATCAAAATCGATTCACTAGTTTATAAGATAATATCATTCGTATAAACTTGTTAAAAATTAATTAAACATAATGATGCAATACTGAAACTGACATTAAAAAATAACGATAAATAATGAAACTACAAAGTTAATGACTCACAAATTTAACTTGCTCTCAGAACTAGCGAAAACAACTAAATTACAAATGAACATAAAAAGGAAAATAACAATTAGCCTCAAGTTAATCTACGAATAATCTAGAGTGCGCAAATTACCTTATAATTGGATTGTTTATAGCATACGACTGCGATACGATAACGCGATACGACTTGTCGTATACTGTAATTAATGCAAAAACTTGAATGTGTCATTGAATAAACTTCGATTCTACTCATTTACAATTTGAAATAAACTATTCATAATGTATTATGTATTAAATATTTTTATTAGCTTGACATTCTTAAACTAGTAAGTTAGCTTTGTAAAATATATTTTGTTTAAAAAATTTCACACAAAAGTTCAAAGACCTGCTAGACGCTAGTAATCTATAAAAAAAGTGAATTACCGAATTATATGTATATTGTACGCCCTGCTGATCGACTGCTCCAACAATTTGGTGCTTAATTCTTAATTCTTTTAGACGCCTTATAAGCGAGCGCGTAGGTAGTGCTCTGCTCTTGCTTTACGAGGAACAATTGATTTTTCGATGCTATTGAACCTATAAATAAATATAATATTTTTTTTTACTGTGAATTATAATTTGTTATTGGAAGAACAAGATTTGTATAGCACAAAAAGTATTTACGACAATATGCATACCTTGCATTGTGGAATCAATGTAAGCGTACCTACATTATTCAAAGATACCAATATCCTCATCGTATTCCACGACGTGATGGTCGTAGTGACGGTATTGCCATGACGCGACCTTGAAATTTTACTGTCAACGCGCCTAAAGAAGTTTCACTCCAAAAAAAAATTCCTCTTTTTTGAAATTGTTTGTAATTCTAAACATACCTTGCATTGTGGGAACTGCTCCGGCGGCCTGCTCACCCGCCAGCCCAGCAAGGGCGGTATACACACGAGCGCGCTCATCAGCCACACCGCTGCGATCATGAGCGCCGCCCGCGCTGGCGTCCGCTTCTTGAGGTAGTCGACCGCCTGTGGACAAATGTGTGTTATATAGAATATGTATGTTTTCTTATTAATTTTTCATATTGTCTCTGCTCTCTGCTTCAGTATTAGAGAGTGCTCTACGATTATAACAGAATGGTTCCGCAACTTTTTAATTAAATACACGTTTTATTCACGTAATATCCTAAATATGCACATCATTTTATAGATAATTTAATGTAGATTAAGACTGTCACTTGTAAAAAAAAATTATTCAAGAAAATAAAACCGGAAAAAATGTCGTCGTCGTCGTCGTTTCAGCCGTGGGACGTCCACTGCTGGACAAAGGCCTCCCTCAAGGATTTTCAGTGCGACCGGTCACCGGCGGCCTGCATCCAGCGGCTCCCTACCACTCAGACCAGGTCCAGGAAAAAATGTAGAAATAGAGAAAAGGAAAGCCCATTTTTCCGTTTGAAACACGATCGTGTAAATCTTAATTAATCTAATCGTATTATTTTTTATTAGCTTTTTATATCTTCTATGTGGCTATTGGTATTGAAAATGGTTAAATATAATATATTTAAAATAACTGTAGATATTATCTACAGTTATTTTAATGTATCGTTATTAAGGAAAAAATTAAAGACAATGAAAACAATAATATGCTGGATCTAATTTCACAAATCCACCCATGCATGAAAGAGTAACAGACTTAACAAACTTTCCCGTTTTCATTTTACTTTTTATTTATAGAAATTCTATATTTACATGCAATACAGTCTTACAATATTCTTGTACGTAGATATTTCCCTCCACGTATCGTGTTGACGCATTTATCGTTGTTTTCATATAACAATGCAGATTTGTTGGATCTTTCATCTCGATATGTGCAGTGAAATATAGAGAACTAGCTTCCGCCCACGACTTTGTACGTGCATCCCCGTTTTTCCCCGTTCCCGCAAGAATTAGTAACCTTATGCAGGTTCTGCAATACAATCATAATATTATATTTAAATTACATTGTACATTGTACATACAATATGATTGTACGTTTTTCGGTGCATTTACAACAAACGAACATAGAGCTAGAGCTAGAGCAAGAGCATTCTTTCGTGATCTTTTAGTGTAAACGAAAACTCGTATTCAGTGTTGTTCAGTATTAGAACATTGCATAGAATCTTTTCGAACGCACTAAGAACAACGAAGGAATGCTCTGAATTAAAAAATGAATGAAAAACTACTTGAACGATTTGGATGAAACTTTATAATAATAAACATTATATTAGTAGGAGTGATAATGAAAAATATTCCCAGGTTATTGAATATTATGAAACTTAGTTTTCTAATACTATTGATAAGAACATGTATATCAATACCTAAGTTGCCTAGATTCTATAGTTCAAGTTCTAATTATTTCAATTCTAGACTAGCCGTCCCGTGAAAACTCTACTAACATTTATTTCCATTAGGAATTAAGGGCTTTGTTAGATAGAACGCGTTCTTATCGCGTCAGAGCGCTTACCTGACGCCGCGCTATGATGCCAAATTGTATTGAAATAGTATAACAAACTCAAAACTCAAACTCAAACATTTATATTTTATTCAATTAGACTTTATAGAAGCACTTTTGAATAGTCACAACATCGTTTTACCAAATTCGGCGTGTGGTGGAATCCGGAACCAATGCCGCCTTGTAAAACATCATTTGATGACAGATTGTCGAGTGTTGTTGTACATCCAAAAGCCGAAAGATAAAAGTATACTATACTACTTTTTCTTTGACGGACACAAAGTTCGCTTTCTATCTAACAAAGTCTTAAGTACCAAAGGTCCAGACTCGACATTTACCTTGAAATACATTCAAATAATAGGGGTTATAAATTACGAATGTACTCCAAATATCTCCACTTTAATAGGATAAAGGGTTGGGAGAAATTAGTATCCTTGGAGAGAATATTCGGTGATATCAGAATTGTTTCTATGATTTATTATAGGTTCTCGAATTTACGTATTGCTAGAGATTATGCTTGCTGTGTAATGTTTTCTTGTTATAAATGTGTTTTAATATGTATTGAAATATGTTATTTTGCTAATAAAATAGTTCATGAAATGTACATAAAACGTTAATAATGTTGAACTACATTTTTATGGTAATAGCTATGTCCCGCGGTATTACCCGCATTGCTCCTGTTGTTTTTGTGTGATGATATATCGCCTTCTTCGATAAATGGGCTATCTAACACCGAACAATTTTTCAAATGGGACCAGTAGTTCCTGAGATTAGCGCGTTCAAACAAACAAACAAACTCTTCAGCTTTATAATATTAGTATATAATATAAGGTTCCCATGTTTCCTTATCAACTAAGTTCTCCACTCTTTTTACACGCTTTATATTAGCTTCACCTGTATGTTTGTAACCGACTTCTTTGGGCGCGATTTTGACCCACTTTAAACGGCCAGATTTCGTTCAAACTTTGTAGATTTATTTAGGACCGATGACAATACACTAATTTGATAAAAGAAATAATAGTTAAAAAAAAATAAAAAACACGCGTTTTATAGAAAACCGAACTAAAAGCGTGTTTTTTAGTTTTCTTAAACTATTATTATTTATATTAACAGTGATGACGTCACTATATCCATTAAATTTCAATTTAACAATTTTAAATTTAAATAACTGAATTTACGATTGTATATAAAATTGCAATGAAACGGATATTTTGTGACAGAGCGGAGTGTTGCCTGATCGTAAAACGAATTTAAATATTCAAGGAACTCTATCTGGCTACACTGAGCCAGTAAAATCGTTTGGATTCTGCTGTGTCTAGTTTCAACTATCCAGTTTTGTGGAATAAGAAAATCTATTTATTGTAAACAAGTGTAAGTTGGTTACAAGGTCGTGGAATTTATGGAATTTGTCATAATCATTGTTGGATTATAAACCAACCTATATCTTCTTTCTTATATATAAAAATGAATCGCAAAATGTGTTGGTAAGCGCATAACTCGAGAACGGCTGAACCGATTTCGATAATTCTTTTTTTATTATATTCCTTGAAGTACGAGGATGGTTCTTATGTAGAGAAAACGTAAACATGTACCACGGGCGAAGCCGGGGCGGACCGCTAGTCTGTTAAAAATATCACCCAAAACGAAAATATTAATTATGTACCTTTAGACGAATAGTGCTATTACTTTTTAACTCTACAATTCTCTTACATAAATATAATTATCAAATCACTAGCTGTGCCGCGCGGTTTCACCCGCGTGGCTCCGGTCCTGTTGGTCTTAGCGTGATAATATATAGCCTAAAGCCTTCTTCGATAAATGGGCTATCTAACACTGAAAGAATTTTTCAAATCGGACCAGTAGTTCCCGAGATTAGCGGGTTCAAACAAACAAACTATATAATAATAATATTAGTATAGATGTATTATTTTTATTTCGATTTTGCAATGAAATGCTCCCTTCGTCTTACCGTGGCATCGCTTTTGATAGTTAGTGTGTTTCCATTCCACTCAAAATTACGAGTTTGATTTCAAAAATTATTTCACCACATTATGTGTAACATAGCATATATTTTTATCCGAACTCAGGCAAGGACGAGCAGCTAGTATAATCACTACGTATTAAATTTTCATTTTAATTTTTTCCTCACGATGTTTGCCTTCACCGTGCAAGTAGAGGTGATGATATAAACACGCGCAGATAAATTGAAATAAATATATTATTTCATGTGCGCTCGCCTGGTCTCGAACCCCCGACTTATCGATAGATCTCCGAGGCGTTTGCGTTCAATAGTAGATAATAAAAGCATTACTAAAAATATATAGTACGAAATATCTCAAAATACATTAGGATTGCACTCACACGTGTCAGTATTTTGATGGTTCGTTTTACTGCAGAGTATTGCCAATAAAGTGAGATGATATTTATTGCTGTACGTTACTGTGAATATAAACTGTTTGTGTAAGTCGATCGTAAATAAACGCTGAGCCGTTTTTTGGAGCTTCTTAATATTGTTTATCTATGTATAAGGAGACAATGGTTTGGAAATATGTGTTTGAAGTGTTCTTAACGCGCGTTTTGAGTAAAATTTCAAAGTCGGGTCATGGCAATGACGTGACGGCGTCATGGAGTAAGGTGACGATGGTATCTTTAAAACTATCTTAAAGACGAAAAAAAATAATCTTATATATAAAATTCTCGTGTCACAATGTTAGTCTGCATACTCCTCCGAAACGGGTGGACCGATTCTCATGAAATTTTCTGTGCATATCGGGTAAGTCTGAGAATCGGCCAACATCTTTTTTTCATATGTACCACGGGCGAAGCCGGGGCGGGCCGCTAGTAATAATATAAAAAATGCCTACATAGTACATACTACGTAAAATACATAACACAATGTACATAGATACTACATAGCACAAATATACTCGTATTAGGTATACATATACTACAAAAATTAGATTGCATATAACAATATATATTGTTACATGTATACAGAAATTATAATTATTACACATTTACTAATGCTACTATATTGTTTGCAAAAAGTATTCCAAGAACTGCTTAAAATATTTTGAAGAGGATCAAAGGTTTACATAGTTTCACAGAGTCCCTGGTCCTGTGGAATTTCCGGGATAAAACCTATCCTGTGACCTTTCACAGGCCTCAAACTATCTTTGTGCCAAATTTCATTCCAATCAGTTCAGTAGTTTATTATTCAGGAAGAACCCGGCTAGGATTCTTTCGCATTTAAATAAAATAAATAAATAAATATTTCAGGACAATTTTCACACACGGCACGATCTGATCCCATACTAAGCTTTCGCTTGTGATATGACTGATAAACATACATATTAATATAATTTTAAATAAATACTTATATAAATAACTAGCGGTCCGCCCCGGCTTCGCCCGTGGTACATAATATTTACGTTTTCTCTACATAAGAACCATCCTCGTACTTCAAGGAATATTATAAAAAAAGAATTATCGAAATCGGTTCAGCCGTTCTCGAGTTATGCGCTTACCAACACATTTTGCGATTCATTTTTATATATAAGACTAGCGGTCCGCCCCGGCTTCGCCCGTGGTATCTACATATTTACGTTTTCTCTACATAAGAACCATCCTCGTACTTCAAGGAATATAATAAAAAAATAATTTGGAAAATCCAAAAGTGCACGCCTCATAATTTTTTTTTAATAAATATTTATTAATTATTATTTTTGTTTATTTAATAACAATTAAACCACATCGAATCAGACCCTGAAAAATGAAAGGGTTCTATTCCTGAGCATACTCAAGCGTAAGAGAAAAAAATAATTTGGAAAATCCAAAAGTGCACGCCTCATAATTTTTATTTAATAAATATTTATTAATTATTATTTTTGTTTATTTAATAACAATTAAACCACATCGAATCAGACCCTGAAAAATGAAAGGGTTCTATTCCTGAGCATACTCAAGCGTAAGAGAAAAAAAAAGACTCGATTAGTAAAGTATTTCGGTCGCTATCGTGTTAACAAGAAAAAGGATCCGCACATACAGACACACGGACGTCCAAGACAGAACTTTTTTAAACTGTTTTTTAACTAGTTTAAATAACAAAAATGACATCAAAAATATCATGAACGTTAAAAATAGTGTTTTTTCTTAATATGTGTGTGTATGTATTATCTTACAAGTGCAATGTATGATACATAAAGACATTTTAAGTTTGAAAAATCAGATGTTTTGCGCGAAGTGACAGTAGTACCCACCTCAACGCTTCGCTTATGAGGCGTGCAAAAGACACGATTAGTAAAGTATTTCGGTCGCTATCGTGTTAACAAGAAAAAGGATCCGCACATACAGACACACGGATGTCCAAGACAGAACTTTTTTAAACTGTTTTTTAACTAGTTTAAATAACAAAAATGACATCAAAAATATCATGAACGTTAAAAATAGTGTTTTTTCTTAATATGTGTGTGTATGTATTATCTTACAAGTGCAATGTATGATACATAAAGACATTTTAAGTTTGAAAAATCAGATGTTTTGCGCGAAGTGACAGTAGTACCCACCAGCTCAACGCTTCGCTTATGAGGCGTGCAATAATTATCGAAATCGGTTCAGCCGTTCTCGAGTTATGCGCTTACCAACACATTCTGCGATTCATTTTTATATATAAGAGAAGAAGATATTTTGCTTTTTGCCAATACGAAGTCTTTATCAGCTTATTATTTGTCTATGTGTTATTGAACGATCGCTTTATGAGTTTTATATGTTCTTTTTTCTGGTAATAGGTACATAGTTAGTAATCTTTGTAACAGTATAATTTTATATAATAATAATAATTAATAATTTCGGTAATTCATAATTTCGGCCCGCATCTATTTTTCAGTTTACAAAACATACCCAACTTCATAAACAACTTAAACTTAACAGTACTTACCTACACTCACTCAGTCATAAACTATTCAATCAACACACATAATTCCCAAGCCAACATCCCATATTAAATTTGCCGATACACACTTAACATTCGTTCCCATGACGCTAAGTTTAAGTTAAAGTAATTAAGTATTTATATGTTAATCACAACCGCGATATAACTCACTAGCAATGCCCTGCGGTTTCACACGCATAGATAGCGATATCGTTACAGTGAAAAGTCTACTATAGGTCGGACTATAGGTTTAATTTTTAATCACATGAAAATCACCTTTACCCCGTCCCGCACTAAGGCCTTTTTTTTGTTTTAGTGGGGAAATCTTTCATAGATACCCACGGCCTCCGGGGGAGGGGCCGTGGGTTATGTCGGATTCCTACCGACCAAAACCCCACTGTGTTCCGTCAAGACGCATATTGGTAGAATTCCTCCGTGACCCCCGCACTACGGCCTGCTCGAACAGTATACCTACTATTTTCTGTAGATTGACACTTTTAAAAATTCGTTATATCTTTTGAATGGAATATCCAATTCTTTTCATTTAAAAAGTATTTTGCTGGTATTGAAACAGTCTATAATAAAACATCATTTAATGGGATAAGGATTAATATATGTGTATGGATAACATGGTTTGATTACTGTCGGCACTTCTATTTACTTTGAAAACGTAAAAAAGTTGTTGTAGTAACATAACTACTGAAGATGGACATATGGTATCGCGGACTTTCTTGTAGATATTGATCCATTCTATAATACCGTAGAACATTTTTTTGTTCTATCTTCAATAGATTCCGCAGCGCACGCGATGACAGAAGTTTTATTGAGGATTTTTTTACACCTTGGGTTACATTATTGCATTTTTGGTAAGGATCTCTAATTTTTTTGAAAATGCAATATAGCCTATGTTGCTCAGTAAAGATGCAGCTTTCTAATGGTGAAAGAATTTTTGAAATCGGTCCAGTAGTTTTTGCGTGAAAACCATACATACATACATACTTACATACATACTTACAAACTTTTCCTCTTTATAATATTATTATAGTATAGATAGTATAGATTAACACCCAGACACAGAGCAAACATCTATATTCATCACACAAATTTTTGCCCTGGCACCCACGATCTCTGGCTCAGAAGGCAGTGCCACTACCAACTATGCTAACCGGTCAGTCGTACATAATAAATACGTCATTTATAATACTACCTAATAGGAACATAATGCTTTGCTTTTTTTAATAGATAGGGTGATTCCCGAATATTTTGTATATCATTTATTGTGGGTTTAGACAAAGCAAAGCCGCGGGCGAGTCGCTAGTTCAAAAGAGTCACCACTCAACCCGCAGTAATCTTTATCACTACATAGTATAAAACAAAGTCGCTTTCCCTGTCCCTATGTCCCTATGTCCCTATGTCCCTTTGTACGCTTAAATCTTTGAAACTACGCAATGGATTTTGATGCGGTTTTTTTTAATAGATAGAGTGATTCAAGAGGAAGGTTTATATGTATAATAAGATCCATTAAGTAGTGGAGAAGTACTGTTATTTTTGAGGTTTCTAATGTGATGTCGTAAAAAATTACATTTATTCCGCTTACATTGCAAACGCAGGCTGAACCCTACGAGTTTTATCAAAATAATGTACTAAGTATTATACACATTGAAAAGGTCTACAGAAAAGTCCGCGATGGTATATGTCTATCTCTTATGGATAACCCACAATAACTTTTTTTGTCATTTACTTTTTACGACAAATAATGGCTAATTTTCGAAGCGATTTTAACCAATACAGCATTAATCCTTAACCAATTAAATACCATGGATACATTGTTCATTTAATATAGATCTATGTGGCCCTTTACACCGTATGATTTAAGTGAATATTTTCAAAGATATTACAGATTTAAAAATTGCGGGACGTAGCGTTTGCGGCCGCCCGGCTATGTAGGTATTTTATACCCGTGCGATGCCGGAGCGGGCCGCTATATTTTTATACCTATACAACGTTCACAATTTTTCTGTAGTGTATTTAGTATCAGCATTGCACCCGTGCGAAGCCGGGGCGGGTCGCTAGTTGATAATATAATGATGTGAAACACCAAGCACCCGTAAATCAGATTTAACTGCAATCCCGTGGAATGGGCCGTTAAATTTATAGTAAACATATTACTTTGTAACCGTTTAATTTTATACGTGCCCTAGAATACGTACTAATATTAATACAATAATAACGTATTTCGTCATATGAAAAATTGAATTTATTAGTATGCCAGATTCGACAAATTGGGTTAAACAGTAACTACTCTATACGATGACGTAATAAGCCCCCATATTAAAGTGCTTTAGGCGTGGCTATAGGAAACACATGTAGATGTTTAGTAGTTGATTTTGTAATAACAATATTCAAAACATATTCTACTATTTTTTAAGAGTAATGATATGATTCGTTTTTTTGTTTGGACGATTAGTTTCATGATCTGTCGCAGTCAAGTACCTAATATAAAAAGACGTGTGGCCAGTGGCACTCGGGGACTGCCGCGGTAAAGCTATTGCATAGCATGCCTTCAAGCCACACCTCCGAGCCCGTCGGAGTGGGGAGCGTGAGGTTTTTTCGTTACGGAATTTCTCGATTCGATCATTCGGTCCCCGCGCTCACGGCCCGCGATAGAAGCTATGCAATAGCTTAATATGTTGATAAGAATAAATTGTAACTTTAGATAGAGCTAGAGAAAATACGCAATTAAATCTAATTTATTTTGGAATACTGCTCATTTTCTCTAGAAGATTCTACTTTTTACTTCAAATCAAAAGCCACCACTCAGCCACTATTGTTATATTCACTATACAAATAGTTACATACATCCTACTTCCTACTTAATATTATAAACTAGCGACCCGCCCCGGCTTCGCACGGGTGCAATGCTGATACTAAATACACTACAGAAAAATTGTGAACGTTGTATAGGTATAAAAATATAGCGGCCCGCTCCGGCCTCCGGCATCGCACGGGTATAAAATACATAGCCGGGCGGCCGCAAACGCTACGTCCTGCAATTTTTAAATCTGTAATATCTTCGAAAATATTCACTTAAATCATACGGTGTAAATAGTCCGTTTTCTTATGGGAAAAGGTATACATTTTTGAGTAAAGCAATGAAATTTGGTTCGAATGTTGTACTCGTCCACCTAAGCCCAAATCGCCTGGTAGCCAGTGTCTACTCCCCGGCAGAAGGGAGGGAGGGGGGGTTATAGAACAGAGCGCCCGGCGCTCGGAAAAAAAATTCTGGCGGATTCATTTGGCCCTTTGAGTCGAGTTTGGTGTCGTTATCAGGTAACTAGATGATGCCCGATTCATTCCCCATACCAGTTTTTTAGGGTTCCGTAGCAAAATATGCCACAATCTTTAAAATAATAAACTTTTGGCAGTGGCAAAATCCAAACAAACCAGTATATTTTTATATTTTTGTATGAAACTTGGTTTATAAAAAAATACTGTCTGAAAGGCCATTTCATGCAGATTATAAAAACATTAACATGTAACATATATCTTACCATTTTCAATGTGAAATAAATTATAGAAAGTACAGAAACGTTCGTCAGCGCAGCGTAGGAGACGGCTAATAGACCCGAAAAATAAGTAATAACATAAAACAAAAACCAGTAAAGTGCGAGTCTGACTCGCCCATCGAGTGTTTCGTACTTATTTGTCCTATACCATATTATCTTGTCTGGTAGGACCTGGTTAACTGATACACACACACTTTCGTCTTTATAATATTAGGGTGATTTTTAATCATCTTTAAATTATAAATGAAGTCAGGTTACATTGTTAAAAATAAAGATATATATAATAATAGAACATTTTTGTATTAATAATAATGACAACCACCTCCACAATTACATAATTCGGTACATTTAAGCTGGCGTATAAAACACTTCAACCTGGAATTGCAAGATTTCACGCACCGACATCTTATCAATTCAAAGCTTCTCTTTTGTTTTTATTTCAGATGGGCAAGGAATATTTTGTTTTTTAGGTCCCTAAATATATACAGCCTGTAAAACTGCCCTTAAGGTGTGTTGTTTAAGGGCAGCTTCTGTGGGAGGCAAATTTTCCATTTGCCTGTCCTTTTTTGTTAAAAATTTGTTTGCGACCCTCATTAACTGTCACAGCGGGGTACAATGTGAAAAATAAACATGTACTTATAATAATTATAAAAAAATATAAGTTCTGGATAAGAGTATCCTTAAAATATCGTGACCGTCCTTACCTATCATGCATTGTAATCACAAACTTTTCAATTTCACTGTCTGCATATTTGCCACTGACGCCACTGTAAAGTGCTTCAAATCCTCGTGTGCCATTCGGATATGCCTTCCATACCTCAAAAGCATGTGTCCCTATAGTTCTTTTAGACCTTCTAGCTTTGGAATACACGATATAGTAGTAGTAGACAAAATAATGTTAAGAACAGTCGACAGATATGGCTAGTACAGAATATCATGTATTTCAAGCTAGAAGGTCTAAAAGAACTATAGGTACACATGCATTTAAGGTATGGAAGGCATATACGAATGGCACACGAGGATTTGAAGCACTTTACAGTGGCGTCAGTGGCAAATATGCAGACAGTGAAATTGAAAAGTTTGTGATTACAATGCATGATAGGTAAGGACGGTCACGATATTTTAAGGATACTCTTTTCCAGAACTTATATTTTTTTATAATTATTATAAGTACATGTTTATTTTTCACATTGTACCCCGCTGTGACAGTTAATGAGGGTCGCAAACAAATTTTTAACAAAAAAGGACAGGCAAATGGAAAATTTGCCTCCCACAGAAGCTGCCCTTAAACAACACACCTTAAGGGCAGTTTTACAGGCTGTATATATTTAGGGACCTAAAAAAACAAAATATTCCTTGCCCATCTGAAATAAAAAGAAAAGAGAAGCTTTGAATTGATAAGATGTCGGTGCGTGAAATCTTGCAATTCCAGGTTGAAGTGTTTTATACGCCAGCTTAAATGTACCGAATTATGTAATTGTGGAGGTGGTTGTCATTATTATTAATACAAAAATGTTCTATTATTATATATATCTTTATTTTTAACAATGTAACCTGACTTCATTTATAATTTAAAGATGATTAAAAATCACCCAAATATTATAAAGACGAAAGTGTGTGTGTATCAGTTAACCAGGTCCTACCAGACAAGATAATATGGTATAGGACAAATAAGTACGAAACACTCGATGGGCGAGTCAGACTCGCACTTGAATGGTTTTTGTTTTATGTTATTGCTTATTTTTCGGGTCTATTAGCCGTCCCCTACGCTGCGCTGACGAACGTTCCTGTACTTTCTATAATTTATTTCACATTGAAAATGGTAAGATATATGTTACATGTTAATGTTTTTATAATCTGCATGAAATGGTCTTTCAGACAGTATTTTTTTATAAACCAAGTTTCATACAAAAATATAAAAATATACCGGTTTGTTTGGATTTTGCCACTGCCAAAAGTTTATTATTTTAAAGATTGTGGCATATTTTGCTACGGAACCCTAAAAAACTGGTATGGGGAATGAATCGGGCATCATCTAGTTACCTGATAACGACACCAAACTCGACTCAAAGGGCCAAATGAATCCGCCAGAATTTTTTTTCCGAGCGCCGGGCGCTCTGTTCTATAACCCCCCCTCCCTCCCTTCTGCCGGGGAGTAGACACTGGCTACCAGGCGATTTGGGCTTAGGTGGACGAGTACAACATTCGAACCAAATTTCATTGCTTTACTCAAAAATGTATACCTTTCCATACAAGCATGCCCATAAGAAAACGGACTATAAAGGGCCATATAGATCTATATTAAATGAACAATGTATCCATGGTATTTAATTGGTTAAGGATTAATGCTGTATTGGTTAAAATCGCTTCGAAAATTAGCCATTATTTGTCGTAAAAAGTAAATGACAAAAAAAAGTTATTGTGGGTTATCCATAAGAGATAGACATATACCATCGCGGACTTTTCTGTAGACCTTTTCAATGTGTATAATACTTAGTACATTATTTTGATAAAACTCGTAGGGTTCAGCCTGCGTTTGCAATGTAAGCGGAATAAATGTAATTTTTTACGACATCACATTAGAAACCTCAAAAATAACAGTACTTCTCCACTACTTAACACTACAGTGCACGCGCGTTCTACTATAGTAGAACACACTTACTTATTTTAACGCCATTCATTCATTCTTACACCTAACCTCCCCCGCTCCCAGATAAGCTAAGTCGACAAAATTGCCAAACGGATTAGTATGGTGCATATTTGCAACGTACGCGCATCTTCCTGTTATGACGTGTCAAAGTTCGGCTTCTACTATAGTAGTACATGCGAGTATTGGTGTAATAAAACTGAAGGTAAGTAAAACTTTCTTTTTTGGGTTTTTTATTTTATTATCAATGGACACTGAATGATTTAAATTTTAAAATTTAACTATGTACAGTTGCATTACTATTTCGTGTGTTATGATGTATTTAATAATTAATATTTCTTTGTTTTTGCGAAAAATGGACCCCGTATTGGAGGCGCGCGTGATGGCTGAACGAAGAATTAGAGGACGAGGAAGTGATCCAAAGTGACTCGTACGATGGGGAAGTATATGTACAACCAATGGAACAGGAAGATAGGAATCAGATGCAGGAAGCTGTAAGTGAAAATCATGGATCATCATCTGAAGATGACACGCCTCTTTCTGAACTTGTCCAAAACAATACACGTGATGACTTTTATGTATCTCGAAATGGAACACGCTGGAGTAAAACATGTCCTTCAGCAACCCGGGCAAGATCTCAAAACATCCGATTCATAAATGCCCTGATAATCCACCAACTAAACAAAGGCCAAGAAAGAATTCTGAGACGTAATTTTCTTTACGATCTTTCGTTCGAGCTGGTGAAACCTCTCATGGCAAGAAGATTGACAGTCGAAAACCTTCCCCGCCAATAAAAAAAATAAAAATAAATAGCTTTTGGGTCACGTAGATGAGGTACCAATACGTCATGATCCTCAAAAAATGGGAAGAGTAGGCAAATTTTGCCTGTGCTCCCGAGCTCGAAAAAATGGTGTAAGCGATGTACCAGATGAATTTGTCCTGATCACCAAGTTGTGGTCTGTATTGAATGTCAGGATGATGGCCAATAAGTCGGTCATCGCTTATTAGAAGTTGTTTTTTTTTGAGCTGATCTCAAACTTGCCAAAAATGTTGATTATTTTCATGATCTCATAATTTGACCATAATTTTAATTATATGCTATTAAATTTTTATTTTTTTCTATAATTATTTGTTATAATAATTAAAAGTTTAATATTACTGAGTATTATCATTTTAGGACCACCCATTTTTTTAATATTTCAAATACAGTTTTCTACTATGGTAGAGCACGCGAGCAACCATGTAAAAAAAAAGGGCGCGTGCGCTGTAGTGTTAATGGATCTTATTATACATATAAACCTTCCTCTTGAATCACTCTATCTATTAAAAAAAACCGCATCAAAATCCGTTGCGTAGTTTCAAAGATTTAAGCGTACAAAGGGACATAGGGACATAGGGACAGGGAAAGCGACTTTGTTTTATACTATGTAGTGATGATGATGATGCGAAAGTTTGTGAGGATGGATGTATGTGTATGTATTGTAACTGTTTCACGCAAATACTACTGAACCGATTACAATGAAATTTAGCACACATATAGAGGGTAACTTGGATAGGTTTTATCCCGGAAATCCCGAGGGAACGGGAACTATGCGGTTATTATTTGAAAACGCGGGCAAAGCCGCGGGTGAAAGGCTAGTACGTTATATGAAAGCCTACAAAGAAACCTATACCTTAATAAAACCTTGAGCGATCCAGAGGCAATTTATATTTATTTTTTCGCTAATAAATCGGAGCATCCCATCCATCAAACGAAACGTTATTTATTAAATTACAACTTTGTTATGTTTTGACACAAAATACGCAACAGGGAATAAATATAAACGCAAGATAAATAATACGCAATTTATTTCGCTATTCAAGTTAAGTCTCGTGCCCCTAGTGGGGTATGGGTCATAATATCATTTTTTTACCGACTTTACCAAAGACAACGGTAGTTTTTGATAGGAAATTGTAGTCATTTGGTCTCATTAACAAGTTTATGTTGGCTTCAAATGTATTTTTCGACTCCTGACTCGATTTTGACCTACTTTGAGCGCACAGATTTATTCAAACTTTGTACACTTTTTAAGGGTCAGTGTTAATACATAACATGTATTTTAGAATCTGATAATCTCCAGAATCGTCAGTGACCGTTTTTATAAGAAAAATTTATCAATGTTTGTCGATAAAAGCAGGTTTTTAGGAACTAAAAACTAAAGCTTTTTTATCGGATCATTAATAAACAAACGAATAATAAGACACAACAATCATCAATTAAAGCATTGTAAATATAAATCCTTAAAAACATTCCATGTATCGATACTCAATTTGTCATCGAAACAAAACACAACCGGCAACACAACTAAAAAGCGAAGCCCGTAATTCGAATAACAAACACAATTTAAATTTGAGCGCGAAACCGAATCTAACCGGCTCCAATTGAAAATTCCACAAACAAGTAAAGAATATAGTGGATATGTGTAAGAATAAAACCTTATAAAACACTTCCAAGTCTCAAACGTAGATTTCCCAGGCGTATCCCGCATTTTCGTTCCTTACCAAATTGAGAACATTTATTTGAAAAAGATAGTGTGAACTCAGCTTTTTTTAATTGTCACCTCTATCGGTTTGCATCTGTGTATGCTAAGCCTTATTTTTTATTTTTTATTGCATGCATTGTTTGCTGCATCTTTATTTATCTGTGCTTGTGTACATAGGTATCTTTATTTTATCGGTTATTTCTAAAATGGAATACACGTTGATTTTGTTTTTCTATTTTTGTGGTTCGATAGCAATGGGTGATGTTTTTGTGTGCGAATATTGGAGTGTTTATTGTCGCAAACTATATGTGTGTGAGTATATATCCATACTAATATTATAATTAATGCGAAAGTAACTCTGTCTGTCTGTCTGTTACTCAATCACGCCTAAACTACTGAACCAATTTGCATGAAATTTGGTATGGAGATATTTTGATACCCGAGAGAGGACATAGGCTACCTTTTATTGTGAAATATGTACCACGGGCGAAGCCGGGGCGGACCTCTAGTATATCATAAAGAAAAACTTCCTGTTATTATTGATTAATGAACAGAGAGGAATCAAAATGTATGGAAGAGTAACTAAAAATTGTGTTATCAGTTATTACATATAGCAAGGAATTTAGCAATATTTTATAATATAATAGCCTTCCTCGATAACTACGGACTATTTCAGCATGAATACATTTTTCAATTCGTATTAGAAGTTACCGAGCTTAGTACGTTCAACCAAACATGCAAAAATATAAAGTTGAAGAGTTTGTTTGTTTGTTTGAACGCGCTTATCTCAGAAGTTCCTGCGAGAAATATATTATAGGATACTAGGTTTCCGCCCGCGGCTTCGCCCGCGCAGTCAAAGAAAAACCCGCATAGTTCCCGTTCCCGTGGGATTTCCGGGATTGCGTCATTTTCTCGGGATAAAAAGTAGCCTATGTCCTTTCTCGGGTATCAAAATATCTCCATACCAAATTGCATGCAAATTGGTTCAGTAGTTTAGGCGTGATTGAGTAACAGACAGACAGACAGAGTTACTTTCGCATTTATAATATTAGTATGGATTAGATAGCCCATTTATCGAGGAAGGCTATAGGCTAATGATATACATCTAAGACCAACAGGAGCGGAGCCATGCAAGTGCAACCGCGGCTGCAGCTAGTAATACATTTAACAAAACAGCGTTTTTTTTATTATACGATTTAATTTCCAACCATAAACGAAATTACCTATCTTCACCACCATCTAAATTTTAAAACATACATAGATTTATAGCCCTATGTCGTTTAATTTCACTTCACACAGACATGTTAGTTGCCACTCGGCTAAATAGCTTTCTGGCGTTGATACTGTGCTTTCAGTATTTGACGAAATAGTTCGAAGTCACTCGTTGATTACGTATATAACAAGCGCTTTTGACTTGGTCGATCTACTGTCTCTAAAATGGATTTTGCACTAGAATCGTAGTTATTGTATGTGTCCGTAATAAAGCGTAATAAAGATCCAAATTGTAGGTATATTATCATTATTGTTATTTTTGTAATCTGATTATCGTAAAACTCAATCGTGATAATATGATGTAATTTAAATATAATATGATTGTATTGCAATACCTGCATATGTTGCTAATTTATGTAAAAATGTATTGGTATGCAATAATTGATTGGATTTTAAATTGAATTTAAAACGCATTTTATTTGTTCGTACGAAATTAGCTCCGAAAACACGAGACCGATTTTAAAAATTACATCACCAGTCAAAACTAAGCTATTCTTGAAGATATCTATACAATACAATCTGTAGCTGAAGAGTTTGTTTGTTTGAGCTCATCTCACGAACTGCGGCATCGATTTCAATAAAATAATTTGAATCCTGGGTAAAACGCACAAACGCGAACGTTTAGAACTTAATAAAATCGAGACATTTTAAACAATTTTGAGTTGAAATACCTTTTTCGATAAAACATTTAACTTTGATAGTTTTTATGGCGCTCTCATTACTGGTTCCATTTTGTTTAAGCTCGATCCATTATATTTAATTGATGGAATGGTAACGGCGAGAAATGACTATTTTTATAGTACTTCATCTGTTATAATGGTGAAATATTGAAGACTTTAGAATAATTTCGTTTTCTAAAGAGAATTTCTGCGGAAGACTTGATTGGAATTGATGACTTTTTGTGTTGAACGAAGAAAATCATTGTAAAGTGTGAATCGGATACCAACTTCCCATAATTCATTAAATCTAAGAAATTAAATAAAAATTTTAAATGAAAAGAACTTGAAGAGATAACTAGTATTGAATCTAAATCAAACTCAAACTCAAACATTTATTTATTCAATTAGACTTCTTCTAGAAGCACTTTTGAAACGTCATTAAGTGCATATTTTTAACATTTACTTACCACCGATTCGGAAAGCAGTATCTACGGAGAAGAATCGGCAAGAAACTCCATAGTTGCTCTTTTTAATCATGTCAGATTTACAATTTTACAAATTACATAGGTATGTAATATCATAATATATTATCATAATATGCCAAAGAACTGTCCTGTGTAAATCAAGGTTTAATCTTTACACTTAACTAAATATAGTAGATTCTGAAATCTCTTTGGAATAATATCTTAATATTATTAAACTTTTTTTTTACATAGTATGCTCTTAATTCCACCAAACAAAGCCAAATTACCGCATTCAAATATGAATACCCATTCCGGAGCTACCATGCTACAAGCACACATTTTACACCTCTAGTTTTCATGGCACGTTAAAAATATTTCACAAAATCATAAAAGAGAATCTCAAAAGATGATACAAAACTTTACCCGACATAGTATCTATGTTTAAAACATTTCACAAACATAAACCTTGAGAACTATAGCGGGAAATATAAAAATCCCAAGCAGGTGTTGCAGAATAATTCTATAAGTTCTAAAGTAAATTTTATCACCGAGAGAGGAAAGTTAAGTTTGCCAAACTAACAGCTCTGATACTACGATTTTACTAAGTTAGAAGCATTGAGATAATATTATTACTACGTATAGAGAGGACATCACGAACAAAATCTGTGTGACAAGCGCGGCGGCGCGGGGCGGCTAGTGAGTCATACACTTTGTAGATATTCTGCCTCTTATTACTTATAAATTAAAACCAATCAATGTAACAAATAAATATTGTTTATCTTATTAAAAAATATGAATAAAAAAATGGTTTGAGACGATTGACTTGTGTTACAAATAGTGTAGTAGCGATGTCCTCTCTAGTTCGTAGTACATAGTAACTCAATGGTTGGAAATCATTATATTCAGTAACACCTCTTCTAGACTTTAAAATCGTCATAAGATTGATTAGCAATATTAATATTAAAATATTAAGCTATTGCATAGCTTCTATCGCGGGCCTTGAGCGCGGGGACCGAATCGAGAAATTCCGTAACGAAAAAACCTCACGCTCCCCACTCCGACGGGCTTGGAGGTGTGGCTTGAAGGCATGCTATGCAATAGCTTTACCGCGGCAGTCCCCGAGTGCCACACGTCTTTTTTTAGAACTATTTAGTTCCCGTTCCCATGGGATTTCCGGGATCAAATCATTTGTCAAATCAGTTGTACAAATCAGTTGCAATTTTCGGCCTACATTTGTACATAGAAGTAACTAACCACACAAATTTGTGACACATATTTTACCATCTTAAAAATTGAATTTTCAATGAACGTAGAAGATACTGTGCTGTGACAGACTAGGACGGACGGACTGAACGATCTTATAAGGGTTCCTAAACCTAAAAGTGATCTCTCACACTCTCTACATTCCCAAAGAAATACGACGTTAACATTTTCTACATACCAAATTTCAACTTTCTACGCTTAGTTTCGGCTGTGTCACAGTGTTATCCGTCAGTCAGTTAATCAGTAAACGGAAGAGATATATACCTATTTATTGATTGATAAATATAATCAAACATGTTGCATTTATTAACAGATCTTTATTGTATTTTTTGGGAAAAAAAAACCGCGAACGAAAAAGCTAGTACCGATATGCAATTATTTTAATTATGTCACACATTACGAACATGCCTTTATGTTTAATTATTTAATTAAGTAGCAGCTTGTAATTTGGACACTAGATAAGCGTAATGATGGTAATCCTATAATTACTATTGATCAGTTATTCTGGCTCGACTGGGCGAAATATATAGACTATATTTAGCTAGTCTGCCCTATTAATCGCATGACCTTGTTTAAGCTTAATATTGTTTACTAGCTGTGCTCGGCGGTTTCACCCAAATAGCTCCGCTCCTGTTGATCTTAGCGTGATGATATATAGCCTATATTAGCCTTCCTCAATAAATGGGCTATCCAACACCGAAAGAATTTTTCTAAATCGGACCATTAGTTCCTGAGATTAGCGCGTTCAAACAAACAAACTCTTCAGCTTCATAATATTAGTACAGATATACAGTAAATTTTTGCTCGAGATCTCCAAAACGACTCTATAATATGATCTGAATATTATAGAGTCGTTTAGTACTTAATTTTTATTTACATTAAAAATGCCACTAAAAACTATTAGTAGGGGAGGCCAGGATGCTAAATGTGGATTTACTCGAGCGTCACGGGAACCTATTAGAATTGGTAGATTAGACCATAGCGAGAAAAAAAGGTCCTATGATGTTTTCACTTTTAGCGGTGGGGAAGGGTTTTTTGATTTTTTTTTATTTAAAAAAGAAAAAAATTGGCTTGGAAATACTCAAGCGCGTTAGATATTGATATTTTGCATGCTCCAGGACGTCACTGAAAAAAAGTATACGTTAATCTGACGATTTAAGTGGCGATTTAATCGCTATGAAGAAAGGGTAAAAAATTAAAGTAATATTATTCGAGCGCGTCAGATTAATATATGGGGGGGGTTAATTACAATATAAGAAGTCCCCATTTTCGAATTCGAGCTCAACCTTAGGGAATTATGGATTATTCAAATTTTCCAGCGGGGCCCCTGAGCGCACCCACCAACCATAACTGCTCATATTGACTAGAGGTACTAATGAATAGCTAAGGTACCGTCCCTTATAGTAATCTGACGCGCTCGAGTAAATCCCAAAATCCCCCTCTTGGCCTCCCCTACTATATATATAGAAGTTATTTTTACACGAACGCAATCTAGTTTCTTGTAACAGCAGTTAAACGCCCAGCGAATCAAAAAGAAGAATACAGCAATATTCCTTCCCGTTCCATAGAACATTATGAATACTGATCCCAATACAAAAGGTTAAGACAGGCGTAAATACAACACGACAGATATCAAATTTAACGAGATATTCTCGTATTGACTGTAATATTTTCTAGCGTTTTGTTTCTTCTATGGAATCGCAAGGAGTGGCGCGAACTATGTGATTAGACTGGAATTTCGTCGAATGTTCTTTGTTGATAGTAGTGTGGGTGATTCTGTTGTCGAATTTCAATACTTTATAATATTCAATTCAAATTCAAATTTCTTTATTTGCAGAATGTCGATTTTCAAAGATATTGGGTAGGTACATATTAAATAAACTCTTAAACATTCTGGCTCGTAATTGAGCATGCAAATCCATACTAATATTATAAATGCGAAAGTCTGTCTGTCTGTTACTCAATCACGCCTAAACTACTGAACCAATTTTCATGAAATTTGGTATGGAGATATTTTGATACCCGAGAAAGGACACAGGCTACTTTTTATCCCGGAAAAATAACGCAATCCCGGAAATCCCACGGGAACGGGAACTATGCGGGTTTTTCTTAGACTGCGCGGGCGAAGCCGCGGGCGGAAACCTAGTTCCTTATATTTGCGGTTTTATATTACGTACCTAATATTTCACAAATATACCTCTATTTACTAGATTAGCTGATACGATATAAAATAATTTTACTTGGGTGACTGTCAGCAAAACGGTCATTTCTCATTAAACAGACCATGTTATACTTAACCTATAAAATAAATAATGTCTCGATATATAAGTTAAGAACGACAAACAAAAATATTGAATTTGAATTTTATTATTACCGTATTTTTCCAAGATCATGAATTTTCAGTCAGTTACCAAGAATAAATTGAAAATACTTTGAAAATATTACGAGAAGCCAAAATTATTTTTGTTCAGAATTCAGATTCAGAAGATTCTTGTTCAGAAAGGAAGTGCACTTGTAATTGCAGAATTATATTTTTTTGTTTTTAAACTCAAAATAATAATAATAATTTAACCAACTTCTAAAAGCAAATAAAAACGGAAGCAAGTTCCAATTTGATAGAGTCCACTGTGAAAACATGAAAACTTAAATTAATAACGATTATATTTAAATCGCCACATAATAAAATCTGCTGATATTGTTTCCTTTATTGAGATATTCTTCTTCTTCATCTATCTATCTCGATTTTGATAATCTATACCTACGTTTAACGTTTGTATGCTTGTTTGTCTGTTTGAACGCGCTAATCTCCGGAACTACTGGTCCGATTTAAAAAATTATTTCGGTGATAGGTGCTTTTATCCAGGAAGGCTATAGGCTATATATCATCTCGCTAAGACCAACAGGAGCGGAGCACTGCGGGTAAAACCGCGTAGCACAGCTAGTAAAATATAATTATATGCTAATTTCATTCAATGGTCTATAATCTATCAAGCCATACTTACAATTCCTAAGTAGAAAACATAAACAAATTCATTTAACTAAAAACACCGTTCTACCATCTAACAAAAGCACAGATATTTTCTTTACCCCAACTAAGATGACTCGACTCCTAAATGTTGTCACAGAATTACGCTCGAAGTTATAAGTAGCTTATAATAATCATATTTTTCGCGCCACCGAAACTTCTAGTGAATTTGCATAATTCTTAAGTGAGTTATCGAATTTCTGGAGCTTGTGCCTTGGGTATTAACGGAGTGCAAGGCTCTCATGCATGCTTCGTGCTAAACATAATATGTACTATATGTTCTCGAACTCGAAGCTAACTCGATCTAACTATAGGATCGATTTGTGGGACTTATATGAGAGGTTATTTTAATCTCATCATGTATTCCAAATTAACAACTAATATAGATATATGTTTTGTAAGAAAAAGGTACTAAGTAGTAGGTATATCTTTACCAAATTACAGACAGATTTGATACGCTATGTTATTTGAAAGATTAATTAATAATAGATTAATTAATTTATTAATAGATAAATTAAAATTAATTAAATTAATTAATAATTTTTAATATAACTAACACTAAAATAACAATTATTCATAACATAATTCAGTGGATGATTCAGATTATTGGTGTAAACACCTATCGAGATTATATTGTAGGTATATTATATTAATCCGACTAGGAGTTCCCTATTGTAAACACTGATTATATTATCATTCACTATATTTTAAGTTATTACAGTTACAAACTTGAATGTAATCCAGACACAATTAAAAGATTAATTTTATCCCCTCTATAATATTCTTTCTTTAAAATTATAATTGAATTAAATAACAAATTTTCAAGTAGTTATAAACTGTATTTTATATAGTCTAGTAGGCCTTTTCTAAAATTTTTAAATTAACACATGAATTACCAATGATATATAAAAAAGCTTAGATACGTTACCCGCTCTCTATTTTGGCAAGAAAAAACTCAGCTAAGTGCCCGAGTTTCACTTAGTCACGCACCATTCAGCGTCGTGGCTGGACGTTCTTTTAATTAACTCAGCAGATTCTATATTCATCTCTTTCTAATAACAGATAAGGCGTAGGTATGTTGACATCCATGTTGTTTCCCTTTCTCGGAGCGATCGGACGGAGTATAGGGCCATATAGGGCGTTATTAAGTAGGTATGTATTAATTACGCTGTTTTTTAGTGCAATGATGTTGGCGTATGCCGCGTCTACTAGTATAGTAGAGTCATTGTGAATTACCTACTAAGATTATAAGCATCACAACTTAAAGAATTAACGTTCAGCAGATTATAAAAAGTATATCTGGCTACTGAAGATTAAAATGTTTTTATTAACTTAAAATATGAGACCTATCTGACACTTCACACTAGGCCATTGATCGCACAGCACAACAAAACAATGCACATTTCCATTCGTATGAAAAACCTTTTTTAAAACTATATCGACAACACATAGTAGGGGCTAAAGCTGATTTCACACGGTCTTATTCCGCAACTTGCAACGCTGATATGTCATATTGAATTCTACTTCGGAAATCCAATGTGAACGGAACTTTATTTAGTTGTAAAGTGTGAGTTAACACGATGATACGCTCCGATATTTTTCTTCAAACGAAATATTGTGACGTTGTTGCGTCGAGGTTTTGTGTTGCGAGCGTTTGTTTCTTTTTTTTATGCACAGATTATACAGAATTATGTTCATTTTGTGAATGACTATGTTGTAGCATTTATTAACGCCCCATCAAACTTCTATTTGCGTTTTTAATCGTATTATGTTATAAAAAAAGTAGGTATAATTTATTCTATAAAAGAGTTTTTTTTTAAAAATGCGATTATGTATATTATGTATAGGTACACAAAAGCTTCATAAAAACAAACAAGGCTTCAATAAAATACAATCGAAAAGCACATTAATCGTTTCATGCATTTAGGAGCTACGATGCTACGAACTAACAGATTTTCATCAAAGGTTATCAAATTCTGCCTAAGAATTTGATTCCGAATCGATTGTTCAAATGCTACATAATGCTGTGTTATTTTTGAGTGTGTTCTCAGCGAGCGACAGATTTGATTCACTAATTTGATGATACGAGCGCCTCTGGTTTGAAGGTGCACTGCAAAAGGCCGCCTGTTACACCGCAGTGTTACCAAATTAACACTAACACTTGGAACATAAAATTGCATAATATTTGAATTGTTCGTAATGTATATTATCTTCTTAGAACATATTTTTTATATTTGAATTTTTGGATTGTACACGGATCTCATTCATTATTTATTATCTATCATTCGCATAAAAAAATAAATAAATAAAAATTAGATGATACGAAAGCAGCTGTACATTTTTTCAGATCATAGTATTATATTAGTCTCTCATGCTCTAAATTGTCCAAATCACCGAGAAATATATATAGTAAATATCAATTTAAATCCATTCCGATGAGAATTTCATTCTTATTAAATTACTAAACGAAAGTTAATAATTATTACGCGTCGGTGCAAATACAGCCTTCAAAAATCAAAGCATTACCATTCAATAATGAACCGTATTACATAATATTAAGCTTCAAATTACAATAGCATCCATTCGTAATAGTACTCATATTTCAAAATTGATGTTTGCTTTCTGTATCGAGTGACTTTCTTTCAAGTAAGTCGAGACCTTTGAGTGGGAATTTAGAAACGATTATAAGTTTAGGATGTGGTTTGGGTGCAAACTAAAATTCAACACTTTTTGTGTAATTTTCGTAAGTAAGTATTTATTTGGTAGTCTGTAAAATAATGGCTACCTAACTGAAAATAATGGCTCTTTCGGGACAAAAGAAAAATCTAGAAGGAAAGGGAAATGTGAGTCCAGCATATTATAAGTAACAATTTTATAGAGTACTGAAGGTTGTGCCTTATTTATTTTGTACAATATTTTAATTAATTACCTACATTAGATACTTTTTTCAATTAAATAATTTTCCGTATGTTGCTTTTAAACTCGATCAGCAAACTAATAAGTAACTCAAACTCAAACTCAAACATTTATTTATTCAATAAGACTTCTTGTAGAAGCAATTTTGAATCGTCATTACTTACATATAACAGACAGACATACACTTTCACATATAAATATTCGTACATATACTTAAACATTAAACATACAATGTACTAGGATAGCATAACAACCATAGAAATCTAAATAACAAGACACATAGAAGTGCTACAATGTCATAATTCGTATGAAAACCGCTGTCGCCAAAATCAACACATTCAAACCGAAAGCTAAACAGTACACACAAGTAAACTATGCCTTTTATTGGACAGCTTGATTTTAGTGAAAACTAACTTATCTATTAAATTAAGCTTTTGAATATGTATCCTAACGCACGAATTTACGGTTTATTTTAGAATAACATCCTTAAGTATATGAGACTTTTTGCTCCAATACGAACAAACGTGATAATAAGAATGGTCCACTGTGTCATTCATTGTTATTTCGATTACTATGGTGACACTCGTAATACTTGTAAATATTCTATAATTTTAAGGAAAAACGGCATTATTTAAAAAAAAATATATTTTCCGATGAAATATTATTCGTTTATAAGTATAATTACAACTTGTGGAAGAATTTCCGCAATGGGAATTGCTGAAACACACCATGTATACACTCATACGTCTCCAGAGCAACTGAACAGTGACGAATGCACTGGTGATGTGCAAATCACCTGAGTGGCGACAAGGTCACGCACGCTTACGACTTCTAGTGTCTTGTTATTTAGATTTCTATGATAACAACACAGATATACGTGTAGTCTGACATGTGATTCGAGCCAAAGATAATATAAGTATCTAATCTGCTATATGTCTGATATATCGGTTTTAACGACTATCCCATCTAACCCATCAATCCCATGGGATTTGAGAATGCTACATAAATATCTTTAATGTATTAAATATCCCATTTAATTTAGAATGTTTGTGTGTCTTGATGATTATTGATTATACACAATACAATTTTGCATTTTTAAAAATTTAGAAGATTTTAATTTTGCTAATAACTATAAACACACAAACAATCTATATTAATTAATGTCCATTATTTTGTTTTAATAAAAATGAATACTTATTATTTTCGCGTTAATTTTCTTTGCTAGCTGTGCCCCGCGGAATCACCCGGTTTGCTGATTGCTCCGCTCCTGTTGGTCTTAGATTGGTTGGTCTCGATAAATGGGCTATCTAACACCGAAATATTTTTGAAGTAAAACTTCTTTAGGCGCGACTAGGGAGTAACTCAGATTTTTTTCTGACGGAAGTAACGCTGTGTAGTTTCCGCCATTTAAAAATAATAATTCTGATTGGTTGTAAGTATATAACGTTGATAAACCATCTATTATGTGGAAATATTTAAGAAAAATAGCGATAACTGGTAATGCAGCTAAAAGATACACCATTCCACAGCATCTGAATAATGCAAATAAAATTCAAGATTCTTTCATCACAATAGATGGCTATAGTTCAGCGGACAGGAACTTGATTAATTACTATAATAGTGAATGTTGTAGCAACCGTGAATTTAATATACAGCCATGTGAAATTGATGATGTTCGCAAAATAATCAACGGGATATCCACAAACGCTGCTGGACACGATACGTTGACAATTGAAATGATACGAATGACCCTATCAGTTACACTGCCCGTTATCACTTCAATGATTAACGTGTCTATTTCTGAGGGTATTTTCCCGGACTGCTGGAAAGTTGCAAGAATTACACCATTACCTAAAAAAGATATAGTCAACGATTTCAAAGACCTACGGGCCATTAGTATTTTACCTGTAATGTCAAAAATAATAGAGCGTATAGTGTGTAATCAACTTACAAAGTTCATTGAAAAGGAAAATATCCTACCTCTTGTCCAGTCAGGGTTCCGAAAAGGACATGGAACGGCAACAGCTTTAGCACAAGTCACAGATGATATAATATCCAACAGTGACGAAGGCAATGGCAGCCTCTTGGTTCTTTTAGATTTCACAAGAGCATTCGATTGTATAGACGTGGAGATGATGGTGGCAAAGCTCAAATACTATGGGGTCAGTACGAATGCATGTAAATGGTTTCAGTCCTATTTAATGTATAGAAAACAGTACGTTATTATACAAAATGGCGACAACTCCGAGAGATCGGTCGATAGAACACTGTCCCGTGGATGTCCCCAAGGTTCTATACTAAGTCCTCTTTTATTCTCTATATACACAGCAGATTTGGCTAAACAAATAAAAAATGGCAAGATTCATTTATACGCTGATGATACTCAAATTTATTATCCTATAAACACGAAAGATCCGAAATGTTTAGAATTGCAAGTAAATAACGACCTGGAAGTAATTAATGTGTGGGCCAAAAGAAATGCGTTATTGCTTAATCTCAGTAAGACGAAATTAATGATATTGGGCACTAAAACCCAATGCCAAAAAATAAAAAAACATGATTTAAAAATTGGGTTAGGCAATATACAAATAGGTAGGTGGTAGGGTGGATTCAGCTAGAAATCTAGGTGTTTTGATGGATGAAGAACTCCGATATGAGGATCACATTAATCTATTGGTGAGGAATGCTTTTTATAAACTCAAAGTTTTTTACCAATTTCGAGATCATCTTACGGAGAAAGCCAGGGTAACACTTACAGAATCACTGGTGCTATCAGCCTTCAACTATTGCGATACGGTGTACGGGCCGCGACTCTACGGTAAAACCGAGCGCGCCATCCAACGCGTCCAAAATGCTTGTGCCCGCTTCTGTTTTGGTATACCGAGACGCGAACATATTACACCGTACCTCAATAAAAAGGGCATCTTAAAGATGAAGGGAAGACGAGAGCTTCATCTAGCGGGCCTAGTGTTTAATATTATTAGAACTGGTAAGCCTGTTTACCTGTATGAGAAACTGTCGTGGGCTAAAGATTCGCATGAACTAAATTCACGAAGTAAAGCAGATAATAAACTGACCATTCCAAAACACCGATCTACAGGTTTCAGAGGAGGGTTTAAGTTTTCTGCCACTAAAATCTGGAATGATCTCCCTCCCCCACTAAGATTAGATATGGCATATGTAACTTTTAAAAAAAAACTCAAGATCTTTTTAATAAAAAAACAGATTAGTGGTGATAATTAAAAACTCAACCTCTTTAGCGTTGAATATGTATTTGTGGTATTATGTATAATATGTGAACGTAACATAGTAGTGAATTGACGATTCCTTTTTATTGTATTGTTTTTCCGTTGTTATAATATATATATGTAAGTATATAGTAGATAATTACGTAGGCAGATTGTTGGCGGCGAACCTCAACTCCAAGGCCAGACTGAAAATCAGCGCTGTAGTAAGTACTCTCGAGTCAAACAGCATAGCTGAGTCTGGGCCTTTTGCCACAAAAATACTTTTTTTTTATTTTCTTATTTTTGTTTATTTTTATTTTCAATTTTTGTTATTAGGTTAAGTAGATTTTAAGTTTTTTTTGTATCCAAATTATTGTGGCAATAAATACATTTCATTTCATTTCATTTCATTTCATATGTCATATACTACACGCTTCTTGACTTATACGCCAGCTAGTGGCAAATATCATAATCAATTAGGATTATTTATTTTCAAATTTTCAAACGGATCAATTGTGAATAGCAAAGTGAATGAAAAATTCAACAGTGTCAAAAACATTATTTTAAATTGCAAAATTTTTTGAAAATCTCTAAATATACTTGTTTATTTATTCCTTTTAAAATAAGTAAATTAAAAATAAAAATAAACATGTTGCGGATTATAATCAATCTATTTTAAATATTGCTGAAGACAAAGTAGTATCCATAGCAACAGATATGTATATAGGTTGTCATTCAGTTGAACAAGAAGCATATGTACGCCAACAATTTCATAAAATGTCAGTTATTGATACAGGAGGATCGCCTTATGAAATCATATTAGTTCTTAACAAATTTTACATTATTACAACCAATATTGATGTATCTGATGGCTTAGCCAACGGTTGTGTTGGAAAGTTAGTGTATATTGAACGTGATGACAGTGATAACATCATACGCTTATGGCTTGAGTTTCCTGGTAAGATAGGAGAGAAAATTAGGAAAAAAGCTGCCCATCATATTCAAACTCTAAACATTAGTAGAACAGCAGTCCCAATTTTACGAAGATCGTCATCTGTACCAATGAATAGAAATAAGACAATATTTGCAAAGAGAAATCACTTTCCATTAGTATCTGCTTGTGCGCTTACAATACATAAGTCTCAAGGTGGTACTTTTGATCAAATCGTTTATGAATACAATAAAAGTCACAGTCAGCAGCTGTTATATGTAGCATTATCACGAGTAACTGATATAAATGGATTGTTCATTGTCTCAAACACCGATGACAACAAATTTTATCATGGAAGAAAGCGTCCAGGGGGAATAGTTGATTTACAGTGTGAATTTGAAAGACTTTCAAATTCTCGCCTAATAACACAACAGGAAGAATTATATAACCTTGTAAATGAGAGTAACATTACACTATTTTCCTTCAACTGCCAAAGTTTACGTGCTCATGTTTCTGATCTGAATGATAAAGTATTAAAAAGGTCCACATTGCTGTTATTTTCCGAAACTTGGATGAAAAATGACGAACAAATTCTTATTGAAAAATTTTATTGCGTTACCCAATACAAACGACCCAACTCAACTGCTGGTGGAGTAGCTGTATATCATTCATCTACAGATACACTGAACAATGTAACACCAATTCAAAATATTTCACCAACTATATTATCACAAATTTCCGATGAGGTTTCACAAATTGGTGACATCGCCTTGGTTCGATGTGTTAATACGAATGACCAACCTGTGATTATCGTTGTTATTTATATTTCTACAAATACTAGCCTGACAAATATCATAAAATTTATTCATCAGCAATTACTTCACTTCACAATTGAAGGTTCTCGACTTTTAAATAGTAATTATCATGAATTACCGATGATTCTAACTGGAGATTTTAATGTTGTTTTTCGCTCTCAGGAATCTCAGCCGTTAATTGATTTTTTAGAAGAAAAATTTGATTTATCTATGAATACTTCTCGACTTCATTCAACAACGCGTTTCGGTACAACGATAGATGCTGTATTTTCAAGAAAAGTAGCAAATTTAGAGAGTAAAATTTATGTTTCACATTATAGTTACCACAAACCTATAATTTCGTACGTAAGAAATTATGATGACATTCAATTACCTGTTTCGAATGAATAATATTAATATAACATTTAAATAATCTTTGTAAAGCACATGAATAATAAATATAATTAAATTATAATATAATATTTATTTATTTAAGTTAATATTTAATCATTTCAGTGATATATGTCGTCAACGCCACAGAAGTTTTACTTCAATCGCGCGTAAAGGTTACACGCACACACTTTTTTTTCAACTTTTTGCACGTTCAAACAAACAAACAAACTCTTCAGATTTATAATATTAGTATAGATTAAACTATTATTTATATTTTTCCAATTTACATATAGATCAAAACCTAATCAATATAGGATCTATTTTATCTAAATAAAACAGAAATACACCAATTATGAATAACTTAAGAACTAATTCAAGTAATAATATAAAAACTTAAATTAAAAATAAACCACAAAGAGCGGTTCAACTACATAAATAGGTATAACTTAAAACGATCGCAGATTAAAGATTCCAAATTTTCCATCTACACGTTCAAGTTAAAATTCAACATAGCTTCATTCTAACTTAGTCCGTTAAACTTAAACTAAAGTGAAATAAGTAAGGTAGATGAAAGCTTGCTTTGCGAAACTATTGCATACATGGTTGCAATAAAATGTGACACACGGACGGAAAGATTGGCAAACTACGAAAGTTCTATCTATGTATGTTTGTTACTCTATCACGTGGAAACCACTGAACGGGTTTGATGATGTTTTGCAATGATGTAGTTTATGTATCAGAATAACGCAAAAGCAGCTAGAGAATTACTGTTTATAGCAATATAACGTAGAGAGAATATCATGATTTAGAAGCGTAAAAGCCCTTAATTTCCAAAATTATTAGTTATTAATTACATTACATACTTTTCTCTGTATAATTAAGAAAGCCCTCCAAAGTTATCTAACAAACTAAATCCAATAATTCAGACTCACAGAAAATGATTCGATTTTTAATAATTGATAATCCTTTCAAATATTCGACAAAGCTTTTGACATCCGTCCGTACTTAATCTCACATTTAAGTATAAGTTAAATTTACTTTTGAGTACAAAAGTTTTAATTAATATTGACGGGACTATGGAGTTTTTAGTTCGGCTTGAGTGGATAAATTTACGATATTTAATGAATTCTCTTTTGGTATTTTATTATAAAAATACTAATATGTCCGATAAATATAACTAGGTAATCGACCCGGTTTTATTTGGTTTAAAATTATCCCGGATAATACTTAAAAAAAAAGATATAAAAGAAAAGAGATATAACAGACACTCTAATAAAATGTAGAGCCTAGTGGAAAATTTTTCTTTTAATATTTGTTTAAGAAACCGAGTCGACCAAAAAAAGTTTCGATTGAAAAAGTCTCACTCAAATCGGTTCAGCAGTTTGGAAGGTGTCATGGGCAACTAAATTAATATCCCAAGATTTTTATTTAATCCTAAACATTCTTGTACTGTGAAAACTACGCTCCCTACAAACATACACATAACTTTTCTTACATACATTAAGAACATCATGTCTGTTAGAGATAGCTACCTAGCGATGAGGCCAACCTTTGCTGTTTTCCTTACTTGTATTTGTTTTTTATATATTTTCTTCCAATCATTTTTCAACACAATCATTTACATTCATCATTTTCATCCATACATTTATAAACAACATCCATCCATTCAAACTGTACATACAAATACCAACACATACATACACTTTAATCCATACATCAAAGTCATACGCTTAGTCACTAAGCTAAGCCGACTGGGTTCTGAATCTTGGTAGAAGATAGCTTGCATGGAATTAATGTTGTGAAGCGTATGTCAAGATGTTTAGGTATTTGGATGAATGTTGGATGTATTAGGTATTTCTATAATAAAGAGACTTGATAATACGAGAAAAATAAGTAAACGTTATGAATCGAGATCCGTCGTTTTGAAATAAAGAAAGATCATTTATTTGACTCCACAAAATAAACACGATTAGCACGCAATACAATTAGAATAAGACAATACAATTCAAACTAAACAATACATGTAAATTCAAAATTTCAAGATAAAAAGAAGCTAAAAAGTGGAGCCAAATAAAATTCATTCCTTTTAATACATATGTGACAAAACCACTTTTAATTAATAAAAATTAACAATTTAATAAAAATATTATGTACTAGATTTCCGCCCGCGGCTTCGCCCGCGTTTTCAAAGGAAAACCCGCATAGTTCCCGTTCCCGTGGGATTTCCGGGATGAAACCTATCCTATGTGTTAATCCAAGTTACCCTCTATATGTTTGCTAAATTTCATTGTAATCGGTTCAGTAGTTATTACGTGAAAGAGTAACAAACATCCATACATCCATACATCCATACATCCATACATCCATACATCCATACAAACTTTCGCCTTTATAATAGTATTAAGAAGATTAAGATAAGATTAAGATGTGTAAGGTTGCCTTTTTTTAAGTGGGGAAATCTTCCAAAGATCAGGGGCTCCCGGGAAAGGAGCCGTGGGTTATGTCGGATTCTTACGGACTAAAACCCCACTGTGTTTCGTCGAGCCGCTATAATGATGGGGCCGCGCGTATTGGTTGGAATTCTTCCGCGACCGTTCCCGTTACAACGCGAAACTTACAAGTTTGCCTGGTAAAGATCACTTATATATAGGTATATGCGGTAGAGCAGTTAAGTAACACGGTAAACGTTTCTTTCCAGTTAATCGCGGGGTCTTCCACGCAGGCCTTCACAGGCCTCGGGGTAACTGTTCGGGGCGACGGCCCCTTTCAGTGGTGGCAACGCCGCCTGCAACTACAGGCGGGGCACTGGGTGGGACCATAGAAATCTAAATAACAAGACACATAGAAGTGCTATAATGTCATAATTCGTATGAAAACCGCTGTCGCCAAAATCAACACATTCAAACCGAAAGCTAAACAGTACACACAAGTAAACTATGCCTTTTATTGGACAGCTTGATTTTAGTGAAAACTAACTTAACTATTAAATTAAGCTTTTGAATATGTATCCTAACGCACGAATTTACGGTTTATTTTAGAATATCATCCCTAAGTATATGAGACTTCTTGCTCCAATACGAACAAACGTGATAATAAGAATGGTCGACTGTGTCATTCATTGTTATTTCGATTACTATGGTGACACTCGTAATACTTGTAAATATTCTATAATTTTAAGGAAAAACGGCATTATTTCTAAAAAAAAATATTTTCCGATGAAATATTATTCCTTTATAAGTATAATTACAACTTGTGGAAGAATTTCCGCAATGGGAATTGCTGAAACACACCATGTATACACTCATACGTCTCCAGAGCAACTGAACAGTGACGAATGAACTGGTGATGTGCAAATCACCTGAGTGGCGACAAGGTCACGCACGCTTACGACTTCTAGTGTCTTGTTATTTAGATTTCTATGGGTGGGACCTAGTGGGTCCGGTGGGTCCGAGGTGTCGTGTCCGGGAGGTGTCCTGCTGCAGTGCGATCGAGCCCGCGTGGTATCGCGGGCGATCTGCTAGCTGCTGCAGGGAGGAATGTCCGTGGGTGAAGCCACCCGCCACTTAGCGAGGTCGAGCCCAGTTGTTTTATTTTCTGTGTTAAATAAAGTAGATAATATATAATGTAGTAAAGAGAAATATATACGAAACCACATACAACAGCTATTTATTAAGACTCAAATAATATTATTGTTGCTCGTCTTCAAGACAGCAGTAAAAGTTATGACAATGTTGTAATAAGAATTAAAAATTAACAACTGTTTATTATTCTTGATGAGTCGTGATGTTCTCGTGAGTTCATAAAGTTGATAACACACTGGGTTATATTATGTTCTGTTTGCTTTTCATGTTAAATTTCAAATAATATTTATTTTAAAATGAATTATTGTAAAATAATATTTTCTCAGCTTCGCTCACAGGCAGTTCAGGTTACATACTGCACGGTTTTTCCGTATTCACATTTAGTAGATATCGTAAGTATTTTTCTTGATTTGTTTGTAGATATTTTACGAAAAGATTCATATATAAAGATTAATATTTTTCGTAGATTAAGATGATTATTGTAGGTTAAGGTTGTCAATTTAACACAGATGTTCTTGTAATTCAATAAAAGGCACTAAAAATCAGGTGAACACAGGGCCAACACCGAGTCTTACGCACTATTCAATTCAACGCTGCAATTATTTTACAATACAGCGTACATAAATAATCATATTTCACTTTATAAAGTTGTATCGAAACGGTATAATATACATGACATTATGTTTTTCTTTCAATCTATACAAATATTATAAAGCTGAAGAATTTGTTTGTTTGTTTGAACGCGCTTATCTCAGGAACTACTGGTCCGATTTGAAAAATTATTTCGGTGTTAGATAGCCCATTTATCGAGGAAGGTTATAGGCTCACCATAAGACAAACAGGAGCGGAGCAATGGGGGTGAAACCACGGGGCACAGCTAGTAACAAATACAGAAGAAACTAGTAATATAGGTATACGAAAGCGACAAGAAGCGGGTTATTCCATAATTATTTCAATAAACCGTACTAACCTAGCTGCCGGTAGAAATTAGCAGACCGCTTTGGATTGAATAAATGATTACAAGACCAATGTTGACGTTGTATGCTTGTTCACTGAATGATTGACCGAGCGAACGAGTGACTCGCTTATTGAATAGTTCAATCTTTTAGATTGTATTTGTTTTCTTGTTTGTGTGGGCAGATGAAGACTATACAGTGATTTCATACGTGATTTACTATTGGCGCTATTTTTAAGGGCAAGTTTAGAAAAGTCATAAATTAATAAATTCAATAGTAATTTATAACTTTATTACAATAATAAATTTTTTGGAAGTGAATTTTTTTAAACGCGTTTTTCTCTTCTGTATGTGCGTGTGTTAAAATATAAAGGATATTATTGTATTATTGTACATTTTTAAGATGCATAATATTATTTGAATATTATTGTTTGTTATGTATTATTATGTTAAACCCACATAACAAAAAAAATGTGTGCGTGTACTAGTGTACACACGTACGAAGTGAAACTTCTTTATGACCTTATTTTTTAAAAAATAATTTACTATAGGCAACTTTACAGAAATACGTCGAATCACGCGTGGTAGGGATAAGAAAAAGATGGCGCGTAACGGAAAAAAGTCACGCGTAACGAAAAAATGTTACACTAAATTTTTTTCCAACCCCGATAAAGAAGTTTCACTTCAATAAACAAAATGAACTTTAAAGTCCCCAGTGTACCACAACCCTTAACAGATTTTGCCTCCAAAATTGAAGAACCACAAAGCAACTGAATACATAATTATTCCATTTCATTTTAACATTGATGGAGTGGCGTTATTATTTTAAACATGAAATACATATTTTTGTATGTGTGTGAACTGGTATATTAAGTTAAGTAAATCTTAGTCATGACACAAGATAAGCTTACCTATGATCACTACATTCTATTATGTCATACTGTCCCTATGTCTCTTTATATGCTTAAATCTTTAAAACTACGCAACCGACTTTGATGCGGTTTTTTTTTATATAGAGTAATTCAAGGAAGGTTTAAGTATATAATTTATTAGGTTTTAGACAAAGCGGGCGAAGCCACGGGCGGAAATCTAGTGAGTTATAATTTAATAGATTTAGGGCCGATTTTTCAATGCATGGATAAAACTTATTCGTCGAATCATTATTCGACTAAGGGCCGATTTTTCAATCCCAAGATAAACAGTCTAATAACTACCCCTCGAATAGATTTATTAAATTATTTATCTAACTCATAACGGCTCGCCTATTTTTCAATCGTGATTTATTTGATGAATAACTATCTGACCAAATATTTCCATATTGGCAGCTCTGCTCTCGGAGTGGCGAAACAAACATATTAAATTAGTCAGGTTAGAGCGGGATAGAGTCAACTCTTGCAATTTGTCAACAACCGTCATTATGACTCACGTCAGGAGTGTCTTGTATTGCTCTTGTCTTCTATGATTGTTGATTGTTGTTTTGATTCGAGTAAAGAGTTTGGTTAAATTTGTGTTTCAATTTATATATTTTACGATGGAAACGACATACATAAAGGCAGCGTTCGGCAAATTTTCAATGGCATGGTCATCAGTACTATCAAAAACATCAATTTCAATATGATTTTAATTGATAATAATTATATAGAAAGAGGTTAATTGTTAATAATTCTACGCTCTATGTTATGACATACGAAAATATCCCAAATTTGACGCGTCAGTTGTCAACTCAAACGCCTAACCGTCGAATAGCGCGCTATCTGGCCGTTGGAGCGGCAAATAGATTTATTCCTCAAACAACGTAGTTATTCGATAGATAAATCCTATTCGTCTATTGAAAAATTGAATATTTTGTTAACTGAATAATAAAGTCTATCTAGCTGTTTATCTGGGCATTGAAAAATCGGCCCTAAAACTACCATTTTAAAAACGTATTCTAATTGCCCGTATTTGACAGTTTACGTGACATTTTAATATTATCGTGTAGGTAATACTCTATTAGACGGATAAGTTTTATCCAAGCATTGAAAAATCGGCCCTTAAGTAACTTGTACCTAAGCTACAGATAGAGCTAATAAATTTATCGTAACCACAGACATGTATTATCGTAACAGTTATTTTGATTATTATAAATGTGCGCGTATAAGCATGTATTATTTAGTTTATTTTTATGTAATATGTTCTTCTTTCTAATAATACAATAGATAATAAATTAAGTTACCTTTAAATCCAAAAAAGAGTATTGAATTTCTTCTAAAATATATATGCCTCTTGTAAAATCAATCATAGAGTTTGAAATAAATTCGTAAATATATAAATGATTGATATCAATGAAGTTTCTATCTTTATTGGTGCTTCAAATAAATTAAACGTATTTCAATCATTCAGAATGGATTGGTTAAATCCTAATTTATTGCTTCGTCTAGACTCGATAAATATCAGACGTGTGTAGATCTAGGTGCTCTAATTTAGAGGCTTTTTCGTGAATTCAACTGTTAGCATAACTTATGGTAATATTATTTTAACACTTCAGCTTTAAAATTCGGATAGATTAAGTCACAATTAAACTTATTCATTAAATTCAATAATTAAATGATAGCATAAGTAGAGAAAGCATATCATATTTATGTAGCACACATATTAGGAATATATTATGTGTACCTATATCTTATATATAAAATTCTCGTGTCACAATGTTAGTCTGCATACTCCTCCGAAACGGGTGGACCGATTCTCATGAAATTTTCTGTGCATATCGGGTAAGTCTGAGAATCGGCCAACATCTATTTTTCATATGTACCACGGGCGAAGCCGGGGCGGACCGCTAGTCTTCTTATATATAAAATTCTCGTGTCACAATGTTAGTCTGCATACCTACTCCTCCGAAACGGGTGGACCGATTCTCATGAAATTTTCTGTGCATATCGGGTAAGTCTGAGAATCGGCCAACATCTATTTTTCATATGTACCACGGGCGAAGCCGGGGCGGGCCGCTAGTATCTATATTAATATTATAAAGTTGAAGAGTTTGTTTGTTTGTGTGTTGAACGCGCTAATCTCGGGATCTACTGGTCCGATTTGAAAAATTATTTCTATGTTAGATAGCCCATTTATTGAGGAAGGCTATATTTCATCACGGTAAGACCAACAGGAGCGGAGCACTGCGGGTAAAACCGCGAGGCACAGCTAGTTATTTGATAGTCCTAAGCCCCTAAGGTATGATTGTATTATACATAATTATAATATGATAGGTAGTTGTATTGTTGATCTAGGTATCAGTATAAAAATGAAACCTTAAATTTGTTGCTAAGCGTAAATCTCGAGAACAGTTGAACCGATTTCGGTCATTCTTATTTTATAATTCCTTGAAGTACGAGGATGGTTCATATGGAGAGAAAACGTAAACATGTACCACGGGCGAAGCCGGGGCGGACCACTGCGCTAGATTCTCAAAGCACTGTTTATCTGTTAATTTTAACTATTTTATTGTTATAAAAATCTGTATTTATATGAACGGAACAAATAATTAATGTATTTTCTTTCTTCGTTCTTTCTTTCTTACAGCAAATAAAAGACAGTATGTCAACAGCTTAATATTTATGTATCTATCTGCATATTTATCAGAATGTTAACTATTTTTATACCTGTAGTAATAAATGTAAATATAATACATTTAAAATGTAAATATAAGGGTGTCCTAGCAGAATAACTTTAACAATGTCGCTATAACAGATTTATTTCCATCATCTGCGTCAATCAAACAAACATAAATAGAACTGTTTCCACTAATCTAATAAAATACTCAGTCAATATTCACTCATGGATATAAATACAGATAAAACAATTGACTAGATAAAGGGATATAATATTATATACTACTAGCGGTCCGCCCCGGCTTCGCCCGTGGTACATATTTCGCAATAAAAAGTAGCCTATGTCCTTTCTCGGGTATCAAAATATCTCCATACCAAATTTCATGCAAATTGGTTCAGTAGTTTAGGCGTGATTGAGTAACAGACAGACAGACAGAGTTACTTTCGCATTAATTATAATATTAGTATGGATTATCACTACGTAGTATAAAACGAAGCTGTCCCTATGTCCCTATGATTTATGAATGCTTAAATCTTTAAAACTACGCAACTGAATTTGATGCGGTTTTTTAATTGATAGAGTGGCTCTCGATGAAGGTTTTAGTATAATATATTAAAAACTTCATCGATATTATAATTAATTAGGTATTAATTAGTCCAATTATATTATAATTAATTAGGTTTTAGACAGAGCGGGCGAATCCGCGGGCGGAAAGCTAGTAAAATGGTATAAATAAAAAAACTAGCATGTATGGAGTTTCTTGCCGATTCTTCTTAACTGTTTCCAAATCGGTGGTAAATGGTAACAGTTTATTATGACGATTCAAAAGTGCTTCTAGAAGAAGTCAAATGGATTAAATAAATGTTTGAGTTTGAGTGTAAACTCAGTGTCACTTCAGTAAATCGGCTTGAAAGAGAAGCCTTGGCAAATATGGCGGACAAAAGCTTTGGTGCATTTGATCAAGGATTGACTGTACTGACATCTTTGATTGCGGATTGCTATTGAGTATTTAGACCAAATTCCTTGTTTCGTAACTAGAAAGTTTGAAAATATTCTGAAATTGTTATTATAAGTTATTTCTACAAACAGTGGTAATTGTTGGTGATATTTGTTTTGCATATACCTACTCGTATTAATGTATTACATAATATATCCTTAATACTGAATAGGTATGTACTAAAATCTCCTACGCAGTTAGTAGCGCAAGTCTATAAGGAAACCGTATTCTTAATTAGGTTAAAAGATTTCTTAATAAAAGAAGTAATAAAAACACATTTAAATCATCCAAATTATTTATTTCAAATTACAACAAAGTTTACAATAGCTGACGAAGTTGGTAGTCACTAACTACACTGTGAAGTTCGTACGATTTGAAATGCAAATGGCCGCTGCAACTTCACGTTGATTGGGGTACACATTAAACACTACAATCAGTGAGAAGTTTGAGATATTCCTGACATAGGTATGTATAAAATGATGTCGGTGATCATTTTCATAGGGTGCATTTTAGACCAATAGAGCGAATGCTCAGTCTTACCCCACTATATCAAATTATTTTAGTGTAAACAGGCGTAGAGCAGTCTTTCGTTGTTCTTTATGCGTTCGAAAAGATTCTATGCAATGTTTGAATACTGAATAACACTGAATACGAGTTTTTGTTTACACTAAAAGATCACGAAAGAATGCTCTTGCTCTAGCTCTATGTTCTTCTCTGATGATGTTATTTGATGTAAATGCACAGTTACACATACTATTATCTTTAAATACCCTTTCCCTTTACACGGTATTTGCACTTTTATTTTCTAGGATATCAAAAGTAAGTTTTGGAAATCATACTTAATATTCTGTTTTTTTGTGCTTCACGTAATACTTTCTCTTATTTTCTTCTATTACTATACAGAATGGATATTTCTTCTACCTAAAACTTATTTTATTTGTGAAATTCTATATTAAGAAATTTGTTAGCATACCGTGCATTACAAACCGATTTGTAAAACCATAAACAACAGAGTTTCCAAAACATTCACTAAATTAAGCGCTTATCATGAACTGTTTACAAAAACAACGTTTATCGGTTCTAGATTATTATTTTAAGCTACTGTGGATCAAATATCTAAGTATAACACCAGAATTAAAATACATTGAATAATATTCCTAAATATATTACACTAGATTTCCGCCCGCGGCTTCGCCCGCGTTTTCAAAGGAAAACCCGCATAGTTTCTGTTCCCGTGGGATTTCCGGGATAAAACTATGTGTTAATCCAAGTTACCCTCTATATGTGTGCTAAATTTCATTGTAATCGGTTCAGTAGTTTTTACGTGAAAGAGTAACAAACATCCATACATCCATACAAACTTTCACCTTTATAATAGTATTAAGATTACACTTAAAAACATTGGTGTCTGTCTGTCTATTATTTGACAATTAACAACGTATTTCAAGTGCTTATAATATAATATTATTTATGTACATAATAAAGCACAGTTTTAATATAAATTTTAACATAATATAGTTGGTAACAGATTGAATATTATGTTATCAATTTATTCAATTTACTTTACCTTCGAACATATTTCTAGAAATGCTTACTAAATGTAATTCTTAATAAGTGTTATGTAGTCTGAGAGAAAAATAAACAGTCAACAAGATGCCCCTGCCACTAACTTGCTTCTAAAGTTACCTCGACAGTGATCACCCAAACAAGCATGTATGTCACATACTTGGCTTGTACACTAAAATATATCAAATTTCTCTGTAAGAGAACTTACCCCATAAAAGATATCATGTACAAGACGTATCAGATATGAACAGCAAACACTGCTAGCCTCTAGCTATACTTATTATTATGTATGCTTTATAATAATCGTGTAAAAAGAAATAGTATGCTATTTAATTTGGGATGACTTTGCAAGGAAAATGTTGAAAAACAATTAAATTATGGATAGGTACTCTATATTATATTGTATATTGTCTATCTATGTAACATTCAGCAGAGAAAGTTAAATAAACTAAAATATGCAATTATTGTTAAGTACAATAATTTACACCTACTAAATTGTAGGTACATTGATTCGCATTGGACATAATTAAGATTGTAGCCTGCAGGTAACCTATGTATGCTTAAATCTTTAAAACTACGCAACGGATTTTGATGCAGTTTTTTTAATAGATAGAGTGATTCAAGAGAAAGGTTTTAGTATATAATTTATTATGTTTTAGACAAAGCGGGCGAAGCCGCGGGCGGAAAGCTAATCAGCTATAAAAGATAATTTAAATGTTAATGACGCTAAACATAAATTAGGTAATAAAACGTCTAACATTAGTTATTCAAAGAATATCTCGTAAAGTAATTTGAGATAGCATTAATCACCATTTATTATTTGGACACCTCTAGACAGGTTATCTACAATTGATTTATGAGACACTTTTCTTTATGTAAGTACAGGAAACCTTGATAAAAAATTTGAAAGGTAAAACATTTGTTAGTTTTCAAGAAATTTGTATTTCATATTTGAATAAATAACAACATAAATATAGATAAAACTAAATAATTAGTTATATATAATTCTTTGAATGTAGAGTTGATTTTTATTTCCAATAATTGTTATGAAGTTTCCTCTTACAAAATCTATTATATAAGCCACGCATTAATTTGTAAGTACGTCCAAAAGATTACTATACTTATAGCACTTAATAAAAAAAATCCCTACCCTACTACCAGCCTTATTTCCAATAACTATGTGACAAGAGCCTTACATATCTTTGATTTGATTTGATATCAAATTAGCAACACAAATATTTTATCACAAACATCGCGTTAACTGGCCATTTCAATTATTTTCAATATTAGCGGATTTGAAACACTATCCAGTCAACCGTTACATTCGTATTTGAACATTTCATTAATTTCAAATTCGCAACTGAAGCGATGCATTTGAACAATGCGTGTTGAATTTTGGAGTTAGAACGCCCTTAAGTTACTAGATGTTCTCGATCGGAAATTACGAACGCTTATCGATATTTCAATAGGAACTATTCATTCCTTTGTCAGTTTTTGGGAATGTCAAATGTGCACATGATTAGATATCAATGTATGGTTAGGTGAATCGTCGATTCATTCAGCAAGTAATAGCTTGAATTGTTAGAAATTGTTAGTGTAATTTATGAATATGTTTAATATTCGTTAAAATATTTGTATAGAGCTAATACTAAAATGTAGAAAACATATACTTTGATACGTTATTATCATACTATGTTCATGTCTGGTATTTTATTTTTAAAATAGACAAACACATTTATAAAGAAATATCTTTGAAACTCACGGAATTGAATGCATCTCACGCCAGTTAAATTTTAAGACGTAGAGATAGCATAATGCAGTGCACTTAGCATATAGAAAGTATTGTCACTTTCTTGATATTTTCATGAAAATTCTCTAAAGCTTTTAGTATAAAATAGGTTTTTATCACAAAACGAGAGCAAACACTGCAATAATCACATACATACAATACACATAACATTTAAATGCAAATAAATTTATTATATATGATAGTTTAATTCTGCGTTTTAAAATCCAATTATACTTTAACATCACCTTCCAAATTCTTTTACACTACTTTTACAAAAAGCTATCAAAGTAAAGCAATTCAACTTTAGAAAGAAAGAAAGAAAGAATATTATTCTTTCAATTCAACTTTACGATACGGATAGAGCTCGAACTCGATTGAAACTCGAACGAGCAAATGGTAACGACATCTGTACATGTCGTGAACTGAGCTTCATTGTTGCGATAATTCCATCAACATTCAGTACTAAATAACATAGCGCGTCAGCAGCAAAGTCTTATCATTTTAGATATAGTATTTGCTGCATGTGACATTCTGTTTTGGTGATAGGGAAAAAGGGGATTGTTATCTGCGGGTATGATTTTAATTAAATGTTTATAGCATTTAAATGGTTTATAAATAACAAGTTTTTAAATTATAGAAAGTTCCTCGGTACAGAATTCGAACCCAAGACTTATTGCCTATAGATTTTTTTCTATTCTTTAAAAATGTTTCATTGTTGTTTTCTTTTTGTTTGGGTTTTTAAGCTATTGCATAGCTTATATCTCAGTCTTTGAGCGCTGTGACAGAATGTAAAAATTCCGTAACGTAAAAACCTAACACCCCCCACTCCAACCGGCACAGCGATGCGATGCTATGCAATAGCTTTACCGCGGTAGTCCTCGAGTGCCACACGTATTTTTTTTGTAGTAAAACGATTGATGGGTTTAGCAAGGGTTTTTAAAGGATTTTTAATTTTCATTATGTAATGAGTAGGCACGTTTTCCGTTGTAAAATCTGTTCGTGTAAATGCTTTTATGTTATCTTTATACAAATATTATCATAAAATATTTAAATGTGGGAGTATGGATTTTTTAAATATTATTTTGTAAAGAATCTTGCTGTTGTTGCTTTTTACTATAATAGGATTTTTTTTAATCTGAACAATATTATTCTGCTGTTAATGACGGCTAACATCTTTTTATAGTCTATACCATGCTTAGTGTTTACTTTAAAAATAATGAATTATTAATATAAAGATTATTTGTATAACTATTTATAATGTGTGTGTAAATAAACGATTATTCATTTCATTTTTTCAAAGATTATTGTGATTGATTGGGTACATTTTTACTGCACTGACATGATTTAAAAGAGCAACTATGGAGTTTCTTGCCGGTTCTTCTCCGTAGATACTGCTTTCCGAATCGGTGGTAAATGTTAAAATAATTTGGAAAATCCAAAAGTGCACGCCTCATAATTTTTTTTAATAAATATTTATTAATTATTATTTTTGTTTATTTAATAACAATTAAACAACATCGAATCAGACCCTGAAAAATGAAAGGGTTCTATTCCTGAGCATACTCAAGCGTAAGAGAAAAAAAAAGACTCGATTAGTAAAGTATTTCGGTCGCTATCGTGTTAACAAGAAAAAGGATCCGCACATACAGACACACGGACGTCCAAGACAGAACTTTTTTAAACTGTTTTTTAACTAGTTTAAATAACAAAAATGACATCAAAAATATCATGAACGTTAAAAGTAGTGTTTTTTCTTAATATGTGTGTGTATGTATTATCTTACAAGTGCAATGTATGATACATAAAGACATTTTAAGTTTGAAAAATCAGAATTTTTGCGCGAAGTGACAGTAGTACCCACCTCAACGCTTCGCTTATGAGGCGTGCAATATACAGTAATGACGATTCGAAAGTGCTTCTAGAAGAAGTCTAATTGAATAAATAAATGTTTGAGTTTGAGTTTGAGTTTATATTAATTTCTTAAACATCCTATAACTTCGTTGTATTCTCTCCTCATAAAATTAAATAAAAGTATTTGATTTTTAATAATTCACATCGAGATGTTGTCAAAAATATACCTTAGTTTTTCACCAAGAATTACTCGTGAAACTTTCTCTAACATCAACTACTCAAGATTAGGTCAAAACATCTCTGAAGCAGAAATGGAACAAGTCTTATGGGATCAGCGTCAAACGGCTGTGACACTGAGCCGATCGATAAGTGGGGGCAAGCGACGGTGGCCGCGGTCGACAAGTGGATGGGCTAATGATAACATAATAATATAATAATATAGCCTGTGAATCCTGTGATATGATAATAATATATGGTATGTAAGTTTAATTGTAATTAATGTAAGGTAAGTAATTAGCTTGATTATTATTTTAAATGTTTTTGTTATTTTTATCGATAGTTGGGGGAAAGCAACGGTGGTAGCGTTTGAGAACTGGATGGGCTAATTATAACGTATTACGGGTATGGCGTGTAAGTTTGATTGTAGTTAATGGTTTTTGGTAAAAGCGGTAAATAGATTGATTTATTGTTCTTTTAAATGTTTTTGTTATTTTTATTGATAGTAGGGGGCAAGTGACGTTAGCAGCGGTCAAAAAGGGGATGAGCTAACTATAGCGTGTGTAGGGGGGTATGTCGGTAAGTTTGATTGTAGTTAATGTTTTTTTATATATTGTTTTCAGGTAATTTAGACCCGGAAATGTAGATATTTATCAAAATACTTACAGCTAGCGATCATTCAACGAACAAAAACTCATTAAAATCCGCTCCGCTGTTCTCGTGCTCCAACTAACACCGCTTTCTTTTATTTATATATAAGATAGATATAGTTCTGAACCGAATTATTTCTGACCAACCAATGATGGATGGCATCCACAGGTGCCAGTAACTAGACCGTCTGATTAATAGGCGGAGGGAATTCTTTTCGCAGTTCCAGCAATATACGAATAATATATGACCCTTGGGTGTGACAGGCGTCGTTAACCGACTTCGCAAAGATGAGCTGAGAAGTTTAGTGAAAGAAAATTATGTTAATTCTAGAGTCTATAGACTCTAGAATTAAACATTGTCTATATTTTGTATTCTATTGCCTAAGACATTAACTTTAATGTTATAAATTGCAAAGATTTTATGTACTGTAGCTAATTTTATTTTTATGTTGGAATCTCAAAATATGTTACTGATAATAATTTGGCAAGTAGAAAGCTATGTACATTATTGTTAAGTTACAATTTGTGTTAAATTTTCCTCAATCCAAAAACACGTAACTACAATATCTCACTCCTTCGCAAATCTGTCCGAATATAAATCTTTTCGTTCCAGTACAATTTACTAAACAGAAAAAAATACTTAATAAATCACGAACCTTTTAGAGACACAAGTAAAAACGTAGCATCATAAGGCGTCGTCACACAAACAAGGAATCACGGCCTCGCGTCGGAGAGAAAAGTAAAAATTGAAAATTGTTATCAAGATAAATTGTACCTTACAAGTTAAATGGGTCAGTATGACCCAGCTTCCATTACGAGGGATCGCAGTTAGAATATTAATTCAATTTATATCGGCTCCCTGAGGGTTTTATTAATGAACTGTGTTTAGGCAATTTTAGAATATAAATCAGACGTTCACTAAAATTTCCTTTAGTTTAATCTATGCCTGCGTCGATTTAATGGTTTTTTGGTCATTTCGGCACACGATGTTTACAGTTTGGAAATTAAAATCCAATTCAATATGGGTAAATATTTTACTTTAATACATTATAAAACTCAAACATTTTTTTACATACATTCGCTTTATTAGAGCTTTTTGTACACTTACATCTTATGAAATACTAGATTTCCGCCCGCGGCTTCGCCCGCGTTTGCAAAGGAAAACCCGCATAGTTCCCGTTCCCGTGGGATTTCCGGGATAAAAACTATCCTATGTGTTAATCCAAGTTACCCTCTATATGTGTGCTAAATTTCATTGTAATCGGTTCAGTAGTTTTTACGTGAAAGAGTAACAAACATCCATACATCCATACATCCTTACAAACTTTCGCCTTTATAATATATATTAGATATTAGATATTAGATTAGATTTATTCTTTCAGAATAGACTTTCGACTAGAAACTTATTTGAAAGGCATTTCAAAGAAAGTAATAATTTAATACAGAGATAAAAAAAGACGGGTTGCACTGGGGGAGTGCCGGCAGAAGTGAAAACTTCAGCATGTTTGATATCCATCCGTCTTACGCTTTTTCGATCAGGTCACGTGTCCTGACGCGAGTTTAAGATTTTATACCCATTACATAAAAAGTGCTCAACGCCGCTAAAGAAGTTTTCACTTCAATAATGTTGTTATTTAAATTCGTTATCAAAATCCAGCGTCAAAATCACACCGTTACTAACTAAAGTGTACAAGTATCAAACATTTTCATTTTTCACCAAACTGAATAAAACAAATAATAATTTTACAATACAAATATTAACATTGAAAAAGTTTTCAACACACGTCAATCACATTACTTTTACGTGATACAAACATACAAATAATGTAAAAAGAACTGAATAATTTGGAAACGATCTTCATTTCACGCTTATTACGCGCCTGGGTTCGAACCTTTATGTATAATTCAAAAACATGTGCTATATATTTGGTCAAATATAGCTATCTGTTTTTGATTTGGTTCTGTATTAGATTGTTAAACTATGACTAATATATTATAATATACTTCATAATTTTTTATGATTCTCTACCTCATGTACCTATTAAATTATGTTAAATTTTTTAAAGGTTGATAAAATAATGTCCCTGTGTTATTAGTTACTAGCGGTCCGCCCCGGCTTCGCCCGTGGTACATATTTACGTTTTCTCTACATAAAAACCATCCTCGTACTTCAAGGAATATAATAAAAAAAGAATTATCGAAATCGGTTCAGCCGTTCTCGAGTTATGCGCTTACCAACACATTTTGCGATTCATTTTTATATATAAGAAGATTTATACAAAACTAGGTTTCCGCCCGCGGCTTCGCCCGCGCAGTCAAAGAAAAACCCGCATAGTTCCCGTTCCCGTTGGATTTTCGTGATTGCGTCATTTTCCCGGGATAAAAAGTAGCCTATCAAAATATCTCTCGGGTATCAAAATATCTCCATACCAAATTTCATGAAAATTGGTTCAATAGTTTAGGCGTGATTGAGTAACAGACAGACAGACAGAGTTACTTCGCATTTATAATAATAGTATGGATTATATATATATTAAGGACAAAGGATACTTTTTGGTTTCTTAATTTAGCAAAATGGTTGATTTATTTATATACTAGCTTTCCGCCCGCGGCTTCGCCCGCGTTTTCAAAGTAAAACCCGTTCCCGTAGGATTTCCCGGATAAAACCTATCCTATGTCCTTTCTCGGGTATCAAAATATCTCTATACCAAATTTCATGCAAATTGGTTCAGTAGTTAAGGCGTGATTGAGTAACAGACAGACAGACAGACAGAGTTACTTTCGCATTTATAATAATAGTATGGATATAGTTTCCAAATAGTGATATAATTATGACAAAGTATGTACTAAAATTTCCTGCGCAGTTAGCAGGTCTGTATAGAAACCGTGGTCTAAATTATGTTAAAAGATTTCGTTATAAATGAAGTAATAAAAAACACAATTAATTTATCCAAAATATATATATTTATTTCAAGTTACAACAAATTTTACAATAGCTGAAAAAGTTGTTAGGTAGTCAAATAAACATAACAAACGCATTTATTTTCATTCCCAATCTAATTTTCCAACATTCATAACTATAAATTAAGTATTCCTCGAGTTACATTTACTTTTGCACGCCTCATAAGCGAAGCGTTGAGGTGGGTACTACTGTCACTTCGCGCAAAACATCTGCTTTTTCAAACTTAAAATGTCTTTATGTATCATACATTGCACTTGTAAGATAATACATACACACACATATTAAGAAAAAACACTATTTTTAACATTCATGATATTTTTGATGTCATTTTTGTTGTTTAAACTAGTTAAAAAACAGTTTAAAAAAGTTCTGTCTTGGACGTCCGTGTGTCTGTATGTGCGGAGGACACGATAGCGACCGAAATACTTTACTAATCGAGTCTTTTTTTTTTCTCTTACGCTTGAGTATGCTCAGGAATAGAACCCTTTCATTTTCAGGGTCTGATTCGATGTGGTTTAATTGTTATTAAATAAACAAAAATAATAATTAATAAATAATTATTAAAAAAAATTATGAGGATTGGATTTTCCAAATTATTTTCTTTTGAAATCAAGAAATCTTACTACATCTTCATCATTATTTCCTCACATTCACTTCCTTTAATTATTCATACAATCCAAGGCTAAAACATTTCAAGCAGAACTTCACGTTTCCCCACGGGACCCTAAAACAGGCCGCGTCCCTTGAGACACTCAAGACGTAGGACAGAATTCACCATAGGTATAAAGAAACTAGCTTTTCGCCCGCAGCTTCTCCCGCGTAGTCAAAGGAAATCCCCCATAGTTCCCGTTCCCATGGAATTTTTAGGATAACAACTATTCTTTAGTGTGTTAATTCAAGTTAGACTATGTGTGTGCCAAATTTCATGAAAATCGGTTCAGTAGTTTTTTCGTGAAGAAGTAACAAACAAACATACAAATTCTCGAATTTATAATATACCTACTAGCGATCCTCCCCGACTTCGCTCGTGGTACAAGTTTACGTTTTCTCTCCATAAGAACCATCCTCGTACCTACTTTACGGAATATTATAAAAAAATAATTAACGAAATCGGTTCAGCCATTCTCGAGTACCAACATATAAATACCAACAACATACCAACACATTTTACGATGCATTTTTATATTATAGAAAGAAGTAGGTTGCCTACATGTTACTATTTGATACCAATGATATGTTTGGAGGAGAAATAATTCAGATATCAACTATTCGAAAGGATATTCAAATTGGTTGAAACCGTTCGTATTCTAATGGAACGATCATTCTATATTATATATCAGAATATTCGGTAGATGTGAAGATATGAGCTTCTTGGAAAAACTGACTTGGATGGAATTTTAGTATGTAGATCGATTATATCTATACGAATATTATAAAGCTGAAAAGTTTGTTTGTTTGAATGCGATAATCTCAGGAACTACTGGTCCGATTTGAAAAATTCTTTCGGTGTTAGATACTTAGATAGCCCACGAGGAAGGCTATAGGCTATCATCACGCTTAGATCAACAGGAGCAGATATATCATTTATAACTTGCATAATAAACAGAATATTAGTAGTTTATTTGCGACATATAAAATTATTGTAAAGATGTGAAAATGCAATACACCTTGTTACTCTACATACATTTCAAAACTATCCACAATGTAACATTACTTATCAGCCCAAACGCCATTCCTATGAGACAATAAAAACCAATGTATTCTCGCATCCAGCTCCCGTATCATCTTAAAGCAGTTTTATTTCCAGTGTGGAAGAGTGACAGCGCTATACAGATCGTCTAGCGCCATCACTTTCCCACACTGGAAGTAATACTGCTATAAGAAGTCTCAATTTCCAGTCGATAAATATTTAGACGCAAACACGGTAGCGGCCTCGAAGCTTCAATTCCTTCTAAGAATGCAGTTTGAAGAGCTTATATGGATTTTCGGTGCATTTCTCCTAGCTTGAATACTGGTGTAGGAAATCTCTGGTATAGGTAGTCCTATATTATCTGTGGCAATATTATTAATCTGCATCTTTGAAATAACTATTTACTTGTGTTAGAAGTTAGCAATCAAGAATGCTTATTTGATCCATTGTCTTGTCATGCAATAATAAAACTGTTTAAACACTTCAAATTGTTTGTTTGTTTGTTACTCCTTCAGCATGCTTCGGAGGCGCACATCCCTTCCTATCCCCTACCCATCCTCTCCTCCCCTATCCTTAATCCCTCCCATCTTCGCCCCTTTCTCCCTAATTCCTTCCAAATCCCTTAATCCTGGTAGGCAACAACCATAACCTCTGTTATGGTCTATGGGCGACGCAACCTGCTTACCACCAGGCAGTGCGTCCGCTCGTTTGCCTTCCCATAACATAAAAAAAAAAAAAGAACTGCTGAACCGATTATCGTTTTTGGCACACATATAAAAGGGTAACTTGAATTAACATATATTATAGTTTATCATGACAATCTCGCGGGAACGGGTACTATGCGGGATTTCCTTTGACTACGCGGGTAAAGCTGGGGGCGAAAAGCTAGTAATATTTTTGAGTTATTACGAATACCACACACACAATACAGGCACATACTATGAATTAATAACATCTTTGATCTTAAAAACACGCTTTTTTAATACACAAACCACACAGTTATATTAAAACGATATAAAAATAAACTTTGTTTCCAATAAATTGAAAACCAAAGATTAATCGAATAAAATAACAAAACGTTATTAAATTCTAAACGTTCATTGACCTGTGTTACTGCAATATTCATTCATTCATTCCCGAACACACAATAGAAGAATTTAATTCGATTCCCTATCGAAAAAATAAAGCTGAACCAATTGAATATTAATCTATTTTTACCGACTGCACAAAAGCAGGTAAGGTTTTTATTAGATTTTTTTAAAGGAAAAGGTTTTATATTTACTTCAGAATTTCGTATGAAAAGATTTGGATGTTATCCAAGTAAAAGAAATTGCTTAATTTGCTGAAAACGTCAGTGCAGTTCTATCACAATGGGTTTAGGAGTTTAAATAAAACATACAGGTAATATTTGAAATCAGTTTGTGTCTAATATTGAAAAGAAGAATGTTGTTTCATTATTATTAGAACATTATATCATTTTTTTATAGAAGCATATAATCTTTGTTTGAAATCGAAAAAGTTCGAAAACATAAATCTAAAAAAAATATTAAATTTTCAGTAAAATATTTCATCATTCATGTCTTCTTTCTAAAGATTTAAAATATATTTTATAAATCGTTTATTAATAAGAATTATATGAATTATTTATTGTTATTAAAATTAGTTGTTTGGATCTAAACACCCACGAATATGTAAATAGGTATACTTTTAAAGTATGCTTAGTAAAAAGTATAAAAAATAATTTCAGCCACAAATTGTAAATATACAAAAATATTGGCCTATTATGCCTCTCAACTTGTAACTCAATAAACAAATAAATAAATATCGTATCTACAGACAAAACTCAAAACTCAAACTCAAACATTTATTCAATTAGATTTCTTCTAGAAGCACTTATGAATCGTCATTACATATTTTTAACATTTACCACCGACTCGGAAAGCACTATCTATATATATATATATAATCAATAAACAAACAAATAAATAAATAAATATCGTATCTACATACAAGAAATCGTTAACTCCATGCTCAAATAAATCAGACATAATCTTCATTTGAAGATCTTCATATTCGTATTAAAGCCTCCGGTTGCCATATTCAATACCGCCGGAAAATCAAAGTACACCAAATCTGGCTTATTTCAAGTCCGGTCCGAGGCACCATAGATTATATTTGACTAGATGTGGTTGAAAAAGAAATAATATTATTTAAAGGATAAAACAAATATTAATATGTTTTTAGCAATCGACGTTTATCAGATTAATTTTGAAACTAAAGTATCTTTAACCTTGCTAAACTGTCAGCAAGTTTTAAGTAATAATTATCTTCAACATTATAAAGTTTGTTTTCACAATCTCGATCACATTAATACGCCTGCATGATGTTATGTAGGGTATTAATCTAATTCTTAAAAAAAACTTTTTAGTTAGTTTCGTTGCATATTGTAGTTATCCATTAATAAAATAAGCTTATTATTTTGTTACGAAAGCATACTAAAAGACAAGTTTATTATATAAAACAAATAATAGCTAAGTTATGGTACAAACTATTAAAAGCTCTAAAGCTATGTATTTTTTCAATATAAAGTCATTCCATAATCCATTGCTCTATCTAGCGAATATTAGATCTATGTTATACCGCTTTAAACTGGTATACATATATAGAGTACTTTGCGTTTTAGGGCGTGTATTTCGAAATTATAGACTTTAGAAACTTTAATAGACATTACTAGCTTTCCGCCCGCGGTTTTATTTACGAAAACATGTGTGTAACAAACTATTGTTTTTGATAGAGTGAAAAATAACTTCTATTTTCAAATAAGAGATATTTTATATTACTAAATAACTAATTTTATTAAAAATAAGAGTTATTCTTCACTCTATCGAAAATAATAGTTCGCTAAGGAAGATAAGAGAGAAGCCTATGTTCTAATCGTATGGTATTATATTGTCTGGTTCTAATCTAGAATCTACCTCTGTAGCAAATTTCATACAAACCCTAGTTGCTGTATAATAAGCAAGTACTTAGTTTAAACTAGTAATAGGGCATTAGTTAATACATTACTTATAAACTAAGATCAATTCTAATAACGTGTTAGGAACAAAAAAAGTGTTAAGGTCACTAACTGTAAATTGTGTACCAAATATTGTTACGTAAACATTGTAGACTAGCTGTGCCCCGCGGTATTACCCGCATTGCACCGCTCCTACAGGAGCGGTGCAATATAATATTACCATGCTAAGACCTACAGGTCTTAGCATGGTAATATTATAGCCTACAGCCTTAATCGATAAATGGGCTATCTAACACTGAAAGAATTTTTCAAATCGGCCCAATAGTTCCTGATATAAGCGCGTTCAAAAAACTCTTCAGCTTTATAATATTGGTATAGATTTACCTTTTTCACAAAACATGTTTGGGAAAACATGAAATACCGGTAAAGTATCGCGTACGTACAGCGGAAATTGCAGTACTCCCTACATTATTCAACGCTTGTAGACTTCGGTAATTTTAAATTACGTACAATTTTCGATAATACACAACGGTGTACGTTGAGCACGTTTTTGTGGTTATTCCGTGTCACAATCACGTTTAGTGTGGTTATGAACATGAGTTTGAACGCGCTGATCTCAGGAACGACTGATTCGGATAGAAAATTTTATTTTGAGAAATTTTAAACAACTAGTTCAGCCCGCGGCTTCGCCCTCGTTTTCAAAGAAATACCCGCATATTCCCGTTCCCGTGGAAATTCCGGGATAAAACCTATCCTATGTGTTATCCAAGTTACCCTTTATATTTGTGCTAAATTTCATTGTTATCGGTTTAGTAGTATTTGCTTGAAAGAGTAACAAACATACACACCTACACATACACATACATAACACAAACTACGCATATAATATTAGTAAAATAGGATTTGAATTTTGAGTGCTATAAATTTAATACGTAGGTATCGTAGGTATCTAATCAGCGGCAGATCTATAAACAGCAGATTTGAAAACATTCAAATAGTCTGTTAAAGTATTGGTTAAACCTACGTTAAAAGTATGTTATAAAACGTAAAAATAATTAAGCTTTCCTCATATTAATATATTTTTTTCTTCGCAAAATGTGCATATATTTTCCGACCAAGATACATTACACATCCGCCAAGCGGTTGTAAAGTTTGTGCTTTTAAATTTATTACGAGTTTTATTAAAAATCTTTACAATACAGAAAGATTATGAATTTACTTCGTAACTATATGTATTTAAATTTTATACTTTCATGAAAGCTGTGATATTTAAAATACATTAAATATTAAAACAGTATACACAGATTTAGTTTTGTTACGCAGATATCATTTTTATATACCATCACATTTTTTTGTATTCACAATTATTTTACATCAACACATATAATATTTCAAGTATTAAGAAAAAACTAATTGAATATTTATTCACTTCTTTGTTCTCCGATTTATCGCTTACTAATCTAAGTTTATATACATTATACCTCTCTCAATGAAAAAAGGACAAAAAAGATAAAAACACAAATTCATAGATAGTCCGAGCTATCATAAAAAACATCGTTTCAACTACACTTATACTTTCTCTGTAACTTACACCTGATGTAAGGACTATTCTTACTTCGTAATATGTTCGTGTTTTAAGTAACTACATTTTCCTGCTCTATTTTTGTTCTGCTACCAAATTAAATATGTCTATCTCTACTTAAGTACTTTAGATCTAGTCTCACCTGCGTAATACTCCAGTATCGGTCCAGCGATATGAGACACAAGTTCATGATCGACGCGGTACACAACAACACATCCATCGCCGAATGTATCTCACACCACCAGAACCCAAATATCCAATAACCCATTAACTCATTCGCGAGAGAAAACGGCATTATCACCAAACCTAGGAAGAAGTCCGACACCGCTAGCGATGCTATGAACCAGTTCTGTATGTTCTTCAACGCCTTCTCTGTTACTATAGCTATAATAACCAGCATGTTCCCAACCACCACCATGATCATCAGCACCGTCACAACCACCGAAGCTATTATTATGTGCGCCGGCGAATACCCGCTCGGGTACCAACCCTTCAACACAAACTGACTTATCGTATCATTGATCGTCGAATTCAAGTCGGATCCGTTCTGCAAAGCGAAAAATTCCTCTGAACTCAAATAACTCGGTATAAGATAGCTTGAATTTGTGGCATTCCAACTCATTGTCTTCAACGTGCTATTGCCAAGCATCTTGCTACCACAGTATCCAACTAGACTCGTTTGGCCCCCGATAACGTATTGCATATAGGAACGGATTTATTAAAACTACACATCGAAATATTGCGTCCACTTATATACACTTATTTACACTAAACTAATATTGCTTTTCGGTACTTAACTAATGTGATATCGCGTGAGCGTTTATTTGATCGAATCGAAGAACTGGTATCGCGGCATCATCGTGAATTTCTTTGCTTTCTACGATCCCAAAATCTGTCTGTTTTCGCAAACATTTTGGTGGTGTGTGTCACATGTTTACGTGACTGTCATTGTTGAGTGTGATAGGCAATGAGTTAGTGCTGAGTCATGGGTCGGTGTTACGGTGGATTGCACTTCTCGACAGCCCTATTGTACCTGGAACAAGAAAATTATGGTCAATCGAAGGAAATTGTAATACTCATAATTATCTTCCATATGATTATCTTCAAATTATAGTCATGGCACATGTTTATGTGAATTTAAATGCGAATATTTCAAACATTAAATGTAGAGAAATAATAATGAAAGTTGAGCGAATGTTTTAAAAGTTGTAGCTGTATCCTTCAGTAAGTTTGCTAATATAAGATCTAATGCATAAATATTTGAGTATTTGTTTAGTTTGTAGTCTCAGTCATATTTTTAAATGTTATTTAAATTGTCGAAGCACTTATAAATTAAAATTTGATGCTGTAAACCTATAATTTACGCGACTCTATAATTATTTATTTGTGTCTACGGGACAAAATTGATAATAATATATTACAAACTCAGTTATATATGTAAACTGATATCAGTTTAATAAATAAATATTTATTAGGTGACTAGCGGTCCGCCCCGGCTTCGCCCGTGGTACCTACATGTTTAAACTATCCTATCTCTCAAGTTGGATCGAACTGCACATGGTGTGCGAATTTTATCATAATCGGTTAAGTGGTTTAGGAGTCCATTGAGGACAAACATTGCGACACGAGATTTATATATTTTAAGAATAATTTAAGAAGTCAGGTATAGTTTTACAAAATATAATTCCCTCTATCACAAAGGCCTCGGCGTTCTCATTAAAGTCAGTTATATATTTTAATTTATGTAAGCGAGTAGTTAGAACCTATTCATTTTCTTAGAACAAGATCTTGTATAGAACATTTTGGAATTATATTTCTTAGAGGAATTTTCCGTTTTCCTTCAATCGATAGCCGGAGATAAAAAAGGTGAATTTCAAAACAATCCATCAGAACACGGCTCCGAAAACTATTTCTTGGAGTATGTTTCTTCTTTTACTATGCTACATTTACTATCCATACTAATATTATAAATGCGAAAGTAACTCTGTCTGTCTGTCTGTTACTCAATCACGCCTAAACTACTGAACCAATTTGCATGAAATTTGGTATGGAGATATTTTGATACCTGAGAAAGGACATAGGCTACCTTTTATTGCGAAATATGTACCACGGGCGAAGCCGGGGCGGACCTCTAGTAACTTATAAGATAAGTTTCATCAAAATTACTTTAGTACTATAGTTCACGTGAGATTTCGAGGATGAAACCTTCTTATGTGTTAATCCAAGTTACCCTCTATATGTGTGCCAAATTTCATTGTAATTGGTTCAGTATTTGCGTGAAAGAGTAACAAACACCAACATATTATTACATACTCACAAATTGCATTTATAAGTGAAGTCCCATGTCCCCTAGTGGGGTAAAGGGCAGATGCATTATACATCTGTCTCACTGATCGATTTTCTTTAGGGACAAGTAGGTGATCAGCCTTCTGTGTCCTACCAGACCAAGACATTTTTTTTTCTTCGTCTCCACCGGGAATCGAACACAGGACAGGTGTTACACTCACGCGTCAACCACTGTACTGATGAGGCGGTCGATTAGTAGGATAGACACAGACAAAAACTATGTACATACATTGCATATAGTTTTAACTTATGTTTCTTTTAACTGCGATTGCGTCGACCTATTTCTTTTTATCACATTCTGTATTTCACAATCCCAAAGTATGCTTCATTCAAAATATCTCTGCAAAGTACAGTTTAATCTCACCTCTATAACAAAGTAAAAAAAAGTTCTTGTTACAAAGCGAAATATTTAAAGATTTTTAATCAACGGTCTTCGTAATTTTCTTGATAAGGTGACACGAATGCTCCTAAATTTATACATCACTGAATTTGTCGGGATTGATTAAAAACGAAAACCGACGTTTTATTTGTATATTGTAAGTTACAAGGCTACGATTTTTGAAGTGAAACTTATTTATCGGGGTTGGAAAAAAAATAGTGACATTTTTTCGTTGCGCGTGACATTTTTCCGTTACGCGCCATCTTTTATTTATCCCTACCACGCGTGATTCGACCGATGTATTTCTGTAAAGTTGCATATAGTAAATTATTTTTTGAAAAATAAGGTCATAAAGAAGTTTCACTGCTTACGTGTGTACACTAGTACACGCACACATTTTTTTTGAAGTGAAACTTCTTTAGGCGCGTTGAGAGGAAAATTTCAAGATTGCGTCATGACAATACCGTCACGTCATGGAATAAAGCGACGATTTTGGTATCTTTGAAACTTGCTAAAGAAGTTTTACTTCTGTCACGTGTGCTCAGCCCACACGCTCTTTTTTATTGAATGGAAGGTCTTGATGCTACATCGCTCTATAGAATTACTATAGATGTATATATTTTTAACTTCAATAGTCATATTAATACTTCTTAATGTTTAATGAATAATTTAATTACTTACAATAAATCGTTTAAAAAGAATATTTCTCAATGGAATATCAAAAATAACTTTTGAATAAGTAGCTTCTAGATGTTTTTTTTGCGCATATTAATTATTGATAAATTATAAATTAAAAAAAAACTTCATCTATTAAAATACTTACGTAGGTAAGCCTAATTTTAATAAAAAATAATGCTAAATATAGAGCTATATCGAAACGAAAACGAAAATATCTAGAAAAACTGCAATTTGCAAATTGCTCGGCTTCGAAGTGAACTGCATTGGGAAGGAATGTTGGAATTCAACGAAATTTTTCAGTAAAAATAAATTCGAAATGATAAATTTTAAATACATATATGTAAAACAGTGATCAGTGATCTTTCGACTTCCGCTAAGAAAGGTCGCGTCGCGTCGCTCACGTTTGGGCGCTAGTTAGTGCTCGGGTATTGCGCTGACGCAGCAACCTACAAATCGTCACGTCTGGCCGCGTGCGGTCGCCGCGATGACCCAGTTACCGAAAGTAACTCACATATTTGTGTAAACAAAGTGTTAAGGCGAAGCTATAACGTTTAATTAATTATGGCTTCGACATCTCCAATCAAACTAATAACTGAAACAGAACACCTGTTATATAAACACTACAGTGAAGAAAAAATAAAACGAGAACATCTCCAGAATTTAGTGCATGACCTCAAAGGTCAAATAGAAAAACTTCAGCAAGAGTTGAGTTATATCCAGGGGCAAAAAAGTACAGACCCCGACAAAAAAGATAATAATGGGAAGCCGATGCAGGTCCAGTACGAGACGGATGAAGAAGAGCTTGCAAAGGAAACAGAATGGGTACGACAGAAAAGTAGAAAAAAAAGGAAATTGAACACATCACTGTCCCCACCATCTCATCAAGCAGATGAAACTACTGCAAACAAAGAAAATGTGAAACCTAAGAAGCAACCTTCACCACCACCCATAATTGTCGAAAACGTAAAAAACTATCAACAGTTTTACGATCTTCTTTCGGAAAATCTAATGAAAGACTCGTTCATCATGAAAATGATGAATGGAGAAAAAGTTAAAATAAATTCTAACGACGGTGACTCGTATCGCGCTATTACCAAGCATTTGTTACAGAACAACTGCCTTTGGTATTCTTATGAAAATAAACAAGAAAGGCCGATTAGGGTAATGGCAAAAAACCTGCACTCCTCATACGTGCCAGCTAGAGTACTTGAAGACCTGACATCTAAGGGATACAAAATCCAGGACGCGGTCAACAAATTGAGCTGGAAGAACAAGGAACCCTTAAACATGTTTATGCTCTCTTTCGATAAGGATGAGGACATAAAAAAAATATATGGAATTAAATCCATATTAGGCTGTAAGGTGGACATACAGCCCCTGAAAACATCTAAGCTGATACCACAATGCAAAAGGTGTCAAGCATACGGCCACACACAAAAATACTGTTCAAAAGAACCCAGATGTGTTAAGTGTACAGGCAAGCATTTAACAAAGGATTGCAATAAACCAACTACAATGAAACCAAAATGTGTTCATTGTGGAGAGCCTCATCCGGCTAACTATAGGGGATGCACAGTGGCTAAAGAACTTCAAATTATTAAAAACAAAAGCATAAAAAGGAATGTGCAGCCAAATCTTCAAATTCTAAACAAAGAAAAAGTGACCAAACTCAGTAAACTTACAACAACAAAAGAACTTTCGTATGCATCAGTGACACGAGGAGCGCAGCCACAAACATCCTCACAGTCACAAAATAAGCCACTAAACCAACACATGGATGAAAAAATGAATACCATCTTAAAGCTTTTAACCTCGTTTGATGAGAGGCTTAAAAAACTTGAGGAAAGCAATAAAAGAGCTTCCAATCATAAACAATAAAAATGTCGAATACATTAAAAATTATGGCATGGAATGCAAATGGACTGCTAAAACATCAGAATGAACTTACAGCAGTCCTAGACATAGAAAACATTGATGTATGCCTCATCTCAGAGACACACTTCAACAAAGAATCCCACGTAGAAATCAAAGGCTACAAAGTTTATCACGCGCTACATCCCCATAATACATCAAGAGGAGGAAGTGCTGTCATTATAAAGGAGAACATCTACCATTATGAAGTAAATAAATACGAAAAAGAAGAAATACAAGCAGTGGCGGTCAGTGTAAAAACTAAGCATTGTCCTATAACCATTTCATCCATATACTGTCCACCAAGGTATTCCTTGAAAGCAGATCATTACAAAAGCCTTCTACACGATCTTGGAAACAGATTTATATTAGGAGGTGATTTTAATGCTAAAAACGTATACTGGGGTTCAAGACTGACCACAACCAAAGGAAGAGAGTTACTATGTGCTATTAGAGACACGCAATGTAAAACTTTATCAACGGGTAAACCAACCTATTGGCCAACCGACCGACAGAAAAAACCAGACTTAATTGACTTTTTTATTTATAAAAATATATCACAAAATTTTCTCCACATTGAGGAAGGTTATGACATGAGCTCAGACCACTCGCCTATCATACTAACTATAAGTGAGAGCATAATAATGAGGGAAAGTCATCCTACTTTAGTAAATAAATATACTAATTGGGAAAGCTTCAAAAAGGACTTGGAATCTGTGATAGAATTAAAAATTCCTCTAAAATGCGAGGAAGATCTGGAGCATGAAATCAGAAAATTTATTGTTGATATACAGAAAAGCGCTTGGAATAATACACCTACTGTTAGAAAAAGCAAAAGATCCAATAATTATCCGCCAGAAATAATAAATCTTATAGCCAAAAAAAGACAACAAAGACAGATATGGCATCATACGAGATTTCCACATGATAAAACAGTACTTAATAATCTTACTAAAAGACTGAAAAGAACAATTCAAAAGTTTCAAGATGAATCAATGGATATCTTCCTTAGTCATCTAACTAGTGATCGTACAACAGATTACTCCCTTTGGAAAACCACAAAAAGTTCAAAAAAACCAATGACGCATATCCCACCAATCAAAGATGTGAATGGGAGGTGGGCAATCAGCAACGAGCAAAAAGCAGCAAGATTTGCACAACATCTGGAGCAAATTTTCAAACCCAATGAAGAGAATGAACACTTCACTTTAGTAGAAGAAACAGCAAATGATGAGCTAGAAATAAGACTAGTCACTCCAAGAGAAGTATCCAGTGAAATTAAACGACTTAGCCGAAAGAAAACACCTGGCTATGATCTCATTACTGGAGAAATCCTTAGAAACCTTCCGCGGAAGGCTATTGTCAAACTAACTACAATCATTAATGCTACCTTTAGACTTAAGTGTGTGCCTGATGTGTGGAAAATAGCCGAAGTTATAATGATACCAAAACCTGGTAAACCGCCACATGAGACTACTTCATACCGGCCGATCTCTCTGCTGCCGATCATGTCAAAATTATTTGAAAAACTTTTCTTGAAACGGTTAAAACCCATAATCGAGGAAAGAAACTTAATTCCTGAGTACCAATTTGGATTCAGAGAACGCCATTCTACAATAGATCAAGTACATAGGATAACCAATATAATTGAAAAGGCTCTAGAAGAAAGAAAAGTTTGCTCCACGGTATTTTTGGATGTGGCGCAAGCATTTGATAAAGTATGGCACGAAGGGCTTATATACAAACTAAGAAATATGCTCCCAAAACAGTTTGCTGACATCTTAGAGTCTTACTTATCACAACGTATGTTTAGAGTAAGACAAGATGATGCATATTCAGAGCTTAAGCCTATAAAAGCTGGAGTACCGCAAGGAAGTGTCCTGGGTCCTATTCTGTACTTGTTGTACACTTGCGATATTCCTGAGTTAGAGAACAACACCATTGCAACATTTGCGGATGACACAGCTATAATGGCTACAGGTGACACTCATGAAGAAGCAGTAGAAAAAGTTCAGACAGCTGTTAATACGATCTTTGACTGGACGAAAAAATGGAGAGTAAAACTCAATGAGTCTAAATCTATTCACATAGACTTCACAAACAAAAAGCCAAATTATCATCCGGTATACATAAATAATCATGTAATACCTTATCAAAATACAGCGAAATACCTGGGTATGACTCTAGACGCAAAGCTTCGCTGGAAGGCTCACGTCAAAAAGAAACGCGAGGAGCTAGAGCTTCGCTATAAGGCTATGTACTGGCTAATTGGCAAGCATTCTACACTTTCAAAGCAAAACAAATTACTCTTGTATAAACAAGTCCTTATGCCTTTGTGGACTTATGGTAGTCAGCTTTGGGGCTGTACCAAACAAAGTAATATCACTATCATACAACGATTCCAAAATAAAGTGCTGAGAGAGATCGTGAATGCTCCCTGGTACATTAGAAATGACGACCTACATCGGGACCTTAAAGTAGATCTCGTCACGGACATAATTAAAAAAAACGCCGAAGCTCACGAACGCAGACTTCACCATCATGTGAACGTCGAGGCTATCCAGCTCCTTGACAACACGGACATAGTGAGAAGACTAAAAAGGACAAAACCTTTTGAGTTAGTTTAGTGAAGTGTCAGTGTAATATAGTGAGTGCTATTCATAAAGAACACATGAACAAAGTGTCTTCGCCTTAAATAGAGACATTAAGAAAAGTGTTAATGGACACATTCTTAGACATACTATACCTAGCAAATTAAGTTAGATTTATATTACTCATTAGCCTATATATAGTAAAGGGCTAGATCGTAATTTTTAATAATGATACCTTAGGTTCATTATTTTAGGTAAAAAAAAAAAAAAAAAAAAAAATATATGTAAAACTAGGTTTCCGCCCGCGGCTTCGCCCGCGAAGTCAAAGAAAAACCCGCATAGTTCCCGTTCCCGTGGGATTTCCGGGATTGTGTCATTTTCCCGGGATAAAAAGTAGCCTATGTCCTTTCTCGGGTATCAAAATATCTCCATACCAAATTTCATGAAAATTGGTTCAGTAGTTTAGGCGTGATTGAGTAACAGACAGACAGACAGAGTTACTTTCGCATTTATAATATTAGTATGGATTATAGTTTTAAATTATAGATTAGCTACGTTGCGCAGTTTCAATCATGTAATATTTGAAAATCTCAATTGATACTTTGTGTAGTCTATGTCCCTATACAAAATCGAGTCCAACAAACATGATAAGATTATCTTTATTAATTTATTATCTATATCTACCATAAAAGATACATTGTATTAAAGTAACTTCTTATATTTTTTTAATAGAACAGTATAGAATACCTATTATATGTTTACCATAGTACCTACATTTTGAAAGAACGTCTCTCAAGACCAAAATATTAACCACTTCTTTCTAATATTTTATTATTCACATCACAAACAACGGGTCCATGACCAGAGCTATAATGTAGGCCCAGGTGGAGGAAAAACTAGATCTACACGAATCGATGGGTAAATCTGAAAGGGGCACTCGGTGGCCTGTTGACTAATTAATTGCTTGAGCGACAGCCCTCGATTCAATAGGGCTGGGATCTAGTCGATAAATTGTATGGTTTTGTAGGTATTATCGTATTTTGCTAGATTGAGTAGTGTTGTGTAGTTTTCAGTTCATTGTGACAGATATACATAGTTAGTGAATATTGATATTTTATCGATAAAATTATAAATGATGTATTGCTGTGTAGTTTAAATTAATAACTATTTTGTGTGATTTAATAGAGTTGTATTGTCGATAAAATGATAAGATTTTGTTTTAAGTAAAATTGTAAGTACTTAACTTTATCGTAAAATTATGACTATTGATAAAATATATTCTACTCGTATTGATAGTGCTGCGATCTTGTCGATAAAGTTATAAATATCGTAGTTGTAAAAGGTACATACCTATTTGTAATAATTGAGTATTGATAAATAATAAACCATTATATAAAATTGCATAGTGCTGAGATATATTGCCGATAAATGTATTTTATTTATTTGACTCAGTGTTTAACAACAAGTTAAGATTTTTTCTCAATCATTTTCCACTTTTAATCATAAAGCAATTCGTAATATTGAAATGTTCTCGCGAAGCAATGCGAGGCAGCCAATGAATTTAAATGTTATTAAATAGTATGGGCTAAATGACTTTTATAGACTACAGGCCCATGTTGAAAAATTTATGGGTCATTTGAACCACCAGGTGACCTATCTATTATTCCGCAATTATACCTGTCTATTCCGCAACGCCGTACAAAAATCATGGAGACAAGGGGAAAAAATCTCTACCTGTACTTTCGAATTCTCATCTGCACTCAGGTGGAAAGCTTACAAGTGACGGCATAGTGCTGAATCTTATTATTTTATGCTCTTATATCGTTCTAGATAGGTCACCTGGTGGTTCAAATGACCCATAACTTTTTCAACATGAGCCTGTAGTCTATTAACAGAGTATCCAGTTTCTTATTGGAAATTTTAAACTAATTATTATATGGTTAAATAGGCATTTAAAAAATACTGTTTATTTATTTATTTCACTATTAATGTAACTACTATACCATAAAGCATTAAAATACATAAAATATATTGATAAACAGATTGGACGTAAAATACAAAAGGTGACTTTATGCTAATCAGCGATTTCTTTCAGGCTACCTTGGTAGATGATGAATAAAATACAAAAAAATAATGTTTATAACAAACGTTTTAATAAATAAAAAGTATGAGCGAGCACACGTGTCAGAAGTGAAACTTCTTTGGCAAGATTTAAGGATACCAAAATCGTCGCCTTACTCCATGACGTGACGGTATGGCCATGACGCAACCTTGAAATTTTACTCTCAATGCACCTAAAGAAGTTTCACTTCAAAAATATTGAGTTTGTTATTGAGATTATATTAATTAAAAGACAAGATTGAATTAATTCGACTGACCGGTTGGCTAAGTTTGTAGTGGCCCTGCCTTCCAAGCCAGAGGTCGTGGGTTCGATTCCCACCTGGGGCAAATATTTGTGTGATGAACATAGATGTTTGCTCTGTGTCTGGGTGTTAATTATCTTTATGAGTATTTATAAAATTATATATTATGTATGTTTATCTGGTTTCCATAACACAAGCGAAAGCTTAGTATGGGATCAGATCGTGCCGTGTGTGAAAATTGTCCTGAAATATTTGTTTATTTAAATGTCCCACCACAAAGCCAAAACGACAGAAAATGTTGAAACCAGTGGATTTCAACCACCTGATATTTGGCAGCTAACTAGAATTAGTTTTGTTTTCACTTCGTCTGTGACTCGGTAATTGCTCGCTAATTTTCAATGTAACTTTTAATGATAGTGATAAATATAAGGGAGGGTTGTTGGGAGTTTGTTTCTTTGTTATTTAAGGTAAATGGGTTAACCGGCGGTAAATGGTAAAACTATGTGATGACGATTCAAAGGTGCTTCTAGAAGAAGTCTTACTGAAAATTTGAGTTTTGAGTTAAGATAATATGTCTGTGACCAAAAATTATTAAAACAAAAATATAATTTAGTTAAATGTTTTGTTTTACACTGTTTAACCACATGTCTTCACGTTTGTGGTGTTAAAGTATTTAATTTATCTTACTCTATTGTATATCTTCTTATATATAAAATTCTCGTGTCACAATGTTAGTCTGCATACTCCTCCGAAACGGGTGGACCGATTCTCATGAAATTTTCTGTGCATATCGGGTAAGTCTGAGAATCGGCCAACATCTATTTTTCATATGTACCACGGGCGAAGCCGGGGCGGACCGCTAGTAATATATATTGTCTTATATATTGTATAAACATTCAGTTTAAAAATTCAAATAGGTAATTTTCAGGCAAATATCTATGAAACAGTATTTAGTTGAACTGTGTAGCAATAAAAAAGGGCAATAATTTCTGAGGCATTTTTAATAAAAATAATTAAAAGGTCTTCACCAACATTCTAGTCCTTATATTTTATATTTATTGTGTTTGTATTTATACTTGATCTGTAGAAGTTAATAAAAAACTTGTCATAGAAGATATATTATCTATATAAGTATTTATTTAAAATTATATATGTATGTTTATCAGCCATCTGGTTTCCATAACACAAGCGAAAGCTTAGTATGGGATCAGATCGTGCCGTGTGTGAAAATTGTCCTAAAATATTTATTATTCTGTGATAGAAGTCACATTACTTTACTTGTGCATTAATAAAATCAGATGTGAAATGCATATCCATAACACATTCGTAGTTTTTTCATTTAAGTAAGAATTATATCCAGTGTTCGTGTATTAAGAACATGAATTGTCTATTCCGTGGTTTAGTACATAGAAGCTCTACCAAGTAACTATCAATGCACTATGCATGTTTTGCGTAAAATGTAAAAACAAAAATATTAAATTTTATAATAAAACTAGCTGTGCTCCGCGGTTTTACCCGCAGTCCTCCGCTCCTGTTGGTCTCAGCGTGATGATATAATATAGCCTATAAACCTTCCTCGATAAATGGGCTATCACCGAAATAATTTTTCAAATCGGACAAGTAGCTCCCGAGATTAGCGCGTTCAAACAAACAAACAAACTCTTCAGATTTATAATATTAGTATAGATTATACTAGGAAGTATTCCTGTAACTTCAGCAGAATAAAATATATCAAATAAATATGTAATTGATAACAGATTTAATGTTATCGAACACAATGGTTGTGAATATCAGCAATGATTGGGAATACGGGTTTTATCTCATAGACTACAAGCCGGCATAGGAAAAAAATATGGGTCAATTGAACCACCAGGGGACATATCTAGAACGATAGAAGAGCATAAAATAATAAGATTCATCACTATGCCGTCACTTGTAAGCTGTCCAACTGAGTGCAGATGAGAATTCAAAAGTACAGGTAGACTCGGTAAATTTTGGTCATATATTTTTGTACGGCATTCTTAACCATCGATAGATCCATTAAAAATAATAAGAAACCGTAATAAATAAATCATATTTTGACCCATATTTTTTTCCTATGCCGGCTTGTAGTCTATCACATCTTGACACATTATTTATGAACCCGGTAGATGAATATATTATACTTGATTAATATGATGGACATTATATTTAATGAATATATCATATCTATTAATTGCCAGTGAACTTATTAATATTGACGTAAAAACATATTGTTTGCGTATCTATCAAATATGAACATTAAGGGCCGATTTTTCAATGCTTGGATAAAACTACCATTTTAAAAACTTATTCTAATTGCCCGTATTTTACAGTTTACGTGACATTTTAATACTATCGTGTAATACTTTATTGGACGGATAAGTTTTATCCAAGCATTGAAAAATCGGCCCTTAAAGGAATGCTCTCTTTCTGAGATAGTTACAGGTACACTAAAGATAGAACGATTTTGTGAAACAAATATATAATTTTTGCTAATAAACAATATTTTATTCTTCTACAAATTAAAGACTTTTTAAACGCGATTTATTCATTATATTATTTTCCCGACGTTTCGAACACTTTACAGCGAGCGTGGTCACGGGAAGATGTTATACGTCTTGACGGTCATTCAAAAATTGCTATTTGTAAACTACCTCCACCTATTTCTGCGTAGTTGATATGTGGAGTATTTTTCCGGATGTTGGCAGTATTGGCTTATCGTGTCATGTACAAATTCATTGTCGGTAACATATTATACAGGGTGTAATCGTTAAGTGTGCACAAGCGATTATTCCGTAACTATTGCAGATATCAAAAAACTTTAAACTGATATCGAAAGTACTTAACCTAATGAGTAAAATGGCCATAATAAATTTTTAACCCTGTATACCTATATATTTTACTTACCTGTAAGCTGATCAAATTATATATTATTTGATTATCTGTATATTATCTTTAATTAATTATTTATTATTATCATCAACTTAGTTATGTTTATGAATCAAAATCTATTTTCGATACATCCGTTGTAAACAGTTGTTATAAACAATTTAAATATTGATTCTTGAGGCAATTACAAATATAAATTAAGTTTAAAATACTTTAATAAATAGCCACATATACCTATCTAGTGTCTAGATAGGCTTTGCAAAGATATAAAAATTTGTATAGGTACTATTTCTTTAATAGTTTCTATTTTAATATTTTAAATTGCAAAAAAATACGCACAGAATTACGTATTTTCATTTCATTTTAAACTCAAACATTTAGTTTTTCAATTAGACTTCTTCTAGAAGTACTATTAAATCGTCATTACATATTTTTGTCATTTACCACCGATTCAGAAAGCAGTAGGTATCTATGGAGAAGAACCGGCAAGAAAATCAAAACGCATTATATTATATGACGTAAGTTGGAAGGATTTTCTTCTTAAAATCTAAACATATAATAGGATAGAAACACCTTCCTTTAATAGAATTGGTGAACACCTAGAAATCGTATAAAATTCGTCCCTAAAGACCAAAGCTTTCATAAATACGCAAATATTCAATCTCATAACACTGAACCGGTTGAGATTAAAGTTTAAACTGAAGCCCACATTTCGGTAACTAGTTGTGAATTCCATACGATTCTTTTAATATTTACCAACTCAATTTCCTAACGTCACACGTCTGGGTTTATTGAAAGTCCTGAACGTAGGTCTTGGCAAGCGATGACGTCACAAGATTTCGCGGCAAGAGAAGTTTGGAATTTATGAATTCGATAATGCGGATAATGTCTGTGTGTTTGTTCGTGAACACGATATAACAGGATGATTAAATTGTGTATTAGTACTTTGGATAGCCTGGATTAATAGCCCATTTATCGAGGAAGGCGGAGAAATGAGGAAGGCTATCATCACGCTAAGACCAACAGGAGCGGAGCACAGCAGGTAAAACTGCGGGGCACAGCTAGTGGAATATAAAAGATAACAGAGATACCAGAATTATATCTCTTTTTTGTTACTACTCTGCAATGCTAACTTCATAATAAACTCGTTAATATTTTAAATAACAATTACGACATAAAAATATTATTCTTGTTCTTTAAATGGGCAGATATAATTCATACAAACTTCATATCCATACTAACTTGCTTTTTAATAAAATTCTAGCTACGAATTTTAATGTTGGTTCTAGTAGTAGCATTGACAGGTACTTGTAAAAGTTTACAGGAAAAAAAATGGTTGCCTGTAAAGTCGGTTTTACGGGCGAAGATTTTACGTGACAACGTCTTTTTCTCGATCATAGTTGAGTGGGAGAGAGACGCAAGGCATTCGGCGGGCCTCTCTCTCGTTCGGTGACTCATCGTAACGTTACCGAGCGTTACATTTTTTCATAAGTGACTCCCAGTCGCAACCTAATTTAAGACGTTGTCACGTCAAAAAAAGTTTAAAAATATGAGCCACCAGCTGATAATCTCACAGTTTGTTTAGTTTCATGTAAAATATTAAACTACTGTTAAACAAAGTTTGCACACAAGCGTATAAAAGTTACCATATTTAAGGCATGATCAATGATCATACCGTGACATTATCAAAATGACTGTCTCGTTAGAGTTTAACATGTTTGACAGGGTTGTAACCATGATGTCTTATATCAGTATTATTTCCAGGGTGCGAAAGTGATGGCGCTATACGACCTATAGCTCTGTCATTTTTGCATACCTACTGGATTTAGTACTGTTTTGAGACGTCATGGTTATCACTAACTATAAAACAAAGTCGCTTTCCGCCGTCTGTATGCTTAGATCTTTAAAATTACGTAACATAGTTTGATGGAGTTTTTTTATTACCTAGGTTGTAGACAATCCGCGGGTGGGAGGCTAGTAGCATATAACAAAGTTTATTCCCGCTGTCTGTCCATATGTATGCTAAGATCTTTAAAACTACTCAAATGATTTTGATGCGGGTTTTTTCCATTAGATAGAGTTATTTAAGAGGAAGGTTAATACCACAAAATAATTAATCTGTTAAGGTATTTCTATTATTAAATTATAAACAGACAGTAACATAAAAATTACTTAAATATCAATCCACACAACCTTTTGGTTTATCTTTTAAACTGCTGAACCAATTCTGTTAAAAGCTTTCTCTTTCCTTGGGTTCAAGTAAATCTGTTAATGGAAGTAATCCGATTAATACTTTTGCAGATATGTATATGTGTTTTATTTCAATCATATGAGATCACACACGTCACATTGGCCTTATTTTGAAGGTGATAAATCTATTCTTAATATTATAAAGCTGAAGAGTTTGTTTGAACGCGCTAATCTCAGGAACTACGGGTCCGATTTGAAAAATTTTTTCGGTGTTAGATGGCCCATTTATCGAGGAATATATATAGCTATAGGATAAAAGTTTATCAACACGCTCTAAAGTATATCACTACATAGTATAAAACAAAGTCGCTTTCTCTGTCCCTATGTCCCTATGTCCCTTTGTATGCTTAAATCTTTAAAACTACGCAACGGATTTTGATGCAGTTTTTTTTAATAGATAGAGTGATTCAAGTGGAAGGTTTTAGTATATAATTTATTAGGTTTTAGACAAAGCGGGCGAAGCCGCGGGCGGTTAGCTAGTCAATTATATATAGGAGTGGAGAAATACGGAACACAGCTACTAAATAATATACGTCTGACTGACTCTACATCCATACTAATATTATAAATGCGAAAGTAACTCTGTCTGTCTGTCTGTTACTCAATCACGCCTAAACTACTGAACCAATTTTCATGAAATTTGGTATGGAGATATTTTGCTACTTTTTATCCCGGGAAAATGACGCAATCCCGGAGATACCACGGGAAAGGGAACTATGTGGGTTTTTCTTTGACTGCGCGGGCGAAGCCGCGGGCGGAAACCTAGTAGTCTATAATTATTATAACTCATATAATATTATACTGAGAATATAATGCTACTTTTTAACAGCTATGCATTTGAGAATAATACATTGAAACACTTACTTTAATTTGTAAATTGTATAATAATTGCAATCAGATTAAAACTAATAAAATTAGATCAATCGTCAAAACCAAACGATATAATTAGCAAATTAATTTTCGATGTACCAATTGTATTACATCCTCCATCGAACTCCCCTGTAGTCTTTCCACTAACTCGAGTGTAACGCTATTAAACAGGTGATATTTTATCGATATTGTATCATCCTACATCGACGACTAGACTCTATAGTCTATCGACTTAGTTGCGCACATTGATTAAATACCACCCATTTGCAATAATATTATAACGAACTAGATTTCCGCCCGCGGCTTCGCCCGCGTTTGCAAAGGAAAACCCGCATAGTTCCCGTTCCCGTGGGATTTCCGGGATAAAAACTATCCTATGTGTTAATCCAAGTTACCGTCTATATGTGTGCTAAATTTCATTGTAATCGGTTCAGTAGTTTTTACGTGAAAGAGTAACAAACATCCATACATCCATACATCCATACATCCATACATCCTTACAAACTTTCGCCTTTATTTATATTAGAATATTAGATATTAGAATAATAGGTACTACGATAATATTGCACGCCTCATAAGCGAAGCGTTGAGGTGGGTACTACTGTCACTTCGCGCAAAACATCTGATTTTTCAAACTTAAAATGTCTTTATGTATCATACATTGCACTTGTAAGATAATACATACACACACATATTAAGAAAAAACACTATTTTTAACGTTCATGATATTTTTGATGTCATTTTTGTTATTTAAACTAGTTAAAAAACAGTTTAAAAAAGTTCTGTCTTGGACGTCCGTGTGTCTGTATGTGCGGATCCTTTTTCTTGTTAACACGATAGCGACCGAAATACTTTACTAATCGAGTCTTTTTTTTTCTCTTACGCTTGAGTATGCTCAGGAATAGAACCCTTTCATTTTTCAGGGTCTGATTCGAGGTGGTTTAATTGTTATTAAATAAACAAAAATAATAATTAATAAATATTTATTAAAAAAAAAATTATGAGGCGTGCACTTTTGGATTTTCCAAATTATTTTTTCCGTTTTCCTTCAATCGATAACCGGAGATAAAAAAGGTGAATTTCAAAACAATCCATCAGAACTTTCAAAACAAGGCTCCGAAAACTATTTCTTGGAGTATGTTTCTTCTTTTACTATGCTACATCTAATATTCTAATCCATACTAATATTATAAATGCGAAAGTAACTCTGTCTGTCTGTCTGTCTGTTACTCAATCACGCCTTAACTACTGAACCAATTTGCTTGAAATTTGGTATAGAGATATTTTGATACTCGAGAAAGGACATAGGCTACTTTTTATCCCGGAAATCCCACGGGAACTATGCGGCTATACCTATATATATATATATATATATATATTATAAAGGCGAAAGTTTGTAAGGATGTATGGATGTATGGGTGTATAGATGTTTGTTACTCTTTCACGTAAAAACTACTGAAGCGATTACAATGAAATTTAGCACACATATAGAGGGTAACTTGGATTAACACATAGGATAGTTTTTATCCCGGAAATCCCACGGGAACGGGAACCATGCGGGTTTTCCTTTGCAAACGCGGGCGAAGCCGCGGGCGGAAATCTAGTTTACTATAACTTATAAGATAAGTTCCATCAAAATTACTTTAGTACTATACTAGTTCACGTGAGATTTCGAGGACGAAACCTTCTTATGTGTTAATCCAAGTTACCCTCTATATGTGTGCCAAATTTCATTGTAATCGGTTCAGTATTTGCGTGAAAGAGTAACAAACACCAACATATTACATACTCACAAAATTGCATTTATAATATTAGTAGGATAGACAGAGACGAAAACTATATATGTACATTGCATATAGTTTTAACTTATGTTTCTTTTAACTGCGATTGCGTCGACCTATTTCTTTTTATCACATTCTGTATTTCACAATCCAAAAGCATGCTTCATTCAAAATATCTGTGCAAAGTACAGTTTAATCTCACCTCTATAACAAAGTAAAAAAAAAGTTCTTGTTACAAAGCGAAATATTTAAAGATTTTTAATCAACGGTCTTCGTAATTTTCTTGATAAGGTGACACGAATGCTCCTAAATTTATACATCACTGAATTTGTCGGGATTGATTAAAAACGAAAACCGACGTTTTATTTGTATATTGTAAGTTACAAGGCTACGATTTTTGAAGTGAAACTTATTTATCGGGGTTGAAAAAAAATAGTGACATTTTTTCGTTGCGCGTGACATTTTTCCGTTACGCGCCATCTTTTATTTATCCCTACCACGCGTGATTCGACCGATGTATTTCTGTAAAGTTGCATATAGTAAATTATTTTTTGAAAAATAAGGTCATAAAGAAGTTTCACTGCTTACGTGTGTACACTAGTACACGCACACATTTTTTTTGAAGTGAAACTTCTTTAGGCGCGTTGAGAGGAAAATTTCAAGATTGCGTCATGACAATACCGTCACGTCATGGAATAAAGCGACGATTTTGGTATCTTTGAAACTTGCTAAAGAAGTTTTACTTCTGTCACGTGTGCTCAGCCCACACGCTCTTTTTTATTGAATGGAAGGTCTTGATGCTACATCGCTCTATAGAATTACTATAGATGTATATATTTTTAACTTCAACAGTCACATACTTCTTAATGTTTAATGAATAATTTTATTACTAACAATAAATCGTTTAAAAAGAATATTTCTCAATTGAATATCAAAAATAACTTTTGAATAAGTAGCTTCTAGATGTTTTTTTTGCGCATATTAATTATTGATTAGATTATAAATTAAAAAAAAACTTCATTGATTAATATAATAATTAATAATATAATATAATAATAAATAATATAATTATTAATATAATATAATAATTATTAATATAATTATTAATATAATATACTTACGTAGGTAAGCCTAATTTTAATAAAAAATAATGCTAAATATAGAGCTATCGAAACGAAAACGAAAATATCTAGAAAAACTGCAATTTGCAAATTGCTCGGCTTCGAAGTGAACTGCATTGGGAAGGAATGTTGGAATTCAACGAAATTTTTCAGTAAAAATAAAGTCGAAATGATAAATTTTAAATATATGTAAAATTATAGTTTTAAATTATAGATTAGCTACGTTGCGCAGTTTCAATCATACAATATTTGAAAAACTCAATTGATACTTTGTGTAGTCTATGTCCCTATACAAAATCGAGTCCACCAAACTTATTAAGATTATCTTTATTAATTTATTATCTACTAGATTTCCGCCCGCGGCTTCGCCCGCGTTTTCAAAGAAAAAACCCGCATAGTTCCCGTTCCCGTGGGATTTCCGGGATAAAACCTATCCTATGTGTTAATCCAAGTAACCCTCTATATGTGTGCTAAATTTCATTGTAATCGGTTCAGTAGTTTTTACGTGAAAGAGTAACAAACATCCATACATCCATACATCCTTACAAACTTTCGCCTTTATAATAGTATTAAGATTAAGATATCTACCATAAAAGATACATCGTGTTAAAGTAACTTCTTATATTTTTTTAAAAGAATAGTACAGAATACCTATATTATGTCTACCATAGTACATTTTGAAAGAACGTCTCTCAAGACCAAAATATTAACCACTTCTTTCTAATATTATTATTCACATCACAAACAACGGGTCAATGACCAGAGCTATAATGTAGGCCCAGGTGGAGGAAAAACTAGATCTACACGAATCGATGGGTAAATCTGAAAGGGGCACTCGGTGGCCTGTTGACTAATTAATTGCTTGAGCGACAGCCCTCGATTCAATAGGGCTGGGATCTTGTCGATAAATTGTATGGTTTTGTAGGTATTATTTTCTATTTTGTTAGATTGAGTAGTGTTGTGTAATTTTAAATATTATGTGACACCTTAAATCTCGCATAATAGTTAAAAAATTTACCTACATAAAACTATATCATTTACAATTTTATCGGTAAAATACCTACCTATAGAATTGTAAATGTCATATATTATGTCTATATATTATTTCTTCTTTCCTTCTTTTCTATCACTTTAATAGTGAATAGTGATGAGCTCGATCGTCGATAAAATCATAAAATTTTATTGAAAGTTGTGAATATTGATAGTATACATTAGCTGAAATTGTCGACAAAATAATAAATAGTGTACCTATTATTGTAATTATACCAAAGGTATTTTTTTTGGGTTTTACAAAATTGCATAGCGCTGAAATATATTGTTGATAAATGAATGTATTTTATTTATTTGATTCAGCATTTAAACAACAAGTAAGTAAAGCTTTTTTCTCAGATATTACAGACCACTTTTAATCATAAAGCGATTCGTAATATTGAAATGTACCTACTCGCGAAGCAATGCGAGACAGCCAATGAATTTATATTTTATTAAATAGTATGGGCTAAATTACTTTTAACAGAGTATACAGTTTCTTATTGGTTTTAATATATTTATTATATCATAGAGGTAGTATTTATAAACATTTGTAATCAAGGTTTGCATGAATAGAATTTCAAATCCTACTTAATATTATAAAGGCGAAAGTTATATAGTTTTTATCTCGAAAATCCCACGGCGGGACCTATGCGGAGCTGCGGGTCAAAAGCTAGTTTAAATATTTATGTAAGCTTAAGTTTGAGTTTGAGTTTGAGTATCAATTTGAAGATAATAAGACTGAATTAAATGTCCCACCACAAAGCCAAAACGACAGAAAATGTTGAAACCAGTGGATTTCCAACCACCTGATATTTGGCAGCTAACTAGAATTAGTTTTGTTTTCACTTCGTCTGTGACTCGCTAATTGCTCGCTAATTTTCAATGTAACTTTTAATGATAGTGATAAATATAAGGGAGGGTTGTTGGGAGTTTTTTTCTTTGTTATATAGGGTTAGTTTACCGGTAAATGGTAAAACTATGTATTGACGATTCAAAAGTTCTTCTAGAAGAAGTCTAACTGAATATTTGAATTTTGAGTTAAGATATGTCTTTGACCAAAAATTATTAAAACAAAAATGTAATTTAGTTACTTAAATGTTTTGTTTTAAACTGTTTAACCACATGTCCTCATATTGGTGGTACCTATTAAATTAATTAATTTATGTCACCCTATTGTATAAACATTCAGTTAAAAAATCAAATAATTTTCAAGCAAATATCAACAGTATTTAGTAGAACTATGTAGCAATAAAAATGGAAGGACAATAATTTCTACGGTATTTTTAATAAAAATAACTAAAAGGCCTACACCAACAGTCTATTCCTTATATTTTATCTTGATCGCGATTGTGTTTTTACTTTAACTGTGGAAGATTATATAAATCTCGCTTTATTGTCATAGAAGACATATTATCTATATAAGTATTTATTTAAAATTATATATTATGTATGTTTATCAGCCATCTGGGTTCAACACAAGCGAAAGCTTAGTATGGGATCAGATCGTGCCGTGTGTGAAAATTTTCCTGAAATATTTATTTATTATTTACTAGCGGTCCGCCCCAGCTTCGCCCATGGTACATATTTCGCAATAAAAGGTAGCCTATGTTCTTTCTCAGATGAAATTTGGCACAGACAATCTAAAGATTCAAATCAAATCGGTTGAGAGGTTTAAGCGGGAAAGCGTAACAGACAGACAGACAGACAGAGTTACTTTTGCATTTATAATATTATATAGTAGGGATTTATTATTCTGTGATAGAAGTCACATTACCTAGGTACTTGTGCATAAAGAAATCGATCAGATGTGAAATGCACCTCCATAACCCATTCGTAGTTTTTTCATTCAAGTAAGAATTATATCCAGTGTTCGTGTATTAAGAACCGAAATTGTCTATTCTGTTGTTTAGTACATAGGAGCTCTACCAAGCAACTATCATCAATGCACTATGCACAGTTTGCGTAAAAAGTGAAATCTATAGGTTAATATTATAAAGATGAAAAGTTTGTTTGTTTGTTTGAACGCGCTAATCTCAGGAACTACTGGTCCGATTTGAAAAAATCTTTCGGTGTTAGATAGCCCATTTATCGAGGAAAGCTATAGGCTATATATCATCACGCTAACCAACCAAAACCAACAGGAGCGGAGCACTGCGGGTGAAACCGCGGAACACAGCTAGTAATAAATAAAAAAATATTCAATTTTATAATAAAATTATAATTCCTGTTATTTCTAAATAACAAAATATATCAAATAAATATGTAATTAATAACCGATTGAATGTTATCGAACACAATGGTTGTGAATATCAGCAATGATTGGGAATACGGGTTTTATCTCACATCTTGACACATTATTAGTACTATTATAATATGAACCCGGTAGATGAAAATATTATAGTAAATTAATATAAATAACTTATATAGATACTTATTGACTAAAAAACTTATGTTTGCGTTTGGTTTAAGAAAGAAAGAAAGAAAGAAAAAATATTTATTGCCACATGTTACACACACTTAATAACTACTTATATTACTAAAAAAAAAATACACAATAGTTTACATGGCAATCGGGTCAGACTCAGCCATGCTGTCGGGCTTTAACACCTGAACAGCGCTGATTTTCAGTCTGCCCGTAAGTTTTTATTTCCGAGGCTCACTAAGTCTACATGTAAATACAAATACCAACCAAAAAACATTATTTACAGTTCTAAAAATCTTTTGCCTTGTTATTATTGATAATTAATTACAAATAATATATATTTTAATATATAGATATATAACAGATTTTTTGCGTATTTATCAAATTTGAACATTTTAAGGAAGGCTCTCTTTCTGAGATAGTTACAGGTTCAGAGGGAGAGCGATTTTGTGAAATAAATATTAATGTTTGCTAATATTTTTATTTAGTTATAAAGGTCCGATAATTAGGTACTTTTAAATTGCGTTGTAGGTATTGCATAGAGAATACCAGATTATACAAATTGTCGGTAACATATACATATACTTACTTACTTAAGTCCTACTATAATATGTATGTAAGTATTATAAATGCGAAAGTTTGTGAGGATAGATGTATGTGTATTGTCTATGTATGTTTGTTACGCTTTCACGCAAATACTACTGAACCGATTACAATGAATACACATACAGAGAGATATTATAGAGATATATAGAGGGTAACTTGGATTAACACATAGGATAGGTTTTATCCTGGAAAACCCACGGGAAGGGCAACTTTGCGGGATTTTCTTTGAAAACGCAGGCGAAGCCACGGGCGGAAACCTAGTATAAAATATAGATCAAGATATTTCCTGTATACCTTAAATTAGTTATTCATTATTACCATCAACTTATTTATGTTTATGAAGCCAAATCTATTTTCGATACATCCTTTGTAAACAGTTGTTATAAACAATTTAAATATTGATTCTTGAGGCAATTACAAAGTTTAAAATACTTTAATAAGTAGGTACATATAGTCCAGTATCTAGATAGGCTTGACAAGGATATAAAAATTCTCTTTATACTATTTCTTAATTAGTTTCTATTTTAATATGTAAAATTGCAAAAAAATACGCACAGAATTACGTATTTTCATTTAAACTCAAACTCAATTAGACTTCTTCTAGAAGCACTTTTGAATCGTCATTACATATTGCACGCCTCATAAGCGAAGCGTTGAGGTGGGTACTACTGTCACTTCGCGCAAAACATCTGATTTTTCAAACTTAAAATGTCTTTATGTATCATACATTGCACTTGTAAGATAATACATACACACACATATTAAGAAAAAACACTATTTTTAACATTCATGATATTTTTGATGTCATTTTTGTTATTTAAACTAGTTAAAAAACAGTTTAAAAAAGTTCTGTCTTGGACGTCCGTGTGTCTGTATGTGCGGATCCTTTTTCTTGTTAACACGATAGCGACCGAAATACTTTACTAATCGAGTCTTTTTTTTCTCTTACGCTTGAGTATGCTCAGGAATAGAACCCTTTCATTTTTCAGGGTCTGATTCGATGTGGTTTAATTGTTATTAAATAAACAAAAATAATAATTAATAAATATTTATTAAAAAAAAATTATGAGGCGTGCACTTTTGGATTTTCCAAATTATTTTTAACTTTTACCACCGATTCGGAAAGCAGTATCTATTGAGAAGAACCGGCAAGAAACTCAAAACGCATTATATTTTATGACGTAAGTTGGAAGGATTTTCTTCTTAAAATCTAAACATATAATAGGATAGAATAAGCTTAAACACCTTCCTTTAATAGAATTGGTGAACACCTAGAAATCGTATAAAATTCGTCCCTAAAGACCAAAGCTTTCATAAATACGCAAATATTCAATCTCATAACACTGAACCGGTTGAGATTAAAGTTTAAACTGAAGCCCACATTTCGGTAACTAGTTGTGAATTCCATACGATTCTTTTAATATTTACCAACTCAATTTCCTAACGTCACACGGCTGGGTTTATTGAAAGTCTGAACGTAGGTCTTGGCAAGCGATGACGTCACAAGATTTCGCGGCAAGAGAAGTTTGGAATTTATGAATTCGATAATGCGGATAATGTCTGTGTGTTTGTTCGTGAACACGATATAACAGGATGATTAAATTGTGTATTAGTACTTTGGATAGCTTGGATTAATAGCCCATTTATCGAGGAAGGCGGAGAAATGAGGAAGGCTATCATCACGCTAAGACCAACAGGAGCGGAGCACAGCAGGTAAAACTGCGGGGCACAGCTAGTGGAATATAAAAGATAACAGAGATACCAGAATTATATCTCTTTTTTGTTACTACTCTGCAATGCTAACTTCATAATAAACTCGTTAATATTTTAAATAACAATTACGACATAAAAATATTATTCTTGTTCTTTAAATGGGCAGATATAATTTATACAAACTTTGAACTTGCTTTTTAATAAAATTCTAGCTACGGATTTTAATGTTGGTTCTAGCCGTAGCATTGACAAGTACTTGTAAAAGTTTACATGAAAAAAAAAGTTTTAAAATATGAGCCAGCAGCTGATAATCTCACAGTTTGTTTAGTTTCATGTAAAATATTAAACAACTGTAATACAAAGTTTGCACACAAGCGTATAAAAGTTGCCATATCCGTGACATTATCAAAATGACTGTCTCGTTAGGGTTTAACATGTTTGACAGGGTTGTAACCATGATGTCTTATATCAGTATTATTTCCAGGGTGCGAAAGTGATGGCGCTATACGACCTATATAGCTCTGTCATTTTTGCATACCTACTGGATTTAGTACTGTTTTGAGACGTCATGGTTATCACTGACTATAAAACAAAGTCGCTTTCCGCCGTCTGTATGCGTAGATCTTTAAAATTACGTAACATAGTTTGATGGAGTTTTTTTATTACCTAGGTTGTAGACAATCCGCGGGCGGGAGGCTAGTAGAATATAACAAAGTTTATTCCCGCTGTCTGTCCATAATATGTATGCCTTTAAAACTACTTAAATGATTTTGATGCGAGTTTTTTCATTAGATAGAGTTATTCAAGACGAAGGTTAATACCACAAAAGAATTAATCTTTTAAGGTATTTCTATTATTAAATTATAAACAGACAGTAACATAAAAATTACTTAAATATCAATCCACACAACCCTTTGGTTTATCTTTTAAACTGCGGAACCAATTCTGTTGAAAGCTTTCTCTTTCCTTGGGTTCAAGTAAATCTGTTAATGGAAGTAATCCGATTAATACTTTTGCAGATATGTATATGTGTTTTATTTCAATCATATGAGATCACACACGTCACATTGGCCTTATTTTGAAGGTGATAAATCTATTCTTAATATTATAAAGCTGAAGAGTTTGTTTGTTTGAACGCGCTAATCTCAGGAACTACGGGTCCGATTTGAAAAATTTTTTCGGTGTTAGATGGCCCATTTATCGAGGAATATATATAGCTACAGGATAAAAGTTTATCAACACGCTCTAAAGTATATCAATTATATATAGGAGTGGAGAAATACGGAACACAGCTACTAAATAATATACGTCTGACTGACTCTACATCCATACTAATATTATAAATGCGAAAGTAACTCTCTCTGTCTGTCTGTTACTCAATCACGCCTAAACTACTGAACTAATTTGCATGAAATTTGGTATAGATATATTTTGATACCCGAGAAAGGACATAGGATAGGTTTTATCCCGGAAATCCTACGGGAACGGGTTTTTCTCTGAAAACGCGGGCGAAGTCGCGGGCGGAAAGCTAGTACTCTATAATTATTATAACTCATATAATATTATACTGAGAATATAATGTTACTTTTTAACAGCTATGCATTTGAGAATAATACATTGAAACACTTACTTTAATTTGTAAATTGTATAATAATTGCAATCAGATTAAAACTAATAAAATTAGATCAATCGTCAAAACCAAACGATATAATTAGCAAATTAATTTTCGATGTACCAATTGTATTAGGTACATCCTCCATCGATTAAGCTCCCCTGTAGTCTATCGACTAAGTCGAGTAACACAACATCATTAAGCAGCGAGTATTTGATAAATACATATTGGAATAATAATAATAATTTTGACGTACCATTTATGCGCACAAAACGTTATTAGAAATCGTTCATCAACTTAACTGCAAGGGATTGGAACGCCCTACCCGCTTCCGTCTTCCCAGATAAACATTCAAGGCAAGAGTGAATAGGCTCTATCTAGGCAGGCATGCCCCTCCATAGACTGCATCACTACTTACCATCAGGTAATGGTGCAGTCAAATGCCTGGCTATTTCTATAAAAAAAAAAAAATATTACATCCTCCATCGACCTCCCCTGTAGTCCTTCCACTAACTCGAGTGTAACGCTATTAAACAGGTGATATTTTATCAATATTGTATCATCCTACATCGACGACTAGACTCTATAGTCTATCGACTTAGTTGCGTACATTGATAAAATACTACCCATTTGCAATAATATTACAACGAATAATAGGTACTACGATAATATTTATGACGACGCGGTTGTCGCAGTGGTAAAGCAACTGCCTACTGAGCCGACGGTCCCGGGTTCGATCCCCGGTCAGGGCAAATATTTGTGTGATGAACTCAATTATTTGTTCTTGGGTCTGGGTGTTATTATCTATTTATGTATTTATAAAATATTATATTTATCGTCGCCTAGTACCCACAACACAAGCCTTAATTGAGCTTACTGTGGGACTAGGTCGATTTGTGTAATAATGTCCTATAAATATTTATTTATTATTTATTTATTTTTCCATCGACTGGACTACGTCGTGCAACACTAGTAAACAGGTGGCTTATAATTGAACTAGCATACCGCCGCAGAAGTACTTGCTTTTCCCGTCTGACAGCTCGACTGTGACTGGAAATGGATGGCTTGAGAAAATTGTCCTGTCGCCTTACAGGAAATTGATGAAGGGTACCTTTTAATTGCTAGAGAACGTTTTTATTTCGTTACGTTATTTTATAGTTATAGCACAGATGCTATCTACACTAATCTACACTAATATTATAAAGAGGAAAACTTTGTTTGTTTGTTTGATTGTAATGAATAGGCTCATAAACTACTGGACCGATTTTGATGAAATTTGGCACAGATAATCTTTAGACCCTGAGAAAGAACATAGGCTACCTCTTATTGCGAAATATGTACCACGGGCGAACAGTGGTAAACGTGGTAAATGTGTAAGAATGTGTGTGTGTGTGTGTGTGTAGATTGTATTTAAACACACATCTTAAATTAAACGAAAGAAAGTCAATTAAATAAAACATAATAATGATATCCTTCGTTTTTAAAGTTCGTTCGTTTTGTTTTTAAAGAAAACATAAAAAATATTGTATATTGTTTTATACCCAACTAACTTTAAGCATTAGATCTACTGAAAATTAATTTAAATAGTCGTAGAGAAATAAATAAATAAATAAATATTTCAGGATAATTTTCACACACGGCACGATCTGATCCCATACTAAGCTTTCGCTTGTGTTATGGAAACCAGATGCCTGATAAACATACATATATAATTTTATATAAATACTTAATTAACACCTAGACACAGAGCAAACATCTATGTTCATCACACAAATATTTGCCCCGGGTGGGGATCGAACCCACGATCTCTGGCTTGGAAGGGTCACTACCAACCAAGCCAACCGGTCAGTCAAATGAAATGAAGGTAAATAAAGGTGTAAAGTATATAAATACATCCTACAATATTATTACTGCTATAAAAACTTATAAGTTTGCTCAGCACATAAATAATATGTGAATATTTTATAAACAAGTAAGTAATAACGAACAATTATTATAATATTTTAATAAAAATATAATGAAAATTTGTGTCACACTCGCTTTTTGTGAAATTAAATCCATACTAATATTATAAATGCGAAAGTAACTCTGTCTGTCTGTCTGTTACTCAATCACGCCTAAACTACTGAACCAATTTTCATGAAATTTGTTATGGAGATATTTTGATACCTGAGAAAGGACATAGGCTACTTTTTATCCCGGGAAAATGACGCAATCCTGGAAATCCCACGGGAGCGGGAACTATGCGGGTTTTTCTTTGACTGCGCAGGCGAAGCCGCGGGCGGAAACCTAGTATTTTAATAAAAATATAATGAAAATTTGTGTCACACTCGCTTTTTGTGAAATTGAATAAAAAATAATTTCAAAAATACATAGGAGACTATGTACCTCTCAATAAAAATCTTACCAAAACCAATTTGCTATTGGACGCAAATCCTAATGAATTGGGCCTTGATTTTTATAGTCGAAGAAAAAATAATTACAATTAATATTTAGAACTAGCGGTCCGCCCCGGCTTCGCCCGTGGTACATGTTTACGTTTTCTCTACATAAGAACCATCCTCGTACTTCAAGGAATATAATAAAAAAAGAATTATCGAAATCGGTTCAGCCGTTCTCGAGTTATGCGCTTACCAACACATTTTGCGATTCATTTTTATATATAAGAAGATAAATACTGAAAACTTTTTTTAACATTTTGAAAAAAAATTCAAAGGTTTCTTTGTAAATAATATCCTCAATAGATCCTTTCAATGGAATTCATTTTGAATACCCCTTTAGATTAAATAAATATCATTTAATATTTTAAACAATACACAAACTATTCAAGTCTATTTTTGGATTTCGCGAAGATATAAATGCCGGAAATTGCATTTTATTGTTTTGTTTCTTTGGGTACGAATTTATCTTTGAAAATGTCTATTGAATTTTAATGTTTTTCATTAAAAAGAAATGCTAATTTTAATCCGAAAGAAATATTTACTAAATCGCAATATCCTACAGTATTGAATATCAATGATATTAAAAAAAACACTGTATCCATATTTTAAAAACATTTGTTTTTCTAGCCTTTACTATACCCGTTTTTTCCGTAGTTTTTTAATCATTAGACCACTTTTAAAATCTATCCAGACGTTTTTGAGAAAAATCGTAACAAATTAACAAAAAATATTTTAAGAATAATGACTGAGATATTATATCCTACTTATGAAACTTTTGATACTGAAATAAAACACGTTTAAAAGTAAGAATGAATATTTATAATGTATTCACATTAATATTCTTTGCTTTAAAAATAATCTAAATACTTTAAAAGAGCATTAACTGATTTAATTTATAACAGCTTTTTCTTGCTTGGAAAATCTTATTCTTAAATCTGATTGTTCATTATAAATGTGATTTTTAAATACTGTTGTTGTTGTTAGTTTCTTTTCAACTTTTACATTATTTAACCATAAGGTTATTAATCAATTATAATAACAACTAGCGGTCCGCCCCGGCTTCGCCCGTGGTACATAATATTTACGTTTTCTCTACATAAGAACCATCCTTGTACTTCAAGGAATATAATAAAAAAAGAATTATCGAAATCGGTTCAGCCGTTCTCGAGGTATGCGCTTACCAACACATTTTGCGATTCATTTTTATATATAAGAAGACTAGCGGTCCGCCCCGGCTTCGCCCGTGGTACATGTTTACGTTTTCTCTACATAAGAACCATCCTGGTACTTCAAGGAATATAATAAAAAAGGAATTATCGAAATCGGTTCAGCCGTTCTCGAGTTATGCGCTTACAAACACATTTTGCGATTCATTTTTATATATAAGAAGATTAGGTACCATCGTTACGGAAAAATTTACACAGAAAAGTCACAACTTTGTAGTTATGCTTCTCAAAACCATAATCATTCTAATAAGGTTGCATGAAAGAATTTTAAAAGATATCACATTAATTATTTCAATAGACATGCATATGAATAAAAGATAGTATCTTTCTTTTTTCTCTTGGTTGGGTTGGCAAGTAATTGGGTTATAAAAATGTTTTAAGCTGCGTCTACATTTTCGGCGTAGTTAAACGTCATAATGCAGTCATTATTATATTAAACTAGCGGTCCGCCCCGGCTTCGCCCGTGGTACATGTTTACGTTTTCTCTACATAAGAACCATCCTCGTACTTCAAGGAATATAATAAAAAAAGAATTATCGAAATCGGTTCAGCCGTTCTCGAGTTATGCGCTTACCAACACATTTTGCGATTCATTTTTATATATAAGAAGATTAGGTACCATCGTTACGGAAAAATTTACACAGAAAAGTCACAACTTTGTAGTTATGCTTCTCAAAACCATAATCATTCTAATATGGTTGCATGAAAGAATTTTAAAAGATGTCAAATTTATTATTTCAATAGACATGCATATGAATAAAAGATAGTATCTTTCTTTTTTCTCTTGGTTGAGTTGGCAAGTAATTGGGTTATAAAAATGTTTTAAGCTGCGTCTACATTTTCGGCGTAGTTAAACGTCATAATGCAGTCATTATTATATTAAATTTACTTTTATTAAACGGCGTAATAACATAAAAGTATATAAAGAGACTAGGCTTTTAATGAAACGGCTGATTTCACATAACACGATGTATAATTTTTAAATATGTATTGTGTTTTTATTAAATATTATGTTAATCAAAATAATTGTGTTGTTACTTTGCTTATTTACGTTATTTGACTTTTTATTATATGAATAGATAAAACAAAGTAAATAATAGATTTAAAGACAGAAATGCTTTGATTAAAATAATCTTCATAACATACATTCAAACAACATTTTTATTAATATAGAGACATAATATTGTTATCCTTCCTCTTCGGGATTCGTTTAGTTGTGCCAATTCAAATGTTACTATATAAAAATTCATGTATAATATTTAGGTTAAACATATACACCCCAACAATTTATGATAATGTAAATATATATCTTGGCAATAGTATATAGAGTAGCTATGCGCCCGGTTGCACTCGCGTTTTCGCGCAACATTCGATTCTTCGTATTTTATATTTTCTGTTTCGTTGCGAATTGCGTGTACAAATAATGAACACATTTTCAGCCATCTCTTAGCTATATAAAATTAGTTCTTGCGTCGTGTACTTAGTAGTAATAAGCGTAGTTATTTTTATAGTTGCATTATTGTTTGGTATTTTTTTAGATGAAAGTTAAGGAAAAGAGACGATGAGTGTCTGCTTCGAAGAATATTGAAGAAGAAGAAAAAGAGAACAAATTATCATTTTTCACTCTTCTTACGTCGTAGCTGTGTGTAATGAATTTGCAGCTTAACTTATGCTCAAATGTGACCCAATGAAAAAGCAGCTTTATTTAATTAGAAGTTTTTCAAGCGTCAAGCAGAAATGACTAATCCTTTTATTTCTTTTCAAGTTGCATGTCAAGGTGATCCCAGTACTGTGCCATTGAAATTTGAAATGAATTAGGCGCCATATTTAGTTCACAAAACATTGCTTTTTTTGTTTATTTCACTAACTTTTTAACGCAATTTTGTTTATATTTTAATTGTTTGATTCAGAGTAAATATTAGTATTCAGATTCTCTGTGATTCGCTTTACCACTTAGTAGGTACGCTTTGTAGTGGAATCTATGGAAAGTGTGTACTTTTTAAAAAATATACAACATACAATTATGTACTATTTTCGTAATATCTCAAAATGGATAAAATAAATAATAATAATATTATAAAGCTGAAGTTTGTTTGTTTGTTTGTTTGTTTGAACGCGCTAATCTCGGGAACTACTGGTCCGATTTGAAAAAATTCTGGTGTTAGATAGCTCATTTATCGAGGAAGGCTATAGGCTATATACCATCACGCTACGACCAACAGGACAGGAGAGGAGCCACGGGGGTGAAACCGCGCGGAGCGGCTAGTAAATAATAATAATAATAACCCCCTTCCATAACTCAGTTCTATTCATTTCCATTTTTCTACAATAGTCCTACATCGGCCGCGGACTGCCCAGGGCTGTATCTCTATAGTGCAGTCATGGGCAGGCTGCGGCTGGTGTCCCACAACACATTAAATTCTCTAAAGGGCCTCTGCGTGTTGGACCTGTGTCCCCACGTAAGCCTTCCAAAGGACCGGGTATCTTCCTTCTGGTGGTACCCGTGTATTATGGAGAGGAATAATAATAATATATGCTATATACCGCTCTATATCGATGAATAAATTTTCAAAATCGGTTAATGTTTGTGATTATTCGTTTCAAAGAAGCAAAGCATCTACTTATTCTATAAAATATTGTGTAAAACCGCCATATCAAAATATTTGAAACAATAAAAAACAATGACACGACGGAACACGTATATCTATCTCACTCGGATAAGTAAGCACATTGTATCAATTGTGTTTGTTATCGTTTCAACGTATTTTTATAGCTCCATGTTTGGGCGGAATGTATTTTATAGGATACATTCATATTTTAATGTATGTTATTTGATTCATGTTTTTCAAACAACTTTGTAATGTGTGAAGTCCCGTGTCCCCGTGGGGTAAGCATGATGCATTATGTATACATCTGTTTAACTGATTTTCTTAGGGACAAATAGGTGATCAGCCTTCTGTATCCTGTACAAGTTTTTAATAAGCATAACTATATAATTATAATCAGATAAGGTTATATTTTGTCATCGAACTTTTCTTTTCTTGAAAATACTTTTTTTCTTGATGATGTTTTTCTGCGCCAATTAGTGGAATTGTAATTTGAAAATAAATATGAAGGTAAAATATAAACCGTGTTTTTTTTTTATTTATATTTAAACTATAAACCAAATTAAGAATTAGTTATTTCATACGAATTAATTCAATTTTAGTATCTGCTCTACCTTTGATCTCTTATCACTAACTTTTTAAATAATACCAGCCAATACTAAATAAATGTCGATTCTAAGATATTATAAGAAGTACATATAAAACATTAAATATTTCAAATTGCCTCACATTACTAACATAATTTCACAGTACCTTCTTAAAACCTACCTAATTCCCCTCCCTACATTTCATACGAAAACTTCACCCCACATAAACCATACCTAGGCAATTTGTCTCGGACTAAATCCTACAAGATATCAAGATTCAGCCTTTCGTCTAAATATTTCCCTTTGATCCCAGCCTTTGACGTTACTGCTGAATTTTTTATTTTAACATCACAGAAAAAATAAGTGAGAATAATTTATGACTACAAAGCTATTTGTATTAATATTAATTCTTTATCTATCTACTTGACTTCAAGTAAAATATAATAAAAAGCCTACATAACGTTACGTATGAATATTTAAATATTTAACTGGTTGAATAAAACGATTTCTGTAGTTCTAGAGATAATTTATTATGAACTTCAAATACTAGCTGTGACCCGCAGTTTTACTCGCATTGCTCCTCTCCCATTGGTCTTAGCGTGATGATGGTACTCTATAGACCTCGATAAATGGACTATCTAACAGTGAATAATTTTTCAAATCGATTTCTTAGTTCCTGTGAGTAACGCGTCAAAACAAACTCTTCATCTTTAGATATTATATTTGTATATAGATTACTAGCTTACCGCCCGCGGCTTCGCCCGCTTTGTCTAAAACCTAATAAATTATATACTAAAACCTTCCTCTTGAATCACTCTATCTATTAAAAAAACCCGCATTAAAATCCGTTGCGTAGTTTTAAAGATTTAAGCAAACACAGGGACATAGGGACAGAGAAAGCGACTTTGTTTTATATTATGTAGTGATTAAGTACATACTTTTGATAGTAATAGAGTATTTGTTACACGTGTTTCTTGTCTATTGAAAATTAAAAGTTTCATCCTAAGAATATTATTATCATTTTCTTCATCATCATCATCATCATATTTTGCTTCATAATTAATAATGTCGAAAAACCTATGAACATTAACAAATCCTGAAAACATCTATAATTACAAAATCCTAACTCACTGTAACAAAGGGTCTTTCATTCTCTAATATCCCCGAAGCTTTAATTAAAAACTTATCAGGCACCTTTTACACAGATGAATTTACTAAATCAAAGAATTTACTCCTGGAGTAATTCATTTTTAGGGTTTCGTACCAAGGGGGTAAAACGGGACGCTATTACTGAGACTTCGTTGTCTGTCCGTCTCTCTCCAGGCTGTATCTCATAAACCGTGATAGCTAGAAAGCTAAAATTTTCACAAATTATGTATTTTCGTTGCCGATATAACAACAAATACTCAAAATTAAAAAAAATATATATTAAGAGGTGGTCCCTATAGTACGGAACCCTTCGTGCGCGAGTCCGACTCGCACTTGGCCGGTTTTTACGATTCAGATGTTAAAAGATAACATTTAACTATTTTCTTTATGAAACCAAATATTTATTTCGCGAGTTTTACTAGCGAAATAAAAGATTTCATCTCCTGGAAAATAAAGTTTTATGGAATAAGATAAAGTTTCAATCAAAAGTTAACCTATATTATGAAGTATGCAGTCGCTTCACTTTTACTGCAAGCATTGTAAAACCGAAACTATGCGCGCAATATCTTACTAATAAAATAACTATTTCAAACTAGATTTCCGCCCGCGGCTTCGCCCGCGTTTTCAAAGGATAACCCGCATTGTTCCCGTTCCCGTGGGATTTCCGGGATAAAACCTATCCTATGTGTTAATGCAAGTTACCCTCTATATGTGTGCTAAATTTCATTGTAATCAGTTCAGTAGTTTTTACGTGAAAGAGTAACAAACATCCATACATCCATACATCCTTACAAACTTTCGCCTTTATAATAGTATATTAAGATATGCTTTATATGTTTAAAACTTTAAATTATTGTCTAACTGTTTATTTTTACTATTTTCATCCTGATTTGCTACCTCATTATTTTATTATAAAGAATACCTACTATATTCGGATTTAATAGTTGAAACTTATAACTTGCACTTGGCCAGCGTGGTAAATGCGAGGCCTGTATAGCAATGGGAACATATTTTATGGGCTAATGATAATGATTTGAAACTAGAGTTTATCAAAAAGCAAAATTCATTTAAATCGGTGCAGCAATTCGTAAGATATGTAGTTATAAACATCAACAAGTTTTTTACCCCGATTAACCCCAGACCTGGCTAATATATTTCAGTGGATTAAATCCTGATTTAAAACGGTTATAAATAATGTATTGGTCCCATACAGCAGAGTTCAGTATAACTCCATATTGGCCAAATAAACGCCTCCGTTATTAAGCACGAAAAGATGGCGCCGGAGAGACATCGCTTATCCTAGTTTTGGATGTGACACTAAAATGGATATGTGACTTATTATATGTAGATAAATTGTGTAGTAGTTTTGTGTAAATGATAGGCAAACTAAAATAAATATGTTTGTAAATAACATAAACTAAAGAGAAAATAGGCTAACGTGAAAATAAAGAAATATAAATTATGATAATTTTTGTAAAAATTGCCGCACACTTTCCATCTTGCATATATTTTATTGTTCAACGAGCAATTATTAAAACGGCCTAATCCGTGAAGAACAAAGACAGATGCAAATCACAGTGGTTCAACATTAATCTTTATTATTTTTATATTTCTTTCTCGTAAAACCTCAGATATTTATTTATATTATAGTAAGCAAAGCAGTAGGTAGAGTACATTTTAATAACAACGTGGAATAATTTGAGTTTTACTAAATACATACATTAATATCCACGATAGAACAGAGCAATTTTCCAATTTCAATTAATTTAATTCACAATAAAATGCCATATCCACGAGAACCTACATCCCTGGTCCCAAATCTCATCATGTCGAGGCGCCAACTACATTTCATCCGCTCGCACTAAAATTATTCTCTGCCTATCGATTCCTCTAACACTGACACTAATCGAATTTTAATATGAGATTATTTCCAAGATTTTGTATGCATTATAACTTCCTGATATGGTTTTTAACTTATCTGTTAACCGCCATCCTGTTACAAATGACCCGAAATTTTGTGTCAGTGTTTCGGGTCATTTGTAACAGGATGGCGGTTCTACAGGGGTCTTAATGTACGCAATGAAAAAAAGAAAAATGATGGTCAGAACGCTGATACCGGATACCTTAAGATACTGTAATATAAAATATTACAGTATCTTAAGATAAAATATTATAGTATCTTCACCGTGTGTGACGCGCTTTAGTTGTAAATAGCGATGTAGGAAAATGTAGTGTATATGAAGATAAAAGAGGCATTATTAGAAAGTGGATTAGAAAGTGAAAGCACTTTTGAAATACCTATATTACGAATGATGAAAATAAACTACAGAAAACTAGTTAATAGTTTGTTTGAAATCTTACGAACTGGATCATCGAAAATGGTTATGAAAAAAGTGAAGTCCCGTGTCCCCTAGTGGGGTAAGGGGCAGATGCACTATTCATACATCTGTTTCACTGATCGATTTTCTTTAGGGACAAGTAGGTGATCAGTCGCTCGGCGCCAGCCGTGTGAGCTGTACGTGTTGTTTACGCGCAGGCGCTTAACGTCGTATAAAAATGTCTGACAATGCGTGTGCGATCGAACCATGCGGTAGTGTGTTTAACGAAGAATCGGGTGGCGAACTATTTGGTTTACACCCTATGTCTGCGGTTATGTCTTCGGACGAATCAATACATCGTAAACGGGTGAGAGATTATAGTGATTTAGACAATGATGATTTCATTGAGGTAAATAGAAAATCGAAGCGGTTAATTAAGAAGCAGTCGAAAAGAAATGCAGTAAACGACATTCAGGTAACGAACAATAGTTCGATTCACTCTCAATGTTCGGATATAATATATGAGGTAACTTTGACGTCAAAAGATCAACTTCCTAAACAAATCGCTTTCGCAAAACTGTTAAGGGACTTGAACATTAAGAATATAGTAAGAATTAAATTTAAAAGTAATTATAAAGTATCGATTGCTTTTGGAGATAAAGAGAATGCTGACCTTTTAATACAATGCGAAGAATTAATTAAGAGAGATTGGAGATGTTATAGAACTGATGAGCTGAAATTTTGTTATGGTATAGTGAGGCAAGTAGATTTAGACACAAGTATAGAAGAGTTAAAAGAAATTTTTGTATGTGAGAGTGAGATAGTGTCTTTGCGGCGTTTACGTCGTCAAAATAGTGAAGGAATATGGGTTGACAGTGAAACTATTCGAATTTGTTTTAAGAGTACCGCTATACCGCCTTATGTTTCTGCATACGGTTGTCGTTTTATAGTGGAACCGTATACATTTCCAGTCTCGCAGTGCGCGAATTGCTGGCGCTTTAGTCATATTAAAAAATTCTGTCCACATAAAAAAAGAGTGTGCCCTAAGTGTGGTCTTAACCACGAGAATTGTGACACAAAATTTTTCAAATGTGTAAATTGTGGCGGTCCACATATGGCGATTGAAAGAAGTATATGTCCAGAATTTAAAAAAGAAAAAGAGATAAGATGTATAATGAGCGTGGAGAACTGTTCATATAAAAAAGCATTGATGGTGTATACAGAGAAGATGAAAACAGGTTCTTTAGGAAGTCAGGATACAATAGTGGAGAATACAAGTATAAATATACCGAATGATATGAGCGTCGATAGGAATGTTGAAACTTACAGTGGAGCGGTATTAAACCAGAATAAAAAACATATAGATAAGGAATACACTAACGATCATCAATTTTTAAATAAGGAGTCAGAGAACATTTCAGTGAAAGAGGGACAAGAAGTTAAAAAAAAAATGAAAAATAAACCCAGGAAAAAACGTGATGATAGAGAGAAAACTGCAGATCAGGAAATAAGTGAGTGTAATGGAGAAGATTATGAAACCAGAGAGAAGCATAACTTTAGTTTTATTAGGTTACTTAATAGATTAAGAGACATTATTTTATCAAGAAAAATGCTGAGCGAGAAATTCACGGACGTGTTAAGCGTAATGTTTGAGGAGTGCTACCCATTGGTAGCGGATTTATTTAGAAGAGGAGAATTCTTCTCTAATCTTCTATCTATTTTCGGTCATGGATAGCGTTCCTGTTAAGCAGCGCTTCATTAACATAGTCCAGTGGAATTCGCAAAGCATCAAACCAAAATTGTTAGAGTTAGAATGTTTGTTGATACAGAATAAGATACATATAGCCATCTTAAGCGAGACTTGGTTGAATGAGGAAATAAATATAAATATGACTAATTATAATATGCATAGAAAGGATAGAATTGATTCATATGGGGGGGTTGCAATTTTAGTCCACAAATCAATCATAACTGAAGTAAATCATGTTAACATTAATAATCCTGGAATAGAAGCAGTAGGCTTCAAATTATTAAATTGTAAATTTATTCAAAATATAGTTTCCATTTATTGTCCGTCATCAGTTAGAACAACTCAATCAGATTGGGATGAACTTTTTTCTTTGTATAGACATAAAACGATAATAGCCGGAGACTTTAACGCGCATCATACAAATTGGTCTTCGAAAAGTGATGTCAGGGGTACTCAGGTGTTAGATGCTTCACTAGATAATGATTTTATTGCTATGAATACAGGAACCGCAACTAGAGTTAAATTAGTTAATAACCTTGTACAAGAGACTTCTCCGGATATTACATTTGTTACGTCTGACGTTATTGCAAATTTTACATGGGGTGTAATGAATGAAAATCTGGGTAGTGACCACATGATAATTAAAGTTTCTGTAAATTTTGAGGATGTTGGCCACTTTGTTATAAAGAGAAATTTTAAAAAAGCTAATTGGACAGACTTTTCTAGGGCTCTCGAACTCGCGTTACTAGAATATAGTATAGAATCTGAGAGTATTCAAGCTGCTTACGATAGATTTGTTGAAATTATAAATGAAGCTGCTGACAAACATATTCCATTTGTAAAAGTAAGCATTGACCCTGAGAATAAATTCAAGCCTAAGTCATACTGGAACCCATCTCTTTCTCATTTAGTTGCCCAACGTAGATTAGCTTTAGGCATATTTCGACGAAATCCAACTCCACATAATCTTACAATATTGGAAAGTAAAAATGAATTATTTAAATCTGAATTAAGAAAAGCTCGGTCTATTGACTGGCAGAAATTTTGCGATTCTATTAATGAAAATACTACGTTATCAGATATGTGGCATAAAGTTAAATGGATCAAAGGTAATCGGAATTCCCGATTTAGGGCTCCGACTCGGGATTTACAAGAGTTACTATGTAAATTAGCTCCTGATTTTGTCAAAGCACGTAAGCCAGAATTATCATCGGTAAATAATTTACTTGAATCATCTTTCAGTTTAGAAGAGTTAGAGGTGTGTCTCAAAAAGAAAGACACGTGCCCAGGAAATGATAGTATTACTTATTCTATGATATTTAATCTCCCGGAAATAGGTAAACGCCATCTGCTTAAAATTTTTAACGATATATTGGATACTGGCTATATTCCTAAACAATGGAGGGATATTAAAATTGTACCTATACCTAAGTTAAATTCAAATTTAAATAGCGAAGTCAAATTGAGGCCTATTTCCTTAATATCGTGCATATGTAAGATATTTCATAATATGATTGGTAAAAGATTAGAATGGTATGTGGAAAGAAATAGTATTTTGTCTGTTCATACAACAGGGTTTAGAAAATCGCGTTCTTGTCTAGATTCAGTAGCTTGCCTTGTCTCGTCAATTCAGATTGGTCTTACTAAAAATATACCGACGTTAGCTTGTTTCATTGATGTAGAAGGGGCGTATAACAATGTTCTTACAGAAGCCGTAATTAAAAAATTAGACCTTTTAAATGTGGGTTATAAAATGTGCAATTATTTTTGGGAGTTTTTAAGTGAGAGACATCTACTAATTAATAATTCTGATTACTGTAATGATAATAGTAATAGTAGCTGTAGTAGTAGTAATCTTTTGGTTAGGTGGGCGTCTAACGGTTTGTGCCAAGGCGATCCAATATCTCCTCTTCTTTTTAATTTGGTTACTGCTGAGATTAGTAAAACCATTAGTGTAGGAATAGGTCAGTACGCTGATGATTTTGTGATATATTCGAGTAATCCCGTTATTAATAATAGCGTTCAGGACATTCAAAATGCATTAAATATTTTAGTATCCTTACTTCATGATATAGGTCTACAGGTATCGGTAGATAAAACAAATTTTTGCCTATTTAGCAGGGGACGAAGACAACATAATATTACTCTTAAAATCAATAATTTAGATTTAAAATATAATGAAAATATTAGATATTTGGGTGTTTGGCTGGATCGCTCTTTACGTTGGGGTAGGCACATAAATGAAATCTGCGGCAAAACTCAAAAATTCATCAATATATTGAAAGTCTTAGCTGGTAGCGGTTGGGGAGCTCATCCTAAGCACTTAAGAAGGCTATATATAAGTATCATTAGGAGTAGAATTGATTTCGGTAGCTTTTTATACGACAACAGTGCACAATGTCATGTTTCTAAACTTGATAAAATACAAAATCAAGCGTTAAGAATCATTGGTGGCTTTATTAAATCCACGCCAGTGCACGTAATGGAGAGTGAAATATGTATACCTCCGCTAGCTATACGTCGGAAATATTTGGCTTACAAATATTGTCTTAAAGCCAAATCTTTTTGTAATAATCCCGCTACTAGTCTTTTGGACAAGCTCGGTGCTCTTTGTACAAATAATTATTGGTCTAGAAAAAAGCAGCCACTGTTGGCGTTAACTTACATAGAAATTAAAGATGAGAGGCTTTTTACCTCTAACACTTTAGAATTGTTTCGGTTTAAAAATTGGGTCCCTGGAGCAAATATTAAAGAATATATATGTGATTACTTGGATTGTATACGGGATTCAAAAAAAAATTATAATTCATTGGTTTTAAAAAATGAAGTTGTTCGTGAAATTAATATTAAGTATAGTCATTGTTTTAAAATATTTACGGATGGATCAAAGGGCACCGGGCTGCCCTCCGGTTGTGCTTATATCGATGTTACTTCTAAAGTAGAAGATTGTTATAAAAATTCGTCGCCTGTTTGTATCATGACTTTGGAGTTGTTTGCTATATCAGCAGCTTTATCCCATATTCTAGATAATTATAAGGCACAGGATAGTGTAGTTATACTTAGTGATAGTAAAAGCGCTATACAACATTTATTGCACTGTTTAAATGGGACTTTTAGAGGCTATCCTATGGCATACGATATTATAAGTAAATTAATTAAGGCAATTGAAAATAATATAAATGTAAAACTGCAGTGGATACCTTCCCATATTGGCTTAGCAGGGAATGAGGAGGCTGATCGTTTGGCAAAGGCAGCAATCAGTGACGGTTCGGAAATTTATATTCTTCCGAATCACTATGAACTTTTACCTAAATTTAAATTTTTATGTTTGGAGCAGTGGCGCGAGTATTTTGATGTCCGTTCAAAAACAAAGGGTATTTGGTACAAAATTATGCAAAGTCAGCCTCATCGTTCTCCTTGGTTTGTTGGAAATATACCGCGCAATATTGTTGTGTTGGCACATAGATTGCGTTCCGGGCACATGCCATTAAGAGCTTTTGCACATATGATGGGTAAAATAGAGTCTCCTTTGTGTATAATTTGTGGAAAGACCGAGGACGTGCATCATGTGCTTGTGGAGTGTGTCCGGAATGAGACGAAACGTGTGGAATTATTTCAAAAGCTAGATGCTTCGCGGGCCAATATGGGAATTTTTTATAGCTCGTTATCCAACCCTTGCTCGGAGGAGGCAGGGTTGGTGTACGGCATGGTGGGAGATTTTCTTTCAACGTATAGCGCTGGCTCCTAGGCGTTCTCATTGTTATTTAGATATATATTATGTTTATTAATTTGTGTTTAGTTTGTAAGTTGATTGTTACAATGGGGCTGCCATGAACATTCGTTCAAAAGCCTTGAATAAATAACAAAAAAAAAAAAAAAAGTAGGTGATCAGCCTTCTGTGTCCTGCCAGACCGAGACATTTTTTTTTTCTTCGTCTCCACCGGGAATCGAACCCAGGACCCCTCGGTTCTACGCTCACGCGTCAACCACTGTACCAAGGAGGTGGTCTATGGTTAATGGTTATGGTTTGGAAAATGGTTATGAAGTGATTCTTAATTATTGACTGAAATTGAAACTTTTAACCAATATTACTCTTCTTCTTACATTAGCTCCCTACCACTAAAACAAAAACAAATAAAACGCATGTCCCTTAGATACAATATAGCTTTTTACTAGTGAAATAATTTACAAAAAACCTCCACTGCCTTCGTTTATTTGCTACATACAAACAAACAAAAACATCCTTTCGATACTTTACACTAAACTACTTTCGTTTAATAAAAGACCAAACATAAAATTTCCTTAACAACACAATAAACGTTTTCATATATTTCACGAACAAACTGAAGTGAACAACCACATAACGACAATGCATCTCATTTAAACACCGCAAACATTAAAACTACCCGCAATTCTGTAAAATTTACACACATTTTAACTAAGCTAGGGTTGCCACAAATTTTAGTTAAGATATAATTTTTTAAGTAGTTTCATTTGTAGTTAAAACGCTTCCCGCTTGAAGTAATTAACCATGAGCATAGTTGTATACGATGTTATATTATACTAGTTTAAATAACCGGTTTTGTTCGCATGAAACTTATTAAGAATGACTCTATTTATTATACCCGGTTATAATATTCCTGCAGACCAAACAGTCAAAATCATTATTCATTATAAACCTTTTATAATTCAATTCCCTTGTCATTTTTATCTTTATCTAAATCAATTAATGGATAAGTGTTACTTTATCACGATAGAACGGTTGGACAGATTTAGATTAATTTTTTGACCCAGATAGTTAACGTCAGTTATAACACAAAATCATACATATAGCACGTAGCCTATTATAGCACTCAGGGATTACAAACAAATCCAACGACGAAATAATTTTAGAAATTAGTCTAGTAATTCTTGATATTAGCGCATTTAAACATTCAAACTCTACAACTTCATACTATTAGTATCGATAGCATCACACAAACTAAATATAACACCAAAACTTTAAAACACGAAAGAAAATGAATTTATTAATTTACTCCAAGGGAAAGATCAAATCAATCTTTGCCAATTAACTACTTCCATAAAATTTCATAATTTCGCTCGAGGGTTCAATCTCTGCCGATCGTTCTATATTGAGTTTCTACAGAATACTAATCATTTTTAATAATGCCCTTTAAAAGGGACCATTCGGTAGGGCTGACACAAGGATATTTTGATGTACCTTTTTAACAAAATGCTCGAATCACATGGAAAGCTCAATTAAACAAAAAGCTTATCACATGGAAAGCTCGATTAAACAAAAAGCTGAAATCACATGGAAAGCTCAATTTAATAAAAAGCTCGAATCACATGGAAAGCTCGATTAAACAAAAAGCTCAATTCACATCAAAAGTTCAATTTAACAAAATGCTTGAATCACATGGAAAGCTCGATTAAACAAAAAGCTCAAATCACATGGAAATCTCAATTTAACAAAAAGCTCAAATCACATGGAAAGCTCAATTTAACAAAAAGCTCAAATCACATGGAAAGCTCAAACCACATGAAAAGCTCAATTTAACAAAAAGCTCGAATCACATGGAAAGCTCGATTAAACAAAAAGCTCAAATCACATGGAAAGCTCAATTTAACAAAAAGCTTGAATCACATGGAAAGCTCAATTAAACAAAAAGCTCAAATCACATGGAAAGCTTATTTTAACAAAAAGCTCGAATCACATGGAAAGCTCAATTAAACAAAAAGCTCAAATCACATGGAAAGCTCAAACCACATGAAAAGCTCAATTTAACAAAAAGCTCGAATCACATGGAAAGCTCGATTAAACAAAAAGCTCAAATCACATGGAAAGCTTATTTTAACAAAAAGCTCGAATCACATGGAAAGCTCAATTAAACAAAAAGCTCATATCACATAGAAAGCTTATTTTAACAAAAGCTCGAATCACATGAAAAGCTGAATTTAACAAAAAGCTCGAATCACACGGAAAGCTCGATTAAACAAAAACTCAAATCACATGGAAAGCTCAATTTAACAAAAAGCTCAAATCACATGGAAAGCTCAAATCACATGAAAAGCTCAATTTAACAAAAAGCTCGAATCTCATGGAAAGCTCGATTAAACAAAAAGCTCAAATCACATGGAAAGCTCAATTTACAAAAAGCTCGAATCACATGGAAAGCTCGATTAAACAAAAAGCTCAAATCACATGAAAAGCTCAATTTAACAAAAGGCTCGAATCACATGGAAAGCTCAATTAAACAAAAAGCTCAAATCCTATGGAAAGCTCAATTCAATAAAAAGCTCAAATAACATGAAAAGCTCAATTTAACTAGAACTATTTGTGACCTATAACACCCCCCCAAATCCCCCCCCTCATTGAGTTCTTTCGATATTATCATCCGGAATAACTGTAGCGTATAACTTACATGGTAAAGTTATTCGTGTATTTTTATCGTACAGTATAGGTACAATAATATAATAGAATGCCTTAGCAAATGTTCGCCGTGCTTCCTTAAATGGTCATAAGTCATAACTTTTTTATTTATGAACCGATTGACAATAAATAAACATGAAGGTTACCACAATATAGTAGTGAAACTCGCATCTTAATCGGATAAGCCGTTTCTGAGATTAGCGTGCACAAACACACAGACAAACAGCCAAAAAATTTGTTAACTACAGTTTTGGGTTCGGAAATGATAACACCTGCTATTTTTTTTTTTTACATATTTTCATTGTACAGACATCACTTTTCTACAATTTTATTATATGTATTCATGATGAGATATTAATCTACAATTTATTCCTTAATTAATGCATTTTGCATTAATTAAGGAATTTTTTTCATTTAATTTTTACGTTCCATACAATCAATACTCTCAGTTTTAGCTAGAGCAAAATTATTACCTTTTAACAAGCTTTAACACAATATTGATAAAAAAATACGTGGCACTCGAGGACTGCGCGGTAAAGCTATTGCATAGCATTGCACCGCTGTGCCGGTTGGAGTGGGGGTTTAGGTTTTTTCGTTACGGAAGTTTAACATTCAGTCGCCGCGCTCAAAGTCTGAGATAAAAGCTATGCTATGCTATATGCTAGCTTTTATCTCAGGCTTAAATCTTCTTATATATAAAAATGAATCGCAAAATGTGTTGGTAAGCGCATAACTCGAGAACGGCTGAACCGATTTCGATAATTCTTTTTTTATTATATTCCTTGAAGTACGAGGATGGTTCTTATGTAGAGAAAACGTAAATATAATATAACCACGGGCGAAGCCGGGGCGGACCGCTAGTATATAATATAAATTATTCAGGTATGTGTAAGCATGCAAAGTGAAAAGTTTTTTTTTTTGTAAACAACATAATCTTAACTTAAAGATACAAAAGTTTGCAATAACACCGTAACTTAGTAAGCTTAAGTTATTGCATTAGCTACCGCCTGCAACTTAGTTCACTTTTACATTACCGGGACGAAATATTTTAAAAGGACATTCACATATAAAATAACAGAAAAACAAACAAAGTTTTTATATTCCTTGCACAAGTTCTGGCTTATAAACATAATATGTATACTGCCAATTTTGTATGAACTTTTCTGTGATATATTGATTTCTCTCTAGGTATATAAATGTTATTCTTCTATTTAAATTAAAAAATGAATTCTCTGTGCTTTCAAATTTTAGTAGACAACCCTATTATTACAAGACAGGTGGCAAGGTACTCGCTATTTAAGCGTAAAATCATGTTTTACACTAAGAATAGATGATAGGAGGAAATAAAATTAAAATATTGAAAGCGAGTATATAAGTCTGTTGAAATTTATGACTAACGAACATTATGTTATTTCTTCCTAACTGACTGTGTAGAAAATCTCCACTTATATTTCCATTTCTAAAAATGAGATTACTACGATATCAGTACAACTATTTAAGAATTTATTTATTTATTTATTTATTTATTTTTTTTTAATTTCTCATAATATTAAAGAGTTTAATAGTTCTACATTTAAAACTTATATAAAAAATGTACTAGTTCAGAGAGCCTATTACAGTATTAAGGAATATATGGACGATAAAAACCCATGGAGGTTTGTCGCGTAAAAACCACAGGACAGTTCTTTGGCATATTATGTTAATATAATTATTATGATGTTACATATGTAATTTGTAAAATTGTAAAACTGACATGATTAAAAAGAGCAACTATGGAGTTTCTTGCCGATTCTTCTCCGTAGATACTGCTTTCCGAATCGGTGGTAAATGTTAAAAATATGTACCAAAAATATGTAATGACGTTTCAAAAGTGCTTCTAGAAGAAGTCTAATTGAATAAATAAATGTTTGAGTTTGAGTTTTGAGTTTGATTTGAACTATTTATGAATATGAATTCATTTTAGTCTCGGCAATACAGTTTTTACGGTAAACGTTTACTATTATAATGAATCTAATAATCTTTGTAGCGACTATATATTTATTTATTTATTTATAACACTTTATTGCACAAACAAAATTAGGACAAAAATAACATTAAAATACAAAAGGAAGGCATAGTTTGTACAAGAGGCGGCCTTATTGCTAAGCAGCAATTGCAATTTATTTGTACGTATAAGCAGTATAGTCACGTAGGTAGATTAACGTTTTACTTATATGTTAAGAATTAGGATTCTAACAAGCACATAGTGTAGTGTATATAGTAAAAGTAAAAGTTACACCTAACAACACACTTGGGGTAACAACATAATGTAAAGAGATCAGTGCTTATTATAATTGCGTGTTTGTAACGGATAAACTTATAAACAACTAAATTTATTTTGATAATTATTTCACTAATCAATAGTCTAAATGTAAGTTTAACAAACGATCAAGCTACTTCCGTAAATCCGAACTATTTCAGCTCTTACACGTATATATTTGTAGCAATTACAAGCAACATACAATATAACTAAGGAATAGTTGAGATTGGCTCTTATAAGAGAATTCCTTCCGATCAGTCAGTCAATTTGATACGGACGGACGAGCCTGTGCGCTTGTACAAGGTATATACTTATAGAGGTTTACAGGTAAATTAGCTTGGAGAAATTTTTGCATATGTAGTGGTGTGTATATTACTCAGATCTTAGAGCGCGTTTCCACTATATCGTTCTGGCCTATACAAAAATGTTTCGATATCCTAACATTACTATTTAACTTTATACTTATTCCTAGCAACACTTTTGTTTTCAATAAAAACAAGTTTTTATTTGAAAGAAAATGGTTTTGACTTTATAAAAAAAAATATATCATTCAATTTTACGTCCTTGAGCAAACGACAAGGCGACTACCGTGAAACAATAAAATATCGTGTCCATAATAATTTGTTTCATAATTAATATTTGACCATAATAATTACGAAACAAAACAAATAAATAAATCGTCACTTGATAGTGGAAAGTGGAAACACGCACAAAACCAGAATAAACCAGTTTACGCTGTCCGCAGGTGCCACGTGCAGTCGTTTGGTAGCGTTAGAACATAAAGCACATTTCATTCAAAAATTATAATTATTATGTACGTAGTTTAATTGATAAATTTTGTATTTGTTGATTGTTGTTATTATTTGTTATTATTGTTATAATATTTGTTGAAGTGAATTACATGTCCCGCAGCCGGAGGCCCCAAATGAAAACTCAGATGTACTTAAAAACTACATTTAATAGCTAAAATGAGACTTTTACACCCATGTCTGCACGATGCAGACCGGAGTTAAAGAATGAATTTATACAGTTTAATAATTATAAAGACGTAAGCTTGGATGCTATAAGGGAAATCGCATCCACATTCTATTCCCGTGCGAACGGCGTATTCAGCAGTTTTGTATGAAGGCAGGGCCATAACTAGTGTTTAATTTGTGTGTAAGTGTTGTAACTTTATATTGTTAATTCAATATGGCTCCAGTGTTAAAACATGGTCGAGGCAAGCCTTTGACTTCTCAAACTAAAGAATTAAACTTTAAATGTCGTTTCTTTTTCAGGTTAGTAAATTTTTCATTTTAGTAACATTGTTAATGTAAAAGTTATATGTATGTTAAATGTGCAAATATTAAAATAAAGTCTCATCTTTTTCAGAGGAGAAACACATATAGTTTAATTTAAAATCCCTTATATATACAGGGTTACTTGTAAAACACCGGCAACCTCGCAGGACAAGATAGCTAACATCATAAGTAACAACATTTCGACTTTTGATAATTTGTTAGATTTTATTTTCATACAAAAATAAATATTCATTTAATTTTCCGTCTGAATATTATAAACTCTACGCCTCCCAAAAATTACGTAAACAAAAAGCGAACGAGAGGGGGAAGGGGGCGTCGCGTCGTCCATCCGATAATTAATAGAACATAGACTTACAAATGTAAGGAGAGTACAATAAAAGTTTAAAAAATCATTTAAAAATAATTTATTGCGTTATGCCAAAAGTCGTAGAACAAATGTTGTTATTTATGATGTTAGCTATCTTGTCCTGCGAGGTTGCTGGTGTTTTACAAGTAACCCTGTATAAAATAAAAACTAAAAATAAAATGTTGTTTTATTTTATTTGCTGACCATACACTACTACAAACGCAAAAATTTCTCCAAGCTAATTTACCTGTAATATTATATGGCTATTTTTGTGTGCATTGTACAATAAAGTGTTTTCTATCTATCTATCTATATTATTTTGTTTTTATCATTGCTTAATAACCAAGATACAATAGCATCTTCATATTATATCCAATTCAGAATAAACAGAAAATGTTACTGAAACTCAATGTTATACCAAACTTTGTAAATCGTCGAAAAAATTTTAGCTTCAATGAGAGCCTATTTTCAAAATCTAAACGACTTCTATCAAACAAACATGAACGAGAAAAGATTCCATAAAATCCTACTATGTAATATTAAATACGCGAAAGTTTGTGAGGATGGATTATTGTTATTCTTTTACGTGAAACTACTACACTGATTACAATAAAATTTGTTATGTAGTTAGGTGAACACCCAGAATAAGACATAGGCTACTTTTTATCCCGGAAATCCCACAGAAACGGGAACTATGCGGGTTATACTTTGAAAACGCGGGCGTAGCTGCGGGCGGAAATCTAGTCATACATGTCTACTGCAAATTACGATGATACGGACAGTTAAATAGAAACATAAACATAGATACATAAAATACATATACACATCACACAGACTATATCTACTTCTACATTATATTATAACATCTAACGGCGTTAGTACACCGACGCATTCGCGTGCGGCAGCGAAACAACAAAAAATCTGTCAGTAGTGTGGCAGGATTTCGCATATGATAATATGTCTCACTCTAGCACATAGATAGATGAAATAGTTGCGTCCTTGTCAGTATTGTTTCGCAAGGAACTGCGAAATGGCCATTACACAGACGCATTGCGAAAAAGTTGCGAAAACATTGCTGTGTAAGTGCTAACGTTCCGCAGATATTTAGCTACGCAGTAGTTTCGCAGAGATTCGCTGCCGCACGCGAATGCGTAGGTGTACTAACGCCGTAAAACTTTCCGACCCGCTCTGTATAAAAAACGCTCCAAACTCGTACACAAACAAATGAACAGAAATATAATTCCGTATTGTATCCAGCAAGGTCGAGTATCATTACAGTTAACTGTCAAACTCAGGGACAGCACTTGAATAATTTGCCCCTAGAATGGACCGAATAATTTGCCCCTGTTATGGGCCGAATAAGTTGCCCAAAGAATGGGCCGAATAAATTGCCCCAAGAATGGGCCGAATAATTTGCTCCTGGTATGGGACGAATTAGTTTCCCCTGGTATGTGCCGAATAATTTGCCCCTAGAATAAGCCGAATAAGTTTCCCATGGTGTGCCCCATATGGCATGGGGCAATCAATAATGATGTTTGATTTGTTGTTGACCCGTCAGGAGTTTTCGTACATTGTTGTTTGGGATTAGAAGCGAATGAAACAATGTTTAGATATTGTTTGTAAATTATATTTAACTTAAACTGGGTACCTGTTTTGATAGTTAATTATTGTTTATCTATAACTTACTAAAGATCACATAGAAATTCTGATCCGGTGTTTACGAATAATTCGTAATTCGTAAGATATTCGTATAATGGAATTATTTCCATGAAGAAAAACTTTCTTAATACATACTTTTGTTACCATGTATTTTTCCTAAAAAATGTTCATCAAAATTTACAGAAAAACCACTTGAAAATTAAATAGATTCCATTTTCAATATTCATGTAAGATTTATAAGATGAGACCTGTAATAAAAGAATTGGTAGCTCTAGAATAATCTATACTAATATTATAAAGCTGAAAAGTTTGTTTGTTTGAACGCGCTAATCTCAGGAACTACTGGGCCGATTTGAAAAATTCTTTCGATGTTAGATAGCCCATTTATCAAGGAAGGCTATATATCATCACGCTAAGACCAACAGGAGCGGAGCACTGCGGGTGAAACCGCGGAGCACAGCTAGTGAATATATACAAGGTCTATTAGCTTGAATGTTCTAGTAGCGACATTATTAATTAACAGAGACAAATCAATTTACTGGGATTAGATAATTATGTATTCAAATTCAATTATGTTGAATCGTATGACATTTAAATATATACTACTGTATCTATTATAATCGACTAACTTTCCGCCCGCGGTTTAGTCCGCGTTTTCAAAAAAACATGCATAATTCCTGTTCTCGTAGGATTTCCGGGGTAAAATCTATCCTATGTGTTAATCCAAGTTATATGTGTGCTAAATTTCATTGTAATCGGTTCAGTAGTATTTAAATTCGTTTAACAAAGAGCGAATATAGTATAGAGAAATGTCACTAATTAGGCATCTATTAGAGCTCGGCAACTTGCGATTGGTTCGGTAAATGCTTATCAGAAGCCCGTAATGAAATTATAGCTCCGCTTTAGGCTATGTAATCTAGAGTTAGTGCTATCGTTCCACTTTGAGCTAAGCTTTAACTAAAAATTAGATTTAGATGAATAATTTAGATCAAAAGGGAGAGAGAGAATTTTAGTTACACTTTTTGTTGGTTGGTTCTATTAAATGTAGATATAAATTATTTAAAGGTTACCGTTTACTATAATTAAACTGATTTTCTATTTGTTTATTTAATGTTTTGTCTCTTTCATTTTAATGTTGTGTAAATGATAAAATAATATCCCAAAAGTTATATTATTTGATTCATTGAACAGAAGATGGATAAAGAAACGTGTTATCAAAATTTATTAATTAAAGATTGGATTAAAATAAATTTCTGTAAATAAATAACTATCCAGGACAATTTTATTTATCGACCATACTATACCTAGTAAATAAATACTCAAATTATAAAATATAAATAAGCATATTTTCATCTAAATCCAAAACAATCAATTTCATTCCTTAAATACCAACCCCATAGGAAAGATATTACAAATATCTAAAGATAGTCACAGATATAAAGATATAAATATATCTATAGCACATCACTTACAAGAAACAGGCATTAATCCCGAAGTTTCGCAATCAGCTGGCAATACGTGCGCATACGACGTTAGCTTAATTACACCAAATCAATTTATGTTGTTTTGTAGTTCGATTAGTGAAAACTTTTATGTTCCCCCTTGTATAATTAGTTGGGGATTAGTTTGGCTAGTGTGTTATAGATAATCAATAATAATCAGCGACTTATTTTAGCGTTAATATATTGAAATACTAATATTATAAATGCGAAAGTAACTCTGTCTGTCTGTCTGTTACTCAATCACGCCTTAACTACTGAACCAATTTGCATGAAATTTGGTATAGATATATTTTGATACCCGAGAAAGGACATAGGCTACTTTTTATCCCGGGAAATAGGGATTTTATCCCGTAAATCCCACGGGAACGGGAACTATGCGGGTTTTTCTTTGCCTGCGCGGGCGAAGCTGCGGGTGGAAAGCTAGTATTGAAATAATTCATTCTTTTATTCGAGATATAATTATTTCTTTATCTATACTATCTATACTAATATTATAAAGAGGAAAGGTTTGTAATTATATATGTATGTATGTATGGTTTTCACGCATAAACTACTGGACCGCTTTCAAAAATTCTTTCACCGTTAGAAAGCTGCATCTTCACTGAGCAACATAGGCTATATTGCATTTTCAAAAAAAATAGAGATCCTTACCAAAAATGCAATAATGTAACCCAAGGTGTAAAAAATTCCTTAATAAAAATTCTGTCATCGCGTGCGCTGCGGAATCTATTCCTTGAAGTACGAGGATGGTTCTTATGAAAAAAAACGTAAACATGTACCTAGGTACCACGGGCGAAGCCGGGGCGGACCGCTAGTAAAGGCTCATTTTGGTTAGTAACATTAATCTTGAACTATTTAATGTTATAGTAACATTATACCTATTTATATCTAATTGAAATAATGTGAGCTAAAGAACTGATTGAAGGCACTAATATCAGGAAATAGTGATCGAATTTGAACAATTCTTTCAGTATTAGATAGCCCATCTATCGAAAAAGTCAATAAGCTATATATCATCTCGCTAAGATCAATAGGAGCGCCATAATACGAGTAAAACAGTGGGGTACAACTAGTAATATGCAAGGAGAACTAATTTTTATAACTGCAAGTTTGTATTGTAAAATATTTTCAAGTTAAATAGTCTAGTTAACGAGGAAGGCAATAAGCTCATATAATAATATCATGCTCTGATTAATAAGAGCGGGGCCTCCATGAAAAATGTAATAAAAATGGGGAAAAATCCTTTTGAGATTTACATAGTTAGTCAGCTCCTAACTAATCCTTAACTAATTAGTTTCATGTCGACGAAAAAATCTGATAGAATGTGACATATCTCTGAACGCGCTAATCTCGGGAACTACTGGTCCTATTTGAAAAATTATTTCGGTGTTAGATAGCCCATTTATACTATAACATAAATTATATTTAAGCGATCGTTGTATTCATTATAATAATTATTGTTAATTTGTTTTTAATAAAATAATGTATAAATGACTGTTTTATTGTTTCATTTCATTTCATGTCAATAATTATAACCACAATTACAACTGTATATAATAACGCTACTAAGAACCTACTTTTTTTGGAATATTTAGTCAAAAATAAGTTATGATGCTGTAATTTGGCAAAGAATTAGGGACTCTAATAAATTGTGATTTATCAGAAGTTTTGTCACTGAATGAGAATTGGAACAAAATAGTAGTAAATAGTATTTGACGCGAATTCGGAGTTCGTAACACTCATATATAAGTTTCTATACGAATTCAATCAGAGAACTTTGATTGTGATTGAAGTATTTTTATGCTGAAAGTGTATATATTTTCTATTTGTTCTTATGCGTATGAGTACCCTAGTTTTGCATAATGATTGATTTTTATGTATTTTTGGAGAAATAATAATACATGCATATTGCATAGCCAAATAATTTAATTTATTTTAACCCGGTGTATTGTTTTCTATATTGATGATATTCAAAATTTATAGAGTTTTGTCAATTACTATTCCAAAAGGTCCTTATACGATAATTTTATATTTCAAAAATAATAATCCAATAATAAAAGGATCAAGAAAATATAAAAATATACTCTCACACGCATAAGCATTCCTTGGAATGCTTATGCGTAAACTAAACTTGTTTAGTAGGAAGCGCAACTATTTTCTACATCTAGGTCCAAAATATCTAGATTTTAGTTCATATAAGCTATCTACAAAGTCCCAGAATGCAGTATTTTGAAAGTTCTCAAAGCCAACGCGAGTTAATTTGCATTCCTTTGAAATAAGCCGTTGCCACTCAATCTCACGTTTTGATACGATTTTTATTATAGTTTATATGAAGTTATGTAGAGTTACTTAATAATATTACTTTTACAATTTTTACTTTTATAATATTACTTAACAATTCAGAGAAAATAATGTCTCATTGATTAAGGGTTTCGCAAAATTGTAACATTTTTTTTAATTATCAAAGCTTAAGCTTATATATACCTTCTAATCTTTTACTGTTTTGTGTGTTTGAGTTATGTTTCTAATCACTTAATTTGCAGAAATATTAATAATATGATCTGTAAATTTATTGTTTTTCTATGAAATTTACAAAAAACTAGCACACACACATATCACTTTCTACTATCTCTATTTTTTACTCTGTGTAAGTTGCATTTTGTATTTAAAAAATCGTGTATTACATTGTTAAAATCCACGAGATAAATAAATCTGATACCGTTTTTGCATGAAGATCCCAAAATGAGTGCAAGTAGCACATTCTATTATTATCTACAACTTAAACTATAATCTATCAACCCAAACAGAAACATAAAAACAACAAACAAACAGCAAATTTGATAAATCAATCGTGCAGTTAATAAATAACATCTGTACATGTTATTCATCTGGTGACCGCTCTGTCCGCCGCAGAGCTAAGACAAATGACTGCAAAGAGAGTAGAAATATATAGCAAAAGACTTGGTTTAGCGTGTGACTTCGCCTGTGCTAGCGAAGTTTTATTAAATAGTTGTTATACAAGAAAAAGTACGTGATATTTTGATAAGTTTTATATAAAAGTAGCTTTCTGCCCGCGGCTTCGCCCGCATTACCTAAAACTTAACCAATTTTATACCTTCCTCGAGAACCACACTATCCATTGGTGAAAGCTGAACGAAAATCGATGCGATCGTTTTTGAGTTCATCGTGAAGAGGCAGACAGACGGGAAGGATTTTGTTTTATAATATACAGTGATGACTAGTATTATTTACTTGAATTTATAAAAAATGTGTGCGTGTACTAGTGTACACACGTAAGAAGTGAAACTTCTTTATGACCTTATAATAAGTTAATCCTTATTTTTCAAAAAATAATTTACTATATGCAACTTTACAGAAATACGTCGAATCACGCGTGGTAGGGATAAGAAAAATATGGCGCGTAACGGAAAAATGTCACGCGTAACGAAAAAATGTTACACTAAATTTTTTTCCAACCCCGATAAAGAAGTTTCACTTCAATTAGGCTTACAACTTTTGTCGCGAAAATCCCAATGGTATCTTGTGATAGACTATCAGCATGAAAATACGTTTTATTTCAAAGTTTTTCACTATTACCTTTGTGAAAGTATGCTCTATGGTCCAATCTATCTTGTCACTAAAATCTATCAAAATCGTTTCACTAGTTTAAATTACCTATATTGTAGCTATGTATATTTACTTACATAGATAAAATTGGCATAATAGATATTATAGATACATGATACTATAAGGTATATAAATATAAGAAAAATCGACGCTACTTAATCAATTTTAAAAATTCTTTCACCAGTAAACAGTTACATTATCTTTAGTGGCTTATCCCAAATTATTTTTCCTTTCAATCCATCAAACCGCTAGTCTTAATCTTAATACTATTATAAAGGCGAAAGTTTGTATGGATGTATGGATGTATGGATGTTTGTTACTCTTTCACGTAAAAACTACTGAACCTATTACAATGAAATTTAGCACACATATAGAGGGTAACTTGGATTAACACATAGGATAGGTTTTATCCCGGAAATCCCACGGGCACGGGAACTATGCGGGTTTTCCTTTGAAAATGCGGGCGAAGCCGCGGGCGGAAATCTAGTTAAAAATAAATTAAGCAGGAATATACTAAACAATTACATCCCATAGCTACATCAAAACCGTTCAATCACTCTAAGTCCAAAATCCCTCCACCAAAAAAAACTGTCCGTTACAAAAACTTCGTAAATTACGACATTTTAATCTCCAATACTGCTCCGTTAGGCAAATTAAATCCAACGTTCTTTCAAACCCATCAATGTAATCCTGAAAATGAGATACAATTGATCGAAACTTCGACTCATTATAATTGCTAATTCTTTGAGTGTGAAAATCTAATTATTTACAAACGCCGGGATGCTTTCGGGAGTTCGGTTTGAATAATTTTATTATGGCGCAATTGTGTCGGTTAGCTATTGAAATCTCTAATACAGGGTGTTGTGAAAATCGGTTTTTTTCCTCGGTTGCGTGGTTGGTTTAAAGCATTATCAGAGAAAGGCGAATGGTTTAATTCCCACTCATATTTTATAGGTACCTATCAATTTTGATCGCCTCCTCGGTACAGTGGTTGACGCGTGAGCGTAGAACCGAGGGGTCCTGGGTTCGATTCCCGGTGGAGACGAAAAAAAAAAAAAAAAAACATGTCTCGGTCTGGCAGGACACAGAAGGCTGATCACCTACTTGTCCCTAAAGATAATCGATCAGTGAAACAGATGTATCATGTATGAATAATGCATCTGCCCCTTACCCCACTACGGGGACACGGGACTTCACTTTTATCAATTTTAAAAGATGAAAATCAAAATAAGAAAATTGCACTTCTTTATTTATAAGCACTTATTTGAATTAAATGGATAGGTATAACAAGTATTATAAAAATTATATCCGTCTGTTTGTTTCGGTTAATAATTATTATAATAACAGTAACTTTGGACAATAAAAGATTTTTTATCCACATAAATGCTCACATATCACGGACAAACTCGCAGGCAATAACTAGTTATAACTAGCTATTAAATAATTAAGCTAAAACACGAAATTTATCCGTTCAACAATCGCTATCAAATTCAGCATGTTAGTGCTTATAGAGGGTACTAGAGTAAATTTCCGAACTTTAGTCAAATAACACAACACGGAAGCCTTTGAAAGCCTAGATATACCCGATTTTGAATTAAATACTTACAGAATATGTAAATTTAAAACAATCGAGGTTTAAAAATTGCTAATTCGTTTGGAAAGAAAACAAGATTAAGGTCATGAAAATATGGTACATATTGTTACCAATCCTTGATAAGTGTACATAGTTCGAATTAAATCTGTCCGTTTAAAGTGGGTCAAAACATACAGGTAAAGCTAAAAATATTTTACTAGTCTCTACATCTCTACTAATGTAAATGTGAAATAACTTCGTTTGTTTTTTGCTATCACATCTAAACCGCTAATTCAATAAAGGGCTGATTTTTCAATCCTTGGTTAAAACTTATTCGTCGAATAATGTATAAAACTACCATTTTAAAAACGTATTCTAATTGCCCGTAGGTAACAGTTTGCCTGACATTTTAATATTATCGTATAATACTTTATTGGACGGATAAGTTTTATCCAAGCATTGAAAAATCGGCCCTAAAAACAAATACATACTAGACTTTAGTACACAATATAAGCTACTTTAAACAAAATTAACTTTAGGTATGTCAGTGAAGAGCATACGTGCGAAGCCGAAAAATAAACTTCATGAGAGTGAAATCTTAAAGAAGAAATCTTAAATAACTATTAAGTATTATCATAAAACACTAAACACTTAAAATCCGTTTACTCCACTATCCAATTAAATACCCACACAGAATCCAATACAAAAACACATTCGCACCAAATCTCATTTCAAGTGAGGGTCAACCGACCAAATTGAAAATGTATTTTTGTGTACCCCGAGATTGGGAAACAATAGTGTCGTTAGATTAGCCACCTGCTCCCTCTGATGTAGGATTGATGATGAACCTTATATATTATGTAGCCACAGATAATGTGATACTTTATATGTATACTAGGTAAGGCTTTATTGTCCGAAGCGAGGAAATATAAAACAAAACAGTATGTTTTATTTAAATTCTTGGGTTCTGTTCGTCATCTATACTAATATTATAAATGCGAAAGTAACTCTGTCTGTCTGTCTGTTACTCAATCACGCCTAAACTACAGAACCAATTTGCATGAAATTTGGTATGGAGATATTTTGATACCCGAGAAAGGACATAGGCTACCTTTTATTGCGAAATATGTACCACGGGCGAAGCCGGGGCGGACCTCTAGTGTATAATAATTTGTATATAAATAGACAGTGTTTGGTATGTATTGTATCCTTTCACGTACCTACCGCGATTGTAAAAATATTGTTTTGGTTTCAATTTGTCGAAGTTTCATCGCGATATGAAATATGAATATAACGCGGGTGTGTCAAGTTTTTAAAATAATATGTTATTTGTATTGTATGTAGTTATTTATAATATATATACAATAGTATCCAAAAATAAATAAATAAAATGCATATTATACCAGATTTTTTTAATATTAATTCCAATTTTCACATATTCCGAGATTTCTTAAGTTTACATACATTATAACCGTAATTCTCTGAAACATAAAAGTATATTATACCTCAGAGATAAAATAAGCAATTTATTAATAGGACATAATAAAAAATTATGTCCTTACACTTTCTATCTTATTTTCCGCGAAACCAACTTTTTTCATACGCTATAATTGCCTTATAAATCAAAATATAACGTACATAGAGCCACCAGTAGCGATCTTACGCTTAATTGTTTTCGAGCGAATATGGCATTTATTTCTTTATAGCTAAGGCGTAAAACGACGTGTACAGTTTGGTATTAAGGTGGTTTATGTGCATATGTTGTTAAAAACTTTCTAGCCTTGAATTTCCCGAGGAGGCACTTCCATATTATTTACAAAGTTACGTCTAGTGATGTTCGATGTTTTGTCGATAGTTTTTTGTATATCTTTATTAAATAATTTTTAATTATAGTTGTTGTGTTTACTAACTGAAAAATTGTTATTTATCATATTATGTGTAAAAATCATATAGTATTGTTCTTGTTTATGAGATAAATAAAGTTCTTTTAACCGAAATGAGGCAGTGAAAAATGTATCGTATATTATTTTTTTCATTTCATTTATTAAAGTTATATAATGAACATAGGGATAAAGGTAACTTTGCTGTAGCATATATTTTAATAACCATAGACAGTTTTTGCAACTCGTAGTACAAAGCAAATCTTCCCAAATCCTATTATTACGCCTAATATTGTAAAGTTTAATACATCGTTATGAATAAAGCCGAAATTCAAATCAAAACAGGCTTATCGTAATATAAATACGATTCTACATAACCAGATAATCGGCAGTCATTTGATACCGAATCAAAGCTAATCACCTCGAGTATTAACTGCGTGAGGGTAGTTATCGATTAGACAATTCGAAGCCACAATCGCACATGCCGTTGCTGTAACGTTATGATCTTTTATGTGTGACTAATTGACATGTAGGCCATCTATTACACAAATTTTAATAAACTACAAGCTTAATCGATATAAATAAAATATGTAAATCTACATAATTATTATAGCTTTACTATCTAATATTGTAAACTTCTTCATTCATTTACTCATTTTAAAGAAGACATATATTTATTATTTTTGAATGTTTGCAATCGATAATCTCAAAAACTACTAAGGGCCGATTTTTCAATGCTTGGATAAAACTTATCCGTGCAATAAAATATTACACGATAATATTAAAATGTCACATAAACTATCAAATACGGGCAAGTAGAATATGTACGTTTTTAAAATGGCAGTTTTATACATTATTCGAAGAATAAGTTTTAACCAAGGATTGAAAAATCAGCCCTAAAGAGATTAAGGAAATGATCAAATCATATTTTTTTTAATAAGCACAATTTTTTTTCACTGCAGCATTAGAGCTTTAAAGATATGTGACTAACGCATGTAATATTTAAATGTGTTTTATTAAACGTGGAATATTTAAATAGATTTTTCAATAGATGTATTTAAAAATCTATTACACACTGTCTAGTCTCGAATTTAGGTACATTTTATAAAAGTTTCAACATTAATAAACGATTTCAGAGTATCATAATCAAAAGCCCTTAAGCACTCCTACTCCTATATTTTTCTAGTTCCCTTTCCAGAAGCTGATAATAATAGAAGGACAATAAAAATATCATACCAAGCGTGAATTATAAGTCTGTCGTCGGTCGGGATGAAAACAACCCACTTATCGAGCTGAGAGCTACTTTCACGGTCCTTACCTTTTCAATAAGTGTTGACTGAACATCACTAAGGCGGTTTAATTGCCAAAAGCATCGTTGTTTTGCTCGATCAAGGGAAAATTGTATTGTCCGATTGTAATTAGGCGGAATGTGTGATTGTGTGGAATAGATTTGTTGGTTGTTAATAGTAATATTAAAGGTGATTAACTAACTAATTGTATGCTATATACATATAGTAAAAACATGAGTGTTCTATAATTTTAATCTAAATATCTTTGTATGTATCATGTGTTATGCAATAAATTATTTATTTATTTAAATATGATATATGTCTATTTTGTATCTGACATCTTTATTAGTTTTGCGTAATTTATGGATCAAGAAGAAAATTCCTATCATTGTTAAATTCCATTTTTTTTCATTTAAATTAAACTTCGTGTCTTTTCTTAGAGATTTTCTTGGCAACAAAAGTATTCACCTTTTCTACTACTTATTTGCCACAATGTTTTCGGCATAAACTTAAATTTATACAAATTCAGTTCGTTTAAACGTAAATTTATACAAAAGTAAGTTCGCAAAAAATAATTCACGCTTTATCGATAGTTAAGCCCAACACTATCGTGTCCCACAAAAGTTTACGAGTTCATAAAAAAGTGAGGGATAAATTTTTAAATTGAGGCGCAGTTCTCATAGCTGAATTTTAAATTATCTACTTAGGAATATAATTTTTAAGAAACTTAGGACTTTAGGCATCTAGACTTAGGTTATCTTTAGTCACAGGAGACGACATAGTCGTTATACGGGATTGAATGAGATTAGATAATTATAATGACTTGACGAGTTTTCGGCCGTGGCTTTGTTCGCATTCGAATTGTTAAACCATGCTTGAATCAACCGACACAAAACATTTTATTTTTATTTATTCACTTAAATCGGTCCAGCTGTTTAACTGCAAAAGAGATATATTTATATAAAGAATAGAATAGGATTACAGCCTCGGGGCTTAAGGTTCGATTCCTAAAGTAATCAACAGTCAAGTTCCTATTGGCAGCTGTCACATTGATTCCAACTTTTTGTTCTTGGATCCCGGATTTCTTACGATCTTTTCCTTCTTTGGAAACAATGACATTGTACATAATATACTTATATTATAAGGCTGAAGAGTTTGTGTGTTTGAACGCGCTTTTCTCAGGCTCTACTGAACCGATTTTTTACTAATTTTTTAATCATAATTAAAAAGTTTCGTATGGAGGTACGTGATCCTTGAGGCTATCAACGTACCACGGGCGAAGTCGGGCGGAACACGGCTGTTGTAAGTAGTAAGTAAGTACATATTATTATATTATCTATACTTAATATTATAAAGCTGAAGAGTTTATTTGTTTGAACACGCTAATCTCAGGAACTACTGGTCCGATTTGAAAAATTCTTTCGGTTTTAAATAGCCCATACATCGAGGAAAGCTTTAAGCTATATACCATCACATTAAAACCAACAGGAGCGGAGCCACGCGGGTGAAACCGCGGAGCGCAGCTAGTTCCTTATAATTATGGTGTTGGCCACAAGATCACTGACACCGTAAAACGAATAAAACATTGGAATAAAAATGTAATTATTGTCATTCAGATATCATTAAGGTCAAGGTATCATTGGTAGAAACTTCATTAGAAGCCTCTGGATATAACATTTATATTTGAAAACCTTCGACGACGATTTTTAACTACATAAAAAAAATTTCTTTGTTAAAAACATCAAATTCTTCTTCTACTATATAAAAATAAGTCGCGTTTTCCTTCCTGACGCTATAACTCCAGAACGCACGAACCGATTTCCACAGTTTTGCAAAGGTCTCGGGCTCCGTGAGGTTTATAGCAAAGAAAAGGTGTCTCTGGTGGCGAAACGAAGTTCGCCCGGTTTGCTAGTACATCATAATAATAAGATACTCTTATAACGTAGGAGTGTAAAAAATTGATGTAGTCCGATTCTGATATGCACACAAAGTTTCATGAGAATCGGTCAAGCCGTTTCATGAGTTTAACTTCAAATATTGCACCACGAGAATATTAGATTTTACTCAAATGTGTTTGAAGCAATGTTATCTAATACATGAGTCGAATTAATTCTAATTTATCAAATCATTTCTATTTTTTCCGTAATCAACTATTAAATTTCAAGAAAGTACATCAATATATTATTACTTTCAAATTGTAAAACAATACAAAAATTAAGCGAAACGCAGCGTTCACAATTAACGTTAACGAAAGGATTGAACAAAACTTTCACCGAATTTCCAAAGGATAATTTCTTTGTGATTAAATATAAGCCCAATTTGTATTAGAGGCACGATCGTTTAAATTCTCGCCCGTAACATCCGCTAGGGGGGGGAACATAATTAGGATACAAGGGACAGGACCGGATTGAGATTAAGGGCACTGGGGAATTAAATCATCATCGCTCTTTAATAGACACTTTTTGGACAGTTTGTATCGCAGACATATTGAACGACGAATGGTAATTAATGCAGACTTTGTAAGTATAAAAATATACAACAGAAAGTATATAAGAATGTCGGATTTGTTATAATGAGAAATATCACTGGCTAAGGTAAATGGTAAATCTATGTTATGACGATTCAAAAGTGCTTCTTAATTAGATCGATAGGACATAGCAAACGTAAATTTTTCTTGTAAAAAAGTGTTCAGGAATTGTAATAGTGAAACTCAATGTAAATAGAGATAGTATTTTTTATAATAACATCTTTCGACTTTTCGATATTTCTTTATTTTATGTATCATTCTATTACAAAAGCTCTTTAGTTTTATTAAAATCTTTTCATCTGTTCACAAACATACATACAATTACACATATTAACCATCTATACATATATTACTAAAGATAAATGCACGCATAATGTTTTAAAATGATGGGGTATAAAACAAAGGGTTACAAATCCCATACATTATGTGGGGCCCCAAATTAATTTCCTCCCGTAACAACTCATTAGTAACAATAACAACGAGGAACAAAAGCCTTTGAAATCGTTATTAATACGTTACATACGATTAAATGCGATAATTATATAGAACAAGGATACAAAGTGATACGTAGGTAAATACCTACTGTTTTTGGATAATTTATTAACTAGATAAATTCCCTGGTTTCACCTTCATTGGGATAGTAGGGAGCGTATTTTGAAGGTAGTACAAACTATCATTGCCAAACTTTAAACAATCAGAAAGATTGTGATAACCAAACGAATACAGCCAATATGCTCTGAGTACTGAATATTATCAAAATTTGTTCAGCCGTTTTGATAGGTTTTGTCGTGTGTGATGGACATTTATAAAAGCATTTTCTGTACTTAACAAACCTCTTCTTGGCATCGGCCTAATAGTTAAACTATTTTTAAAATCAGTCGATTTTTCCCTACATTGTAATATAAACAAACATAAAATTCCTGTTTCCTCATTCTAAATATATATGTATTTAGAATCTATTCACATATACCTACTGTAAGGCCGTAAGTATATTGAATCTAGCTAGATAGACTATAAATAATTGAAACGTGCCTAGATAATAATGCTAAGGCAATAAAAAATATCACTATAATGTATCACAGCTATTATTTATCTAAAGTACTGCGATAGTACGTTTTGTAAATACCAAATTTCCTTCGCATTCTTTGTATATTGAACGATGTTTTACGTAAAGAATATTTGGCATTTTTACAGTGTATGCTGCTAAGAGGAAATATTTTTGTTTAGAATGATTAAATTCAAAAACTGCTTGCATAGGTAATTAATTTTGAAAATTCCTTCACTTCTAGTTATATGTTACAAAGCTGTTGCCCGCAGCTTCGCTTGCGTGGAAAAGATAAATTTTCGTGGTACAAAATTTCATCCCCTATTTTATCCAATTGGGGATTGATCAAAATCCTTTCTTAGCGGAGTCCTTCGTCCTAACATTTACCTTCATGCCAAATTTCAGCCCGATCAGTGCAGAGGTTTGGGCTGTGCGTTGATAGATCACTATGTCAGTCAGTTAGTCACCTTTGAGTTATATATATTTAGATATGCATTACTTACTCCCGAATGTTTAGGTTTTATTTAATTAAGATAGTGTCGAGGCAAAGCTATTCAACATTTGTATTATATTGAGTAAAATACGCCAAAAACATCCTTCCAAGAAATCAAAATTAACACATCCCACAAAATACATAAAACACAAAAAGAATCGAAGCGTATAATTCAGAGTAACGGGGCCATAACGAGAGGCCCCGATCCCTCTGGGAGGCTCTCAAAGAATACAGATATGTCGCCTTTAATGTTCTGCCTAATACCCGCTCTGGGATATGTGATTGGCTTTGTATACTTTTATGGGAAGGGCAAAGATTAACGGTGTAGATGTTACACGGCAGAATTGATTTATTTTTGCAAATCTATGAATGCGCTAGAAAGAAGAAGCATCTCTATTAGTTGAAATACAATTAATAAGACTTTTAAACAATTAATTATCAAATATGTTATATTTTACGATAGAGTAAGCGATGGAATAGGCTAGCCGCTAGCCACCTAATTTAAAATTGTTAGTACCACGCATAAACACTAGCAGCATTGTTTTACTTACAAGTGCATTGCCGGAAAATTAGAAGGGTAATAATATAGCTTTGAATATTGACTCTTTACATAAAATAGGTCCACTTGTTAGTAATAACTTCCTCAGTACATTATGTTACTATCATTACTATAGACTACATACGTTTATCGAGTATGGGCATATAGGATCTTTCTATCGTACGTAAAGGGAATATTAAAATTTCTTATTTCTAAGAAGTTTCTGAAAAAACACATACAACCAATATTTATTACTAAAAACCTTCATGGATTTCGCATTCCAAGAACGGAACAGAAAATATATCTAAGTCCCGCATGTTTCTTAAAATAACGTTTCCTATATATAAGAATTCCCTCCACATCACATAAGTAACAATAAAAGTTTTCACATGCATATTTCTTTATTTTACCTACAATGGTTGCCTGGCAGACATCACTGCATAGTGGAAACTGAAAAATTTTAAGACATTTTTTTTATAATTGTTGTATACGCCTGCTTTATGGCCAATTCAGTTTATGAAATAATTATTAATGTATTTCTGTAAATTGTATCAATTGAGTCATTATTGGTGTGTCTAATAAATAAATAAATAAGGCCGCCAATTGTACAAGGCCGCTTATGTTACATAATCCTGGTGTAATATTGTTTCTTTTCGTTATATTGTAATTCATTTAACAAATAAATAAAATAAATCGCCATCGAGATAAGGCAAAAAACAGCATTGTTTGAAGCAATCTATCAATCTCATATTAATTACTATAAAGGGTTCAGAGATTTACAAGCTGTCCGAGACGATGTCCTTTAAGATCCCATTTATACGAATATTAGTTTCCCGCTTTGTGATAATCCATTATAATATATTACTGTGTTAAATTTAATAGAGATTCAAAGAGTTTTTGCATGAAAAGCAATCGAAAGACTGCCATTATATTTTTAAGACTATTGTTTCTGTTTATGTTTTAATTGTATTTATGGTGTACCTACAGGCTTAGATTACAAAATAAAGCCTACAGGCTACAATGAAGTATTTTCTCACATTTATTTCTGCAGTGCTAGGATTTTTCAAAAATTTCTTTGCATTTTTCTCAAATTAGTTTTTGCGCATTCGAAATTCGAAATTCGAAATTCACACACACACACGCACGTATACACGTACACACACACGCGCGTGTACACGTATATGTCAAACTAGCTTACCGCCCGCGGCTTCGCCAGCTTTGTCTAAAACCTAATTAATTATATTATACTAAAGCCTTCCTCTTGAATCACTCTATCTATTAAAAACGCATCAAAATCCGTTGCGTAGCCTAAAAGATTTAAGCATAGAAAAGGACATAGTGACAGAGAAAGCGACTTTGTTATAAACTATGTAGCTATGTAGTGATACACACACGCGCGTGTACACGTATATATCAAATACACACGTATACGCTTGATCCATGTGTGCGTGAAACAATAGTTTTTGTTAGTCCACGTCCAATAAAATAATATCGAAAGCTTATTCTATCGTCAGCTATGTTTTGCGGATAAACGTGGTCCCTTTTTAGTTTTTCCTAATATGGGAAATTTGGGAATATAATGGAATTTTCGTATTGGAGATTATGGCTTTGGTGGATTTTAATCGAAGCTTAATATAGTTCTTATGTGTAGAAGTGATAATGATCATTTTAGATTGAAAAGTAACAAGCTGCTTACATTCGTTCTTGCCATGCAGTAGCTTAAATCAATCAAAATATGTAATTTTAATTTTAGTACACGTTCGTTAAGTTTACATTTGAAAAATAGAGCGTCCATTTTTAGTAGGTAATTGGTTAACAAAATCCAATCAAATGAATTTGATGAATTTAAAATTGTCTAAACACAAACAAATAGACGAAATAGTATAAAATAAATTGCAATTTTTAACGAATTTAAATCTGTTCTAATATTATAAAGCTGAAGAGTTTGTTGATTGTTTGTTTGAACGCGCGAATCTCGGGAACTACTCGTCCGATTTGAAAAATTCTTTCGGTGTTAGATTGGCCATTTTTTGTGGAAGGCTGTAGGCTATATATCTTCATGTTAAGACCAACTGGAGCGGAGCACTGCGGGTAAAACCGCGGAGCACAGCCGGTCAATAAATGCCTATTTCACTGGTATCAAAAACCTATTTCATTTAACAAATCAAACAACTAGTTTAATTTATATTTGTTTATTTAAACATCGTATTAATAACCAAACTTTAAAATTATTGACGCGTCTATTTTAAGTTTTCACGGGTCTTTAAGCAAATAAAACGGGGTTTATTTGTATGCTAAAACTGTGCACGGTTGGTCAAACACGATTTTGCACTAGGGTACGGACAGGGTGGATAATTTAGTCAGTATAGCCTTAGTTAGGCCTTGTTCGTTGTAACAAATATGTACAGAAATTGTGAAAATTAAATTTAATTAAATGTATAGTTTTAAAAACTAAAAAAGACAAGTATTGATACAATCAATTAAAGTTATTTTCTTTATATTCATTTTTTTATTCAGGTTTTATAACACTAAATTTCGATCATCTATCCATCTAAATCTATATTAAAATTAAGATAACCTCATGAAATTAATGGTAGTAGCTGATATTTTAAGGACTTATCTAGTATTATTGTTTTTAGGTAGCCTAATCAGTCTCAGACTCAAAATAATAACTCAATTCGTGATAAGTAAGTACATTTTATTCAATGTCTCTATGTATATGATGTATCTATGTATATTACTAAGTACACTGTTGTTTTACATACCTATCCTAAGAAGTTTCGTGAAGTGTCATGAAGATTATTAAAAACAGCGTGAAGTTCAGTTCCCAATATTTCGTAATTATATCGAAGACCCTTCCAAAAATCAGTATCCAAACTTGCAAATTTTCGACATTAAAAATGTAATCGTCTTTTGATTTTAAAATCTCTTCATACAATAGGTCTATTAATGCTCTTTATACTGAATCCTATTAAATCATTTTCATTCACCATTAATGATAATTATATAAAAGACAAAACAAATATAGGTATTAATGAGTTTAATAATCATATAAATCGGCCAATTAAAGCTGATTATAATGTTGTATTCATTTAATTCACAATAAGTGATAAAACACATGCGCAAATATTTTAATTTCAGTACATTTCAATTGAATTGACTTTATTGAAGACTAGCGGTCTGCCCCGGCTTCGCCCGTGGTACATATTTACGTTTTCTCTACATAAAAACCATCATCGTACTTCAAGGAATATAATAAAAAAAGAATTATCGAAATCGGTTCAGCCGTTCTTGGGTTATGCGCTTACCAACACATTTTGCGATTCATTTTTATATATAAGATATTAATTTGTAATTTGTATAATAGAGTTAATACATAAACCCGTTAATTAATTCACGACAAAATTTGCGCAAAACTTAAAATTATCTAGATAAGTTTAAACAAATACCTTTTTCATTTGGTTTGAGAATTGTCGTAGTTTGTAATGGATAAACTCAAAAACTAGGTAACTGATTTTGAAAATACTTTCTCAAATAGAGAGCAACATTTATTCCATTAAGTTACAAAGGTAGACGAAGCCAGGGCGAGGAGCGAGTTTCAAATAAAAAGTGTTAATGGTGCAAATCACATCAAATTCGTTTCAGGCATTTCAGAGGTAAGACGGATTAACAGGATTTGGATTAGACTGTAATTGAGAATATTCAAACCCTTTGTAAAATCATCGACCCTAAAAATAATAAATGGCATATTATGTGTTGTATTTATAATAAAATAATAATAGTTTAAAAAAACTAAAAAACACGCTTTTTATAGAAAACCGAACTAAAAAATAGAAAATTTTATCAAATTAGTGTATTGTCATCGGTCCTCAATAAATCTACAAAGTTTGAACGAAATCTGGCCGTTTAAAGTGGGTCAAAATCGCGCCCAAAGAAGTCGGTTACAAACAAACAAAATAATATACAGGTGAAGCTAATATAAAGCGTGTAAAAATAAAGCAGTAATGTCATTTATTTCCCTTCCAACAAATTACACTACCATATTTTAAAGAATACTCCTATAAAAAAGTAACTCCATACAAAGATACGTGAAGCATAGTTAATAGTTCCCTTTTTCTACATATTTTCTCATAAACCATGACTATAACTACACGACCTAGCTCAATAGCCTAGCCTAGTCATTAAATGTATAACTGTACAACATTTATAAGAACTTGTATCATAGATAAGCATTAACAATACAAGATACATATTTAAAGATGGCTGCATTTTCATTCTTTGAATATACACGTTTCTATCTTCATTTTAAATGAATGACGTAATATCTTCTACATTTCTATGTTAATTCTTACTAGTAATATTAACTATGTACCTGTTATTGATAACACCTCGAATAAAAATCAATTTATAAATTGATCTCCATTTATCCAATGATACACAGATACACAGATAGGTACACACATTATGTGTATATTAAATTGAAATATATATCTGATAATAATAAATACTTGGCTTTATTTTAATCCAACTTCCAAACTCATATTATATTTTTTCTCCACAAATAATTAAACTGATAAATAATTAGGTAAATACAATTTTAAAACGCAAAAACGTGCTTGAGCACTCATTATAATTACTAATTATTCAAAAGTCTACAAAAATTTGGCAATCAAAACGAAATCTGAAAACGTCGAATCACAACACAAACTATAAAATTGACGGATAACTATCATTCATTTTGGCAGATTCCTGATTATTAATTACTTCATGAGATAACTGGAATCTTTTGAAGGTTCATTTGATTCGTTTGTGAAAATTATTCACGAATTCGAAATTGTAACGTTTTGTTAAGGAACATTTCGAACAGTGAAATAATGAGATTTTCTCGCTAATGTATTGATATTACAGAAATAATATTGAGAATTTTATTTTCATCTGATTTTAATACAACTTATTACATGAAAAATGTAGTAATTTATCAATCAACATTTAAAGCAATAATTACAATCTATGCTAATACTATAAACCTGAAGAGTTTGTTTATTCGAACGCGCTAATCTCAGGAACTGGTCCGATTTGAAAAATTCTTTCAGTGTTAGATAGCCCATTCATCGAGGAAGGCTATAGGCTACATACCTATCATCACGCTAAGATAAACAGGAGCGAAGCCATGCGGGTGAAACCGCGGAGCGCAGCTAGTATATGATATAAACTAGGTTTGCTTATAGTTTATCACATAACCACTAGAGATCCTGTAACAAATGTCATAAAACCGACATCGTATAAATATTACCGCTACACTAATATTTTGAGAGCAAATAAAATTACATATTATATGAGTTTTATCGTAAAAATAAAGATATTATCTTTCTATGCCGAATATTAGTCATCCCATATTTATTTTTCTGTAACATCTACTAAATCTATGCTCTCAGATCGAATCACAGTTCGAGTTATTTTTAAATTTATTTTAATTAAACATTAAGATTAAATCAAATTTAAAAAAATATTAAAAAAAAAATAAAGACATGTCCATTTCTTTTAATATTCGAACCCTCCTATAACAAATTATCTCCTTTTTAAGGATTTATCGCTAAATAGAGACACATAAGTTATTCTAATGAAATCCTGACACCAAATTCTGAGTACATAAGCAATATCTCTTTCATCCTATCCTGAATATCACACGGTATAACTTTTATCATAAAAAGTAACAAACCACAAATCTCTCCCATCACCAGAACAATCTCCAAGCATGTTATAAAGCAGCCCCTACACAGTAATGCAAGCATGACATGCATTTACGTGAATTGTCATGCTGCATGAGTGACAAAAATATGACAGCATTTTTATACAGTTCACGTCCAAACTGCTTGAATAAGTACTCGCTTTCGCATGACATGCACATTGCGAAGACGTAATCGATCATGCATGCATGTCAGTCATACTTTTAGGATAGAAAATTGCTATTTTCTTCATCAATCTAGCTACCAGGACGTAGTTTGTATTCATTTATTTCGATCATTCATGCATGACAGCACATAACGCATGTCATGTTTGCATTACCGCCTAGTCATAATATATAAATACATGATTAGGTTTTTTGGTCACTCATGCTACATGACAATTCACATCGAATAATAATAGTAAATAAATATTACATAATCTTTCTTAATACTATTATAAAGGCGAAAGTTTGTATGGATGTATGGATGTATGGATGTATGGATGTTTGTTACTCTTTCACGTAAAAACTACTGAACCGATTACAATGAAATTTAGCACACATATAGAGGGTAACTTGGATTAACACATAGGATAGGTTTTATCCCGGAAACCCCACGGGAACGGGAACTATGCGGGTTTTCCTTTGAGCCCGCGGGCGAAGCCGCGGGCGGATATCTAGTAATAAATAAATATTTCATGACATTTTTCACACACAGCACGACCTGATCTCATACTCAGCTTTTCGCCTGTGATATGGAAACTAAATGGCTGATGAACATACATACAAAAAAAATACATAATTTTAAATATATATCTATCGATAATAATTAACACCCAGACACACAGCAAACATCGATGTTCATCACACAAATTACCCTGGGTGGGAATCGAACCCACGACGTCTAGCTTTGAAGGCAGGGTCACTACAAACCAATCGGTCAGTCAAATGCATGTCATGCTTGCTACTATGTAGATACTACTTTAGTGATCCGACGGTTGTCGTCAAACTGGCTGGCTTCCAACTTTAATGAATACAAACAATGTTTTTCAAACTTGCTTGTTACACGAAACTAAAGAGGTTATTATCAGTTTTTAACACGTATGCAAAAGTATGTTCCTCTTTGTTTTATAGGCAGTTTAAAAACGAGTGGGTGCGGCTATTAATTGGCGCAATATTTAAAAAAGTATGAATAGAGATATAATATTATATAATACATACATTACGACATAAACAAACAGACAAGACAAGAGATCAATAAAAAAGAGCGTGAGTGTACATGAGTCAGAAGTGAAACTTTGGCAATATTTAGATATTGTAGTATTGCCATGACGCGACCTTGAAATTTTGCTCTCAACGCGCCTAAAGAAGTGTCACTTTAAAAATTTAATTCCGCTCTATGTCTCTACTTTATTGGAATGCATTTTAAACACTGATCAACATATGTATCGCTGTATCCTTAACGAATCTCTGAGTTCTACGCTTACTACCTACTACTCAACTATAATATTTTCTACTAACTATAATATTAACTACTACTCCTTACTACCTACCTACTAACTACTACTCAACTATAATGTACCAGTACTTAATACTTCATACCAAACACAAGAAACTATTGATTGAATTCATTACTCGCATCGCCAATCGAAAACATTCAGACAAATTGCGTCGAATAAAGGTTACCGAAGTTATACAATAATCAAGGGTAGAGTATAAACAAGATACGACAAAAATATGTCACGTCCAGTGAAATATCGCAAGATTTCACGCGATACGTACAAACTATAAGTTTTTTCAGACTAAGGGATTCCTTTGGTGTGTGCTGAGATTAAATATTTGTAGTGCTTAAAAATGAAGACGCACCTTTAAGGTATTAATAATCTATAAATAATATAAAAATAAATCCCAAAATGTTGAAAATCACATAACTCGAGAACGGTTGAAGCGATTTCGTTATTTTTTTATAGTATTCCTTGAAATACGAAGATGGTTCTAATGGAGAGAAAACGTAAATAGGTACCAGGGGCGATGCCAGGGTGGATTGCTAGTATAAAATAAAATGGTCGCAAACTATTTAAAGTCGATGTGCAATAAGTAAAAACATGTTCAGACCATATTTTTCTTTAGGGTGCACATTCAAGAAAAATAGACTGTTATAAATATCGTCAGAATCGTCAACTTGTTTCAAATTATTTCAAAGCACTCCATTTTCATCAGGGCTTATGCATTAAAACCTGGTGAAATAAACACAAATAATATAATGTAAACCACATATAGATAAGCCTCGTTTCGTAGTCAATAAATCCTAAAATACAAAACACTCATGTCAATATTGCTCTTGTAAACGATCACACATAACACTTAATAACAGACCGTTAAAAAATACGAGATTTTTGTTGTAAAACAACTAAAATCGTGTACAATTTTATCCTGTATATATGGATATTTTAGGGATAAATCGTAACAGCATTATCCCTAATCCAAAATACAGGGCGTACGTGTTGATCTTGAGATATGGTAACAATTATAAAATACCGTGGGATCTCACGCGATTGTACTTATAGGGCTGTCAAAACTATTAAAATGTCTGATAATATTAAGCTTTATCAATTATGATTAAAATTGTGTTCTCATACGTATGGAGATAAATTTGTAAACACTGCAGACTTAATTATTTGAAACCTAAATAGACATTAAAATATAACGTGCTAAATAAAAAAGACGTGTGGCACTCGGGGACTGCCGCGGTAAAGCTATTGCATAGCATGCCTTCAAGCCACACCTCCGTGCCCGTCGGAGTGGGGAGCGTGAGGTTTTTTCGTTACGGAATTTCTCTATTAATAAGGACAATATCTGATGAACACGTTAATGATAAGGAATAAATTTACGTTATATAACAATTGGTTATTTAAAAATAATATGAACATAATTAGGTTATATAAAAACATCGGTAATAAATCCACATCGTCCTAATTAATAATGACAAGGATAAAACACATGTTAATATAATAAATGTAAAAACTTTACAAAAATATTGTGACAACCCTACACTGTGTACAGATGCGAAGAAATTGGCCGGATTAGTGTGTGATGAATGTATGTATGTACCTTCATTACTATGAAAGTATATGTAAGTCGCAATCTTAACGTCTTATAATAGTAAAATGCTGAAACAGTTGTTTTGAGAAAATTCTCATTTCCTTTGTCTCCGCTTGTCGCTTGGGCACTTTAGGGTTCCGCAGGTATTAAATTCTCGTTTTATGATCATTTTGAACTACAATTTGATGGAGTTTTTTTTACAGGGCTGGCAGTGTTCTGAATGGAAGAGCATGTTATAGATAATCGAAAATTATACATTAACTAGCTGTGCCCTACGGTTTTACCCGCAGTTCTCCGCTCCTGTTGGTCTTAGCGTGATAGCATACAATAGCCTATAGCCTTCCTAGATAAATGGGCTATCTAACACCTAAATAACTTTTCAAATCGGACCAGTAGTTCCTGAGATTAGCGCGTTCAAACAAACAAACTCTTCAGCTTTATAATATTAAGTATAGATTAAATAAAGAACACAATAAAAAATATAATATACTTAAATTTATTTAGAAATAAGATAAAGATATTTCTACGTAAAGTGAAAACAAAAACAAAGAAATCGTTAATAGAGAAAAGCGGATAACTTATTCCTAAATCTAATACTGTAATAATCATTTGGGACGCGAAGCGATGTAACTAAGAATTACCGATTTAATAGATTTTCCTCAACACAATGAATTACGCAAATAATTTAGGGCTAAACACATTTTGATGGGTTTTACTATAAACACGACATTAATTGACATTACAAACAAACAATATAATATTATTTGAAGCAATTATATTTAATCCGTGCTTGTGTAATTTTCTCTTGTCATAATATTGTTTTACCATTTAAATTTGAAATCGTGAGTAGTTACGAAATGTTGTAAATGATAATGTGTTTACATTAAACAGTAATTTTTACTACAATACGAAGAAGAACAATTGAAAAGACTAACAAGGCTCTATATCTCCTATATAAAAATAAGTCGGGTTGTCCTCAATGACCTATTATACTAGTAGACGCGGCATACGCCAACATCATTGCACTAAAAAACAGCGTAATTAATACATACCTACTTACTAACGCATTATCACCAATACAGTTGTTCTTTCTTTCACTCTCACGCACGAGACATAATACATGTCTCACTCATGTACTTCGTAATAACAACTGCCGATTAAAATATAAAAAGAACGTCCAGCCACGACGCTGAATAGTGCGTGACTAAGTGAAACTCGGGCACTTAGCTGAGTTTTTTCTTGCCAAAATAGAGAGCGGGTAAACGTATCTAGCTTTTTTATATATCATAGGTTGTCCTTCCTGACGCTATAACTCCAGAACGCACGAACCGATTTCCACGGTTTTGCATTCGTTGGAAAGGTCTCGGGCTCCGTGAAGTTTATAGCAAAGAAAAGTTGTCTGTGGTGGCGAAACGGAGTTCGCCAGGTTTGCTAGTATTTAGTATAAGACGTTAAATCAAAGTTTAAACTTAATGTGTTACGTATTTATTTATGTTTAGGAAAGGTATTAACTAGTTCTATTAATCCGATTTGTCAAGAAGATTTGATAAAAACGACCTATCAGTCATATTATTATGATACTCGACACTGTATTTGTATTAAGGTGCATTAACATCAAACGAACATAGAGCTAGAGCAAGAGCATTCTTTCGTGATCTTTTAGTGTTAATTCAGTGTTGTTCAGTATTAGAACATTGCATAGAATCTTTTCGAACGCGCTAAGAACAACGAAGGACTGCTCTACGGCTGTTTACACTATGGGAGTAAGATGTTTTTTAAAAAGCCTATGTCACTCTCTATTCCTAATTATCTCTAGTCTAGAAGGACAGGGCCTTTTCTGTAGAAACTGCTTTCCGAACCGGTCGTAAATGGTAAATCTATCATATAGTACTCAAAGGTGCTTTTAGAAAAAGTCTAATTGATTAAATGTTTGTGTTTGACAAACCAAGAAATATACACGCATTCACATTAATAATATTAGAATAATATAATATTAATAATTATGAGGATTAACCATTGAACATAGCGGTGATAAAGAAGTAATGTTGATTTATGCAAACACTGCGGTTAATTACAACACTAGGGAAACTCAATAGGACAATATATGACGTCACCACCCCACTTGATAATAATAGTTATGTCAAGAGAGTATTGGAGCAGGCATAATTTGAACCTTTTCACGTAGGTAATAGGAGCGAGAATTAATTGCATGTTGGGTGAGCTTTTTAAGGATGTATGGGATTACATATGTGTGTGTGTCTTTCCGTTTTGTTATGTTCAGCGCTGTAATTATCCGCTCTAGTCAATTTAAAAGGCTGGCTAATTGTCGCTGTCAATGTAAGTTCTGTTTTTAATGATCAATATTGATCTGCAGGTACGCCAAGAGCGCTTTTTAATTACAAAAAATTACAAATTTTTCAATACTGTTTGAATGGTTGGATAAATGATTTGTTAAAAGTATTTTTCCGAAAAAAAAGTGCTTAATATCGACACTAATTAATCTCGACTAAATTACGTCATAACAAAAAAGAGAATCCGCAATTTTTGGAAAAGTCGGTTATAAATGAAATTTACATACAGTAAAAAGACAGCAGCATGGTAAATAAGGCTTAAAATTAAACCCTTCATATCCCTCATAAACTCAAGTTTGTATTTGAAGCCTATCAAGTGCTTCAGAAAAATTAAAAGCCTCTAGTTAATTCCTTCATTCAATAATACGCTAATTGGAGTCCACTTTGATGCTCAGGTGTCTATCGCAATTCCCTGTAAATTAAAACATTAAAACTAAATGGTTTTTCTAATGATTTCAAGTAGTTTAGCATTACCTACTACACTTACGCTTATACTATAAACTATTCTATACTAATACTAGCGGTCCGCCCCGGCTTCGCCCGTGGTACATATGAAAAATAGATGTTGGCCGATTCTCAGACTTACCCGATATGCACAGAAAATTTCATGAGAATCGGTCCACCCGTTTCGGAGGAGTATGCAGACTAACATTGTGACACGAGAATTTTTTTGTTTGAACGCGCTAATCTCAGGAACTACTGGTCCGATTTGAAAAATTTGTGTTAGATAGCTCATTTATCGAGGAAGGCTACAGGCTATAATCATCACGATGAGACCAATAGGAGCGAAACAATACAGGGCACAGCTAGAAAATTGAATTATATCTGATTGTGAAATACTCTGTACTCACTTCTCCCATCTTGAACCATTTTTTTGCTAATCTATACTAATAGGTATTATAAAGATACTTTTTTGATGATACTTTGACAATTAATTGTTAAAAACATATTCTTGTTGATACCGATAAAGGTGTCAACAGCGGAGTTAACATCAGCTGTTAGATTTTAAATTTTAAAATTACATTAAAATTAATTAATTAGTGCTAAAATAGTAAATATTAGTAATTATTAACTATTTTATTGATATAAAAGTGAAAATAACTGTGAAACACACCTTCTATGTGATCTACGCAACGTTTTGTATAACGCGGAGGTCAACGTGTCAACGGTTATCCGAATTCAAACATCTTCTCCAATAAACCAGGGGAGTACATGGGGAGTACTAGTTTTAAAATTTCATATTTAATTATAAACGACACCTACATTCATTTGTAATACTAACACCGCTCATATTTAATGAGCTACGTCACAATAAATACATTGGCATAAAAGTTACCGTCTCACTTTGCTTGACAAGTTGGAAGCAATTTAGAAGACAAAAACTTATCGCCCCAGACAATATTATTCTTTACTCTTTACTACATCATACCGTTAATCACTTAATATCAACATTCAGTTCTATCATAATAGTATTCAGGAATAATTATCTCATACATTTCCTTTCATCTGTTTCAGCAACTTAAAAGTACAACATGCTGACCCGCAAGGCAGTAGCTAAGGACATGGAGAATAAATTAAAAGCTACACTCCATGATTTAAAAGCTTCACAATCTTTATGTGAAAAACTCATACAAGAGCGGGATGAAAGTGAAATAGAGATTCAAGGAATTATAAAAAAGAACTCTCTTCTTAAGGCCGAGCTGGCTGAACTACACATGAAATACATTTATAGTGAAGACAAGTGCAAAGCCCTACAAGACGTTGTGGACAGCTTCCAGCAGTGCTCTAGTGACCATGAGAAAGCTCTTAGCCGTATCGCTGAGTTGGAATGTAGCTTAATGGAAGCGCAAGAGGACAATCCCAAGCGGCAATGCAACACACCAAGTAGTCTTCATGATGAATTAATTGAATGTGGACAGTTAAGTGGCTCTATAAACTTTAAAAAAATCAATTTCTCTTCGCATAAGAAGTTAAAAAAATATCTTAGAATAAGTAAATTCATCAAGCGTACGCAATCTATTGTTAGAAAGAGTTCTTTAAAAAAGATAGTTCAACTAAAGAAAGACAACATAAACCTTGTTCAGGAGTTAGATAAATATCATAGGGATCTAGAATACTATAAAATCTTATATGATGTAGAAACAACTGAACTTAAGGAGAAGATAGACTCCTTAAGTCAAATGTTAACTGATGTGAACCAGAAATACTCTTCTGCCCAAATGCAAATTAATGAGCATATACAAGAGGCAGATTATCTTATTAAGTTGAGCAATGAGAATATGGATCGTTTTGAGTCGCTGACCAATAAATATGTATGTCAGTGTTCAAACAATGACAATGAGCAACCGTCGCCCCATAAGCCTGACTACACAGACATACATAGTGTTAAACCCACTACCACAATTCCAACCAGTAATACTAAATACCTTTCAAAGCAGGAAATAATTGTGTTGTCAGATAATATTGGTCAGGGATTTGGCGCTATGCTCAACAACTTAGGGCTTAAAGTTACTAATGTTTGTACGCCTAACAGTTCATTTAAATATATAATCAAATCACTGGATCATTTCAGCTTTAATAAGAATAATATTGTAATTATATTATATGGGGACAGTTTAAATATAAATAATAAGGATATTGATGTAGGATTAAAAAAAATGTTAGATATTAGTAGTAAGACTAAATGTAAATTTATGTTGTGTACCTTGCCATACCTACCTGGTTTGACACAAGAACAAAATAGATTAATTCATAATATGAATTTAAAATTGTATAACCTAACAAATCATCATCGTGATGCATTTATTTACTTTGACATTAACTCATGTATTAAATCTTTTACTTTGACAAAGAATACAGTGTATCTGCCATATAGATATAAGCGTGAACTTGCTATGTTAATAGCATATAATATTAACCAGTCTGGTACATGTTCGGTATCAGACCATCGATCTACTATAATTTTATGTAGTAGTAATTTTATACATCAACCTAGATTAAGTGTAGACAGACAATCTAGCCCTAAGCTAGATTTAAACTAGTATATAAGACAACAGCTAAGCAGTCTTTTTCCATTGTGCATCAAAATATTCAAGGCTTGGCTAGCAAATTGTTAGAAATAGAATTGTTTCTGAATGATAACAATATTAAAATATTTTGTGTAACAGAACATTGGCTTAAACAATGTCAGTCGTTAGTAAATATTGAAAATTACAAATTAAAAAGTATATACTTTAGGACACAGGCTATTCACGGAGGTTCTGTTATTTTTGTACATGATAGTGTAAAATGTAAAGAACGAACTGACATTGTTAGTCTTTCCGTAGAACGGACCATTGAACTGTCCTGTGTGGAGCTGGAGCGTTATATTATTGTTTGCGTTTATAGACCCCCTTCCAGTGACTATAATATGTTTGAGACAGTCATGGAAGAAATATTAAAGCGTCTAAGCAGGAGTAAAAAAAAAGTTATAGTATGTGGTGATTTTAATATTGATTTACTTTTACAAACACAAACAGCTACACGAATTGTTAATTTGTTTCAGTCATTTAATCTATATAAACTTTTTAACGAACCCACACGAATTACACCTACTTCTGCAACTTGTATTGATAATATATACTGTGACTGCATCTGTTTAGAGAAAAATATTCTCAATACATTGACTTCGGATCACTGTGGCCAGAAAGTAGTTTTTGAATGGGATTGCATACCTACATTTAAAAGGATTAATGTTAGGCCTATAACTAAAAAAGGCATTAATAAATTTAGGAATAATATTAATAAAAACCTGCCCGTACTAAATGATCAATCCTATCCTAATAGTCCTTGTGAAATGTTTAAAAATCTTTTTAATTTAGTACATAAAGAATTTGAAAAAATATTTAAAGTTAAATCTTTAAATATTACCAAGGATTTACCATTTAGTAAATGGGCGACAGCTAGTATACATAGGTGCAGGAACATTCTTTATGAATTATATGGTATGAAGCAATATAATAAAGACCCATCTTTTCTTAGTTATGTTAGAAATTACTCAAAAATTTTTAAAAAAGTTTGTTTCACTGCAAAGCGTTTGTATATCAAAGAAAAAATACGCGACTCTGATAATAAAGTTAAAACAGTTTGGTCAATTATTAATGGTGAAATGGGTAAAAGCAAATCAAGTAATACCATAAAACTAGTAAATAATGACAGGGTTATTGACAAAAGTGCTGATGTTGCGCTTGCTTTTGAAGAATTCTTCAGTAGTGTCCCTGCTACTATTACTAATAGTTTAAATTCGTCTTCAGCACTCGCAGAGACCTTTTTGAGGGACCATGTTGCGGAGTGCAGTACATTATTTGAATTACGACACGTAACTGCTAATGATATTGTTACTGCCTTTAAGACGCTTAATCTTAAAAATACTTGTGATCTTTGGGGAATGTCCGTAAATTTAGTTAATAATATAATAGAAAATATTGCGAAAAATTTAGCTTCCATATTTAATAAGTGTTGTGACTATGGTACATTTCCTAATTTACTAAAGCTTAGTAAAGTTATACCTTTATTTAAGAAGGGCGATCAAGAAGACTGTAACAATTATAGACCTATCTCTATTTTACCAACATTAAGTAAGGTATTCGAGAAGTTAATATTAAACCAATTGAGTAGTCATTTTGCAAATAATAATTTACTGCACACCAAACAGTTTGGTTTCACAAAGGGGCGCTCAACCACAGATGCTGGAGTTGCACTTCTAACACATATATATAAGGCATGGGAAAACTCAAAAAATGCTCTAGGAATATTTTGTGACCTCTCCAAGGCATTTGACTGCGTTGAACATTGTACTTTGTTACGTAAACTTAATCACTATGGAATTAAAGGAAAAGCCCAGAACCTCATAGCGTCATACCTGCATGATAGGATACAGACTGTAGTTGTTAATGGAGAACGTTCTAGCGGTGCGTCAATTAACATTGGTGTTCCACAGGGGTCAATTTTAGGTCCCTTCTTGTTCTTGGTATATATCAATGATCTTCCCTATTATTTGCAGGATAGGTGTGAAATAGTTCTGTTTGCAGATGATACCTCATTAATTTTTAATGTGGATAGGCATGACCCAAATGTTGACGAAGTGAACAGTGCTCTTTTACACATTTCTGAATGGTTTACTGCCAATAATTTATTATTAAATGCCAAAAAAACCACTTGTGTTGAATTTTTACTTCCTAATGTAAAAAAGTTGAACAGAGATATTACCTTGAACGGGGAGGTATTGCATCCTACTGAGTCTACTGTATTTCTAGGGTTAACATTGGACGAGAAACTACAGTGGGGAGCCCATGTCAACACCGCTGCAGGTAAGCTCAGTTCTGCTGCATATGCAGTCCGAAAAATAAGGCATCTCACCGATGAAGATACGGCCAGATTGGTTTATTTCAGCTACTTTCATAGCATTATGTCCTATGGAATTCTACTGTGGGGCAGGGCTGCAGATATAGAAACTATATTTATCTTACAGAAAAGAGCCATTCGCTCTATATATAATTTACGTGCTCGGGACTCACTAAGAGATCATTTTAAGAATACTGGTATCCTTACTGTACCATCACAGTATATATTTAATAATATTTTGCATGTACACAAAAGCTCTGACTTACACACAAGAGTAGGAGATAGACACGATTATGGCACAAGGAACAAGAATAGAATTGAAATGCCATTTTTCCGATTAGCTAAAGTTAAAAATTCATTTATGGGTCAAGGTATACGCTTATACAATAGAATTCCTCATAATATTAAAGAGTTTAGTAGTACTAAATTTAAAACTTACATAAAAAATGTACTAGTTCAGAGAGCGTACTACAGTATTCAGGAATATATGGACGATAAAGACCCATGGAGGGTTGTCGCGTAAAAACCACAGGACAGATCTTTGGCATATTATGTAGTTAGGTAGATATAAGTTACATATTATGTAAATTTATTGACATTATTTAAAAGAGCAACTATGGAGTTTCTTGCCGATTCTTCTCCATAGATACTGCTTTCCGAATCGGTGGTAAATGTTAAAATACTATGTAATGACGATTCGAAAGTGCTACTAAATAGTAGTCTAATTGAATAAATGAATGTTTGAGTTTGAGTTTTGTTTGAGTTTGAAAGCTGAAGGGTTTGTTTGTGTGAATGCCCTAATCTCAGGTACTACTGGTCCGATTTTTTTTTTTTTTATGCTTTTTTTTTTATGCTAGGATTAGGCAAGCATTTGACCATCGCTTCGCCTGATGGAAAGCGACAAGCGTGGTCTAGGATGGAGCATGTTTGCCTAATAAGTGTCTATTCACATTTCTCTTGAATAAATCCAGATTGTAGTTTCTGGGAAAAACGGAAGCCGGAAGATTGTTCCACTCCTTACTAGTACGCATAAGAAAAGAAGAAGCGAATCGCTTAGTGCGTATGGGTGGGATGTCGATGACATAAGGGTGGAGACCGGCCCGACGTCGAGTCCCTCGATGATAAAAAGGAGAAGCTGGTAACAGGTTATGCAGTTCCTCAGCACATTCGCCGTGAAAGATTCTGTAGAAGGTTTTTCATATGTGAACTATTTTGATGTATGTTTTCTATCATTAATATCAATTTTTAATACAAGTCTAAGCTTTTATAGGTTTGTTAATTACTACCATAGTCTAATTATTGAATTTTTATTGTATAAACTTAACACAAAAGCTGAAATATCTTCTCTTAAACATGTTTATCGCTTATCCAGATATAAATTTAATTGCACATACTATGTGACTCATGATCTAAGTTTAATTCTATTTTATGTTATAATTTCATTGTTTTCTATAATAGTGTTATGTGGCAGTGATGTTTATTACTACCATAGTCTAATTATTGTATTTTTATTGTATAAACTCAACACAAAAGCTAAAATAACTTCTCTTAAACATGTTTACCGCTTACCTAGATATAAATATAATTGCACATATTATGTGTCTTATTATCTAAGTTTAATTCTATTTTATGTTATAACTTCATTGTTTTCTTTAATAGTGTTATGTGGCAGTGATGTTTATTACTACCATAGTCTAATTTTTATTGTATTTTTACTGTATAAACTTAATACAAAAGCTAAAATAACTTCTCTTAAACATGTTTACTGCTTACTCAGATACAAATTTATTTGCACATATTATGTGACTCATTATCTAAGTTTAATTCTATTTTATGTTATAACTTCATTGTTTTCTTTAATAGTGTTATGTGGCAGTGATGTTTATTACTACCATAGTCTAATTATTGTATTTTTATTGTATAAACTCAACACAAAAGCTAAAATAACTTCTCTTAAACATGTTTACCGCTTACCTAGATATAAATATAATTGCACATATTATGTGTCTTATTATCTGAGTTTAATTCTATTTTATGTTATAATTTCATTGTTTTCTTTAATAGTGTTATGTGGCAGTGTTGTTGACTTTGACTCTAGTTTCCTCAGTAATAAAAGAAAAACAAGTTTTGTATGCATGTCTGTATGGATACTCACATAAGGTAATGATAAATTTTTCCATAAAAATAATTTCCATAATATTTATATTCTATTTACACTTAGTGCATTTGTATCGAACTACACATTAAATATTATCTATTTTATAACATAATATCATATACGCATTTATTCTCTGCCTATCTATCATTATAATTATTAACATTGTATACACAATTTCATTTTATTTATTTATATTATATACATAATTACATACTGATATTATATCTACCTATATTACATGTTTTAACTGATGTATTTATTTATTAGTATCTATCATATTAATAGAAATATATCTTTCAAATATTATACTCATGTTAAATTTTCATTACTTATATGCAATTCTAGACTGAAACTCCAATAGTCACTTGGGGTCACTGAAAATCAGTGGTGGTAAGGTATTAATCACCTTGCCACCATAAACTGAGTTGGCTCCATTTGCCAGGTCACTCACTGCCACATTACCAACTGTTTCTTAGGAATAAGCTTCTTTTTATTCTTATCATTTTTCTTTTATTTGTTTTTCCTTTGTAAATGTATATCATGGTGATGTGATTCTGACAATAAATGTGTTTATTATTATTATTATTATTATTTAGAAAACCGCCAAACTGGCTACGTTCCGACGATGTTCCAGACTATGCAGTTTGCATGCGGTTAAGGATTCATTTGCAATGAGTCTAATCGCTCGTTTTTCGATGGAGTCCAAAGCGTTGAGTTGATATTTAGCTGCACCTGCCCAAAGATGAGAGCAGTACTCCACACCGGAGCGAACCTGGGCTTTGTAAAGGTTTAAGAGCTGTTCCGGTGTGAAGAACTCCCTCACCTTAGAAAGTATTCCGAGCTTCTTAGCTGCAACTTGTACTTTGGACTCAATGAAGCTCTTGAAATTCAGGCTAGAAGAGAGTGTTAGACCTAGAAGCTCCAGCTCATTGGATAAATTTAAGGACACATCCTGAAAACTGGGTGTTAGACTGAAACCAGTGCGCTTAGCTGTAAACAGACAAGCCTGTGTTTTTGAAGAGTTGAACCCGACTAAATTAGCTTCACCCCATTTAGATACCGCTTTTAAAGTAAGATTCAACCGCTCAACCATAGCCACTCTTTGTTCCACCAACACTTTATTGCCTGTCTGCGCTTCGGACGTATAACTGTCTACAACTGTGCTGTCATCCGCATACGCGTATATATTAGGACCTAACAAGTCGTTTATGTGAAGCAAAAACAAAGTTGCAGACAGAACCGACCCTTGTGGAACACCGGCGTTTAGTGGTAATTGATCCGACGAACAACCATCGATCACCACTCGAATAGAACGCTCATCCAAAAAGTCAGATATCCATTTGCACAGACCTGGACAAATCCCAAATGCAGGAAGCTTGTTTATAAGACCGCTGTGCCAGACCCTGTCAAATGCTTTGGAGATGTCGAGAGAAACCGCAACCGCCTCCCCAAGCTTCTCAATGGCAGATCCAAACATGTGGGTAAGGTGAACAAGAAGGTCCCCAGTAGACCTATGACGACGAAATCCGTATTGATGATCGCTGAGGAGATCGTTACCTTCCAGGTACCTCAGAAGCCTGTTATTTAGAATACGCTCCATTACCTTACACATTATGGAGGTGACAGAGATCGGCCGGTAGTTTCCCGGGTCACTGCGACTTCCTTTTTTCGGGATTGGTTGGACATTGGCTATTTTCCAAGACATAGGAACTTTACCAGTTTCGTACGATAGGCGGTACAGTCGTGTTAAGATCGGTGATAATTCAGGAGCACAATTCTTAAGCACCAGAGCGGGAATACCGTCTGGTCCACTTGCCTTATTCACATCTAGACTCCGGAGACATTTAATGACCTCTTTTTGAGTGATACGGAATTCAGGCATGCTTAAACCACAGTGAGGTAGAGAAGGAGGTACCTTATTGCCATCGTCCAGACGCGAATTGTTTGCAAAGAGATTTGCGAAGAGATCAGCTTTTTCTCTCGCACTATGGGCAAGTGCACCGTCAGGTTTTAAAAGTGGTGGTAGAGATGTTTTGCAGAAATTGGCTTCTACCGCTTTTGCTAGGGACCAAAAGGCTTTAGACCCAGAGGGGTAGGAAATAAGCTTGTCCCCAATTTGACTGATTCTATTAAGGCGAGTCCTTTTGAGCGTTAGTTTGAAGGACTTAGCGGCTTTGTTGAAGTTTCTCTTTTTTGTTGATATATCAGGATCTTTGCGTGCTCTAGCATCGGCCCAGGCTCGATATGCTTGGTGTTTAAGATATTCAGCTCGTCTACAATCGGCATTATACCATGGCTGTTCTTTGCCACCGGAAGATACGTCTGAGAATGGAATAAAATATTCCATAGTCTGCCGTATAACGTCTTCAATAGCACTAGCACAGTTAGTCGGATCATTAGATGAGAAACATATTCGCCGCCAAGGGTAAGAAGCGAAAAAATGACGCATTTCGTCCCAATCTGCTAAGGAATAACGCCAAATACGCCTAGCTTTCACAGTACTGGGTTCCGGTGGGGAATAGGTAGTTATAGCTTTTACAAGGCAGTGGTCTGAAGAGCCTAAAGGTGATGAAACACAGGTCGAATATCTTTCTGGGTCTGTGGTTAGCAAGAGATCCAGACAATTAGCCGTATGACCGTCAACGTCAGGTATCCGAGTTGCCTCTTTGACAAGTTGAGTAAGACCCAGAGACAGAGCGAGATTGTGAACTTCTTTGCCTGCGTGGTCGGTTTTCAAGTAGGGAAATAGCCAGTCCTGATGACTGGCATTAAAATCCCCTAAAAGAACTAATTGAGCAGATGGAAATTTCTGCTGAACTGAGTCAGCGGTCAGGCTAAGATATTGGAAGAGTCGGGTTGTGCCTTGATCAGGAGTGTGGGAGCGATAGACAACGGCGTATATTATTTTGTCAACACCGATATCAGCGAGAAGCCAAAGAACTGAGAAATCCTTATTGTCAAGGTGGCGAAGACGTTTATAGCAGATCTTGTCAGAAATGTAGACACAGACACCGGCTTTTGCGTGAAAATTATGTTCAAGGACATACCCTGGATAATCAAGGTATGCCGTATCGGAAGGTGGTTTAATCTGCGTTTCAGTAAGAAACAGTAAATGTGGTCTTTCAGTCTCAAGGTGGTGATGGACAGGGTTGAGATTCGAGTGCAATCCACGAATGTTAGTGTGGTGCACTTTAAACGGGAGGAAGTGCAACCGCTGTATAAACTTTCTTTTTCTTTTGGACCTTTTCATATTTTTATATTTAGTGTGAAGTGTGAATAGACAGGGCAATTGGAAGTTGGTCGAGATTTAGTGAGTCGGTAGGTCGCAGCAAACATCAGAAGTATGCTGATGGGGGACTAGCTTGGAGACTGCGGGGACGCCCGTACCCCCCCAGTTATCGCCATCGGGTCCTCCCGTCCGGTCGCCAACCGGCACGATGGAGCAAAACTGGGATTTTTCGAAAGCGGCGGGGCAGCCTTTCGCAGGTGGCTCTCCTACTACTTGGGCCCCCTACAACTAACGGTCGGCCAGCGGTCAACCGTGCTACGGATCCCGCTACCCTCCAAAGCTAGGCACCCGGCACACTAATAATGCCACTTCATAAAACCGTAACTCACTAAACAACTAACCAGACCCAACCCCCGAATGGCTACACCGGAACTCATGCCGGAACACGAAACCGCTTGGCGGCATGTCTCTATCCAGTGGGTGGTTGCGAGCCACGACCGAAGTCTCCCACCAGTTGGTTGCTCATTTGGCACTACCCAGGGTACACGTGTAGGGAATCTGGAGTCAAAGCCTACGGACGCGAGCAACAGTGTACCCCCGATTTGAAAGATTCTTTCGGTGTCTATATATCATGACGCTAAGACCAACAGGAGCGGCACAGCTAGTCTTATATATAAAAATGAATCGCAAAATGTGTCGGTAAGCGCATAACTCGAGAACGGCTGAACCGATTTCGATAATTCTTTTTTAATTATATTCCTTGAAGTACGAGGATGGTTCTTATGCAGAGAAAACGTAAACATGTACCACGGGCGAAGCCGGGGCGGACCGCTAGTTCTTAATATTTTTAGAGAATGTTTATTACGTGTCAATAAACTTTGGGAAATGTTGAAATTACAAATCTATGCCAATTTTCATCAACAGTTTCGTACACTTTTAAACTTCCGCATTTATAACAATAGTAGAATGTCTCGTGATTGTCTATAGTTCTAGAGTACTTTATCAGAATATCCAATCCATACTAATATTATAAATGCGAAAGTAACTCTGTCTGTCTGTCTGTTACTCAATCACGCCTAAACTACTGAACCAATTTGCACGAAATTTGGTATGGAGATATTTTGATACCCGAGAAAGGACATGCTACCTTTTATTGCGAAAAATGTACCACGGGCGAAGCCGGGGCGGACCACTAGTATATTATAACTTACCTTTCAAACAAAACAGTGATCAAGAAAACCTCTCCTAGATCACATTTACTGCACCAGCAACCAACAAAATTTTCAAGTTGCTAAAACAAAGAAATATACCCTGGAATTGTAAGCAATTTATAACGCGGAGCACCTCCGGGGAGTAATTTATAAGGGGTTAAATATTTGATTTTCCGCGAATACCAGGTACAGTGTAATTAGACGGATTCACCTGGAGGCCCGAGTAATTCCTTAATCCGTTGAGTTATTGTACCATCGCTTTGGTTGTAGCCAATTTTTCATTAAAGTTTTTCAACCGCACAATAATTATTTTTAGCAAAACTTAACCCGTCTTCAAATGGTCAAAACTGGAAAAAAATTAAATGGGATCGAAAAAAAAAACAATGGAATTGAGAAAGAAGGAAGTCTTTTTTAAGTCGGTTGAAAAGATTAGAGTTTTCGACTGATGAGCCGATTATGATGATTTTTTTATTTGATAACTTAATAAATATATAAAACAGATGTATTAAATAATTACTTTGTTTAACAAATATAATATTAAATAATTACTTTACAGGCTCGATTTAAGTACTACACTATACTGATGAGAATCAGTGCTCCTAATTAAGAATTAAGATTACAAGGCCAGATTTCTGGTAGAATTAAGGGCGGAACGGTTTATGGTCAGTAAAACACGCGCGATAAATAATGTCTTTAGATACTATGGCTTATATAAAGCATTGTTTTATTGATCGCTTACGCTAATCTTCTTAACTCTCTTAAACTTAATCATACATAATAAAAGTTTCATTAAGATCTGATTGTATTGTTAAATGTCTATTGAAAATTTCTTATTCCCGTACCTTAGACAGCAGTCCATCACTGGGAATCGAAATTTATTTAATGTTAATGACCTTTTTAAAGTAAAAATATAGCTGTAACTCATTACGGTGCATATTAGACTATTCCTCAAAAAGTAACCGTAATGTCAAGTTTGTAAATAAATAGAAATGCTGCTCTAAAAATAAAGATTGACCTCTCAGACATATTCGCTCGTGTGATAACTGGAGGTCTCCTTTAATCGGTTGCGCTAACGATTTATTCCAACCTGAAGGGAATTCAGGGCTGTTGGTTCCATAATAATTAAACAGGGGTGATACCATGATGTTTTAAAGCAGTATTATTTCAAGCGTCGGAAATAGTGGCACTAGAAGACCTATATATAGGTCTTCTAGCGCCTAAAGATATATTAATATATATTATATAGGTATTACTATACCTATATAATATATATTAATATACGCCTATTACTATAATAATATATATTATATAGGTAAAGACCTGTCTTTTAGCTTCATACAGCTATAGCTCTATCATTTTTCCGCACTGTAATTAATACTGCTCTAAGACAGCATAGTGACTCCCTACATGCACACAAACGAAGAAGTATTTCAGCCAGTATTTGAGGAGCATTTCGGCCAGTATTTCACCTATTTCAGTAACAGATTGCAATTAGATCTCTGATTAAAGTTAGGTCGCAAACTCCTCGGTGTATTAAGCACTTAATACAAAGTCTATTTGCGGCTAACTGGACCATTATAACCAACTGAGGCCACACAAAGTTGCAGCCAAACCAAGCTGATAAGTGTTAATTATGATGAAATGAGCGATAAACGACTGTAGACTGTCTGTGCGCCAAGAATAGTTTGCGCAATTTAATGCTGCTAATATTATATGTGATATTTCCTAGACTATTCTTAAATGGTAAAAATAGAATTAGATGCATTCTTGGCGGGAATTGAACTCGTGTCCTAATTGGTGAAATCTTTAAAGACGAAAAATTTCAATCACATCTTTGTTGTCGTTGTCGAATACACACTGTATCGTATCATAAATTTCAAGAATATTTCCGAAAAATAAGCCACATTTTTCACAATATTAACATTGTAGCGATTACTTAGCGATTCTTTTAAAGTGAAACTTTTATTACATCGTCTCAAACTTTTTGGTCTGTGTAGCGCATGTCGCGTGACGGTCGGCTGCCGAGTAGGTATAAAGCAGTGTTCGGAACCGTTCGAATAGTTTCACTTTTACCGTGGTTTCATAAAACCACACAACATTTTTTTACAAAAATATTAAATTATGGGTATTATATTCAAAATATGGGTAAAAATATACCCACAATTTGACTGCATATTAACTTTTAGGCATATTTTTACACACCCAATTCCAAGAATTATAGCACTTTCCACGAACTAAATAAAACAATAAAAGACGAAAACGTTGTAACTAGTAAATGTCGTCACAACATAACTGGAGCTAATACCTCGGAATTCAAACTTGAGACTTGTAGATTGTCAGTTGGGCCCGAGCCAAATGCACTATAGGGACAAATTCGACATTTCTGCCATCAAGGTCAAACGTTTAGTACGCCTTATTTGGCTTCTGTTCTATAAACCCTCTTCACAATGGGCAGCGTTGGCCCAACAAATGATCGTCGATGTTTGCCGCCATTACGGCGAAATTTTTCCAGTATTAGATAAGCCCATTTATCGAGGAAAGTTGTAGGTTATATATCATCACCCTAAGACCAAAAGGAGCGCAGCGAGGTGGGTAAAACCTTGGGGCACAGCTAGTAATCTAATATACCGGTTCTTAAAACAATTTCTACATAGAAGAGGCAAGAAGATTTGATATTATTTTATGGACAATCATCTAAAAGTTTCACTTCCTACTCGTTACTTATACTTATATATTAGCTTTGTATAATACAATTTTCTCGACAACAGTAATGTTTAGGTACTCAACTGATTGTGATTTTTTCCGTAGGGAATATATTCGAATTCAGGGTCTACATTACTATGATTTGCTTTTTTTGTATTACGTACCATACATATTTTATAATATGGTCTACTGTCGACTGTGGCGATGATATTGGATTTCCCGTTGCTAGAAATCATTTTAATTAATTTATTTGAATTCATTGATAAATCTCAAAACAATATAGATTCATGACCCGTATTTACAAACATTTCAGTATTGTATATAAATTAATAAAGTATCAACACTAAACACTCATCCATACAATAAAATCACAAACATCAAACGCACATTTCAAGTATCAAATCCATTCGATCCATAATTCGTTCGGAATACAGTGCTCAATGTCAGCTGTCACTGTTCACATCGTTTATTAAGAGTTTAACAAGCTCAAAACTGTCAATAAGTTGAATGAAAGACGCTGTAATGGCAAAGAGAGCATTCACTTTATCATTTGAGTAGTGAAGTATTTTTAGGGATCCGCACGACAGTGAGCCATATTAATGAATCTGCTGATTATTTATGATTTATCGTTATTAGCTTTGTGTGCTGTAGATAAATGTTTGGGCAAATACATTAAATAATTAATAGCGTATTTATGAAAGTCTTCTAATATTGTTTATGACAGTAATTAAATTTCCTATAGGTAAATAAATACCAGATGTAGATTTTTTGATGATCATATTTTCGTGTATGCTTTAACCTACTGGCTTACTATAATAATATACTGTTTTGGTTTAAGCTCCGTTTGATTATTAACCGTTTGATTAAAAAATTGTCAGAACTTACTCATACATTACCTATAATATAAACTTATGTTTAATCTCAGCAATTATATTATTAAACACACCAAGCGTTTAATTCAATTAAACAGTCCGACAGAGACCATTAATACATAATAGAAATAATATGAGTCCGTATACAGCACCTTGTCGAACACCTACTTCATAATTTGTCCGTAATTCATATGAAAAGCGGTACCTGTTTGTACAGTCTATTCCTAATGGAGCTATAGCAAGGCTTAACATCTACTAATATGTAACACGAATATACATATCTATACTTACTAATAATATTATAAAGTTAACAAAGGTTGTTGTTGGTTTATTTGTTTGTTTGAACGCGCTAATCTCGGGAACTACTGGTACGATTTGAAAAATTTTTTCGGTGTTAGATAGCCCATTTATCGAGGAATGCTATAGGCTATATATCATCTCGCTAAGACCAACAGGAGCGGAGCACTGCGGGTATAACCGCGGGGCACAGCTAATTATTTAATATTTCATTGCGTTAGGTAAACAAGCGCGCGTGTGTATTTACCTAGCATACATTTGAATACATTATCTGAACAAACTTACACGAACTATTGTCGACGGTAAATACCCCCGGCAAATAACTTAATTTTACTTAGCGGAGTAAAGATCACACACGCATAGTTTGTGACTAGTGACGTAGTTTAGTTCAACCTTTAATATACCTCTAACAAACCTCTGAGCACATTACTACATAGTGTAAAACAAAGTCGCTTTCTCTGTCCCTGTATCCCTATGTATGCTTAAATCTTTAAAACGACGCAACGCATTTTGATGCGGTTTTTTTTAATAGATAGAGTGATTCTCGGAGAAGGTTTAAGTATATAATTTATTAGATCATAGACAAAGCGGGCGAAGCCGCGGACGGAAAGCTAGTAAATGTATAAGCAGAAAATTTTACAACAAAATAATTTATCGGTGAAAAGATAACGAATCTCCTTTATTGTATTTTAAAAATGAAATCGAAAAGACATCGCTCCCGTTCATTTATTTATAATTTCCGATAGATTTCTTTGGCGTCGTTCCGCTCTTCCATTTCAATTTTATTCAACGACTTCGCGCCAAAAATTCTTAACCGCCAATTTAGTTTTGAAGGCGAAGAATTTAACTGCATAATTATATGATAGTGCACTATTTTAGTTACTTTTATGTTAAATTAAAAGTGATATTATAATACGATATTTGATTACTTGGACACATTGAAAGTTTCTTTATTTGAGCAACCTTTTTTTTTATTCTGGTGCTAGGCATAATTATTTACTGCATATTATAGTTGATTTGAATGTTTCTACCTATATTTAAGTTATGCCTTTTTGTTTTGTTATCGATTTAATATAGATTAATGGGGCGTTTATAACCCTTTCAACATTTTTTCTGCCAGTTAAACTATGTCATTCTTACATCAAGGTCATGTTTAGCACATCTGAACTACAGACTCTGAACCTATCGTAATGGTCCTTTGATGTCATGTGCTGCAACATGCTTCGTACAACTTTCTATGGATATTTTCTTCCACCAACGTATTGTACCATTTTATTTATCTTTGACCAAGTCGTGCCGTTTGCTAGTTTTAAATACAAATGGTCATATTGTCATGTGTCCTTGCTAATCCGGCAGGCGATTTGTTTGCCTGTCTAGACTATGAGCATGTCTGCTTATCAAATTAAATTCTGTTAGATAACAGTCGTGTTTTTATGAGCCGATTTAATCCTTTGTGGTCATGCTAAGAACAACCTTATCGATTTTAATGGTCCTATTTGTTCATTTACTTGCAGAAGATATTACTACCTTTGGAAGAAGTCGTTTAGTCGGCTCGTTTTAAATACAAATGGTCATAATGTCATGTGTCCTGGCAAATCCGGCAGGCAATTTGTTTGCAGATAGATGGCCAGACTGTCAGCATGTTTGCATTGCCTGAACGTGATTTATGAGCGCTTGTTGATTGCAATGTATCCTTTGTTTTTACGGTAACTATGTTGTTCACTTTGGTTCTGTTAGGGTTTATGGTCTATTCGATGAATGTATCAATGCAAGGAATGATCTTGATGTATTACTTATGTTATGATTACTGTCATTTACTGTATATTTAAGGCAATGCGTATAGGATTGGAGCAGTACATATGTATACAGAGAATTATTAACTTGATCTATTGTTATGTTTTTTTAGAATCAATACAATGGAAAATTTATGACATTTATTGATAATAAGTACGGTTCTTCTTCGTATGCTTGATACACAATAATGGCATGTATACTCTTACACATTTTATAAAATATTTGCCTAATCATATATTTTCTAGTAAGTGACAAAATAGAAATCTTCAAAACATAGCGTAAATAAAATCTATTACCAATACATGTCAAGTGCTACCAATAACAGTGACCGTATTACATAAATTAATTAACTTGTATCATGAATAATTACGTCTTAATTCCCTCACACCTTAGATAATATCCGAATTATATGAGCATTGTGTTTCCAACAATACCTATTATGCTATCAACGGTGATCTAAATTGAAATTTCTATTATATTGGAATATACACTACCGGTTGACCGTTATAATGATGTAGGTTGGACAAGTAGCAAGCAATATAATGAAAAAATACACTTTTTTATTTTGACATGAGTATTTTTGGATTACGAAAAATCGGCATTTTATAGAATTGGTAGAAATATTAACTGATCTGATGCATGATGTAATAAACGCTTTATAAGAGTTGAAATAATAAAAAAATAATAATTTTAGTAAGTTGCATTGAGCGCATAATTAGAATTATTTAAAAGAATTAAGAGTTGAAATAATAAAAAAATAATAATTTTAGTAAGTTGCATTGAGCGCATAATTAGAATTATTTAAAAGAATATAAGATTATCAAAATACAAATGATCTAGGTGGTATATTTTGAAACAGAGTAACTTACTAACTACATTTATTTACCATTAATCCGAAGTAAGTACTCCGAACTTTGATTTCCACTAGTAACAAGTTTCAAAGAATGACAGTAACTTACCATTCAAAGTCAACGTGACTTCACCTTATAAAAGATTAAAATATTTAAATAGCTTTCAACAATCCATTACAAACTGCACTCGCTATTTCTTCCTTCAACTTCAGAAAGGTTAACTTTGGAACAATGCTTTAAAACTATAGCGAAGTTGACGTCACCGATAAGGCTAACGGCGCATTTACACCAAACGAACATAGAGCTAGAGCTAGAGCATTCTTTCGTGATCTTTTAGTGTAACGAAAACTCGTATTCAGCGTTGTTCAGTATTAGAACATTGCATAGAATCTTTTCGAACGCACTTAGAACAACGGAATGTTCTACGCCTGTTTACACGTAAGCCGGTTACTCACGTGCAGGGGCAATATTTGAACAATCTCGGTTGTTTTCTAAATTGCCCCTGCTCGCCTATACACATCACAATTAAGGAGCCAATTAAGGGTGCAATTCCAATATTGCCCCTGCGGCAGATACGTGAGTAGCCGGCATAAGATAATTTGACATAGTGAGGTTAGAGCTTTCGCTCGTTTAATGTGAATGCACCGTTAGAGAGCATTAATTCGACGCCAAAATAAACGGCCATTCCTTACAACGATTTGTCTCCGTCTGTCCGTGTGGCTGAAGAATGTCCACTTAAGAAGTTGAGATTTCAAACAAAACTATTTAAATAAAACCCGATTGTGAAGGGTTGATTGATGCAAAGCGTCATTATGGTCATTAATGCTATTGGAATAGGGTTTATATTTCTCTATTATATTAGTAGAACAATTGAGTTGTTTTAATATTGCCTATTTTATTGGAAGAATAAATAAAATTAATGGTATGCGTGATACTGATTACATAATGCTATCCATTTTCATGTATACTAATATTATTATAAAGCTGAAGAGTTTATTTGTTTGAAAGCGCTAATCTCAGGAACTTCTGGTCCGATTTGAAAAATTCTCTCGATTTTAGATAGCCATTTATCGAGGAATGCTATAGGCTAGGTAGGTATATATCATCACGCTAAGACTAACAGGAGCGGAGACACACAGCCAAACCGCGGGGCGCAGTTAGTGTGGTGATATTTTTATTAATGACCGGTTTTCATTACTAATTTAAAAGCTCACTCATAAATAGCAATTGCTTGAGTATATACCTTACTATGAACTACAGTCTACAATACAACAAAAAATGAATCTAAAAACACACTTTTTCTGATCTAATAGCTTACAAATACATATATTTACAATATAAATTGTATGAAGCATAACTTAATAATAAAATTTCTTTTATTTTTATCCTTCATTCATAATAGTAGAATATTTGCCTGAAAAATATCATAGAAATCATTAAACAACGAAAAACTCTATCGAAGGGCATTTAACTATAATGATCTCATTTTGTCAAGCCTTTGACATAAAGGAGTACAATTATTCGCTATTTTGAATGTTCTTATATTCTGTTTGAAGTTTATCCTGCTCTAACGACTGTAAAACAAAAGAGACGGATGATTTTAATAAAATTAGGTAACGGAAGACAAATGCAAGATTTGGAATCGGCAGTAGATATGAAAGGTTATTTAAATAAATATTTATCTTAATTAATATAAATAAAACAACATGAAAAATTTGTTTGCTAATCGTAAAACTCAAGAACGGCTCAACCAATTCTGAATTTTTTTAAGGCACAAGGTTCTTAAGCTATTCTTAAGCTTAAGAAAAAAAAGTTAAAATCAGCTGTTAATAAAATTGATATTATAGAAGAATATATAAAACGTTTTTCTACCGATATTTATTCAACTCTCTTACTATAAAGATAAAATATATCAATTAATGTTATTATATAAATAATAGTCTCGTTTACTTTTGCTTAGTTAACTCCATTTTGCTCTTCGTGCAGCCGTTGCCAAATTTCTCTTGATCGATTAAGTACTATTTGATTGAGTCGGAGTAAGATTTGATTAATTAATCGCCTTTTGTATAATTTTGCAATTCAATTTAATCATTTTAACTCAGAAAATGTTAACATTACCATCGATGAAAAATAGCCATAGTTTAAGTGAAATAAAACCATAATAATTTGCCTTAAGCGTAGAACTGCCGGAAACTATTAATTATACGTATAGTAATCAATAATTATTATGAATACAAGCAATAATTTTAATGAGCGTATTACAATCTGCTATATTTTATGTTAAAACTAGCGGCCCGCCCCGGCTTCGCCCGTGGTACATATGAAAAATAGATGTTGGCCGATTCTCAGACATACCCGATATGCTTACCAAATTTCAGAGGAATCGGTCAAGCCGTTTCGGAGGAGTATGCAGACTAACATTGTGACACGAGAATTTTATATATAAGAGGCCGATTCTCAGACATACCCGATATGCTTACCAAATTTCAGAGGAATCGGTCAAACCGTTTCGGAGGAGTATGCAGACTAACATTGTGACACGAGAATTTTATATATAAGATTATTAGTAATCGAAAAAATCAATATGTTGCTAGTAAGTATGTTGTAGTAGTTGCATTAATATTGTCTATCTTTAAATGCATTCTTATCAACTTCAAAATCAATACAAAAAGTTCCAGAACGATCTAGAAGCATCTATTTGAATCCATTACATCCATCCATAGTCCATACATAATCATGTACCAGACGTATTTACTACAGGATCCCTCCAATAAAATGGCCGAAACATAAAGGTCTACAATTCTACAGTATATTGCACACTAAATGAATGAATATTTTGACATACGGGTTTTCGGGAGCCATAAATCTGCTATGGTAGAAATTCGCAGGGTAAGCTTGTCCCTGCCCTGCACTGTATCATTTATTTATACGACAAGTACTATATTCCCTTGCTTGTTAGTAAGTTTACCTGACTGCGACTGAGGTTATGTTTTTCGAGTGTATGTATGTATATTTCGTTTGCACGTTCAACTTAAACGGCTTGTCGTTTTTTCCCGATTGCGACAGAATGAGGGTTATGTTTTTCGAGTGTGTGTATGTATGTATATTGCTTTGGCAGATCCAGAAGCCTAAATGGCTTGTCGTATTTTTAAGTGACAATAGCTTCATTTTAGTCGTGAAAGGGACACTGGGTAGATCAAAAGAATAAAAAATAGCGCTAAAAAGCAATTAATAGTAAAACTTACAGCTGGCTTTTTTTAACCGACTTCAAAAAAAGGAGGAGGTTATGTTTCATAATAATAAGTATATAATATAGTTGTTTGCAATTACTATTAGTATAGTAAAATAGTAGTAAATAGTAATCAGTATACTACGTCATTTATGAGTTTGAAAAACAAATTCAACTTCCTAATCATTAGTCTTATAAGACCTAGGTAGTTGTTAGAAATATGCTTCCTCTTAAAAACTGGAATCTCTTAGCAGAGCAATTTACCTTTTTCCAAAAACGTATTTTCTCAATTCTGAAATGCATTTCTTATTTTCCATTACGTATTTATTATCATTTTAAATTTTAAATATTAAATGCGAGTAAATTATGCACTCAGATATAAAATGAAAATTTTAATCATATCGTATTTTATTTACGCATTTACTTTAACTTATAAAATAAAATAATATAAATAACAGATTTCCGGCTGCTGTATATATTATTACTATGTAGTTCTCCGTCCGCGGCTTCGCCCGAGTTGTCTAAAACCTAATAAATTATATACTAAAACCTTCCTCGTGAATCACTCTATCTATTAAAAAAACTGCATCAAAATCCGTTGCGTAGTTTTAAAGATTTAAGCATACATAGGGCCAGAGAAAACAACTTTGTTTTATACTATGTAGTGATATTATGTTTATTGAAGTAATCCTGATAATTAATCTCACAAGGCGTCTAGGAAGGAAACTATAACAATATTTAATCTTCTTTATATATAAAAATGAATCGCAAAATGTGTTGGTAAGCGCATAACTCGAGAACGGCTGAAGCGATTTCGATAATTCTTTTTTTATTATATTCCTTGAAGTACGAAGATGATTCTTATGTAGAGAAAACGTAAACATGTACCACGGGCGAAGCCGGGGCGGACCGCTAGTACTCTATAATATAAAAAATTTGCCTTAGTGAATAGATTGTATGTTCCCTTTTAGTTTGTACAATGTACATGATAAACATGAATGATTATATCAAAATATGATTCATTGTTTCAGATTTTATTTTGAACACCATAAAAAAAATCTCTGCCATGTTTTATTTACTTGATTATCCTTTTAATTTTAATTCTGATTCTTGTTCAAATTGACTACTACATTTCCTCAATAATTTGTTGACACTCCAACCAAAAAACAATTTTTTGCACAGCGTACTTTAATGTCAAAAATAAAAGCCGTGCTGAAACGTATTCTACAGGGGACCCCAAAAACACGATTCATTAGATAAAAAGCTCCACAAAGCGGGACGCGTACAACAAACGTCACTTATTTCTTTTGTTGCAGACCTTACTCAGCGCAACATAAACCCCCTTTTTATTGAAATAGGGTCCTTTTATGCTGACGTTACAGTAAAGATTTATTGAATACACACGATGTGATGATTTTTAAAGCTTGTATCTGTATCGATTTTATTTGTGTTTAGTGTTTTTCTTTTGAAAATGAGAGAATGTATATTGTAGCAATATCATCCGATACCTCCAAGTTCTGTGTTATTTTCCTGTCTTTCTTTCTTATTTTAATGGGAAGAAAGAATACAAAGTCAATATACATGACATAGAACCTTTTTAATCTAGAGCTTTTTTCACTACTAAGATTTAGTAGATTTTATTTTTTCTGTCTGTTTGTGGCGACTAAATTATCTGCAACGACTCGACTGATTCTTATGTAACTTTAACTACCGATAGTTTATTTTATTACGACATTTATATTTAACTCTGACAAAATCACTGCTTTCAGTTAGTAATTACTTAATAATAATTCGATACAATCGTACGTAATATATAAAAATGAAACCCGTTTCGCGTTGTCACGGCATCACGTGTGAACGGCTGAACCGATTTCGATAATTATTTTTTTATTATATTCCTTGAAGTACGAGGATGGTTTTTATGTAGAGAAACCGTAGCTAAATATGTACCACGGGCGAAGCCGGGGCGGACCGCTAGTATTAAATAAATGTTTATAAGTAAAAATATAATACGTTAAAACCTGCTAAGTTCAATTAACAGTTTTTAAAAATAGATAGTATTGTATTTAACGACAAAAGTCAATTTGTGCGGGCGGTCGTCTCGCATCGCCGGTCCCATCGTCGGCAGTTCATTCATTCCGTATATACAAAGGTACATAGTCCTTTACATACATACATAGTCCTTTGAAATATTGTATACTGGTTTCGACCTATGTCGAGTAATTATAGTCGAACATTATTGTTAACATAAAGAAAATTTAATAAAGAAATAAATAAAAACACGTTTTATATACAGATATGATAAATAAATAAAACCAATTTTTAAATTTGTATATGAGCTTGTATCCTATCGGTACCATTCTACTAACACAATATACTATAGAGCCGAACTTACATTAACATTTTTAGTAGGTATATCATTGTGTTTGATTTTACGCGAGTCGAGTATTAATTATTATGACTATTTAGAAATTAAAGATTCTAAAAAAAAAAACATTTTCATTTATGAATCTAAGAAACATTGCAAATTTCGATTTGGATATATCCTCTACATTATGTTGTTACCAATTATAATAATTCCTACCTTCAAAGAAATATCGTCACTATAATTTAAAAAACGCAAGAAAGACACGTATTTTTTTTTACGCTTCAATAGGGAAGCGCTTGGCCACGATCTCGCCTGATGGTAAGCTGAGATGTGGCCTAAGATGGAGCGCGCTTCCCTAGAATGTACCTGTTCACTCTCCTCTTGAATATTATTAACAGCATAATAGTATTAACATCAGTAGGAACACAAAAATCAATAACTGTCACAATTGCTTTAATTGCTCCATAAAAAACCACAAATCCCTTACTTTCCTCAATAATGAAATCCTTCTTTTATCCCAGACGTCACAATAATACGAGTTTTCGAATAATAATAGGAAAAACCTCAGATATCCATCATCTTTTGTGAGCGGGTGACATATTATTTGGATTGCAATTCTCCCATGCTTTTGGAAAAATCCATTGTTCGATTTCGGGGTTCACAAATACTGTGACGAATTATCTTGTTCTTTAGAAAGCTTTAATTTTTACATTTCTTTCAAATTTTTAAACCGGCTCTTTTTCTAAGAACTGCTTTCCGAACCGGTGGTAAATGGTAAAACTATGTAATGACGATTCAAAAGTGCTTGTAAAAGAAATCTGTTTGAATAAATTAAATGTTTTAGTTAATTGAGTTTGAAATATGTATACTTTCTTGTCCTAAAAGGTATTGGAATTTGACACGAAATATTATAGTCTACACGTAGCTTCCTTTTAAATATTGTTATATTAAATTGTATTTGGTGTGTATAAAACACTTTCTTCTATATATATATAATAATTAAATATAATTCTAGATAGAGTTTCACTTACATACCTATTATAACCCAAAAAAATATAGCCTGTATTGCTAAGTAAATACAAAGCATTCTATTTGTAAAATAATTGATCAACGAATTAAAAAACTTGGTCCCGCTCTTTCATATTAATCTATACAAACATACAAAAATATTACTCTACATATATAGAGTATCTATCTATGAAATAAAATATGTACCTGTAGTTTAAAACTTCGTGGCAGCAGCAACAGCATCTTGAAAGTGTTGTGCGATAAGGTCTCGGGATAAGGTAGATTCGCCTATTTTAGAACATTTCCGTAAAGTTCTAATACCTAATATATCATAATTAGTTTTGTGTTTTTTTTATTTTTATGTTCTTGATTAATGTTAATTGTTAATTAATAAATATCTTTTATCAACTGAAAATTAATATAATTCATAATTAAATTAAGTACTATTGACTAGAATGAAATTATGTATTGTTACTAACATAGGTACCTATAAGAATATTGTTACTAACAAGTGGACCAATGATGTTACATTAAATAAATGAATTATTATTTAATATAAATTCGATAAGTGTGTTCTAAATTGAGTACGCAAACTAAATAAATTAATAAAAATATTGCAATATCATGATTTATGAAAAACCTTGATTACCAAACATCAGCAAATAAACGCTATCAAGCTCCATTTTGTGGAAAAATCAGGCTTTTTCCAATAAATGTTTGACTTATTTTATTAGCTTCATTTATCGGGAACTCGTTTATGACGGGTTTATTGCAGGTTTTAATTTATAACCTATTGGTTGTGTGAAATTCACTTTTTTGGCCATTTTTACATGGGCTATAATGGTCATTTTCTGAAGAATATTTTTCATAATACCTAATTCAATAAACAATATTTTTATTGAAGTAAAACTTCTTTATCGGGGTTGGAAAAAAATTTTGTGTAACATTTTTTCGTTACGCGTGATATTTTTCCGTTACGCGCCATCTATTTCTTATCCCTACCACGCGTGATACGACGTATTTCTATAAAGTTGCATATAGTAGATTATTTTTTGAAAAATGAGGTCATAAAAAAGTTTCACTTCTTACGTGTGTACACACGCACACATTTTTGCCTAATATTAGGTCTTTTTGAACGAACAGTGTATTTGAGATTTTAGAACAATACCACAGAATTCTTAATAGTAGCTAACGCTAACAATACTTAATGTTGATATTTATTTTTCTAATATAAAATGGTAGAAATATACCATTACCATTCCCAGAAATAAGACAATTAAGAAAAAATTCAATGACAATAAATAACCATAATATTCTATCTCATGAAGAATCTACATTGATATTTCAGATTCCAATTCTTCTTATTTCTCTTAATCCTACAAAATTGAAAAGACGTTCAATTTAATATAATATAACAAAATGACTGTAACATCGTCCAATAACTAAAGTAAACAGAATTCAAATTTAAATCCATTTAACGTTGAATTCCGGGATCGCAAACAAGTGAAGATAAAACTTTTTTATTAATTACTGGTCTTCCGCCAGTGTACTGATTCCAATTGAAATTCGCTCGAAGAAAGAATGGCTCGGAAGTTTTTGTTACAGGGACGGATTCTGTAGAAAAGAAACTTTAATTTAAATGTAAGAGAATAGTGTTAAAAATTAGACTTAAAACATAACATCTCTATTTGTCATGAGTTCAAAATTATACTTAGCTTAAATCTGAGGATAATTTTGCAGTAACAGCCAACCAATTTTATTAAGAAAGCAAATAAATGAAATTGTAATTAAAATATTAAATGCAATTTTTATAATTCTAAAAAAAGATATTAGAAAAAATTAATCGTAGAGCTGAATTCGAACACGCGCCTTTCTCTTTGCCGTAGCGATCAAATCAAACAATTAGTCATAATAAAAAAACATACCTTCCTTTACTTTGCGATTTAAATACCTACCTTTTTTCTTCTCAATACCTCCCTGTCCCGTCCCTTTGTCTTATTTTTCATATCTTCTTTTCAAAGTTGACTTAGCATAGACATTGAATATATGTAGATCATTTAATTAATTACTTACAAGTCGAGAAAACTCTCAAATGATTAAAAATATATCTTTTATTTTCTTTCCTTTGTCTCTAGTGGCTTTGTAGCATTTATGACGTCAAATATTATTTTAAATCGTGATTCCCTTTTTTCATTTTTAGATTATCAGGTGGAGGAAAAGATGGAATCGACAAATTTGTAATAAAACAGGTAATATTTATTTCAAAAATTCCTGATAAGAGTGTGAAAGTTATTCGTGTGTGAAGGATTATCTATTCTTATAATAAAAATCAAAAGAGTATGTTTGAACGCTCTCATCTCAGTAACTAATGGACCAGTTTCAATTATTTCACTGTACGTGATGCCTGAGATCTATGTCTGTAGCAAGACAAGTAATTTTAAATTAACAATCAATTAAAATAATACTTTAATCGGTTCAACTATTTCAGAGCTATGATGACAGGAACACATGCTCGAAAAATCATTTTATAGGTACTCAAGATATTTATGTACTACTAGCGGTCCGCCCCGGCTTCGCCCGTGGTACATATTTACGTTTTCTCTACATAAAAACCATCCTCGTACTTCAAGGAATATAATAAAAAAAGAATTATCGAAATCGGTTCAGTTGTTCTCGAGTTATGCGCTTACCAACACATTTTGCGATTCATTTTTATATATAAGATTTTCGGCTCTAGACTATGTGTTATTTCGTTTTAATATAAAAGTATCTACATAGAATTTCAACAAGATACAACACACCTAATAAATATCTATACATCAATCCTAATAAACTTTCACACTAAAAGTATTAATTTTATTTAAAGTTATTTTACTTTGAAACAATAAAAGTGCTACGCGTGTAGAAAACACTAGAACAATTAGTGGTATTCCATTAAAGTAACATATTGTTTATCAATCTTAATTACCTGAAACTAGACGTGTTGGCACGTGTAAACAATTTATTTGTAAACTAGTTATGGCTTGCGGCTCTCCTTGAGTGTACTTTACGTTATCGCATAGCATAAATATTTTCTCTACTATTTTACAAATCTAATACGACGCGGTTGGCGCAGTGGTAAAGTAACTGCCTACTGAGCCGACGGTCCCGGGTTCGATCCCCGGTCAGGGCAAATATTTGTGTGATGAACTCAATTATTTGTTCTTGGGTCTGGGTGTTATTATCTATATAATATGTATTTATTAAATATTATATTTATCGTCGCCTAGTACCCACAACACAAGCCTTAATTGAGCTTACTGTGGGACCAGGTCGATTTGTGTAATAATGTCCTATAATATTTATTTATTTATTTATTTAATAAAGTATTTTTTAACAACAAGTGTAATGGCTATGTCCTCTAAGTGTACAAAATTCATCGATATGGGTTCAATAGTTTAGATTAATAAATGTGTTCTAAACTAATACACATCTTGAAAAATGTGTTCTACCGTTTCGGAGATTAGACGGAAAACATATAATGGCTTTAATTTTCATCATAGATAAGAACTTAATACTGCTCTTTCAAACTCTTGAGAAGCTTAGCAGTTACAAACATAACGCACAAACATACAAAATATAAAAAGTAAAATTTATCTTTTACCTTCGTATTTATGAAGATAATAATAAAACCACGAGTCTTCACCGGACTGCAACAACGTAAAAAACGAGCTAAAAATACCCCTCTTTTAAATTATTAACCCTCAAAAACCCACAGACAAATAATAAAAACTCAAGTCCGCGATTATTATTTTTAATCATTTTCAATTCCCTAAAACAATTTTAATTAGGAAAGTGCTAGAACCTACGTAGAAGTTGTTATAATTACAGAGAAGATTGCGACATTATTAAAACTTTTGCCAGGAGTTTTATAATTAGAAAAAACTGATCCCTCCGTAAAAGTTGCAATGATTTATTTCATTCCCGATTTATCGCGGGAATAAATGCATCGTAAGATAATGCCAATTATTAAGTAGGTATTTGTTTATCATTTTGTTTTTATATTTACCTAATAAATTATATATTAAAACCTTCCTCTTGAATCACTCTATCTATTAAAAAAACCGCATCAAAAACCGTTGCGCAGTTTAAAAGATTTAAGCTACAAATGGACATAGGGACAGAGAAAGCGACTTTGTTTTATACTATGTAGTTATGTACCTACAGATACTGAAACTGTACATAATTTTAAATACTTATAAGTAGTTAAATATTTTCGACATCTATCTTACTAATATTATAAATGCGAAAGTGACGATGGACGGATGTTTGTTACTTTTTCACGCAAATACTACTGAACCGATTACAATGAAATTTGGTATGCAGGTAGCTGAACACCCAGAATAAGAGATAGGCTACTTTTTATCCCGGAAATTCCACAGGAACGGTTACTATACGAGTTTTGTTTTTAAACGCGGGCGAAGCCGCGGGCTGAAATAGTTAAATATTAAATCTCGTGTCAAGGTGTATGTTAACAAACTCCATTGAAACGGCTTGACCGATTTTTATGAAGTTTTTCGTATATATTCGCTAAGTCTAAGAATAGGTCATAAACTATTTTTTATAACCCCTAAATGGCAAGGGTGTCATAACAGAACAACGTTTGCTGAGTCAGATAGTAATATAATAAAAGCCTCTATAGGGTTATAAGAGCAATCGTCCGCCATTTTGAATTTAGAGTGACGATATGTGGCCTATTAACAGATGTAAAATAGTTGTAATAACTACTACTTTGTCTAATTATGATAAATGTTCTAGAAATTTCGCAGAGCAGGTATTAATAATTATAGTAAACATATTCTGTCCAGTATCACCTAGTAAAGTGTTTAATTATTATTAATTTTATAATAATACAAATTACAATCGGATACAAATCACATGAACCAATGTTCAGCCGTTCTTGAGTTATAAGTGGTACAACTAACACGACATTCCTTAAAGATAGAGATAAATGAAAAAAAATGAAAAAATATTTATTTGGACCCATATTATAAAAAATTTTACATACATGAGACACGACAATCGCCTAAACTAGGTACTAGACCTGTGCTATAGGCGATCGACGCTTTCCACTCCTATGACACAGTGCCATTATAACGTGAGTAAAAACGTAAACATATAAATAGATACTCTCTCAACTATAAATATGTCATAATTGTAAATACACACTTTACCTACTTTTAAAACATAAATTTAAAAAGAGCGTGGTGTCAGAAGTGAAACTTTTTTGACAAGCTTCAAAGATATCAAAATCGTCGCCTTACTCTATAACGTGACGGTATTGCCATGACGCGACTATTAAATATTACTGTCAACGCGCCGCAAGATTCACATCAAAAAAACCTCACTTCAAGCACTACTGAAAATTACAAAAAATATGAATTCCCAAACAGCGCACTCGTTCCAACTTCAACCAGATCACAAACAAGCATATTCTGCTTAAGTAATTACTGTTCTTAATATCTAAAAGCCAATGGTCATTCAGTATTCAAAATAAATTATTTAACATTTCCAGAGGCGGTCTATTTTTGCATAACGGCGGCTTTGTTTCCAATTTATAAGTGCTCTTATAGACGATGAGGGTTTTTCGTGTCTCTGTTATTAAACAGGCCTGTAAATCTGTAAATCTACGCTAATTTTATTAGTAGGATTGTCTGTTTGTATAGTTTGATTAAGGGCCGATTTTTCAATGCTTGGATAAAACTTATTCGTCGAATAATGTATAAAACTACCATTTTAAAAACATATTCTAATTGCCCGTATTTGACAGTTTTGGTGACATTTTAATATTATCGTGTAATACTTTATTAGACGGATAAGTTTTATCCAAACATTGAAAAATCGGCCCTAAACGTCATTAGCGGTTGTCTTTATAGATGTGGAGAAAATGTTAACTCAATTTTTAGGGTTCCGTAACTAAAGGGTAAAACAGGACCCTATTATTAAGACTTCGTTGTCTGTCTGTTTCCAGGCTATATCTAGAAAGCTGAAATTTTCACTAATGATGTATTTCCGTTGCCGCTATAATAACAAATACTAAAAATTAAAAGAAAAAAATATTAATAGTACGCGAGTCCGACTCGCACTTGGCCGGTTTTTTATAGATAGAGAAGATAGACTCTGTTAGGAGTATTACCTAACAGGAGTAAAGGATAACTAATTTTTTAATACAGTTGTTTTGCTGAAAATTTATTTTGCCTTTTCAAAGCAAGCCCTTTAGGACGAAAATACTAGTTACGCTAGAAATCTATACCTACTAATATTATAAAGCTGAAGAGTTTGTTTGTTGGTTTGTTTGAACGCGCTAATCTCGGGAACTACTGGTCCGATTTGAAAAATTCTTTCGGTGTTAGATAGCTCATTTATCGAGGAAGGCTATAGCTATCATCACGCTACGACCAACAGGAGTGGAGCCACGGGGGTGAAACCGCGCGGAGCAGCTAGTAAATAATATACTTACAATTTTTTACACGAAACTACCTACTACTTTTCTTTCTATCTCTATTATTTCTATTTTTTTTTCTATCTTATACGATTTTAAATTATTCACCAATTCTACTTATTATAACAGTTCAACACACGAACCAGGGCATACATCTTGTATATTAATACGAAGATTATCTGCAATCGAGATATTCTGCATCTGAGGAGCATAACGTTGAAACCACTCGAACTAATACCGCTAAATATTATATTAATATTCCAGAATGTTCTACATATTATATTCTAAACATTATCGTTATACTAAATCTGTTTACAAGTACATCTTAGCTAATACCTAGGTGATTCTGTAAGCCCTAATGAACATCTGATCTTAATCTAATATATATTATAAAGGCGAAAGTTTGTAAGGATGTATGGATGTATGGATGTATGGATGTGTGGATGTTTGTTACTCTTTCACGTAAAAACTACTTAACCGATTACAATGAAATTTAGCACACATATAGAGGGTAACTTGGATTAACACATAGGATAGGTTTTATCCCGGAAATCCCACGGGAACGGGAACTATGCGGGTATTCCTTTGAAAACGCGGGCGAAGCCGCGGGCGGAAATCTAGTATGTACTAAATGAATTGAATATGGTTGATTTATTTTCACAAAAAAGTGTGTGCCGACACGTGTCAGAAGTGAAACTTCTTTGGCAAGATTCAGTTATCAAAATCGACGCCTTACTCCATAACGTGACGGTATTGCCATGACGCGACCATGAAATTTTACTCTCAACGCGCCTAAAGAAGTTTCACTTAAAAAATTGGACCTATTTTGAAAATAAGGATAGCTTATAATATAAACTAATTTTCGTTAAGTTTTTAATAAAAAGCAAGTGTTATTTATTTTTTCTCCTAAAGTTTCTTTTTTCTCAGACTGACATGCTATCAAAAATTTATATTAAAGTAGGTACACATGTCTCTTTCATGAACGAATTTTTTTCGTCTTACTCTACTTTCGACGAACACATCTAAACTTATTTTATTCCGTTAGAAATTTTACTTTTTAGAAACCTTCTTCTTTCGAACCATAATGTGTTTGTTTTATTTCGGATGAACTTTTAAATTGTTACAATTGTATGCTTCGTACATGTAACACGCAATCATCTTATGACTAACTTCACTACCCATTTCACTTTCTTAAAAGAAAAAATAACAAGATTTACATTTCATGGAAATACCCTATGGGACTAATTTAATCAGTAGAGTATGCTGAATGCTCCACATATAATAAAGATGGACACAGCAAACTAATTGTACTAAAAAAACATAAAACTTTCCAGTATTTCGCTTCCTTTAACAGCCACATAAACAACGATTCTTTCAATAAATAAACCTTACAATCCGAATCATTTAAAATACCTTCAAACGATCGGTTGATTTGGACAAAACGTCGCAAAAATCCAGATCCGACTGAGTCTTACCCGGCTTAAATATAACGATACAGAATAATGAGCCCTGTTGCCCGGGTCACCGGTCATACGGGTTAGTGTACACCAGTGTGTGCTATACTATGCGAAGCTATAAAATTTGATTGCTGTAAACTCATAGTAATAGATAGATTTATTATGCGATGTGAATGCTATATTCTTAGAATAGTTGCTGGTTTCGGTATAGTACTAACACACACACAAATAAAACCTATGCTATGTGAAGCTTTAAAGTAGATTACGATATTCTTAGGATAGTAACAGGGATTGTTATAGTACTATCACACAGAAATACCACAACATAAGTTCTATTTTTTTGTTTCGAATTCATGAAATTTTTGTCGTAGTAGAGGTAAATCTATCTATTCTCTACACTGTATTAGCTGTTGACTGGTGTTTCTTGTTTATGTAGATTTAAATATGTAATGAAATTCTGTATGCAGCCTCTGAATCCTTATAATCAACGCCATCATCCAAATGCCGGCAACGCAACCACAATACTTCAGAGTCTGTGGTTGTTCATGGGCAGCGCCAATCATCGCTTTCTGTACGTTGACGCGCAAGACGCCGCCTTATACATAAAAAAATGAATTTAAACTTTTCAAGTAATTAAGCCATTTGATTAAATAAACGAAAAACCTTGCCAATAGTTCAGTTCATTCCCAGCGTTTAAAATATCTGTAATATTAGCCGCAGACTGTCTTTGATTCTCTCTTTAATGCATTTATGTGTTCACTAGAAGTCTCCAACTCTAAATAATAGAATAGTCAACAAAAAAGCTACAATAAACTCCACTCAAAACATATTACCCAACATCTCAAGCGGTTACAAAGCCATTTATCGCATTAGCCGATCCCATCAGTGGATAAAGCCCTTACGGTCAAAATGAATGACCGTGGGCCAAATAAATCTGGATTAGACTAAGTGCATGAGATACCGCCACATCTTTACTAATGACTACAGTTCACTGTGTGGACGTTGAAAAATATAACCGGGTGATTTTAACCGGGTATTTTTAAAATGGCCAACTCGTATTTTTTATGTCAAGATGTAGATGTAGATATACGCATACACGCATAAAACAGGTGTCGAAAAATATATCCGGGTGGTTTAATACCAGTATTTTTTTTAATTCTCGTGTCACAATGTTAGTCTGCATACTCCTCCGAAACGGGTGGACCGATTCTCATGAAATTTTCTGTGCATATCGGGTAAGTCTGAGAATCGGCCAACATCTATTTTTCATATGTACCACGGGCGAAGCCGGGGCGGGCCGCTAGTCTTTCTGTAAAGATAACGCATAAAACACACATTAACTTGCAAAATATATCCGGATGATTTCACAAACAACTTTTAAAAATGGTGCCATGTCACATGTACAAAGAAACTTCTGAAAATGTACGTAAAGGAAAGATTAAAAAAATGGAACGTAATCATAGTTTCATTCATTTAAATTGTGATATATTTCAATAATAAATAAGGAAATTATTCACAAATTTTTAACATTAAAAAAAATTTACAGACATACGAATGGTTTCCAAAAATGGCGACTCGTTCTGAAACTTTTACACAGGAAAATAACGCTCACACTTAGATAAAAACGTTTAAAAATATACCCGGGTGCTTTAATAAATAATATGAACATATTTATTCACTAATTTAGCCAATAAAACAAAATAAAAAAAGACGTGTGGCACTCGGGGACTGCCGCGGTAAAGCTATTGCATGCTATGCCTTCAAGCCACACCTCCGTGCCCGTCGGAGTGGGGAGCGTGAGGTTTTTCGTTACGCAATTTCTGGATTCGGTCCCCGCGCTCAAGGCCCGCGATAGAAGCTATGCAATAGCTTAAAAATAAAGTTTTCATACACTCAATATAAACTTATCTTAATAATTTATTACTCGTACAGGAATTCATAAACTCGTAAACAAGTTAAACCGTTCGGAAATCCTTCAATATTCTCGCTTTTATCTATCCACAGGGATTTCTGAACTTAAGATTTTACCTTAATGTTCTTGAAGCGTTTACAATGAACGGTATATGTTTTACAGGTTAAGCGACGGATGGCGCGGTCAGTGTGTTGATGGGTGATCGGCGAAACTTACAAGACGTATGAAAAAAAATTCAGGATTATCATCAACACGATCCAGATGGGAATAAAAATAAAAATATAGCTTTGGTCACAGAAAGCTATTATTCCCGAGATTCATAGCTTTTGAATGTATTTTTTTCCATCAATTAAGTAATTAGATATTAAACCTTTTTTAATAAACAAAATAAATAAAAATATTGAGTTTATTTACCAAAATCATCAAATCCTTATATGTAACACATTTCATGTAGATGTAAAAGTAATTCTTCTCTTTCTTACGAATAATTATTTTAATCAAAAGTACTAAACAAATCCTATCCTATCCTATCCTATCCTACTAATATTATAAATACGAAAGTTTGTGAGGATGTTTGATACTTTTTCACGCAAATACCGATCCGATTACAATGAAATTTAGCACACATATAGAGGGTATTTTGGATTTACACATAGGATAGGTTTTATCCCGGAAATCCAACGGGAACGGGAACTATGCGAGTTTTTGTTTAAAAACGCGGGTGAAGCCGCGGGCGGAAAGCTAGTATACTATAATAACAATTATTTTTAACAGTATTTATTTGTAAATGATACAAACTTGTTGCTAAAATAACCGAGTTAATAATCAGCGAAAACATTAAAACGGGGTAAATTATAGAACATTAATATTACGTGTATTACCTAAGTTGAAACATCGAAGTTATTACAGGTAATTGGGACAAAGTACTGGGTAACGTTATGTAACGTACACAGCTAGTGATGTGTGGTGTCGATGAATTTATTATCGATAATTTGTTTAATTAATATCAAAATTAATGGAAAGTTACATTGTAGAACAATAATATTCGATCTAACATTTTAATCAAAAACGTGGGTACAAAGCAGCTTATTGGTACCTGTTTGTCTTTTGCTCTTATTAAATAAAGTTTACCGTTAAATAAATAAAAATATTAACCTAATGAAATACGGTAGGTACTTATCCAAAAACAACGCAATGCTTCACTGAAAATTTATTCCAACACAAATTTCATTCCCTATTTGCTATTATACAGTTTAAAGGTAGTATGTATCGATAAAATCTGCGCACATCACTAAAATCCTTCACATATCCCTAAAGTTTAACAAGTTGGGTGTTACAAGGGTCGAAGTTTGTTACCTTGCTCCACAAAAAATGGTTAAATTTTGATAATTTGTCACTGCCTACTTCATTACATTTCAACATATGGTTTATTAATATTAAAGGTGTGCTCTTTACATATTTTAAACATTCATCTTATATATAAAAATGAATCGCAAAATGTGTTGGTAAGCGCATAACTCGAGAACGGGTGGACCGATTTCGATAATTCTTTTTTTATTATATTCCTTGAAGTACGAGGATGGTTTTTATGTAGAGAAAACGTAAATATGTACCACGGGCGAAGCCCGCTAGTTACCGCTAGTTTAATATAAAAAGGTAAATCCCGATATTTATTGTTTAAATTGACTAAAAACATTTATAGTTAGTTTTTATAGTTTCTATAACGGTGCATTTGCATCAAACGGACATAGAGCTAGAGCTAGAGTAAGAGAATTATTTCGTAATCTTTAGTCTAAACAAAAACTCGCATTCAGTGTTATTCAGTATTAGAACATTGCGTAGAATCTTTTCGAACGCTCTAAGAACAACGATAGAATCTATGATATTTATATAAAAAAGCTAGATACCTTACCCGCTCTCTATTTTGGCAAGAAAAAACTCAGCTAAGTGCCCGAGTTTCACTTAGTCACGCACCATTCAGCGTCGTGGCTGGACGTTCTTTTTATATTTTAATCGGCAGTTGTTATTACGAAGTACATGAGTGAGACATGTATTGTCTCGTGCGTGTGAGTGAAAGAGAGAACAACTGTATTGGTGATAATGCGTTAGTAAGTAGGTATGTATTAATTACGCTGTTTTTTAGTGCAATGATGTTGGCGTATGCCGCGTCTACTAGTATAATAGAGTCATTGGATAGAATGCTCTACGCCTATTCACACTAAAAGAATTTGACATAGTGCGGTTAGTATAAGCATTCGCTCGTTTGATGTAAATGCACTGTAAGATATTATACATTAATAATTAATCCAGAATACAAAATAAAAAATTGTGTATAAATATAGTGAATCAATATTGATGAATGATGACTATCACAATACAATTAATATGGTCCTTTTCTATAGATTGTATGTACTTCTGTTTGTAATGAACACAAACAATCTAAATATATACATTAATAAATTATCATATGTTTTCATCAAGATAACAGAGACGAATAAAATCGATGCACGCTTGCTTATTAAAAATAATATAGTTTATGACTAATAAGTTCATTTTTCATCAATTATACAATTAAATTAAATTAATAAATTTATTTATATAAACTAAAAATACATATTAAAAATCATTTCAAATGTAAAAATATGCACTAAAAACAATGCTATATGCAAGTTTATGATTTTCTCATCCTTAATTTCAACCTGGATTGAACACGCATTCCTCACAGACACAAAGCTAGACACTAACCACTAAACAAAAACCATTATTGAGACGAATTACCTACTAATAAATCAACTCTACACCACCAATAAAAACTGAAACAACCCCAATATCAGTTCATAGTTTTTCTCGATTAAGAAAAACCTCGAAAAGAAAAATAAAAACTTCGCCAAAACATTTAACATAGATAATTCGTTACACGCAAACATTGGTTTTAATGCGATTCTAATTTGCCATCGATAAGCTTTCTTTTATTACAGTTCTGAAACTAAATAAACAGATAAAAAATGTTCGAATTCAAACATTTATTTATTCGACTATTTAAAAAGTAATTTTTAATCGTTAAATTCTGCAATTAGGTAGTAAATTTTCTAAGAGTTTAATTTCTAAAAATACTTATTCAGAAATATAGTAAATAAATAACTTATTTCAGACATATCTTGCAACGCCATCTAGTTAAAAATCTATACATTGCACTAAATACTAAGTCTATGAAACCTAGACTACGTCAGTATCGGAATTCGTGACCTATTTTTCACTAATAAATAACATTCAACTGCCTTCTGAATACAAATGTAACGTATATATTGCAGTTTCTTACACATTTAAAAATAATTCGACGCCTAAAATTTACAATTATGAAAATGTTTATCCGTCTTTCTAGTAATTTACCAAACAGCTCTACCAATTTTTGTACGTAAGTAGCAGCTACGGACATTTGATAGAGAATTGATTCCACTTATTTATTACATAATATATTATAATGCAGAAGAAGTTATGGTTCTTAAATATTTAAATGAATAAATATTATTTAATTTTATTACAATTACCTATAACTAAACAACGGTTTGACACATTTTTAATTATCATAATAATATATTATCACATTAAAAATACCACACCTTACAAAATAATATTTTTCTAACAAAAACACAAAATGCGTCAGAGAATGTCGTGATAACCGGAGACGATACGGGACGTATACGGGTACGACACGATAACGATAAATAATTACAGCCTTAGGAAGTTTACCTTACGATATAATTAAGGAAACTGTTTAATTTATACATGCGTTCCGTTTTACTGAAGTACTTAAATATGTTTAAAATTTACACTAAGTATCTATACCTACTTAATATTATAAAGCTGAAGAGTTTGTTTGTTTGAAAGCGCTTATGTCGGGAACTACTGATCAAATTCGAAAAATTCTTTCGGTGTTAGATAGCCCCTTTATCGAGGAAGGCTATAGGCTCTATAGTACATAATATCATCACGCTAAGACCAACAGGAGCTGAGCACATAGGGTAAAACCGCGGAGCGCAGCGAGTATAAAATAAAAAATGTTGTGTATTTTTTTATTATCAAACTCCAGTGGAGACGGATCTTACTAAATAAAAGCATTAAAATTCGTATAGCCGATTTTGAATTATAAGTAGTATAACTAACACGGCTTCCATAACTACGTCATTAAATAGTAATAACACCAAAGTATATAGATAGTTGAAAAAATAAATCACTATTTATTCGTACTGCAGTGTTAAAGATTTCATAATTTGAAAAGAGACATCTGCATTACAAAAAGAGCATTCATCACTCTTTTGAAAAAGAATTACCAAGTCGCAATTTTAAAAACAGAATAGCGAAGCGTTTGAAAAAAGAATTAGCAAACCGTTGCTTCGAAGAAAGAATTTTTAGGTAGACGGAGGTTTTAAATTTAGAATTATTTAAAATTTAAAAAAAGAATTTGCGGGTCACGGTTAAGGAGGGAAAATGTAAGGTAGGATTTCAATTTGTCGACCGTTTTTTCAGTTTTGTTGCGAAAATTCCTTTCTCTTGCTTGCATTATGAGTTTTACCCAATACTTTTCAAATAAAATACTTATAAAGATTTGGAATATTCATTATTTTCCCACGTATTTATTGGAATATATCATAATGTTTCAAGCGGACATTATAAAAAAGTACTAATTAAATAAATAAATAAAAATAATAAAGAGTTTATTTACACTACAGTACAGTAAAATCAAAATAAAACATCTGCATATAAAAAATACTGACTCGACTCTACAACTACTACGACGACTCTACAATACATACATTGTACTGAATATTAACAGTTATTTCGTATTAACAGTTAGTTAATCTTAAGAAAATATTGCAGAAATCAACAATCGAACTAAACCAATTCTCTATACTCTATACAAAGCAGAAGATCATTATCTCTATAAAGTTATTGGTTAGTTTCGTCCAATAATACATTCCTATTTCAGTTCCCAATAGTATTGCCACAAAGAGCTAACAAAGTTCTAGGAATCCTAGGAATTCTAGGATAGAATTACTCCTTCCCTCTCCTGTAATTTGCACTTACGTTCGTTCGGGGACTCGACACATCTAGCCGCATTGCTTGGAAAAGACTCGTATTAAAAAAATAATTTTCGTCTTTGATATACAATGACAGGGAAAAAGTAGGCGCACGCTTGACGTACTTTTTTATATTTCGGTTTAATATTCATTCGTGCTTTTGTAATGTTTCACTTGCATTGAGAAAAATTCAGTATTTCAGTCACTATAAACTTATATGTAAGACTTTGCGTGTTTATTTATTTTCCAGTATATATACAGGAAAATAAAATATACTTCGTCTTTCGTATATGAAATATTATTTGAATTAAATTAGTTAAATTTTAAGCTCCTGCCAAAACTCCTGTGCAAAATTCATTTTATTCAAAAGCAATAAAATCAATTTTATACCCATTCAAAACCATAGAAAGCACCGTGCAAACTTTCTTGTATTCACGTCGAGTCTTTGTTTGAAAACGAGGGACAACATACATACATTCGCATTTAGTTGCAGCTAGTATTTCCGAATTCTATAGCATTTGACACTTACCCGTGTAACATTACCTAAAATTTTATATATTTTTGCATAGAGCTCTTTGCTTTTTTTTTAAAGTTACAATAATATACTGTTATATTTATTTATTTGATACTTTATTGTATATATATACCAGGCATAGAAAAACGAAACAATAATTAAGAAAAAACACAAAGGCACATACATACTAAAAGGCGGCCTTATTGCTTAAAAGCAAAAACCGTAATAGATTGTATGTCGAAACAGTTATATTATATAAGTCGAAAAAAAAAACAGAAACTTTAGATGTAGATGTTACATCTATAGTTGTACTGTAGATTCTACAGTATACATTATCTTGGACAGCGGACACCCATTGAAGAACCATAGAAAGCAACTTTCTTGCGTTGCGCAGTCTTTGTGTGGTAACGAGGGACTACACACATCTGTCCGCGTTTGTTTCGAACGAAAAGTTCCGAGTTCATTTGCATTTGAAACTTTTGCAGCGTTTCCAATCCTTTGTTTGGCATTTCTCTGTTCCCGTATCAATGTAGAATGGTGAAATATTGCTATTTAGCTTGATATAAAATATTCATAACGTTTGTAGGTTAATTAATTGTACAAATTTAAATTTGTTTACGAAATAAATTAGCTACTCCGAAACAAAACTGATAAAAAACACTTTCTTCTTAGTAAGTATCATGTTTGTTATGTTCTATGTACAACATAATAATATTATCATTCAAAACGGAAAATCAATAACTTTCCAGTTATAAGCTTAGTTATATAAAAACACTAGCGGTCCGCCCCGGCTTCGCCCGTGGTACATATTTACGTTTTCTTTACATAAGAACCATCCTCGTACTTCAAGGAATATAATAAAAAAATAATTATCGAAATCGGTTCAGCCGTTCTCGAGTTATGCGCTTACCAACACATTTTGCGATTCATTTTTATATATAAGATAAGATAAAATGTTTATTTAATATTAAAAATGTATGTTTTATTTAAACAAAATAAAAAATATAATTAGCAAAACCCTAACGAGGCAACCACTCAATTTAATCTCGTAGAGGTTTTAACGATATTTCAGCCATAAGGTTTCATACCATAAGATGGGATAAAAGGATTAAGGATATCCCTAACCCATCTACTATCCTAATCCCATCTTAATCTCCAATCTCACTCAACATTGGCATCCTTAACTAATTGTTCCAATAGAGATCCAAAAATGCGTATTAACTCGAATTTAAATTCAATCAATAACCTACCGTACGCTATTATAAACAGAGTAGCATATTGTTTATCGATTAGATTGACATACGCCCTAATATTTGGTATAACCTGATTCGCACCTAACTTCACTCAGCAGTATTTATGTCAAAATATTTACCGATCCATGGCAATAGAGAATTAAACAGGAAATACCGTTTAATCCAGTTTGTTGAGAAAACGTGAATAAATAATGGAAACACGAAATCCCCTTGAGGTTTGTATCGGTTTAGATAAGTAGGTTAAGCAACGTAGTTGTAGACAGCGTTTTGATGGGTAGATAAACGATATTTGAACAGAGTGTATAGCTAAATTACGTGAGTTGTCTAAAACATACACAACATTGAAAAACTAATTAGCTATTAAACTTGAATTGTGCTCGTATATAACAAAAAATAAAAAGAGCGTGTGTGCCGTCTAGAGAAAAGATACCAAAATCGTCGCCTTACTCCATGACGTGATGATATTACCATGACGCGACCTTAAATTTTACTCTCAACGCGTCTAAAGAAGTTTCACTTTAAAGAAAAAAAACAAAAATATTTTTACCGATAAATATTAAGGTACATCATTCCATTTAACATTCTTATAAATATAAATAAAACACAATAAATTCTAAATTCATCCTATATTCATCGTAAATTCATCTTAGTCTTTTTATATTCGCAAGAAAATAAGAAAATGCTATTATAATAAATGTGTTAACTCCCTCTGTATTTATATTGAAAACAGAAGTTTTCTGTGAGAACTCGGAAAGTATTTAAGAGGAATTATTTATATGCTAAATAAACTTTTGTTTAGACTCCAGTGTGTTTCATTTAACCCGTATTTAACTTTATTTATAGACTTTGTATAGTCTATATTAGGTATTAATGTCTATTTATGTTTATATATAATATGTTCGAGTCCGAGTTAGAGTGTGTTTTGTTTACTGGTTTATAGGTACGTGGAAAGGTTTGGGATTCGACTTTAGATTGAGAAAATTTTATATAGAGCTTAGACTATCTCTGTTAGAAATTATTAACGGATTCAATACTTGATTCATGCACTATATTAATGTTAATTTATTATTAAATTTAATTGGAACGGTTTGCATTGAGAAAGAAAGACGGTGATCTTTTTTTATGTTACTTTTTTAATATAAAATTAATTATTCTTTATGAACTCAATGATTATAGACTATAGATTATTTGACAACATTTTTTTAACTTCAAGAAAGTATGAAATGTCCTAAAGGGCACCATATTAAATTTGTGACATGACATATCAATGAAACGGAAAATCTATCCAATTATCATGAGTTATTTCGTAATTATCATCTTCAAACATAGGCTAAAAACGTGGGTTAGGTTTCAATCTTCCCTTTGTCCATATCAGGTGAAAATAGGAAACATTCATTACAAAACATTATTGACAATCCTTAAATATTTGGCTCCAAGGCTCGAATATTTGCACATTCAAATTGGAAGTGCGAACTGCTAATTCCCGTGTAGATACATATGTAATGTGTCAATTTGAAAAAGCAATATTGGCCTTTATTTCAATGGCTATTAAGTTTTATTTAGAACGTGGTATTTGCATTTTCTAAACGGTCTCGTATTTCGCGCCGTTTTATTTTGCTCGGCGCTTTTAAGGTTAAAATTGGAAGCCTGGTTCAGGTCGCAATCTGTCTGTCTAGATTTACTAGACATAGATAAGGCTAGATGTTAGGAATAATCATTTAATTAAATTTTAAAATGTGAGTACTGTGGTTGTGATATGTGAAAAAGTTTTTCTGAAACAGTTTCACGAATTTATATCTTAATTGCTCTTTTTGGTGCAGATAAATATTATATATTAATCCTTCAACTATTATATAAATGAAAAAAAAGTTATAATGCATGAAAACCTTTAAGTATGATTGTTTCTTTCAACACTGAGATATACCTAGTCTGGATTAGCATAATATGTATAGATTAGCTAATTCAATTCGTGATATAGGTAGACTATTTTTAACCTGTTCCCAAGGTAGTAAAATATAGCAAGGCAAATCAGGAATGAAACAAGACATCTGACAAGACTAATGACTCTGTAGAAATTAGGTCACAGACAATCACACTCAAACATTTATCCCCTCTTTTAAGCTGGTTCTTTGTTGATATTTGCCCATATCCTCTCTCAGGATACCAAACTCATACTCCATCAAACAAATATTTAATTATGCTTCCTATAAAATTATTGTTACGTAAAATCATCTATTTAAAATATGTATGTCTATTGTCTATTAATGATATTATAATACTAATATTATAAATGCGAAAGTAACTCTGTCTGTCTGTCTGTTACTCAATTACGCCTAAACTACTGAACCAATTTGCATGAAATTTTGTATGGAGATATTTTGATACCCGAGAAAGGACATAGGCTACCTTTTATTGCGAAATATGTACCACGGGCGAAGCTGGGGCGGACCACTAGTAATGATATATGTTGAAGTAAAAAACCTATATACACCTAGCAATTAACACATATTTCATCCTATGAAACACAGAATTTCCATAAATTTTACCCGTATTTATATCCGTTATCAGTTAATTAAACTCGCATTATATAGAAAAATATCTGAAACTATTCGCCAGATCTTGATATATTTCTTTTCTTTCCTTTCCTTCCCTTTTTAGTCGTTCCAAGAACCAGGCCAAAACATTACTGTTTTGCTACGAGAAAAAGAAAATTCTTTTAAAATATACGAGCTCGATTTCCCGCCTCAAATTTCGAGAAATTCTTTCTTAATGCTCATCCTTCTCAGATACCTAATATAATACTACACAGACAAGATAATACTATAGGTAGTATAATATTTAATACTAATCCTATAGGTAGATACCTAATTTGGGCTACGCGTTGATATAGAAGTCAGGAAAAATGAAAAACTTTTTAACGGATTTTAAACGCGATGTATTAATGAAATACTAGCTGCACTCCGCGGTATCACCCGCGTGGCTCCGCTTCTGTTGGTCTTAGCGTAATGATATAAAGTCTATAGCCTTCCTCGATACTAGCTGTGCCCTGCGGTTTTAACCGCAGTGCTTTACTCTTGTTGGTCTTAGCGTGATGATAGCCTTTCTCGATAAATGGGCTATCCCACACCGAAAGAATTTTTAAAATCGGACCAGTAGTTCTTGAGATAAGCGCGTTCAAACAAACAAACTCTTCAGCTTTATAATATTAAGAAGGTATAGATAGTATAGACAATACTATACTATAATATTTAAAGCTAATCTTATAGTTGGATAGTGGATACATAATTTGGACTACGTGTTGATATATAAGTCAGTTAGAAATAAAAAAAAATTAACGGATTTTAAACGCGATTCATGCATTAAATATTTCGCCTTTAATCAGATAAGTCTTAATTTTCTAATCTACTCGCGTAAAATCAGGCAGGAAAATACTATATCAGTCGTAATTAGATTTTCCTTCACACACTTATATTTAGAAATATAGATAATATTAAACTCGACAGATTGATCATCTAGTGATAATTATTGACATCTATTTCAGGTAATTGATCTGATTGATTTAAACTAATGAATGTTTCGCCCGTAATATAAATTTAATGCGTTGAAAGGTCAATATGGGGGGATATAAATTATATGTTTGATGGTATAACGAGGTGAGATATTTATCGTTATTTGTATTGGTGACTAGATTAGGAATGCGGAATCGTTCACGATGGTTTTATATAGTCTTATTATAATAGGTACTCGTATTATATAATAGTATTGACATGATTTAAAAGAGCATCTTATATTGAAACTACAGGAAGCGTGTTAAAAAAAATTACATAGGTACTTCACTACATAGAATAAAACAAAGTCGCTTTCTCTGTCCCTATGTCCCTTTGTATGCTTAAATCTTCAAAACTATGCAACGGATTTGGATGCGGTTTTTAATAGATAGAGTGATTCAAGAGGAAGGTTTTGGTATATAATTTATTGGGTTTTAGACAAAGCGGGCGAAGCCGCGGGTGGTAAGCTAGTAAATAATATTACTTACTTAAAATATTCATAAAAAATATACTAAATAAATCGCGTTCCCCCATATTATTTATTTACGACATATCAACGCAACAAACGCTTTGACCGACTTATGTATTGTAAATCAATTTATAACTTCCTACTCCAAGAGTCACTGCACTTTGCCTCGTTAGTATCTTTCGAACATTCGAACAAGAAACTTTACGTACTTACATTTAATTATGTGTTTTATTTCAATGTTTTTTCCAAAGCTACTAAGACTATAATATTTTCTTGAAAAACATACATCTGTACTTCGACATTCAAAACTTTTTCAAATAATACTAATGAAACATTGCAGAATTATCGAAGTTAGGAGTAAAGAAAATATAGAGCAAAATTGTACTTAAAATGAAAACAGTATGTTAATCTGTACTAATGTTACAAAGCTGAAGAGTTTGTTTGTTAGTTTGAACATGCTAATCTCGGGAACTACTAGTCCGATTTGAAAAAAAAAATTGTTGTTAGATAAGCCATTTATCGAGGAAGGCGGAGCTACGAGGGTGAAACCGCGAAGTGCAGCTACTAAATATAAAAAGAAAGAAGTTTTGACATAAAATGAAGATTACTTCATTCGTTAACTACGTCTTATCTTACTACCAGCATTTTTTCAAATAACATAACCTATCTCTTAAAAGTATTAAAAACTGAATAAAATTCCGATTCAGCACGTACAACTTACAAGGGAATGTCATATTAAAATGCCATATACCTATTTTTATGGAGAATATTATGGTTAAGTATGTAATTACATGCCTTTTATGGTTCAGAGTATACATCGGCCTCCTTTTGCTCACACGATTATATTATTTATCACAAATATTTTATGTGTTTTATTTTTAGAAACAAACAAAGAAAGATTAACCAATTGCATCAGATTTAAGGCTGAATAGAGTTCATATTTCTATTTTCTTTCGTGTGATTGTTCCTTTAACTCCTCGAGGAGCATAGGGCCTCAGTAAACTTTCTCCAGTCACGTCGATTTTGAGCTTTTGCTTTGGCTTCTTGCCTTTTTGACGTGACAACGTCTTATAATTCGATAGAGCCGGCTGCACGCACGAAAAAACATGACTCATGCGGCGTTACCTCGCTCTGAGGCGTTCCATGTGAGGCTTGAAGTGCAAGCGAGAGCGCAGAACGAGCGACAAAGAAGCACAATCGGACGTTGTCTCGTTCAACTATCGTCAGTAAACCGACTTTACAGACAACCAATTTTTTTTCGTATAGGTACAGTAAATTGAAGTCTTGATGTCGCTGAAATTTTATTAGATTTAACATAATCTTTAAATTACGATTTCAATGTTATTATACTTCTTTTGTTAAAAATAATGTCATCAAATAATTAAAACCATTCCTGTTCGAAAATTATGCATTTTATATCACTTAATACGTTCTTCGTAATTCTACTAAATCATAACTTCCTTTACTAAAAATAGAATTATTAATTTGTAAACGTTTGTTTCCCAATCACGCAAGAACTAATGAACTGATTTGTAGAACGTGTTACAATGTAGGAATTATGAACAACACTAGTTGTTTATAAATTATTATATAACAAGTCATTTTTCCCGGCTTCGCCCGGGTTGACCCAGAATAAATAAAATATGGACTGTAATACGATGTAATTATTTAAAGATAATAAAAGAAAATGAGTAAATTTAATCGAAAGACAAAAATTTCCTATTTATAACATTAACCACCTGGTTGACATCTTATATATAAAATTCTCGTGTCACAATGTTAGTCTGCATACTCCTCCGAAACGGGTGGACCGATTCTCATGAAATTTTCTGTGCATATCGGGTAAGTCTGAGAATCGGCCAACATCTATTTTTCATATGTACCACGGGCGAAGCCGGGGCGGACCGCTAGTTTATTTATATACTTGATGATGGTAGTGAATTCAAATCCCACGATTAAAAACGTTTATAAACGAAATATTTTTTTCGCAAGAAGAATGGTGTTTCGTAAAGCATGATTGACTATTATCTAAATTGATGGTTGTTTAAAATTATATAAGTAGGTATCGCAATTAAAAAAAATGTAATTTAAAGAAATTATTAAGGTAAATATATTTTTAATTTGAAGGTTAGGATATGACTTAGTTAATGTAATAATAATCGAGCTCTCCATTTTTATGGATGATGTGGAAAATTATACAAATAATACTGACAAAAAATAAGAATTATTCTTTATAAATAAAAAGTATTTTGAAATAAAAATATGTGATATAAGATATCTCAAGATATTTTCAGAAATGTTTTATTGAGCAGTCTTATCCTACGTTTTTATCTTCACTACAAATTGGTGTAATATTACTAAGTGGTCGCTTCATATTTCAAGTTTGATATACATCCTTATTCAAAGTATTATTTATAAATATAATATAATATCAAATACTCCATAAATAAGCTTGAAAATTAATTCTTAAGTTATATAACTTAAGTATTCTATTTTTCGGAAAATTAATACTTTTGTACTATTTTTTCAGTTATAAAAAGAAAACAAAAGCTTCATTGTAACGCAACGTATTATTTGATGCGTAACTTATCTCTGTAAAGGACAAAGGAATGCCTTAAATTTCTGGCCAGAAAATAATATATTATAAACGTAGAGCAATGTTAAAGTAAAGCTTTTAGAATAGGGCAATAAAATATGAAGCATGTATGCGAGAATTTAAAGCTAGAGTCGCACAAAATATGAGTGAGAAAATTATACCATTTTTTTTTTCAAAAATACGTATACAAAAAAATTTGATATGAAATTTGATTTGAGGGTTTTTAAATTCATCGGAATTTTCATTTTAATTTAAATGATTACATATTGTAAAACTATTCGGCCTAATATTTATTTGTAGTATAATTATAGATACTATGAAAATAAAACTGAGTATTTTTTAAATCATTTGTAAAATTGATGATAAACCAAACATCCACATATTATCACTAAACCCTAATATATTATACACTTTAAAGCACAATAAAAATTCATATCCCATCCTAAGCTCACAAAACAAACGTCGATTCAAATGAAGAGTTATATTAAGTCCTGTTTATTTAACGACTGCGGACACAGAGGTTATATGTGTCCCTTATAATCTCTCTCCCATACAACTACCTACAAAAACCCTGATTTGTAATTCTCCAATCCCAAGTGGATCCAAATAACACCGTTATTTATAACCATTTGGACAAAACTGCAAAAATTCACAAATCACATTCCGTATCAAGCATGTACTTACGATTTTTGTCACTCGAACACAAAGCACACATTGGCACTGAATATCACCACAAGCATATCCACTTAATATCACGATGTATTATGTGATTTTATTTTGAATATTTAAAATGACGATAGATCGGCGCGCGCGTGTGCCGTGCGTCCCGGGCGGCGGCAAAGATGATACTAGCTCGACTACGGGACGTCCAAGTTGCTCTCGCAAAAACGGGAACACCCTGTTCTGAGAAAAAATTACCATTTCTGTGGAAATCGGGGATATTAATTTGTTTTGTTAGCGAGATCAACTCTACTAGTGCTACGAATGTAGAGCTTTGTGATAACTGTGAATTGAGTTGGCTGTTCTACAGTGTAGGTTATTAGTTAAGCTCTATGTCATTTTTTTATAATTTTTAACAAGTACAGATTAAAATTTAAGCTTTTAAATGTTAATTAAATATTAATATAAAGTGACACATCCAAAAGTGAACTATTGAAGTGCTGTAGAGAGTTACTGATACGACTCTACATTTTTATGCTCTATTTTATTTCGTCTCATTTTTTATTATACTCCTGATACATTAAACAAATAGTTAAGCATCCACAAATTACGTAGTTCGCAAACAAAGTCAATATAATAAATTAATAATTTTGCAACTGTACTCGCAATAATTTCTTCACAAAAGTCTCTACATCCCGATTTCCACACAATTCAGGAGATTTTCGCACCAAGCAACCCGCTCCCGAGAAAATGGCGGGAAATGGCGCCTGCGTGGACCCTCCCCCCACCCCCGTCCCGGCGACGAAAACTTACCGCCAATCGACGTGACGAATTAAGCTTGCACGTTGCATATGTTGTTTTTTATTTCTTCTTGCCATTCTTAATGGTCTATTAGTTGTTTTAGTTTTGGCAATTTGGTATAAACACTATTATGTGTATAAATAAGATGTGGAATAGAACTAGAGTTAAGTTACGAAGATTTTTCGTTTGTTTTGATAGAGGGCAGATCAGCTGAGTGGTAAGGATGGTACAGAGTGGTATAATACACAGTATTTACTAGTTCTAACTATTCAAAGAACACAAAACATAACTTTTATATTTAGATAGAGTTTTGTATAGATTTTTATAATAACAACTAGCTTCCGCCCACGACTTTGTACGTGCATCCCCGTTTTGCCCGTTCCCGCAAGAATTTCGGGAAATTCTTTCTTAGCGGATGCCTACGTCCTAACATCTACCTGCATGCCAAATTTCAGCCCGATACGTCCAGTGGTTTGGGCTGTGCGTTGATAGATCACTATATCAGTCACCTTTGAGTTTTATATATATAGATTAAATTAGATGTGAGGAATTAATCTGGAATTTAGATCGCTCTATCAATTATCAGCACACAAAATAGTTATTTTCAATAAGAAATACTATTAAATTACATAAAAGCAAATCTAGAGTTACAAGAGCCAAATCTCCTTCATCAAACATAGCCTCATTCAATGTTATTTCAAAATAAACATTTTAAGTGAAGGAATAAAGATGGAATAATATATTTAACACTAGATTTCCGCCTACGACATCGCCTGCGTTTTCAAACAAAAATCCGCATCTTGTCTTATTCTGGGTCTTCAGCTACCTACATACCAAATTTAATTGTAATCGGTTCAGTAGTTTTTGCGTGAAAGAGTAACAAACATCCATCCTCATAAACTTTCGCATTTATAATATCAGTAGGATATATCTCCTTGTATAATATAATATAGTTTTTAGTTTCACATGTGGTTTTCCCTACGCACGCTGTAACAAAAACTGCCTACATGTTATTTCTGTATCTATTTGCATACGAACTTTCAGCCTAAATACTGCAGTAGTTTTTGTGTGAAAGATAACAAAATTGTAGATACCAAAAAGGGTTTTACTGAAGTATATTTAACATTTAAAACTTTAATAATTTCTCATAGTCCATCTATAACGTTAACTAATATTTTTTTATATTAAACCATAATGTTGTGGAAATCTAGCCATCAATTTATATTCAAACCTTATTAAAGCGGTTTCTTATTACGACATCAGACTCAAGAAGGAATTTTAATAAAGATTTAATATTTAATAAGTTATAATTTATTTAAAAATTATAACTTGTTCAATTAGTGGCTGTATTTAAATTAGGTTTGCTCTACGGTTAATCCAGTATTATTAATCTAAATCAACTTAGCAAATACACTTAAATCTAAATATAAAAGAATTTCTAAAACAAATTCTAGAGTTCTTTAAATTTTCCGTAACTAACACACGAATATGCAATAAATTTTCCTTTCTAAATAAAGATTTAAGCCCATAAATTAATTTACTCAATTTCAAAAATGACTCTACAAATATGTCGTAGCCATTGTAGAGCGAGGGTCGGTGTCTCGTAGCAGATGCGGCTACGTTGGCTCTACAAAGTTGTCGTAGCCGATCGTGTCACTCTTGACAGGTTCTCTAACCTGTTCCATTACTTCGTAGCACACAGCTACGATAATATATTATACTTTGCATAATCAAAGTCGATGTGATGCTACGAGTTTTTACAAAATTATGGCTCTACGCTTTCTTTTATGTTGTATAGTTTGTTAATATTATTTATAAGCTTTCGAGAAAGTGACTTTGTGCGCTAAAGAATTTTTAAAGCGAAACTGTGTTCAATAACAGTAACCTAAGTAGTTACTTTTTCTATACTTAGTTATTTGCCTGAGAAAAGCCCATCAAAGACCTTTTGTATTATATGTTTATAACAAATACAACCTTCTTGTTCTGTTCTTTTGACTCTATCATAAGATATCAATTTGTTTTTTATTATGTATAACATAATAATTTTAAATTCAATTATCGACAAAAAATAAGATCGATAAATATGTTGTTATTAGTCAGATTTTTTAACCAACTGCATATTCATACAATTTTTAGACTACCTAGTCAAATCTATCACACGTCTATTTTTAAACTGATTCAAAATCCGATTTTAACTTTAGTTTTTCTAATCTGATTTTTCTTCATAGCGAGCGCAGTCTATTATAGCTCTTCTATATAGAGATAGCTCTATATCATAGCATCAAGTTTAACTATTTCCTCTGTTAAATTCTGAATTATTTGAACGTTAATTTTTAGATTTTTACTAGAAAATTTTAGAATACTTGATATAATGTATATCTATAGTTTATTTAGTGTTTTATAGATTAGCTATTGATATTCTTTTTTCGTACGGCTAAATAAAACATTTTAGTCATAACATAATTCATCATTTTTTTACAAAAGCTGCGCCCCGCGGTTTTACCCGCATTGCTCCGCTTCTGTTGGTTTTAGCGTGATGATATTAGCCTTCTTCGATAAATTGGTTTTAACACCGAAATAATTTTTCTAATCGAACCAGTAGTTCCTGAGATTAGCGCTTTCAAACAAACAAACTCTTCAGCTTTATAATATTAGTATAGATAAAAAGCCTTTTTAGTAATATTGCATATTAATCCCTAAAACAAAAGTTATTACATATAATATCCGGCATAATATTAAATGTGTATTGCTACTGCCGCGCAAAACCCTTGGTAATTTCGCATATTAATAATAAAAGTTATAGAAATGTATTCCGAAAATTCCGGAAATATATTGTATCCGTATTTCGTTGGATTTTATTTGAGTGATTATAATATACTAGCTTTCCACCCGCGGCTTCGCCCGCGTTTTCAAAGAAAAACCCGCATAGTTTCCGTTCACGTGAGATTTCCGAGATAAAACCCATAATATGTGTTAAATCAAGTTATGTGTGCTAAATTCCATTGTAATTGGTTCAGTAGTTTTTTCGTGAAAGAGCAACAAACATACACACCTACACATACATATTATGCATCCATCCTCAAAAACTTTCGCATTTATAATATTAGTAGGATTATGTGAGATATAGTAAATAATAATTTTTAGTATGTACCTATTTATTATTTACTATTATCCATATAACATTTTTTTATCTTATATTAATAAAAAATAATTATATATTCTATCAAATATAACGAGAAAATAAGCAATGAAAAAGCTTTAAACATACAGCTGTGCTTTGAAAAACTTAAAATGGGTTAGACTGGTTTAAAAGTGTTATGAGTGTGTTTTTGTCGACATAAATAATATAAAATAAACATCCGTCAAACTTATGAGGCGAAAACAAGTAAGGATAGCAAAAAATTGTTAAAACGAATTTACTATTGTATTATTTGCTTTTATTATATTGTATGAAAGGTTTTTAAGCTATTGCATAGCTTTCTATCGCGGGCCTTGAGCGCAGGGACCGAATCGAGAAATTCCGTAACGAAAAAACCTCACGCTCCCCACTCCGACCGGCTCGGAGGTGTGGCTTGAAGGCATGCAGCTATGCAATAGCTTTACCGCGGCAGTCCCCGAGTGCCACACGTCTTTTATTTAATGAATATAAAATTTCCTATATTTCAGTAGTTACTTTGATATTTTTGGAAAATTAAACTAATTAATGGTAACATTCATTTACAGAATGATGCTGCAGGTACATACACGAAAGTTAACCAGAGAGTTTAAACCCAGGAAGCTGTGATACTTACTCGCTCCTCTGATGATAAGGCATATTTATTTACAACTAGCTGTTGCCCGCGACTTCGTCCGCGATTACGTCGTTTTTCGTCATTCGTCGTTTAAAAAAAATACGTGACACTTTATTTTTGAATGTTCTTAATTGTCTCTTATAAAAATTAACTACATTAAAATTGAATACTCTGATAAGAAAATCTTAAAATCGGAGGACATCGAAAATCTGAGGAAAACATGAGTGAATTTGATTTAAATTCTACATTACTTAGTAATTCAAATAATGATCTAAATTAAATGTAGATTAACAGTTTGAGCGCATCATTATATAATATGTACCTAAGTATTAAATTACGTTAGTTTACATAGTAATTTTACTAAAAACACGATGACTTTCTTTCGCGCTCGGTACAACAAACTAAGCATGTTTGTGGTACGTGGCCCGCGTCACTCGACCCCCCGTGAGTTCCCCTCCGTTACTATGCGAAAATACATTCGTCGCCCTACCGTAGGAAAAATTGTAATATTTTAAATTCGAGAAATATTGATTTCTTGTATTCGACTATTCGTTGTAGTCGAATACAAAATATATTTGAAGAAACTTAGGTTGGCCTTCAGGCAAAAGGGATCCTATCAAATGATAAACTTGACCTTGTATCTTAAAAGTAAGCATGAAAGGATCCTCTGATAATTGTTGAGCACCAAAGGATAATTTAAAACGCACTACTATAAGAGCGAATATTGTCTAAGAACTGTTTAGATTGCACATGTTCCTCTAAAAGTAGTGATTTCAAAGGTTCTGGTGTATCTTCAAACGAAAGCCGACTCCTTACTCCTCTTTAAAGCATTACAAAAAGAACATACTACGTTAATATCGCCTATACAGAAGATGATCTGTAATCAATTGTGAGGTTATAAGCAAACCCACTTTTATATTTGTCGGACCACACCACCGAATTCGTAGATTGATCTTCTATGTTTACCTCTAAGTCATTAAGACTCGAAATCTGTCTACAGTAAGACGGGCCTCTCGCTATTCGTCCGTTTCAAGAGACCAAATAGTTTCAATTCTTAATCTTTCATTAAACAAACTTATTAATCGTACTTGTCTCAAATAATGGTAATATTCGCGTCCCTACTCTAGTCATTGCTTATGCTCATGTTCATCTTCAAGAGATCGAATAATATTATGGTGCACCCTATCATTTGTCAAACGGTCTTCATATTGAGTAAAAGTTTCAGATTATCGAGATAAAATATGCCATTTGCGGTCAGCTGTGAGACGTTATACCCTCTCAGTGAAGGTTTCGGTCTCACAGGATAGTACATGCCGTTCGCGGTCAGCTGTGAGCCGCAATTCTCGTTGTGAAGCGGTTTCAGGTTCTCGGCATAACACATGTTGTTTTCGGTCAATAGTAAGCCTCTTACCTCTAACGATCCTTGAGAACTCTTATTTCTCATTTTCTTAGCTTTGCTCGAATTTCGATATAAAGATTTTTTAGGTGGCACTGATGCGAGTGAATAAAAATTAAGTTAAAACGGACTGAGAGTGTTATAATCATCAATCATCATCATCATCAATACATATAATAAAATTGTGGAAAAGCGATGTCTGTACAATGAAAATATGTAGAAAAAAATTAGCAGGTGTTATTATTAAATCGATCTTGAACCCAAAACTGTAGTTAAAAAATTTTTTGTCTGTTTGTCTGTATGTTTGTGCACGCTAATCTCAGAAACGGCTTATCCGATTTAGATGCGATTTTCACTAATGTATTGTGGTAATCTTCATTTAACATTTAGTGTTTAGTTCATGTCAATCGGTTCATAAATAAAAAAGTTATGACAATTTATAAGTAATCACGGCGAACATTTGCTAAGGCATTCTATTGTACACTGTACAGTGTACGATAAAACGCAATTTATCTGTTATACGCTACAGTTATTCCTTTACATGTCCAGATGATCATATCAAAATTCCCCAAGGGTTTGGGGGTAAGCTGAGGTAGTAGGGGGGGGGGGGGTCAAATTAACATTATGGTTACTTCTAATAGGTAAATTTTCCACATAAAATGTCCTTTAAATTATGTCGTATTATATTTTTAACCCCCGACGCAAAAAGACGGGTGTTATGTGTTTGACTGCTATGTATTTATGTGTGTGTGTGTGTGTCTGTCTATGGCACCGTAGCTGGCTAACAGGTAAACCGAATTAGATGCGGCTTTTTTTTGTTAGGCAGCATATTTTCCGACGCTGGTTCTTAGATAAATTGTATCAAAATCGGTTCATCCACTTATTATACCTACATAGGGGTAAAAGTGGGAATGAAAAAAATGATATAATAATTTATTTTTAAAGATCGTCGGGAAGTTTATGAAATTATTTATTCCTTTTTCTATACACTTTTCTTCGATTAAACGGTTTAGTTACGTGCTCCCTCTCTCTCTCTTCAGCCTTTAGTTACGTGCGTGAGACAGGAAACATCTAATTTGGATTTGTTGCTGGATTTGATAAAAATTGAGTATCGATTAAGCTGATCAGTGGCTACACCATACATTATTAAAAACATCCATTTAAGAAAGGAAGGAAATAGAATTTGCTCCTCTCCCCCCCTGGTTCCTAAAAAATAATATGACATAATTTAAAATAAATTTTACGTAGAATTAGTTAGGCATTTCTTTTTTGATTTTCGATATTATATACTAATCATAATTTTTAATTACAATATTATGTAGTAACTATTTGGTATAGGTTAGGCATTTCATTTCTTGATTTTCTTTAATAAGTTGGTACGTAAGTTTTTTAGCTCAGTTTAGTAAGAAACTTTAATAACAATTCTTTTAATTATTTATGGTAGTACGTATTTACTCAATAATTGTATGTTAAGTAGTAATTCAGCATGGGCGTAGCCACGGTGGGGCTGGGTGGGGCGCTTACCCTGGCTTTGATCTGGTAGGTACCAATTGTGAAGTGTAGGAAGAGTGGGCGTGGGCGTTGGCGTGGGCCTGGGAGTGGGCGTGGGAGTGGAAGCATGAAAATAAAAACAATTATTCTTGCCCCACCCTGAGCCCATGGTCATAGGTCCCATAGTCACTATTCCACGCGGACGAAGTCGCGGGCACAGCTAGTAGACAAATATAATCAGAAAGCTTTGAACTCCTAAGCTCAACCATAAAAGATAGACATTTATGATGTCAGGAGATATTTTTTATATAATATGGAGAACATTTCTTTCATACTTGATTTCTGTGTAGCTTTAACCCGTAGGTTGCACACGCGACGAAAGCTTAAAAATGGAGTTACTGCTCTGCTCACGAATATGAAAAATAATTGTACCAAGTTTCGTTTAAATCCGTCGAGTAGTTTTTGTTTCTATAACGGTTATACAGACAGACAGATGGAAAAATTTTTGGCGTCAGTGTCGATCCCTAATCACCTCGTGATAGTTATTTAGGAAATATATTTCATGTACAGAATTGACCTCTACAGATTTAATATAAGTATATAAGTATACATATAATTAGATTCCAATTTCCATGTAACGTTAAATTCGACTATACAATAACTAACAGACAACGCAGGTTATTCTCGTTTCCGTAAGTTGAGGCGGCTACATATTCGGTCCTCATAACTTCACTTTTTGTGAACGAAACGACAGCGCGGTTTAATTCGATGCCAATACCATCAAAAAAAAGGAAATATTTTTAATTGTGAAAAAATATTATGATTTACACTATTAATACTATTTTAACATTAACACAAAATATAAGACTGTGAGTGTGTAAAAATAAATCCAGCTAGTTTCACATCAAACTTATGTTTTTAATTAGGTATACGACATGAAAATATTATATTAATTACCAAGCAATAATCATACAGGTAAATACTGAACAAAAGTATTAACAGTCAAAGTATATTTTTACTTACAACATGTAAATGATGAAGGAATAATAATTATCAACGAACTAACCTTTTTGTATTATTGTTTATAAATATAAATTTATAAAGAATAGAAAAAATTCGACCACTAAAGAATGCTGGTTCGAGTCCCGCCTCGTTATCGAATTTTTAAAACACGAAGATTTTTAAAAATGTAACCAATGAACACAATCAATATTAGATTAACTGTAATGGTGTCTAGTTTGACTTAAAATAATAAACATCTACCCTCACTTTTAAAAATGTAGTATATTCACAGTTCACACGAATTATAAGCGCACCTTATAGGGAAGGGAAGATATGGGTTAAAGAGTTAAATAAATAAATAACATAATTATATTTAAATTATTAATTTTTAACATTGTGTCCAGTAGTGTTAACATGTAAATTGATTTGATTTTTACGAAATCTCATAGATGGCGCTGTTTCAAATTTGTATACTAATAAATTCATTAAACTGATTCTCTGCCCAAATTACGTAAATGACATAGTTTTTATTGTGTAAAGCTAGATAATAGCATGGCTTACCCGAAACCAACATTTAAACATGAGTCTTTAGATTGTACGCTGTCGTAATACACGGAATACGTAAGAAAAAAAAAGGTTCACAGCTCCTCCCCCGGAGGTGATAGCATGATAATATGTTTAAAAAAGCCTCACTCGACCTGTTAGTAATATTCATGCAAAATTTGAAGTCAATCTATGCAGTACTTTTCGAGATTAGCCTGGACAAACATACAGACAAACAGACAAACAGACAAACAGACAAACAGACAAAAATTCTAAAAACTATGTTTTTGGCTTCTATATCGATTATAGATCATGGATCATGTATTCTTTTTAAAAAATATTCAATGTACAGTTTTGACTTTCCTACGATTTTATTATATGTATAGATATAAAGTTGTTTACGTAGTTTAGGATGTTAATTTTCCATCTAATTTATTCCACTAATATTCCGTAAACGATATAGTCGATCTTTCATTGAAAATAATTCATATATAAAAGCTTGAAGTAACTTTACTTTTGACTGACCGGTTGGCTTGGTAGGTAGTGGCCCTGCCTTCCAAGCCAGAAGTCGTGGGTTCGATTCCCACCCGGGGCAAATATTTGTGTGATGAACATAGATGTTTGCTCTGTGTGTGGGTGTTAATTATCTATATAAGTATTTATTTAAAAAAATTATATGTATGTTTATCAGCCATCTGGTTTCCATAAAACAAGCGAGAGCTTAGTATGGGATCGGATTGTGCCGTGTGTGAAAATTGTCCTGAAATATTTATTTATTTATTTATTTACTTGGCTGATTAAGCTGGGTTTCTCTTCGGGTATATAATATTAACTAAAAAACAAAATAGATATACATGTTTTCATGCACAAAAAATCTATAAGTAACGTACTCTATATATCAAGATTAATTTACCTTTTTACTAAAAAAATATCTTTGTAGGTACCTTAACCAATCAGCTGTTTTTATGTCAAAGATTAAGAAACACAGATGTATGTGTACATATTGTGTATACATTTTTACATTCGAGTGTTTATTTATTTACTTTTATTTTTAAATTAAACATGATCATTTTATCTAGGAAACATTGTTAGATTAACAGTAAGTCATTTATTAGACATAACTAAACTATTGAATATAACACTATTAAACTTTTACAACAACACATTTAAAAACCAATACAAAGGGATCGTTATATATGTACAAGCCAGCTAATATACAGTTTTGCTGCCCCTACAAAAGCGTAGCATAGATTGTTTTCATAGAACACGTATTTCACAAACTTTTTTGGCTTAGCGTAAAATATTGAACAAAAAACTTTATGCGTCCCGTTTTAGTGTTTCGATATAGCTCGTATTCACATAAGAAAAAATACGTGTGGCACTCGAGGACTGCCGCGGTAAAGCTATTGCATAGCATCGCATCGCTGTGCCGGTTGGAGTGGGGGGTGTTAGGTTTTTTCGTTACGGAATTTTTACACTCGGTCGCCGCGCTCAAGGCCCGCGAAAGAAGCTATGCAATAGCTTAAAAAATAATAAGCTTTTGTATTCAAATGACTTGCCAAAACGTTACGATAGTATATTTTTATTACAACGTAGCTTTGTGAAATGATTTTTCATCGTGATACGTGCAGTGGAAAATAGGTGACAGTTAATTCAAGTTTTTGATTGAAATGCGACTCTAACCATTCAGTGGTTGTAGTACCACGAATGCTTTACTACATAGTATAAAACTAAGTCGCTTTCTCTGACCCTATATCCCTATGTCCCTATGTACGCTTAAATCTTTAAAACTACGCAACGGATTTTGATGCGTTCTTTGAAGTAAAATTTCTTTAGGCGCGTTGAGAGAATAATTTTAACGTCACGTCATAGAGGGCAACGATTTTGGTATCTTTGAAATTGCCAAAGAAGTTTAACTTCTGACACGTGTGCTCGGCACACACGCTCTTTTTTAATAGATAGAGTGGTTCTCGAGTAAGGTTTTAGTATATCATTTATTAGGTTTTAGACAAAGCGGGCGAAGCCGCAGGTGGAAAGCTAGTGAAAACTTTAAATATACAGGAAGTTTGAAGCCAAGATACAGGCTTATAGCAATGTTGATTTGTATTTATGAATTATTCCTTTGTGATGAGTTAAATAACGTAAGACGGTAGTTGGAAACTAACAAACTAACTTTCTTGCTACAGATCCGAGAACATAACTTTACAAGTTGCGGTCAAAAACAATTTGCATATTTACGTTTTTATAGGGAAAATAATAATTGGTTTTTCATACGACTGTTTGATTAGAAAATTTTGCAGTGTTCTTGTCATTGTATTTGTATAATACCTATATTTCTAATTCATAGAAACTGATGTGTTAAATTTTTGAAACGCTTAAATTATATTATGTAGGTACCAGACCCAGGATATAAACGAAATAAAATATAGCCCTTGTTACTTCTTATAATTGTGACTTTCTATGAGTGGAAAGATCATTAAAATCGATCCAGTACTTTTTGAGACTATTCAATATAAACAGATATTTTCTCTTATAAGTGCAGATATTTACGATTAAAAGCTGCATCCCGAATTATAAAATTATATAGGTATACATCAGAAGGCTTTTTTATTCCTAAATTCCATAGCCTATTTTTATGTTCGTCCTGCTCTAACCCGGATGAAACCAGGACAATCAACTAGTAAGTTTCAAACTATAGATATTCACTAGTTAACGAAGTATTTATACATAATATCAAGATGAGCTTTGAAGCTGTGTTAGTTTAATTTATATTATAATTCGTTTGATTAAGTTTCCGTTTTAAATATGATAATGTGCAAACTTTAACATGTATGCATAATGTGACTGACTTTGATAGTTGTTTGTAATGTTAAGTTATAATAAACTAGCTTTCCGCCCGCGGCTTCGCCCGCGTTTTCAAAGAAAAACCCGCATAGTTCCCGTTCCCGTGGGATTTCCGGGATAAAAACTATCCTATGTGTTAATCCAAGTTACCCTCTATATGTGTGCTAAATTTCATTGTAATCGGTTCAGTAGTTTTTACGTGAAAGAGTAACAAACATCCATACATCCATACATCCTTACAAACTTTCGCCTTTATATATATTAGAAGATAGAAGATTAGAAGATTTTGGAATTAGTTTAAGTGGTGTTAGTAAGTGTTGTTGATGCGTACTTTGAACGAACATTTTTAATCAAGAATAATTCGGAGACAGGAAAATTTACAATGCTTCGAAATTATGAAATGACTTGACAACTGATTTTTACTTATTGTATAGTTGAATACGCTTCGCGGTTTCACCCGCGTGGCTCCACTCCTGTTGGTCTTAGCGTGATTTTATATAGCCTATAGCCTTCCTCGATAAATGAGCTATCTAACACCAAAATAATTTTTCAAATCGGACCAGTAGTTCCTGAGATTAGCGCGTTAAAAAAAACAAACTCTTCAGTTTTATACTATTAGTATAGATTTCTGTATTGTATAACGGTGTATACAAAGAACAAATATACCGAGCCATATCTCTAAAAAAATGCTGTAAAATGACTCCAAAATAAACAATTAAATTTTTGTTAACTGATCCGAGTATAACACAAAATAAATGTACCTTCAACTAAAATCCAACAATAACTCTTATCACAGATCTCAACTTGACACACGATTAACATGACCCACTGCATTCATAATCTAAGTTGCACAAGTTAGTCACTTATGTGTAACTTAACTGACGTGAGATAACAAAGTTGTGCCGACATCGCTGACACTGCACCTCCCCTAAGTTTTCGCGAACTGTAGCGAAGTTGATATCTTATATTATTTTATAAAGAATATCTTTGTTGTGGATATAGCGTTTATTAAATACATAAAGTATGCTCTTTATAACATAATAATAAAGGAAAACATTGTGTATGTAATATAGATACAATTACTATTCAAATTCGCAAAAGCGAGAAAAAATTCGGGACTTTTATTAGCAAAAAGCAGATTATAACTGTGTTTTTGAAAAAGCCTAAACGGGAAAATATCATGTACTTACTCATTAACATTATATTACTATTATAAAATTATGTTATAGGCGTAATTCACGCCCAATCTTTAAAAAAATACTAAATTCCATTTGATTCGTCACGGTCACGCATTTTTTAATGAAAAATATACTGAATTTCATTCAACTTTATAAATATAGTGAAAAACTACATACAATAACTAATACCAATATACTACAAAAACTCATCACAATATTCAAATAGCCACAGATAAAACAAGAAAAAAATATATTACGAAATAGACAAAAAACTAGAACATAGCAAGTCCTAACTCCAAACAAATTCACTTTAAGTTCCACAGAGTGACATAAATTTGCAAAAGAAAATTCGCAGCGACGTTACTTGTTCAAAGGAAAACGCGGGAAAGTATTGAGAGGAACATTTTCGAGGGAAAAAATGTGGCTGACACTCACACCGTTGCGTAATTGGTGTAATAGTGCGTAAATAGAAGACGCAGGGTAAAAAAATATCATTATAAGGAAGTGTAAAACTCCTCTTTTTGGGAAAATTGAATACCCGTTCATTTGATATAACCTAAATTGCGACGATTTATTCGTTTGCGATTTTTATTATTTTATCAATAATTGAAACACGATTTTTATCTATTTATAAATTATAGTAAAATTGCTGAATAAATAATACTAAATTAATAATCCGCATTTACCAAAAAATCAAGCAAAACAAGAAGAATCGACATTTGTTACTTTGTTTTTAATAAAATCATATATTGAACATTATGCTAATCTAACTGAAAAATAATTTAACGTTTAAATTATTTATTGAAACATCAACCTTATTCCCAAAGATTAAGAACGTTACTTCACTTAAACAATAACGTCTTAATGAGCGAATTAAACATAAAATTTTTCCCGCTAAAATTGTAATACATAATTAGCTGTATAAATTTCATTAAACATGAAAGCCAGCAATTATAACAGCAAATTGTCGGTGTATTTTATTCCAGTAATAATTGTACTACTTGGTGCGGAATGAGGTTAAAAGGTAATTGTGGGTAATTTTAAAACACTGTTTATCTTTTACTAACGACGCATAAGCTTTGTTTTTTAAATTTTTTACCGCGGAGTTTTTACATTATTAGCTGTGTAAGGTATTAAACGGTTTTGGTACGGTCAGTTATAGATTTGCATTTCATGAATATTTCATGGTGGATTATAAAAAAAACATATTCAAGTGTAATATTCAAATCTAACAAAACATTTAATGTAATTATTTTCATTTTGTTTACTCTATTTTCTCGAATTTCAGTTTACATTTTGATCAAAAAAACTCTATTATTTTCATCGATTTAGGCAAGATGAATTAAATATTAACAAATTCAGCTGAAGTGTAAACCCCATAATTTGTAATAAATAAAAGCAAATGTTTTATTTTTGACAAAAATATTTATCTCTATTTAACATTTACACCATCATCATCACATACAGTTCAACCGTGTCAAGTTATTACAAAGATTTCTACACACATTACAATATTACACTTCGGTGTGATAGACGGCCACTGAAGCCTAATGAAAATGTTCATGCTATGAATAGTCTGAATCGTCTCCTCAGCGCGTTTGTGAAATGCATTGAAAGTTTATTGCATTTATTACGAGATTGTCATGAATAGGCCAATTTAAGACGAACGACTTGAAACGGGTTTAAAGCGGGATTTATTTCAATATCTCCTTAAACGTTACCTATCTGAACCGAGAGGCGCCATGGTGCCATGTTTAAATCTTAAATAATGTTATAAATGTGAAAGTAACTCTATCTGTCTGCCTGTCTGTCTCTTCTTCACGCCTCAACCACAGAACCGATTTGTATGAAATTTAGTACAGAAATAGCTTGAGATCTTAGAAAGGAGGTTTTTATCCCGTAAATCTTACGGGAACGGGAACTATGTGGGTTTTTCTTTGACTACGCGGGCGGAAATAGTAAATATTCATACATATGATTAAAAATGGCGCGAAAGCATGATTGCAAAAAATGAATAGTATGAAACAGATTAATTTTATTTGCCACGCACTTTATTTGTTTAATTTATATTGACGTAAAAAAGATAGACAAACAAATATAATAGACTACAGGCCCATGTTGAAAAAATTATGGGTCATTTGACCCACCACCTGACCTATCTAGAATGATATAAGAGCATAAAATAATAAGATTCAGCACTATGACGTCACTCGTAAGCTGTCCACCTGAGTGCAGATGAGAATTCGAAAGTTCAGGTAGAGATTTTCTCCCCTTGTCACCATGATTTTTGTACGGCATTGCGGAATAATGGCTTAAAAGCAGTATAGAAATAGTATGACACAGATGCCGTACAAAAATGGTGGTCCACAAAGTCGGAATTAATTTTTATTTTTCGACAGTTGCCGGGGTAAATTTCGTCATTTGATTTTGTACGGCATCTGTGTCATACTATTTCTATACTACTTTTAATCAATTATTCCGCAACGCCGTACAAAAATCTTGGAGACAAGGGGAGAAAATCTCTACCTGAACCTTCGAATTCTCATCTGCACTCAGGTGGACAGCTTACAAGTGACGTCATAGTGCTGAATCTTATTATTTTATGCTCTTATATCGTTCTAGATAGGTCACGTGGTGGGTCAAATGACCCATAATTTTTTCAACACGGGCCTGTAGTCTATAAATAATCAATCAAACAAACAATAGGAATAATTCTGGTTGCAAACTAGCACTATTTATTTAAAACTTCATCCAAACCTAAAATATTGATAACCTTTATTAACCGACTTCAAGAAAAGGAGGAGATTATCAATTCGGCCGATTTTTTTTTTTTATATATTATTGTGTAAAAGTAGTAATCGAGTAGGCCAAGTAATTCATGTCAAATAAAACATTTGTAACAATTTTACAAAATCTTACTAATAATGGACGGAACATCTGAACACAGTAACGATTTGGAAGTTATAAAGAAAATGGAGGACGAACATCTACGTCTTCAGAGACAGGTGATTTCATATTTATGACCATAAATAACTAGCTGACCTACAAAAGATACTTTACTTTGCTTCTTCATATTATTAGTATAAAAATAAACGAATAACATTCCATTTCATTTCATTTTACAACATTTTTCATTACTACTATATTGGTCGAGAGCCTTCTGCTATAAAATGACTATCTAACAGAAAAAATACAAATCGAACCAGTGGTTCCTGATATTAGAACATTCAACAAAATAAACTCAAACTCTTACCTCTCTTACCTTTATACAGGGTGTAATCGTTAAGTGTACGTAAAATGGCCATAATAAATTTATAAAAATAAAACAAGTAATGTCTAAAAAATTAACTTGAAACCATTACGGCCATTTTACTCATTAGGTTAAGTACTTTCGATATCAGTTTAAAGTTTTTTGATATCTGTTATGGTTACGGAATAATCGCCTGTGCACACTTAACGATTACACCCTGTATAGAGAAGAATTCCTCTTTCATGCGCAAAAATAACTACACTTCTATTGAAAAAATATGTTACTTCTATTTTATACCAAAATGACCAATGATACAAAAATATAGCCTTTATTTCATATCAAAATGACCTATAACAATACTGAGAAGCTTATACATTATTATGCTTCCAGTTTCGAATGGTACAAGCAGACAGGCAGAACCGTAACATGGGAGTACATCCTCAATTTAGGAGACAGGATCAGCTGCTACGCACTCTGAAGAAGGAGTACATCAATATACGAACTGATTTGAAAGTAAATAACAAATTTTATTATATAATGAAAACTTTATTAAACACTATTAAAAATATAAAAAACAATCATTTTACAAAAAAAATGCATGCTTAAATATGGATCAGAGATACTGAGCCAATACAGCTACGCATGCTAGCTCTACATTTCTTATTCCTCGTTATTAATTTCAGATATAACATATAGTCATTGTATGTTAACTAGCTTTCCACCCGCAGCTTTGCCCGCGCAGTCAAAGAAAAACCCGCATAGTTCCCGTTCCCGTGGGATTTCCGGGATAAAACCTATCCTATTTCCCGGGATAAAAAGTAGCCTATGTCTTTTCTCGGGTATCAAAATATCTCTATACCAAATTTCATGCAAATTGGTTCAGTAGTTAAGGCGTGATTGAGTAACAGACAGACAGACAGAGTTACTTTCGCATTTATAATATTAGTATGGATTAATAAAGAGGAATAAGAAATGTAGATCATTTAGTAATATCGACAACTCTTGTTTTGTAAATACTTGTTGTTTGTTTGATTGTTAATTTTACCAATAAATTATATAAAAACTACAAGAACGAGGGTATTGTATCGCGTATTTTCTTTTACGCCTAAAACATCCTTCGAATCTCCTGAAAGTCATAATATCAATACTAAATTTAGAATAGAAGACTTTTTTTATTGCGATTGATGATAATATCTTCATAAATATATAAGTTCATGTATCTGTATGTACAGATAGCAAGATCTGGTGCCCATAAAAAGAATACCAAAAGAATGAGGAACGAGCTACAAAGATCATTATTGCTCTACACAAAGACTGGATTTGAGTGTGACGGTAATTAAGATATAATAATACCAATACCAATATCAATATTACAAATATATAACACTATAGCTGTGCCCCGCGGTTTCGCCCGCGTGGCTCCGCTGTTTTTGGTCGAAGCGTGATAGCCTTCCTCGATAAATGGGCTATCTAACACCGAAAGAATTTTTCAAATCGGACCAGTAGTTTCTGAGATTAGCGCGATCAAACAAACTCTTCAGCTTATAATAATATTAGTATAGATATAGCAAGAGGTATTTCTTCTAAAAATAAGGAAAAAAATCTTGATTTTAGTACTGACCGTAAGCCAAATGACTTCCATATATGACTTTGTATATTTTTGTGAGTTCTAAGTGAATCTGTTCTATACATCATAGTGATTATCATCACAGATAAATTATCGTGTAAGTTCACATTATGAATGTAAATTAAACTCTGTTTGTCTCATCTTCACGCATAAACCACTAAACCGATTTGTATGAAATTTGGCACAAAGATAGTTTGAACTAGTAAATAAAGCCTCACATTTGCTTAAGCTTTTGTCTTCTCTCCTATTTCCTATTTAATTCAATACAAATATTACAGAGGGAATAACTATGATGACACAAATGGACGAATTGGTTCAAAGAAAAAATAAACGGATGCTACAGTTAAAAAAGATCGTAAACGCCAATAATGGACAGGTAAATATATATTTATTAGGTAAAATTTAGAAGTAAACCTTCTCGAAGACAAATAGTACCTAACGAATTGCTTTAATTTTAAGCCAAAAACAAATCAACAAAAATATGAAATTATTTCATATTAAATTTTAACCATTACCTTCTAAAACTGTTCTATATGTATATGTCACGGCTAAAGGTAGGTGAGAACATAAACTTAAGATTAGCCGGCTAAACTTAGGTTTATTTTCGACGAGGTGTTAATGTTAGTTTGTTCTATCTTTAGCCGGCTAAACTTAAGTGTAACCGCAGGTCCGTGGCTAAAAATGTCGGGGTGGGTAGATTTGGTTAGCGCCGGGCCGGTGGAGGGCTTGAGGGGCCCGCACAGTGCCAGAAAACACTCGCCCTGTTCCTTACATGTATTATAGTAACCAAATCTACCCACCCCGACTCAGGGCAGAAAGCTGGTGGCTAGGTTAGGTTAGGTTAGAACTCTTAAGACCCGCACGAGCCGAGCGAGCGCAGCGAGCGTGCTGCGGCAGCAGCCGGCGAAGTGCCAGAAAACACTCGCCCTGTTCCTTACATGTATTACAGTAACCAAATCTACCCACCCCGACATTTTTAGCCACGGGCCTGCGGTTACACTTAAGTTTAGCCGGCTAAAGATAGAACAAACTAACATTAACACCTCGTCGAAAATAAACCTAAGTTTAGCCGGCTAATCTTAAGTTTATGTTCTCACCTACCTTTAGCCGTAACATATACATAAGAAAACTTAACATTTTTGCATTTCAAACAGCCTCTACAATCTTATTTATTTCTATAGATATTAGCGGGTTTTAATTAAACCACAAAGTTTCAGCCTCCAACGTGAATTTAAAACTAAAATTATTTTTCTGTAATACAAGACAACTTTGCAGGCACTTTGAACTTTTTCTTATTCTCTATTGGGGTTGTGAGACAGTTGCTTGAGGAATAAAAAAGATAAAATATTACTATTATTATTTTACTGATTTCTTTACATAAAAATTGAGAAGTCTTATCAAGAAGAGAGACAGGGGAGCCAGGTAGACTTATATTAATTACTAGTTGCGCTTCGGGGTTTCACCCGCGTGGCTCCGCTCCTGTTGGTCTTAGCGTAATCTATAGGTACTAATATTAAAAAGAGGAAAAGTTTGTATGTATGTATGTATGGTTTTCACGCATAAACTACTATACCGATTTTGATGAAATTTGGCACAGATAATCTTTAGACCCTGAGAAAGAACATAGGCTACCTTTTATTGCGAAATATGTACCACGGGCGAAGCCGGGGCGGACCGCTAGTGATATATATAGCCTATAGCTTTCCTTGATAAATGGGCTATCTAACACCGAAAGAATTTTTCAAATCAGACCAGTAGTTCCCGAGATTAGCACGTTCAAACAAACAAACTTTTCAGCTTTATAATATTAGTATAGATTAACACAACATCATGTGATGTTAAGTGGTCACACAGTCCATACACTTGTAACGGTGCGGTGGTGACCACTTAACATCAGGTGGCCCACCTGCCCCTTTGCTTGCTCTGACATAAAAAAAAAAACTCTGGTGGTGTTACAGCCTACAGGTGCTTTGTCAGCCTTTTGATAACAAATACGCTCATTTCTTAAACGTACCATTGTCGTAGTTGTTCGGGAACACCTCTACCTGCAAAGTGTATATCTTAAAGAAAGAAAAAATATTATTACAACAACAAATAAATACCTTGTATAAAAATAATTTGTTTTAGTTTGTTTATATCATTTTTCTTTATAATACGGAATTGAATATAATATTATGTAATTACTTAGACAATGTTTCATAACACCATAAAGCAAATAGCACATAAAAAATAATTGCACAGTTGGAATGTACGGAAATTACAGAACAGGAGAAAGTCTTAACTGTCAACCAAACAAAACGACCCCATAAACATTCCTCTTTATAAAGTATGAAACCCTAAAAATACAATAAACGTAAGGTTGGTGTTTCATAAATGGCATACGCGGAAGCTAGCTTAAAACTATACCTACGCTCGAAGAAAGGTTTCTTCGTTCATAAATCACATATTCATTTGTTTGTTAAGATTTAATTTATGTCTGAAATGCTATCAGTAAAAATATTGCATCGTGCTTTCTCAGTTTTCCCACTGCTTTTCCTTATAATTTGGTTTACTCAGGTTTTCATAATTACGTATCTATTACATATTATCACTGTAAAGTTAATATTAATTAATTATTAAAGCCCTACTCTTTGTTGACTGATTATTAATTATGTTTTCTCTTCATTCCGATTTAAATTAAATTTTAATTAACAGCAGACATCAATGTAGTAAGATTTACTGAAATACTTAGTATGTTTTCTTTCCGCTTACCGCTCCGCTTATCGCTTCGCTCGCTGCTAAACCCCGAACTCAAAACTCTCGCGTCATAAGAGAGCGTTGTAATTAAAATGTTTATACCCGATGCTGGAACAGTGAAGCAATTGCAAAACAACTGTAAAACCGAGCTATGATTTATCATTCCGTGATTCAGTACAATCGCAGTCGATTGTCGCAACAAAGCTTTAATTTTGGATTTGTACAATGGGATTTGGGAATAAAGTAATCAAGAATAGTACAGAGAATTATGTACTCTATGATTATTATTACTAAAGTACCTAGTAGTTTATTATCTATAGTCCATACTCCATTTTTTTGTTTCGTCAATCTTTATCTTAATCTTAATCTTAATCTTAATACTATTATAAAGGCGAAAGTTTGTATGGATGTATGGATGTATGGATGTATGGATGTTTGTTACTCTTTCACGTAAAAATTACTGAACCGATTACAATGAAATTTAGCACACATATAGAGGGTAACTTGGATTAACACATAGGATAGTTTTTATCCCGGAAATCCCACGGGAACGGGAACTATGCGGGTTTTCCTTTGCAAACGCGGGCGAAGCCGCGGGCGGAAATCTAGTTATAACATATAATACACATATTCTATTTATATACTTCTAATTAAATTAGTATAACTGTGGTAATTATATTATTAAAACCTCACATATAATCAGTTCATAACTTCACTAAAAAACTCTTATATCTTAAAGCATTCAAAGCCACATACATCAAGCTATAAAACGAACAAAGAGTATCAAATATTCGAACATATACGTTCGGAAACAACCAGAATCGATTGATAAAAGTTAATCCATCAAAAACTTTACACCGGATATAATTCCCCTTTATGACGAGTGTTTCGGTCCCTTGAGTTGAGATTACAATATATCATCGTTTTATGTCACTAGTTGTTGTTCGTGACATCGGCTGAAAAAGATCGTGTGTGCCAAGCACACGTGTCAGAGTGAAACTTTTTTGGCAAGATTCAAATGTACCAAAATCGTCGCCTTACATGACGTGATGGTATTGTCATGACGCGAACTTGGAATTTTACTCTCAACGCGTCTAAAAAAGTTTCTCTTTAAAAATCGCATGTTAGCAGTTTGTCAATATTAAAAGCGCTACAATATTACTATTGCAGTGTTAACCAGTTTTAATCTGTTCTGAAAATTATATCATTTCGCTATGGCTCTATAATTATTAATTCATATTAAAAAACTAAAAAAAAAGTGATTATAATTGGAATAAAAAGACATAAACACCCTTCTTTAACTATTTTGATAATTTCATTAACAAACATTGGGTTTTTAAATTTAACTGTATAAATAAATGTTTGTGGGTAATAATTTTTATACTAACACTAGAATAATATTTTACTAATACTATATGGGCTACGTGGCCTGAAATAAATTAATTTTATTTATCTTATATATAAAAATGAATCGCAAAATGTGTTGGTAAGCGCATAACTCGAGAACGGCTGAACCGATTTCGATAATTCTTTTTTTATTATATTCCTTGAAGTACGAGGATGGTTTTTATGTAGAGAAAACGTAAATATGTACCACGGGCGAAGCCGGGGCGGACCGCTAGTCTTATATATAAAAATGAATCGCAAAATGTGTTGGTAAGCGCATAACTCGAGAACGGCTGAACCGATTTCGATAATTCTTTTTTTATTATATTCCTTGAAGTACGAGGATGGTTCTTATGTAGAGAAAACGTAAACATGTACCACGGGCGAAGCCGGGGCGGACCGCTAGTTTATTATATAACTGGAGGTAATATTAAATACTTATTATTAGTACTTACTTAATTAAATAAGAAATATGTATAATTATAATCCTTTAATAAAAACAATTTCACAGTTAGAAGAACGTCGCCTGCTCAGTGAAAATCGGCTAGCCTCAACGGAAAACAAATTAGAAGCCGCCATGTTGAGATTTAATGCAGTCCAGTGTGAAAATAAGAAGATTCGAGAAGAAATCGAACATATGCTGAATGACAGGTGAACTCTATAATCTAATAAGAAAAGGATTTTTTATTTTTATTGTTTGTATTGAATGGACTCTAAAAGTACTAGACCGTTTTTAATTATTATTTTCAAGAAAGTTACATTATTAGGAAGTAACATAGACTATATTTATTTCATTTTTATCGAGGGTCAGCTGGGACGAATGGCTAGGGTCCTTTAGAAATAATGAATGCGACAGTATGTTTGTTTGTCGTTCCTTCACGTCGCGTCGGAGCGATTTTATGATATTGTTAGACATAACTTTTGATTTAATATTTTTTTGGGTGAATAGTTGTCAATATAGTTGTTACTATTTCCTGTCAAAATATGCTTGCTGTCGAATACTATAAAATGCCGCGTTCCTTTGACTCATGGCGCATTCGTACGAATCGTGCCTAGGGGCTCGGACGTTGTTTATACGACGTTCGACCCAACTACCCTCACTTTGTAATAGTCATTGACTTGTTGCGATTTGTTATCAACTACCTACATCAATTAGGTAGCTGTGTAGAAGCGAAGTACATTCTTATTACATTCAAACTAATATTTAACCCGGCTTCGCGTATAATTTCTTATAATATTATGATTTGTGTTTAGGCTACTTTTTACTGCATGTAAACTTTTATCAGAAATTTTAATAAAATGTGATTAATTACTAGTTACTTATTCTTAGTTTTTAAACCACCAGCCTTCGTGGAACATGCAGTTTTTATCCAGATAAATATGCAAGAAATCCGATAGACTCTTTTTGACTTATATAATCTAGGTTTTTAAGTCAATTTACCCAATGTTGAATTTTTTCGCACTTAACCCAGTTACATTACAAGGAATTCTACTATGAAAACGAATATCTTGACCCATAAAAGTCTTTTTGAACTTTATTAAAGCGTAACGTCGACTAATTGTATCTTTTCTGTGAGCTTACAACAACCATTATTGTCCAAGTTATGTCCTATTTAATGATCTTAATTATATTTAAATTATTAGAAATGTAAATTTAAATTTTCATGGATGTTTAGATTAGGTTGTTCTTTGAAGCAAAATTACTAACAATTCGGTAATGCATAAATAGATTTTGACGTGCCAATTTACGTTTATTTCAATAAATAAACAAACGAAAAATAAATTCAATAAAAATAACACACTACCATACTTGTTATTGGAACATATTTAACTATATTAAACATATCTTTGAATTGTCTATCTAGTCACTAGTGTATCACCGAAAATCTTAGGTTTTAAGAAATAGTTTCAATCCCTGTGTAACTAAAAAATAGAGTAAATCTTGCAATCTAAGTAAAGATATTTTACAAAACCAAAAAATAAGAATTTACAATTAATATAAACATTATGTAGGGCAATATTCAACGAAGCCTGGTCGAAAATGCTGAACGCTCTCAAGAAAGGCAAGAAGTTCTTAACAGACCTCTTCGAGTCTTCCACGCTGGCGTACGACCAGCGTGACGAATGGTGTGCCAAGCTACGGTCTGTGCAGGAAAAGGGAAACCTGGATCAGATGGTGCAAGTCCAGGTGGGAAATCTATACTAATATTATAAAGCTGAAGAGTTTGTTTGTTTGTGTGCTCCGCAGTTTTACCCGCAGTGCTCCACTCCTGTTGGTCTTAACAAGATGATATATCTAGCCTTCCTCGATGAATGGGCTATCTAACACCGAAAGAATTTTTCAAATCGGACCAGTAGTTCCCGAGATTAGCGCATTCAAACAAACAAACTCTTCAGCTTTATAATATTATATTATAGTATAGATATTTAAGACAATGTGAAAAGCAAATTTTCTTTGTATTTATGTTATTGGTAATATGGGTGCTACAAATATTAAGCAAATAAACAAGTCAGATGAACTAAAGCGGCGAAAACGTTGTTGGTTTTAGCTAGCAAATTATTACAGTTAAGCTGATAACAGCCACTTTCCAATGATCGTAAACTATTCCTTATTATACTTGCATAAACTGATTGGAAATGTTGTGAATAGCTGTTTATAATGAAACAGTTAAATAAAATTAACTTAAATTTAGGGCAAAGTCTTAAATGCTATTTTCTATTGTAGAGTTTTTGAAAAATAGTAAAAGATAACGAACATAATAAAGTAGTTTATTTTTAAAGTATCTTCTAGGATATAAACACATATAAAGCTTAAAAAACAAATAGTAATTATATGTGTCATACTTCATTTACTAATATTTAAAACTGACAAAATCTGTTTAGTCAAATTACTCACCTAAATATTATATTAGGCATTTTTTTAATGTCTGTTACACTTCAGTTACTTTAAATACATTTTTTTTCACATTTCTAAAACACGGTCGTTAAAACTAAAGCTTATAATTCCCGTGCCACAAGTCAATCAAGAATTTTTAAATATTTCACCGCTCAATTTACTATTCTTATCTGTATTGTCAATCAATTTTGATGACACCATTAAGAGTTTATTGCCTTAGATTCTCTACTTCTAGTATTTTATACTGAAACACATTTTTTTATCACAGAATATACGTTCATCTAGATACGACAAAAATGGTAGTTTGATAGTGTCTATGATTAGAAAAAAAGAAAGAAAGAAAAAACATTTAGGTATTTCTAGAAAAAGGTACACACACAAGAAGCAAACACATAATAGAAAAAGAAAGAAAGTACGACACATAAAATTAGACATAAATTAGACGCCATGTTTGTTGAGAATCTGGTACTGTGTGTGCACTGCATTTCCAGAAAAGGGTCTTGACTCAGCTTTCTGCCATAGTCGCAGCAAGCTGCGACTACAGCGCTGGTATTCTGTCAAGACCGAATGGAGCGTGTGCTTTCGACTAAGATTTGATTAAGCGAAAATCACTTAAAACGCCGAATAAAATTATCATTACTATCCAATAGCGAACAGCGTATAACTATTTAAAATCCTACTAATAGTATAAACGCGAAAGTTTGTAAGAATGTTTGTATATATGTTGCTCTTTCACGCGAAAACGACTGATTTTTTTTAAATTTGGCAATGACTTTTACGAAGTTTATGTAACAGACTAACAGATAAGCAATAGAAAACTTGCTTTTGCGAATTTGTCCGAAGGTGAAACCGCGCAGCATAGCTTGTTGTTTATATTAGTTCTTACAAAATAAATATCAAAATTCTACACCAGATTGCTAACAAAACCAATCTTCAAAGTTATTACGGACTATACCAATTTTCAGAATCATAAAACATGAAAAAAAAGACGTGTGGCACTCGGGGACTGCTGCGGTAAAGCTATTGTATGCTATGCATTCAAGCCACACCTCCGCGCCCGGCGGAATGGGGAGCGTGAGGTTTTTCGTTACAAAATTTCTGGATTCGGTCCCCACGCTCAAGGCCCGCGATAGAAGCTATGCAGTATGCAATAGCTTAATACACGCACAATTTCAAATAAAATTTTCCTAACCATCTAGTCTTATAATTACTGAATACGGACCTGTTTCCTACACGTTATAAATGCATGAATGATGTATAAAGCTGTTAAATTTACAACAGGATAATTAAACTAGCCTTTGTCTATTAGCCAGTACAATGTTCTACTTTAGTATGCAAATTTATTTCATATGTTACCATTCACAAAGCTTACAAACAACTTAAAAATGTTCGGAGAAAACATCGTAATACAAAGAAACTTTAGGAAACTTATTGTTAGTTGATTTAATGATGAATGTCATTTGTTTAATTTCTTTTTTTAATTCTGAATCATAAATATTTTAATTTTATATGTCCTTTCGAAGAGATTATCTCTTTCTAGCACCTCATTTTACTATTTGCAATGTTGTGTTTTATATATGTTTACTAGCTTTCCGCCCGCGGCTTCGCCCGCTTTGTCTTAAACATAATAAATTATATACTAAAACCTTCCTCTTGATTCACTCTATCTATTAAAAAAATCGCATCAAAATCCGTTGCGTAGTTTTAAAGATTTAAGCATACATAGGGACATAGGGACAGAGAAAGCGAGTTTGTTTTATACTATGTAGTGATAATATTCAAACAAACAAACTCTTCAGCTTTATAATATTAGTATAGAATATTAATAAACATTACATAATTAACATTAGATATAAAACATAAAATGTATATTCTTCTTTTCTTCTTTCAGCCCGGTTTAACCCATAGTTGAGTATAGGCAACTTCATGTGCACGCCATTCCTTTCTGTTCGTCGCCACTCGCATCCACTTCCTTCCCAATATCTTCACTATGTCGTCAACCCATCTATCAGGCTGACGGCCAGCCTTTCTTCGTCCGGTCCAAGGACGCCATTCTAGAATTTTATTGGTCCACCTGTTGTCACTTAGTCTGCAGATATGTCCCGCCCACCTCCATTTCTGCAAATATGTATATAGATAATTATTATTTTCAGGAAATGCGTGATCTACAAAAAGCGTTCGACCACGAGATGAAACTCTACCACTTTCTTGCCAGAAAGGGAGTCATGCGCATCAATAGGAAGCAAGAAGAGAGAGAAATAGCAGAGAAGATAAAAGAAGAAGAAGATATTAAAAAAGAGTTTGACCATCACGTTAAAATTATTAATGAAGTAACGGTAAGATTTAAATAAATAGGGAATTAGGTTTCTTTGCATATAATAAATAAATAATAATAAATAAATATATTTTTCAGGACAATTTTCACACACGGCACGATCTGATCCCATACTAAGCTTTCGCTTGTGTTATGGAAACCAGAATGGCTGATAAACATACATACATAATTTTTAAATAAATCCTTATATAGATAATTAGCACCCAGACACAGAGCAAACATCTATGTTTATCACACAAATATTTGCCCCGGGTGGGAATCGAACCCACTACCTCTGGCTTGGAAGGCAGGGCCACTACCAACCAAGCCAACCGGTCAGTCAGAACTCAGAAGACCTTATCTTGATACTAAAGACATGAATTGGATTTAATAATATGAATCTACCTATTTTAAATGCCATAGGGTACTTTATCGCTTCATATGCATTTTTTAATTATAAGTACGACATTTTCTTGAAAGTAAGGACTTGAATAAATGGGCGAATATTATAAGTAATCTACTATTTTAAATCCAATAAGATACTATGACTTCACATCTTTTAATAGTAATTATTTTTACCAGCAAGTTTTCTTTGTTAACTAAATGGGTTAATAGTGATGATTTATAAAACCATAATCCGCAAAGTTATAAGGCATTCTGTTCTTTCTAAATAAACTTTTATCAGAAGTAAAAGTACAACAATTAAAACATATTTAAATCTCCTCTATGGGGCGACCATAAATAACGTGTCAAAAAGTTGAAATAACACCTCACGTAATTTATGGACGCCCCCTTATATTTTTGACACCGGTACAAAAATCCTTTAACTTTCTACTACGTCAAAACGGGTTAATAACAGGAGCTTCTATATAAAAAAATCTATACGTTTTTCGTGTCCCCTGTCTTTGTTAATTTAGATATACGATCCTACAATTTTGTGGAAAATGGCAACACATTTGAATCTTCCCTCCGAAATTAAAGCTATAAATTAATTTTTTAATCTCCCCGTTCGCATAAACGTTAAAAAGATAATTCTTTTTGTCCATTTCGAAACGATTAATTTTTAAACAGATAAATTAATTTGTAAATATGGAACAATATTTATGACGTCCACAAGCTAGTCAAAATTAAACTTTTTATTTAACAATTAAATCCATACTAATATTATAAATGCGAAAGTAACTCTGTCTGTCTGTCTGTTACTCAATCACGCCTGAACTACTAAACCAATTTGCATGAAATTTGGTATAGATATATTTTGATACCCGAGAAAGGACATAGGATAGGTTTTATCCCGGAAATCCTACGGGAACGGGTTTTTCTCTGAAAACGCGGGCGAAGCCGCGGGCGGAAAGCTAGTTATAAATACAGTTCATTCACATGGCTTTGGAATAAATAAAAGGTCTCGACTAATTTTGATAACTTTCATTTGTTTCATATATTCTACAACCCGAATAGCATATAATATGAGAACTTATGAAAGTTTCAAAATGTAAATATGCAAAATGAAATGTTAAAAAAATATATATATAATAACTGTGCATTTACATCAAATGCGCAAATGCTCATTCTAACCCCACTATGTCAAATTATTTTAGTGTAAACAGTCGTAGAGCATTATTTCGTTATTCTTAGTGCATTCAAAAAGATTCTATGCAATGTTCTAATACTGAACAACACTGAACACAAGTTTTTGTTTTCACAAGATCACGAAAGAATGCTCTTGCTGTAGCTCTAGCTCTATGTTCGATGTAAATGTTTGTAAGAGGTATTTTTGTTTTAAAGAACGTTACGTTTTTGCCTAAATTATTTAAGATATTATTGTTAATATATAGGACTATGCAAAAGAAGACAACATTAATAAAATAATAGATGAATTCAATCGATTGGAACAAGAGAATTTCTCCATTTATACTCTATTGACGGACTACTGTGCTGAAAACGAAGTCCTTAGCAGAGACTTGAAGAGAATACGAAGAGAAATCGGTTTGTATTTTATTTAATTTCACTATATTTTGTCAAAGTAATAAGATTAAATTATGCTCGCAGTATGATAAACTATAGAACTATCTATGTTGTCCTGTTAAATTTATAGGTTATTAATATTAAATAGAGATATAGATACTATATCTATACATATAATAAAATCGTAGGAAAGTCAAAACTGTACATTGAATATTTTTTTAAAAGAATACATAATCCATGATCTATAATCGATATAGAAGCCAAAAACATAGTTTTTAGAATTTTTGTCTGTTTGTCTGTTTGTCTGTTTGTCTGTTTGTCTGTTTGTCTGTATGTTTGTCCAGGCTAATCTCGAAAAGTACTGCATAGATTGACTTCAAATTTTGCATGAATATTACTAACAGGTCGGGTGAGGCTTTTTTAAACATATTATCATGCTATCACCTCCGGGGGAGGAGCTGTGAACCTTTTTTTTTCTTACGTATTCCGTGTATTACGACAGCGTACAATCTAAAGACTCATGTTTAAATGTTGGTTTCGGGTAAGCCATGCTATTATCTAGCTTTACACAATAAAAACTATGTCATTTACGTAATTTGGGCAGAGAATCAGTTTAATGAATTTATTAGTATACAAATTTGAAACAGCGCCATCTATGAGATTTCGTAAAAATCAAATCAATTTACATGTTAACACTACTGAACACAATGTTAAAAATTAATAATTTAAATATAATTATGTTATTTATTTATTTAACTCTTTAACCCATATCTTCCCTTCCCTATAAGGTGCGCTTATAATTCGTGTGAATATACTACATTTTTAAAAGTGAGGGTAGATGTTTATTATTTTAAGTCAAACTAGACACCATTTCAGTTAATCTAATATTGATTGTGTTCATTGGTTACATTTTTAAAAATCTTCGTGTTTTACTCGAACCAGCATTCGAATTTTATCTATTCTTTATAATACAAAAAGGTTAGTTCGTTGATAATTATTATTCCTTCATCATTTACATGTTGTAAGTAAAAATATACTTTGACTGTTAATACTTTTGTTCAGTATTTACCTGTATGATTATTGCTTGGTAATTAATATAATATTTTCATGTCGTATACCTAATTAAAAACATAAGTTTGATGTGAAACTAGCTGGATTTATTTTTACACACTCACAGTCTTATATTTTGTGTTAATGTTAAAATAGTATTAATAGTGTAAATCATAATATTTTTTCACAATTAAAAATATTTCCTTTTTTTTGATGGTGTTGGCATCGAATTAAACCGCGCTGTCGTTTCGTTCACAAAAAGTGAAGTTATGAGGACCGAATATGTAGCCGCCTCAACTTACGGAAACGAGAGTAACCTGCGTTGTCTGTTAGTTATTGTATAGTCGAATTTAACGTTACATGGAAATTGGAATCTAATTATATGTATACTTATATACTTATATTAAATCTGTAGAGGTCAATTCTGTACATGAAATATATTTCCTAAATAACTATCACGAGGTGATTAGGGATCGACACTGACGCCAAAGTTTGAGTAGGAGTTCAAAGCTTTCTGATTATATTTGTCTACTAGCTGTGCCCGCGACTTCGTCCGCGTGGAATAGTGACTATGGGACCTATGACCATGGGCTCAGGGTGGGGCAACAATAATTGTTTTTATTTTCATGCTTCCACTCCCACGCCCACTCCCAGGCCCACGCCAACGCCCACGCCCACTCCCCTTCACAATTGGTACCTACCAGTTCAAAGCCAGGGTAAGCGCCCCACCCAGGCCCACCGTGGCTACGCCCATGCTGAATTACTACTTAACATACAATTATTGAGTAAATACGTACTACCATAAATAATTAAAAGAATTGTTATTAAAATTCCTTACTAAACTGAGCTAAAAAACTTACGTACCAACCAACTTATTAAAGAAAATCAAGAAATGAAATGCCTAACCTATACCAAATAGTTACTACATAATATTGTAATTAAAAATTATGATTAGTATATAATATCGAAAATCAAAAAAGAAATGCCTAACTAATTCTACGTAAAATTTCTTTTAAATTATGTCATATTATTTTTTAGGAACCAGGGGGGGAGAGGAGCAAATTCTATTTCCTTCCTTTCTTAAATGGATGTTTTTAATAATGTATGGTGTAGCCACTGATCAGCTTAATCGATACTCAATTTTTATCAAATCCAGGAACAAATCCAAATTAGATGTTTCCTGTCTCACGCACGTAACTAAAGGCTGAAGAGAGAGAGAGGGAGCACGTAACTAAACCGTTTAGACGAAGAAAAGTGTATAGAAAAAGGAATAAATAATTTCATAAACTTCCCGACGATCTTTAAAAATAAATTATTATATCATTTTTTTCATTCCCACTTTTACCCCTATGTAGGTATAATAAGTGGATGAACCGATTTTGATACAATTTATCTAAGAACCAGCGTCGGAAAATATGCTGCCTAACAAAAAAAAAGCCGCATCTAATTCGGTTTACCTGTTAGCCAGCTACGGTGCCATAGACAGACACACACACACACACATAAATACATAGCAGTCAAACACATAACACCCGTCTTTTTGCGTCGGGGGTTAAAAATATAATACGACATAATTTAAAGGACATTTTATGTGGAAAATTTACCTATTAGAAGTAACCATAATGTTAATTTGACCCCCCCCCCCCCTACTACCTCAGCTTACCCCCAAACCCTTGGGGAATTTTGATATGATCATCTGGACATGTAAAGGAATAACTGTAGCGTATAACAGATAAATTGCGTTTTATCGTACACTGTACAGTGTACAATAGAATGCCTTAGCAAATGTTCGCCGTGATTACTTATAAATTGTCATAACTTTTTTATTTATGAACCGATTGACATGAACTAAACACTAAATGTTAAATGAAGATTACCACAATACATTAGTGAAAATCGCATCTAAATCGGATAAGCCGTTTCTGAGATTAGCGTGCACAAACATACAGACAAACAGACAAAAAATTTTTTAACTACAGTTTTGGGTTCAAGATCGATTTAATAATAACACCTGCTAATTTTTTTCTACATATTTTCATTGTACAGACATCGCTTTTCCACAATTTTATTATATGTATTGATGATGATGATGATTGATGATTATAACACTCTCAGTCCGTTTTAACTTAATTTTTATTCACTCGCATCAGTGCCACCTAAAAAATCTTTATATCGAAATTCGAGCAAAGCTAAGAAAATGAGAAATAAGAGTTCTCAAGGATCGTTAGAGGTAAGAGGCTTACTATTGACCGAAAACAACATGTGTTATGCCGAGAACCTGAAACCGCTTCACAACGAGAATTGCGGCTCACAGCTGACCGCGAACGGCATGTACTATCCTGTGAAACCGAAACCTTCACTGAGAGGGTATAACGTCTCACAGCTGATCGCAAATGGCATATTTTATCTCGATAATCTGAAACTTTTACTCAATATGAAGACCGTTTGACAAATGATAGGGTGCAGCATAATATTATTCGATCTCTTGAAGATGAACATGAGCATAAGCAATGACTAGAGTAGGGACGCGAATATTACCATTATTTGAGACAAGTACGATTAATAAGTTTGTTTAATGAAAGATTAAGAATTAAAACTATATTTTGGTCTCTTGAAACGGACGAATAGCGAGAGGCCCGTCTTACTGTAGACAGATTTCGACAGTCTTAATGACTTAGAGGTAAACATAGAAGATCAATCTACGAGTTCGGTGGTGTGGTCCGACAAATATAAAAGTGGGTTTGCTTATAACCTCACAATTGATTACAGATCATCTTCTGTATAGGCGATATTAACGTAGTATGTTCTTTTTGTAATGCTTTAAAGAGGAGTAAGGAGTCGGCTTTCGTTTGAAGATACACCAGAACCTTTGAAATCACTACTTTTAGAGGAACATGTGCAATCTAAACAGTTCTTAGACAATATTCGCTCTTATAGTAGTGCGTTTTAAATGATCCTTTGGTGCTCAACAATTATCAGAGGATCCTTTCATGCTTACTTTTAAGATACAAGGTCAAGTTTATAATTTGATAGGATCCCTTTTGCCTGAAGGCCAACCTAAGTTTCTTCAAATATATTTTGTATTCGACTACAACGAATAGTCGAATACAAGAAATCAATATTTCTCGAATTTAAAATACATATTACAATTTTTCCTACAGTAGGGCGACGAATGTATTTTCGCATAGTAACGGAGGGGAACTCACGGGGGGTCGAGTGACGCGGGCCACGTACCACAAACATGCTTAGTTTGTTGTACCGAGCGCGAAAGAAAGTTATCGTGTTTTTAGTAAAATTACTATGTAAACTAACGTTATTTAATACTTAGGTACATATTATATAATGATGCGCTCAAACTGTTAATCTACATTTAATTTAGATTATTATTTGAATTACTAAGTAATGTAGAATTTAAATCAAATTCACTCATGTTTTCCTCAGATTTTCGATGTCCTCCGATTTTAAGATTTTCTTATCAGAGTATTCAATTTTAATGTAGTTAATTTTTATAAGAGACAATTAAGAACATTCAAAAATAAAGTGTCACGTATTTTTTTTAAACGACGAATGACGAAAAACGACGTAATCGCGGACGAAGTCGCGGGCAACAGCTAGTAATAAATAGAGATAGAGATACTGCACCTATGTAAGATTTTTTGAAAAACTCTTTTTGTAGGGAGTGCTTTTCCAACTTTTGCTAACTAATTGGTTAATTTCCTCTTAAAATAAGTATTTAATAATATATTTTCGATGTAATGAAATAGGAAATAGTGCTAAAAGAAACTTGTAAAAAGTATTTAAAATTCAATAGAGTCGTCATAATGAACTCTTGTCTCTTATTTTTACCATATTTTTTCTCATATTTAACCACATTATTAATTTATTTATAGATTTGTATTTCAATATATTTAAAATTTAGAGGACAGACGGGACTGGAATGAAATGATGGAAGAAAAGCGGCAAAATAAACTGCGAGTTTTAAGAAATAAGTTAGAAGATCAGAAGATGAAAACAGAAGAGAAAAGAAGAATTTACAAGGAAAGAGAAGAATTGCTTAACAACACTATGGACAGTGTTAGTGAAATATTTAGGTAACGTGCTTAATGGCCATTAACTCTTACTATAAATATCATAATTATTAATATGTTATTATTACGAATGCGAAATGTCAGTACATTAACAGTCATCCGCATTAATTACAAAGTTATTTAATATTACTGATCTCCTGTTACCATATGATAGATATCCCAGATTTAACAATAATATAAACATATTTAAATTCATTAAATTGTAAATATTAACTCAATTAATCTTATATATAAAAATGAATCGCAAAATGTGTTGGTAAGCGCATAACTCAAGAACGGCTGAACCGATTTCGATAAATTTTTTTTATTATATTCCTTGAAGTACGAGGATGGTTTTTATGTGGAGAAAACGTAAAAACGTAAAAGATGTACCACGGGCGAAGCCGGGGCGGACCGCTAGTAAATCTTATAAAAGCATAGGCATACGTCACGTAAAGAAAGATAACACGACGTTAAAACCTAATAATCACGTAAAAAACATTGGTCTCAAAAAACTGTTTCACAAAGAAATCTAATATCTTAAAACAGTATCAAGTAACTCCAGTGTGGAAAAATTACAGCACTATATTTGTTCATCACTTTCCCACACTGACAACAATCCTGCTTTAAGACATCATGTTTACCCCCTGGCATAGCATATCACACACTATCCGTCACGTTCACAATTCAATTATAATTCAATCCAATTAATGAGATGTTATAATAAATAGTTGTGATGTGACGTCAGCGCTGAGTGACACACGTAATGTTGTCTTGATGACGCCGGGTGACGGCTGCAATGATGTGCCAATCAAAGCTGCAATTATGTTGAATTAAGTGATTTTTATCGATTCATAGGGAATAGCTTAGTGGTCAAAGCTTTCGACTTTAAAAAATTTAAGGTATCGAGTTTTGACTGATCGGTTGGCTCGGTTGGTAGTGACCCTGCCTTCCAAGCCAGAGGTTGTGGATTCGATTCCCACCCAGGGGTGATGAACATAAATATATATTATGTTAGCGCGTTTAATTTAACGATAAAATTATAGTTTAAAAGTAAAAATAATTTATTTTAATAATAATTAAATGGATAAAAGTATTAATAATCATTTAATTATCAATTAATAATAATAATATTACATGTCATATTCAAAATAACACCTGCGCTGACTCACACAGTCACCCCACTCGATAGTTGTTTTGATCGTCCTATAATAATATCCCAACAAAAACATAAATGTAAAAATTGGAGCCAAGTTCAACCGTCGACTTGCCGAAAAAAGAATTGAGATCTAAATGTGTGCCAAGTTCTGTAGACAGTCCAGAAATTTAAATTTACTAAGATGTATAAAATTCTTAGGTGAACTGAAAACTCAATTGTTTTATTTTCCCTTATAGAACAATGTTTATTCAAAATAATATGATTTTTTTTTTAATTTTAATAAAAGAATTATTTGCACATAGCAAACAACTAATGACCTACTGAACCTCATAATTTAACCAGGCTAGTTTTTAGGTACTGTTTATCTATATAATATCTTCTCAAATTGCTGATATTGAACGTTATTATTTTAGAAACTTGTAAAAACTAGCCAAGTCAAATTATGAGGTTCAGTAGGTCATTAGTTGTTTGCTATGTGTAAATAATTCTTTTATTAAAATTAAAAAAAAAATCATATTATTTTGAATAAACATTGTTCTATAAGGGAAAATAAAACAATTGAGTTTTCAGTTCACCTAAGAATTTTATACATCTTAGTAAATTTAAATTTCTGGACTGTCTACAGAACTTGGCACACATTTAGATCTCAATTCTTTTTTCGGCAAGTCGACGGTTGAACTTGGCTCCAATTTTTACATTTATGTTTTTGTTGGGATATCATTACTTTTTGTACAGAAAATTACTTTGCAAATTTGATTTAATTTATGTATTTAATGCTTTTTATAAACGATTTTTTTTTATTTTTTCTTGCGTTTTCGCTGTATGGTTTTTTTAACATTATTTTCTATATTTTCCTGTACGTTAGAAATGTCAGCGCGCATTGCCCATTCATTATCTGCAATTTTTTTAACTCGTTTTCTGCTTATGCTAAGTCTAGCTAAGTCAGGACGATACATCGTCCGCAAGCGATTGTACTCCACTATAGCGCTCTCTTGTGCTTTAATTTGACTGGGATCTAAATTTAGAATATGTACCCCATCTAGAGTTTTAACTCTAGATAGTGCAACATAAGCCTGCCCTTTGCAAAATACTGAACAGCCGATATCAAGAAGAGCACTGTCAAGACTAAGGCCTTGTGATTTGTGAATGGTAATAGCATATGCCAAGCAAATAGGGAATTGTTCTCGGTGAACATATGCATTACTTAATATCTGGAACTTAGTCTTGACACGCTCTAGCTCGTAAGTTAAGTTGTGATTAAATTTTATGACAATTTTACGTGCAGTATTGTTGCTGTCGACGTCCCAGTTTATTTTTTCTATTATTCCAATAGAGCCGTTTACTAAACCTTTACTTACGTCAATGTTTCTACGTAACATCACCCGTGCACCTATTTTAATATTAACTACATTTTCTAAGCCTGCGGTAAGTGAAGAATCGTCCTCGTACTTTTTCAAGACTTCCCTTGCTCGTTTGTTTAAGAAACGAGGGCAATCAATTTCATCTATAGAATAAAGTTTAATTTCTGGTCGATCGATACTTTCTAACATTGCGTTATTAAACAGAAGACACATATTTTTAGTTGGAAATAAGCAAACAGTGTTATCGGGCATCAATTTAAAACATTTTATAATTTCTTTGAGACGGTCATTTTGATTTATTGAAGATAATTTAAGGAGTCGATTAGATAATATGTTAATGTCTTGATTAGTAACTACACCCAATCTTAAACGATTTAACATTTCACCGAAAAGATGGTCGTTTTTTTGCCTCATATTTACTGTTAGTTCGTCATAAGAAAATAGTTCTTTCCATAAATTTGGTGCGCTTAGGGAACCTAACAATTTTGGGACATCAGACGACTTTATATTTTCAAACGGTGAAAGTTGTCTCACCGGTGGCAGCTGGAGCAAATCTCCAAATAATACTATATCTAGACACGCGGCAGCGTGTCAAGCCAAGTTCAAGCGAAGAGAACTGGCGAGCAGCGGCCGTGTGTATATTTACACGAACCATTTCGAGCCACTTTTCACCCCCTTATAACTCGAAAACTATTTAAGTTAAATAAACCAAATTTGGTACATATCAAGAGGACCTCGAGATAAACAAGAACCTTAAATTTCATAAATATAGATTAAACAGTTGCGTAGATATTAATGTCCAAAAATCGCAATTTTTAAGACTGACTGACTTATAGACATATACAAAACCTAACCCACTTCCAGATGACCTAGAAAGTTCAAATTTTGTAATCAACTAGGTTATAGTGAGTGTACAAAGGAAAAAATCAGAAAATACTGAATTTATCTGTATTTAATTTTTTTTTCAATGACATTAATTTTGTTTATATGGAAAAATGGAAAAGTTTATAAAAATAGAAAATATTATATTCACCATAATAGTGTTAAAATATAGATCAAAACTAATCAGTGGCAGAAAAAAAAATTGAAATCCATCAATAAATGACTGAGATATAGATTATTGAAGTTTACATATTTTAGCGCGAAACATCTGTGGATTCGATGCGCCTCTGACATCACACTCACTCGCGCTAGTATCGCTAGGGCAGATTACTTCGATTGCATGATTTCTTCCGTCACGTCATGGAGTAAGGCGACGATTCTTCTACGACGATCTTTGCATCTTGCCAAAGAAGTTTTACTTCTGACACGTGTGCTCGGCACACACGCTTTTTTCAAACTTTGCCCTTTTTATCTGGAACGGCTGGACCGATTTTGATAGGACTTGCACTGAAAGATAGTAGATGTAACCAAGTAAGAATCTAGATACTAAACTTACGAGCTAGAGCGTGTCAAGACTAAGTTCCAGATATTAAGTAATGCATATGTTCACCGAGAACAATTCCCTATTTGCTTAGCATATGCTATTACCATTCACAAATCACAAGGCCTTAGTCTTGACAGTGCTCTTCTTGATATCGGCTGTTCAGTATTTTGCAAAGGGCAGGCTTATGTTGCACTATCTAGAGTTAAAACTCTAGATGGGGTACATATTCTAAATTTAGATCCCAGTCAAATAAAAGCACAAGAGAGCGCTATAGTGGAGTACAATCGCTTGCGGACGATGTATCGTTCTGACTTAGCTAGACTTAGCATAAGCAGAAAACGAGTTAAAAAAATTGCAGATAATGAATGGGCAATGCGCGCTGACATTTCTAACGTACAGGAAAATATAGAAAATAATGTTAAAAAAACCATACAGCGAAAACGCAAGAAAAAATAAAAAAAAAATCGTTTATAAAAAGCATTAAATACATAAATTAAATCAAATTTGCAAAGTAATTTTCTGTACAAAAAGTAATGATATCCCAACAAAAACATAAATGTAAAAATTGGAGCCAAGTTCAACCGTCGACTTGCCGAAAAAAGAATTGAGATCTAAATGTGTGCCAAGTTCTGTAGACAGTCCAGAAATTTATTTACTAAGATGTATAAAATTCTTAGGTGAACTGAAAACTCAATTGTTTTATTTTCCCTTATAGAACAATGTTTATTCAAAATATGATTTTTTTTTAATTTTAATAAAAGAATTATTTACACATAGCAAACAACTAATGACCTACTGAACCTCATAATTTAACCAGGCTAGTTTTTAGGTACTGTTTATCTATATAATATCTTCTCAAATTGCTGATATTGAACGTTATTATTTTAGAAACTTGTAAAAACTAGCCAAGTCAAATAACCAGGCTAGTTTTTAGGTACTGTTTATCTATATAATATCTTCTCAAATTGCTGATATTGAACGTTATTATTTTAGAAACTTGTAAAAACTAGCCAAGTCAAATTATGAGGTTCAGTAGGTCATTAGTTGTTTGCTATGTGTAAATAATTCTTTTATTAAAATTAAAAAAAAAAATCATATTTTGAATAAACATTGTTCTATAAGGGAAAATAAAACAATTGAGTTTTCAGTTCACCTAAGAATTGTATACATCTTAGTAAATAAATTTCTGGACTGTCTACAGAACTTGGCACACATTTAGATCTCAATTCTTTTTTCGGCAAGTCGACGGTTGAACTTGGCTCCAATTTTTACATTTATGTTTTTGTTGGGATTAATCTTACCAAACCAGCCGTCTTCAATATCACCAGTATCAAATATTTCTGCCAAACGAAGATGTATGAACATTAGTGTTACATTTGAAATCATAGAGACCTCATCAATGATTAAGAGAACTATATTATTTAAATCACTTCTTAAAACTTTTAGTACCTGATCCGTCAAAGAAGTGTACTTAGGACAGTTCCCATGTTCTACTGGCAGCTGCAGGAGTCTGTGTATTGTAAGTCCATTTATATTGAAGGCAGCAATGCCAGTTGGTGCAGCTACTGCGACTAATTTGTTCATTTTTGTCTTAACCCAACTTTTGATTGTATTAATTAAATAGCTTTTCCCTGTCCCGCCCGTCCCACTTACAAATAGTCTTAAAAGTCGGGTTTTATCCAGTAAAGTTTTGCAAATTGTATTGAAAATACGTTTCTGATCTACATTTAGACCGTTTATCATTTGTTCGAGCTCATCTTCTGATATGAAATCTTTAGCATTTCTGAGATCTTCCATTGCATTTACAGCTTCTATAGGCACAAAATCCAAGGGATTCTCTAGACCGTCATCTTCCTGGTCATCATCCTGTTGATTTCTTTCAATTTCTGCTACTTTTTCTTCAATCATTTCAAAGGCTTTATCTATATTATTTAAGAATTCTGTCTGCATTTCTCCGTAATCCAGTCCATCCTTAATTTGATCTTTTAAAATATTAAAGGCTTCAGTGTAAGTTCCCTGACCAGATTTTAGAACAGTTATATCTCTCCATGGATAGAATAATAACAATAGCGAAAAATAGTACTTTTCCGGTTGCTTATTTACATCGTAAGTATAGTGATTTATTAAATAAGGTCGCTGTCGTTTCTTTAAATATTTGTTTGATGATAATTTATATACCTGTGCAGCTGATACTGGAGATAGTGGAGGCGTAACTATATCATACCACCGAGCGAAATCATACAAATTCATATTTTCTAAATCCTGAGGCCGTTGAGGATAATAATTGTCAACCCACGATTCAAAAAAGATATCAGTAGAATCTGATTCGAGTTGATTTATCTCTTTTATAGTTTTTACTCTTCGATTGCGGAATGTATTGACATCGAGCCACCGGATTGTAGTCTGCGCATCGGTACCAAAAAGAGATATTCCCAACAGTGTATCACTGGCTTCAAGTGCACCACATTCTCTGTTATTGAGTGCTCTGAGACCAACATTATAAAGTCTACTAACAAGAGATTTGGTAGAATTTATGTTGTCAAAAGTATCTACTGCATGACTTTTTTCACTCTTAGTTGTGTATTTGGTGATATAATAATTTAGTACAGCCGTTTTTTCTCCAACATACTGTAAATCCATGTTGCCGTTCCAAGCCAAAAGGATTGCTGGATTGTAGTCGTTAATGTAACGAGATTCATCTTTGCGAGGTATATTGTAAAGTCTATTAGATGTTAAAGTTTTTCTAGCCGCTATTGATTCTGCCACACTCTTAATGGTTAGAGATTCAGTTACTGGCCGAGGAAATCCAAATCTGCATACAGTTGTAAAACTAGATTTTATTTTTTTCTTTCGTAAACAGTATGAGTTATGTGTATGCGTCTGATAATTAGTAACACGATCGTATAATATTGGTGACAGATTTTTATCTGGTATAGAACACGTAACGTATTTATTAATAAACTTTGCCACTTCTTCAAATGATGAATCTTGCAGTAATGGAGCATTTTTTACCCAAAGCATTAAATGGAAATGCTGTAAACCTCTCGATTGGTATTCACGGCGCCAGAAATAATGTTCAATTTCACCTAAAGGTGCCTCAGGTGATGTTAGAAACTCTAACATTGATTTGAATTTTATGTCAATAAATCGTGACGCTGAAACTGGATCCATTGCTACTAACTCACTGGTACTTTTGCTTTTTGCATCTGGTCCATTGATTAGTTTAATATAATCCCCCAGCTCCGTCCACCTCCATTCAGAGGGACTGATTGTTAAAAACCAAGTAGCCGGTCCGTAATGACGAGTCATGCATATAACATCGCTTCTGGGTTTTTTCCAGAATTGTTCGGTATTTCGTAATCTACTGAATATAGCCATCAGGTCTCCTTCAAGCTCGCCTTTCTCTATCATCTGTAAATAATGTTGAGCTGTCAGTTTTTTGTTTACATTAGTAACATTTAATTTATAAAATATGCCTGCATTCAATTGTCTTAAATTAGCGTCATTCAGTAAGAAAAACAAGTATTGCTGGTTAAGTCGAAAACGTGAGTCTTTTGAAGTTAAACGAGATTTTATGAATTCTGCGCTTATAATTTTTTTTTCGCGATCATAAAATTGACCATATTTACCCTCATTGAACAAATCAGGAAAACATAAAGTATCTATATCCTTATTGCGGCTATCTATAGGTGGACCATTGACTTTCAGCATTTGATATAGAGCAGACGCTGCACTATTTTTTCTATTTTCGTGAAGAGGGTAGATTGTATATTGTTCATAAATATCTTCGTGATCTTCGGTTATCTGAGTGAGAATGGCGGGCTGATTTTGTAGTTCTTTTTCATGATCAATTGGTTCTATATCGTAGGTCATATTTTGGTTTAGATTGTCTAATAAATTAGCTGAATTCTGCGGAAGGATTATGTTTCTATAATGAATGTTATTTTGTTTTAAATAGTTTAATGCACTGTATATCTTATTGATATCTACTAAGTCTTGCCATATGATTTTAGTTTTAGTAGGGCAGCTTCGCACGAGTATAAAAATTTCTTGGTTCAGGTTTAAAGGCTCCTCAGGTTTTGGTAATTTGTTTAAAGTAGTTTCTGTAGGTAATGGTAAATGAAAAGTTCTTCCTTTAACTTTTTTTATCTTTTCCCTGTTGGGTATATTTTTATTTCCTACTGGAATCAAGCTAGTAACTACTTGAAAAGCCTTGGCTCTTTGAATTAACATTTTTTCATAGTTATTAAGTTCACTTAATTGTTTAGGCACGCAGCTGTAATATAAACTATTAAGTATAGAATTAGGAGGCAAATCGTTAGCTCTGATTTTTTTTAAACATAAATGACATATAAAAGGACTTGGTTCAATATGAAAAGTTTCATTGAAATGTTGTAATCTTTGCCACAAGTCACTTTGGATTGGATTTCTTAATTTATTGATAGCTGATAAGTCACGTAAACAAAGAAGTCTATGGCACGATATGCAATGATGTATTGGTACATCATCACATTTTTTTTTTAAGTTATTATAAGCACGATTGTATTTATCTAATATTAAGTCTTCGTTTAATTCACTTTGACTCATATTAACTTCAAAATGGGCATTTTTGATGTTGAAAGGAACTCCTAACTCAAATAATTTATTTACATTGACAGAGTTCAAGTCATAGTCTATTGAATTTATATTTATGCAATAAGATCTTAACTGATAGAGCTCCCTTACAAGTGTTCGTATTTTAGGGAAATGAGTTTTAATATTACAAAGTATTTTAAAATGACTTAAATATTCTTGACTTTGTTTAGATATTAAATTGAAAACATCTATGGCTGACTTTGAAATCAAATATTTAAAAACGTTCAATAAATTCTGTAAAACTGTTTCATCTAATAAACATTGTTTAGGATTACATGACCAAGATACATTATTTTTTTCATTCTGTAAAGTAAACATGTCAGCTTCGCCCTCATCATTTATTGGTATAATTACTTCCGAGCCGACAATTTTATATGAACTTTCATAAAAGTACGGTTCTTGAGTGGTTAAGTGTCTAGATTCCCCGGCAAGAATAGTGAATTTATCTAGTATAGTGGCAGATGAATGACTCTCAAATTTTTCTATACTTATCTTAATTTTATTTTGAATGCGATCTAAAACTTTAAAGTAATTATCTAATATACTTTTGCGGCGCTCAAGAACCCATTTTACAGTTTTTTCAGCTTCCAATCTTTTCTGTTTTCCAATTTTGTCAGTTAGTTTTTTTATGACGTCATTTTCACTGGAATACGACAACTTTTTCTTTGCATTATATAATGTCAAAGATTTTCTTTTAATATGTGGATTTTTTTGTGTGTACCTTTGTGAGGTTGTTTTGTTTACTTCAGGATTATTTTTAGTGTAAAGTTTAACGGCTTTCCGATGTACCTCGGGGTTATTGTTCGTGTAACGTTGTACTGCTCTTTTAATAGACTCTGGACGCTTGTCTGCATACCGTTTTTTAGCACTTTTGATTACCTCTGGATGCGCTTGTTTATAACGTTGATAAGCTTCACGTTGTTGATCCGCACGCGATTTGCTAGATGTTTTCGGGCGACCTTGTTTCCTCTTTGGAGGACGGCCCCTTTGTTTTTTATTGTTGTTGGTTATATTCTCGTTATCCTCTAAAGAATCATTCATAACAAGTATATTAGAGTCCTGTTCGACTGGAATACAAACGTCAAAATGACCCGACGAAAGATCCCCTGAAAAAAGTAATCGCTTAACAGGACGATTCTCATCGCCGAACACACCACGAAGAACACCGTCCTGATACACTTCTATTCTTATAGGATATAAATCCCCTGCAGCCTTTAATTCTGAAACCGCCCCATAAGTACTCGAGCAAAGCATACTTGCTCGATATTCCTCTACAGAGTGGTAAGGTTCGCCGTTTTGGGTGCAGGTGTAGACTGCTAAGTCTTCCCAATTACGAGAAACATACTCAACTATAGACTCACGCAACCTAATAGATTGTTGTATGTCAGAACATTCAAACAAAGAAAATGCCAGCGAATGAAATAAGCAGCTGCCATCGGGAGGCATTTGAATTATTTGGTGTAACACTTGTGTGTCACCCACCAATAATTCGATTGTACGACTCATTTTTCAATTTTATTTTATGAATTTAGAATCACGTGTACCTGAACTGCGAAGATGTATAGAAACTAGTTGGCTGCTCCCCTGCGTTACCGGGTAGGCTACTTCCAAATAGTTATACGTAAACCACAAAATAACATAAGCCCGAAGGCATCTATCTATTATAAGTTATAAGAAAAACGGGAGTTTTAGCCATTATTGAACTGTTACCGCCTTCACCGCGTGGAGGTACTCCCAGCTTATGTTATTATTATGGTATTTTTTAAAACAGACAAATAATCGCTACAAAACGAAGCTAAGTATTGGTAATGTTGTTCTTACATGTTTCTACATACAAGATGTAATAGAGGTGAAATATGATTTTTCATTTCTCCTACTCGGAAAGTAGTGTTGTTTTGATCTGATTAATGAGTAGAAAATGCTGCTTTCAGCTGTAAAGAGTTTTATGTAATAAAACTAATTTAAGAAATGACATGATTTTCTAAACAGCCAGTGTGAATTTAACGCCTTTGATTAATATAATCAAAGTTTCACGCATACTTCTTTAAGCCGCGAGTGCCGCGTAACTAGGTACGCGGCGAGCGGCGAGTTCCATATTTAAAATTTAAAATGTGTGTAAATCAAAGCGCGTCAAAATCTATCCCAGGAGTTAAGAGAAACAAAGATGTTTTTTTGTGAATTATTTATTAAAAATCCACAAACATAAGCAATCAATAAACATTTATTAATTAGTAATATATTAATAATAATACACTAATTGTTAATAATTATATTGCATTAATTAATCTTACACACGTCAAGATGAAGAATAGGTATTAATTAACAATAAAAATATATTATTTAAAAACTTTTGTATAACTGTTCAGGCTATTGCCTAAGTTTAGTATCTAGATTCTTACTTGGTTACATCTACTATCTTTCAGTGCAAGTCCTATCAAAATCGGTCCAGCCGTTCCAGATAAAAAGGGCAAAGTTTGAAAAAAGCGTGTGTGCCGAGCACACGTGTCAGAAGTAAAACTTCTTTGGCAAGATGCAAAGATCGTCGTAGAAGAATCGTCGCCTTACTCCATGACGTGACGGAAGAAATCATGCAATCGAAGTAATCTGCCCTAGCGATACTAGCGCGAGTGAGTGTGATGTCAGAGGCGCATCGAATCCACAGATGTTTCGCGCTAAAATATGTAAACTTCAATAATCTATATCTCAGTCATTTATTGATGGATTTCAATTTTTTTTTCTGCCACTGATTAGTTTTGATCTATATTTTAACACTATTATGGTGAATATAATATTTTCTATTTTTATAAACTTTTCCATTTTTCCATACAAACAAAATTAATGTCATTGAAAAAAAAATTAAATACAGATAAATTCAGTATTTTCTGATTTTTTCCTTTGTACACTCACAATAACCTAGTTGATTACAAAATTTGAACTTTCTAGGTCATCTGGAAGTGGGTTAGGTTTTGTATATGTCTATAAGTCAGTCAGTCTTAAAAATTGCGATTTTTGGACATTAATATCTACGCAACTGTTTAATCTATATTTATGAAATTTAAGGTTCTTGTTTATCTCGAGGTCCTCTTGATATGTACCAAATTTGGTTTATTTAACTTAATTAGTTTTCGAGTTATAAGGGGGTGAAAAGTGGCTCGAAATGGTTCGTGTAAATATACACACGGCCGCTGCTCGCCAGTTCTCTTCGCTTGAACTTGGCTTGACACGCTGCCGCGTGTCTAGATAACGGTCGTCTGCACTTTGCAGTTGCGAGTCATTCTTGTACCGACTTTGGTCGAGTCAAGATGTCTAAGAAATATTATATCAGTATTAAATTAGTTACGTGATACAAATACGCTCTAACATATAATTGTGTGATGAACATTGATATTTGCTCTGTGTACACCCAGACGTGTTAAATATCTATATAAGTATTTATTTAAAATTAAATAAATATGTATGTTTATCAGCCGTCTCCATAACACCGAAAGCTTAGTATGGGATCAGATCATGCGGTGTTTGAAATTTTTCATGAAATAGGTCATTGAGATTTGAGCGAATACGTAGAAAATAGTAATAATTGCTCAATGTAAGCAGTCAATATGAGACTTCTAACAACGTGGATTTAGCATAAGTGGGTAGGTTGAGTGAGTGGGTGGGTAGAATGAGTGAGTGGGTAGAATGTGTGAGTGGGTAGAATGAGTGAGTGGGTAGAATGAGTGGGTGGGTAGAGTGAGTGGGTGGGTAGAATGAGTGAGTGGGTAGAATGTGTGAGTGGGTAGAATGAGTGAGTGGGTAGAATGAGTGAGTGGGTAGAATGAGTGGGTGGGTAGTATGAGTGGATGGGTAGAGTGAGTGGGTGGGTAGAATGAGTGAGTGGGTAGAATGAGTGGGTGGGTTGTATGAGTGGATGGGTAGAGTGAGTGGGTGGGTAGAATGAGTGAGTGGGTAGAATGTGTGAGTGGGTAGAATGAGTGAGTGGGTAGAATGAGTGAATGGGTAGAATGAGTGAGTGGGTAGAATGAGTGAGTGGGTAGAATGAGTGGGTGGGTTGTATGAGTGGATGGGTAGAGTGAGTGGGTGGGTAGAATGAGTGAGTGGGTAGAATGAGTGAGTGGGTAGAATGAGTGGGTGGGTAGTATGAGTGGATGGGTAGAGTGAGTGGGTGGGTAGAATGAGTGAGTGGGTAGAATGAGTGAGTGGGTAGAATGAGTGAGTGGGTAGAATGAGTGGGTGGGTAGTATGAATGGATGGGTAGAGTGAGTGGGTGGGTAGAATGAGTGAGTGGGTAGAATGTGTGAGTGGGTAGAATGTGTGAGTGGGTAGAATGAGTGAGTGGGTAGAATGAGTGAGTGGGTAGAATGAGTGAGTGGGTAGAATGAGTGGGTGGGTAGTATGAGTGGATGGGTAGAATGAGTGAGTGGGTAGAATGAGTGGGTGGGTTGAGTTAATGAATTGTTAGGTTGAGTGGGTGGGTAGGTTGAGTGAGGGGTCGGGTATTAAACCGTAATATGAGCCTTTTGCAGAACTTAAGCAGTAAATGACTTATAAAGCTTACAAGATAAAAAAAGTTATTATTTAAAATTTTAACAATTAACGAATTAAAACAAAAACCTAAATAGACCAGTAACTGCACAGCTTAAATAGATTAAAGCTTACATAATTTTATTTATTTAAACGAAATAATAATTGAAATCCGTTCAAGAAATAAATCAACTTGAAATTCCTTTGAAATCAAGTGAGGGGCGTTACTTGGCTTACAACAGCGGTATCAATAAATCTATTTGAAAACTATTTTCATTCCAGAATACATTTTGAGCTTAGTTTACCATCTTTTACACGTGTAGCAGAAAAACTATTTTTCCATCTTCTTATATATAAAAATGAATCGCAAAATGTGTTGGTAAGCGCATAACTCGAGAACGGCTGAACCGATTTCGATAATTCTTTTTTTATTATATTCCTTGAAGTACGAGGATGGTTCTTATGTAGAGAAAACGTAAATATGTACCACGGGCGAAGCCGGGGTGGACCGCTAGTTGTTAATAATATAAACTTGATTTCAAATGTGGCCGGTTTGAAGGATTTAATATAATTAAGATGACATAGCACAATAAAACTTCGTAATATAATTTTTCACTTCCGCTTCACGTCATATCTTTTTTCTATCTCATGAGATACGGATACCTTAAAACTTTAATATCCACTTTTAAGAAGAAGCACCTCAAGAGTTTAAAAAGTAATAATGTCTTATATCTATATATGTTATTCTTGTATAATGGAATAAGCTAAGTAAAAACGCCATTTATATGCCATAACCATAATGTGCAACTACGTAACTTTGAAATAAAATACCAAAAATATACAGTACCTAATCTAAAATAAATTTAGCGTGTACATCTTTCCTTTCTCAAACACAAGCTCTAACATTTGATAACATAGATTTACCACCAGTTCAGAAAACAGTTTCAAATAGAGAAGAGCCAATAAACTGTAAAGTTGCTCTTTTAATCATGTTAAATATCTTATCTCTAAAAAACTACTTCACTATAAATTCTTTGCAGGACCCTGGACTGCAGCATGGAACCCTTCGCGAACCTCCTAGGTGATAAGCAGCCTTCACTGCATCAGCTCGACCTGACCTTCCGTCTCATTGCTGAGAAGATACGGGAATATATCCAAATTACGTACTACTATGTTAGTAATGTCCTTATTATACATTTTTATCACAAGCATTCTCTTTACTTATCTTGATAAAACTGCATTTTATAATTATTTTTTTAAATACACACAACAATTGACCTGTTCCACTTTTTAACGAAACCGGTCGCAGTTTTTACTTTTTATAATAAAAATCAAAATAAAAGTGCAACATTTGCCTTATGTTATCTAGATATAAGTAAGTATTTATTTAAAATTATATATGAATGTTTATCAGCCATTTGGTTTCCATAACACAAGCGAAAGCTTAGTATGGGATCAGATCGTGCCGTGTGTGAAAATTGTCCTGAAATATTTATTTACTTATTTATGTGTCTCTAAAATCTGAATTAAACTTCTCACATACACTTGAGTTAAAATTTGACATAAAATCTCTTGTTTGTGTACATTGCTTTTATAAATACTAAATTATGTATAAAAAGTAAGATAATAGGATAGGAATAAACGATACATTCAGAGATTGGGTTTAATTGACCACTTGCCCTACAAATTAGGAACCTAACGTCTCAAATTACATTCCTTTACGCCCCAATAAAATAAATTTGTTACATACGAGTAACTAAAGGTATATAAATATTTAACAGGTCTTTCTTTTATTTCACTACTAAACAGTTTTTGATGAAACTTGCACTTGAAAAAGTAGAAAGGCAGTGAAACTAGGCATTTTCGTTTCTTTAAAATGTAAATTTTATATTTATATATTATGTGTATGTAAAAATTTTACAACCTCCTGTAAATAAATAGAAGTCTTTATTTTTATAAACTATTTTTTTCAATAGTTTTAAATGTGTACATGCCATTTAAAGCCTATTTACTATTACCTAATCATCAAAACATCACATAAAAGCAAATAAACAATTATTACAGGAACGTCACATGACGAAGAGAGGTGACAAAAGTGCTTCCAGGCTGAAGAATTATACTATCCACCCCCAACCCCCGATTTGTTGGTCTGCGACCCCCATCAACCTATTGGTTCCAGCTAACCCTTGTCCTGCGTAATATGTTATATCCTACTACTATAGATATATAGTATAAATTATAATTTGCCCAAATATAGCTAATTTGGTCTATTTTAAATTTAAACATTTATCTTTTAAATTTAACTTCTTCTAGAAGCACTTTCGAATCAATTAAGCATAGATTTAACCATTTACCACTACAAATACATTCCTTCTTACTTCTAAACATAATTTTCCTCACAGTTGCATAGAAGCCCGCTGGCTTTCCCGCGTCACAGATACCCTAGAACTGCCATTCAACGATACCCAAGTACGAGACGCCCTCAGGAACCTATGTGAGGACCCAGCCTTTGAGAGAAGTGACCGTGTACACCAGTTGACGGAATGCCGAGTGCCGCAGAGCAGAGTTATCTTGGCTAGGCGGTATATGCAGAATTAAACTTCTAGTAGCGTTTAGCTACTATTATGTATTCTGTGCTACTAGACTAAATTCAATTATGGTGTTTTTTATGGAAATGGCAAAGTTTTTGATGGTTTGATGATTTTTATCAAAACGGAGGTAATGCCGATATAGACTGTTAGATTAGCATAGCAATGACCGGTGATTACTATAGAAATATTTTGATTGTTATACGTAATGTTTTTTATTGGAAATAAATATTTTGTTGTTAGTTGTGTGTTTTATTTTTCAACCCCCGCTTTGAGTCTACGGATACGTTATTTTAAGTCATGTTAAGCATGATTATTGTACCCAAAAATTCCTTTAAAAACAGCAAACAGAATTACTTAACTACAACCAACCATTTTAGAAAATTCGTTTACAAAGCAATATTACCCATTTCCACCAAGCACACGGCAACAATCATACACATTTTCACAAAAAACTAAAATCACCTACACAACGCAAAACGGCGACTGTAAAGTAAACTTTTAGGAACATTTCAACAGTATAGTTAACAACTAGCAGTGTTTGCGAAGTAAAAAAATAAAAAATAAAACAATGACGCATTCCCCCTGGTGTAGATTTAAAAGGCAGCAGCTTTGTCAAATTGTAACAAGTCTTTGCTTTGTTCTAGCTTCCAGTTTATATATGAACGCTCCTTTTGAGTTTAAAAGGTAAATTTCGTCAATTATTTGAACTAAACTTGATTTAAGTTTACATGCGTAGTTTGCGGTCTACATCAGTAAAAATTAGTTAGTAAGAGATCTTACTATAATATACATATATATAGTCAATGTTAAAGCTTGATTTGTCAGTAAAAACAAAAGTTCATCTTATGTAACTTGGGAGCTTTCAAGTTTTTTTTTATTTATTTGCTCTGAAAATGGTATACAAAAATAGTCAATACAAATACCTATCTATATTAAATTTACAATAAATCAGTAGTGTTTATGAGAAAAAGCCTTCTTAATCGCATGAAAACTAATATCAAATTCAAACTCAAACATTTGTTTATTCCATTCGACTTCTTCGAGAAGCACTTTTGAAACGTCATTCTATTATTTAAATTAAATTGAAACGATGAAATAGAAGTAGAGTAAAATATATTTATAAGTTATAAATTATTTCCGAATTCCATCCTTTTATTTATGTAAAAATACAAGTCTATAAAACAATATCGTCATAGATTGATTGACGAATGCGCTAACTTAACCGTTGCAACAAAAATATTCGCTCGAACATCCGTACAGTTAGCGCGATATTATTTTTATTCCCGGAGGCTTAACTGAGCTCTCATGGTTTTATTTATCTAGTATGTTATAGTTATAGAAGCATAGTCGTATCGATTAAAGGTTTGAATTATTAAGTTTGTTTTCCAAATTAAACATTTTTACACATTGTAGAACATTTATGTCATGTGTGTGTCAAGACCATAATATAAATACAATACAAAAAAGAGCATGTGTCCCGAGCACACGTGTCAGAAGCGAAACTTCTATTGCAAGATTCAAAGATACCAATATCGTCGCCTTACTCCATGACGTGACGGTATAATCATGACTCGACCTTGAAATAAAATTGTACTCTCAACGCGCCTAAAGAAGTTTCACTCCAAAAGAAGAAGAAAAGTAAACTAAAAATAAACGTGCAACAATTTTTTTTTTTAATTATGTACCACTCACATTCCTATACACACTTATCTTATAACACCCTCGTCAAAATCTATCTACACTGCTAAGAATTATTCACAAACCACCATTACATACGAACAAGCCCTAACATAGAATTTAAAAGCTCAAATAATGTTAAATACAAAAGTTGGCACAGCTAATGGGAGCGTCGTGCGAAGCGGATATCCTGTAGACATCGCGCGACTACTTCCGTAGGAGACCAGTGATACGCGAAGCGAGAAGCGAAGCGAGTAGCGAAGCGATAAGTGAAGCGATAGGCGAAGCGATAGGCGAAGCGATAGGCGAAGCGATAAGTGAAGCGATAAGCGAAACGATAAGCAAAGCGATAAGCGAAGCGATGAATTGAATGTATTTTACCATAATATGAAAAAAACAACAAAAGAGAATGATAAATAGATTTTAAATTTATAATGGTTGGCTTTGATAATTTTAGTGCTCGTAATTTATATAGTTATCACAAAACTGTTATATTTATCTGTTTCATTATAATTATTGTCACAAACTGTTTATTGTGTAGGATGTCACAAAAATTTACAAAGGTTGTCAAAATATTAAATTAGAAGTAACTAGGTTGGTAATATTTTAATTAAATTGCGTTATTTTCCTTATTATTCTTTCAAATAACTTTAAAGTATACACACTATAATACAGGCATAATATTTTACAGGTTTTTTTTTAAGATATGCAAATGCTTAAAGTTTTAAATAAAAGAGATAAAATCGCTCCTCTTACCTCTAGCGCCCATTTGTTTGCGTAGCCATTTAGCTATTTACATTACAAAAATATTGATAGATGGCGCGCTTGTTGCAGAAATGTTGTAAAATAACTCATTTCTTGTTAACATTACAACAGAAACCGATGGAAAAAAATATATTCCATTATTACATATTATGTTGTGAATGTACCTAACTACGTGTCTGAATTCTGTTTCATGACATTGAACTTTTTAAAACTATTTCTAGATATTTGGTAATGTACAATGTTATATACACAGGTGGAAGTTACATAGAAGAAATTTTAGATGCTGACGTTTAATTTTTTAATAGCAACTAATTATGAAAATACTTAAAAATTATGATAGTACTAAGTATTAATTTAAATACTAGCTTGTTGCTTCAGAACCGGCCGCGTTGATCTGTAAACACATTTATTTTATTTAGTGTTGAAACAATTTTCAAACCCGCAAACGGTATAAACCAACCCAAAAATCCATCCTTATTAGTAAGTATCGAAAATCTCGCATATATGCTCTATATTCAACTAATTCATTTTTACTGTTTAACACTATATTTCACGCTAGTAACATCTATTGAACGGAAAAATGCACATATTTTTCCGTACGACCGCTTTCTTTAAGTCGAGATGCTATCTACAACCACTAGTCTATTCAATGCTTAAGAGCTCTCTGCTTTGATACAAAGAATAAATCGACCATTAAATACTTATTGAAGAACAATGTAATATTTTTCCATGATAAAGAACGTTATAGTAACCTATATAATATTGCAAGCGATTATCTATCTTAACACAATTGATAAGAGTTGTGTTTAGATCAAAGAAACATAAAACAATATGCAGTTGGCTATTTCATTAGAACAATACAGTTTGCTACACAGCTTGTTAGTAAATAAAACACATTTTAGCTAAAATAAGTTATGAAATTATTATTTAAATTATTCCTTAAATATAATAAATAATTTAAACTCAATCTTTTGCATCAATATAAACTTTAATAATACGCATAGAGTCAACTACAAGAACCATCATAATTATTGCTCTTTTAAATATTCCTACATATTATTTGCCTTTTTGAAACAAAGAACGTAAAATCTTGCTTGCATAATAAAAAAGCACTTACCAAAACTTAAAAATTTGAGAATAGCGGGCTTATCGCTAGCTAGCGATCTCTATCAGGCAATCCTAATACAAAAAGGAAATGCAAGCTTTATACATTGCACGAATGCCAATTCTTGAATTCGTTTTATCCCAATGTCTCGAACATTCTAAAAGGAACCTAACCTCTGTACCTTTTTATTTCACGGCCATCGATATAATTAAGGTTAAAGCTATATATCTTCTATATATATAGCTATATATCGTAGTACTTCGTAGTGTGGACACGCGTCCAGTTATTTATTAGATGATAAAGGTCAGGGTTGGCTTATATCAAGTTCAGGTACGTTCATTTTGTTGTAAATCTTTGTACAGTAATAAAAATCGCCATTTTAAAGCCTGAGAGAGAAATCTATGAAAAGCACTAAAAATATCTGGTCAAAATACTCAATATGTGACAGAAAATATAGATGACTAGCTTTCCGCCCGCGGCGGAAAATAAATTGAATACTAAAACCTTCCTCTTGAATCACTCTATCTATTAATAAAAACCGCATCAAAATCCGTTGCGTATTTTTGAAGATTTAAGCATACAAAGGGACTTTGTTTTATACTATGTAGATTGCCTTCATCTTGTATGTTGTAATATCTCAATAAGTATCTACCTCTAGGAGTATTTTAAAGGACTTGTGCCCACTGTACAATGTACATGTCAGCTTTGTCTCTACATGGCTCTATAATTCTTTCCGTGTTTTTAAAAGCTGGACTTGCGAAAATAAATGTAATTTGATATTTCAACATTTACCCCATACTATTATTACAAATAATGCCTATTCATACGCACAACATAAAACAAGTAATGTGTTAAAGCGTATTACTATTATACAGGGTGTCCCAAAAAGTAGTGATGAACGGAAGCTGGGAGGTAGAGGACCAAGAGGGCTATCCGAATCACCCCCATGTGTGTTATGCGATTTTTCGTATTTTCGGAGTTATTACATTTTTTTCAATTTTTCATCTATCGCCGAGTACGATGAGATTTTTATTTATGGTGACGTGAATTATTGCGCTAGATGCTTGATTTTTTTTGTGTGCTAAGCTGAAAGATAGGCCAATTCAGTATGGTAACATTTACTATCGTTAGATCTTCGAATGGAATAAAAAAAAGAATTAAATGCCAAGAAAGATAAAATTACCCAGTATGTTCATAACTTCAAGGGCCCATAAAAAAATAAAATCACATAAAAAAGGTTTTCCATTTGGCTTTTAAAAACTTGCTCTATCGATCAGGTAGCTACCCTAAAAATTTCATTTTATTATTCTGAAGGTTTCAATCGAAAAATTGAAATCTAGATGTGGTAAGTGCAAAATTTTTATTAACATGATGATCATTAAAACCAATAAATAGGTGTTTAATTACCAGTTTTTTTTTTTAAATAGCCCCGCTGTTGCTCAATGCAAGTGCGACATCGCTGTAAAAAGTTGTCTTTTAAATGTCTGAATGCTCTTTTATCATTTTTAATGGATTCTTCTGCTACTATGAATTTCCGGGTTATTTCGTCCAAATTGTGGCATTCTCTCAAGTAGCCGAGGTCTTTTTAGTATCCCCATTGAAACAAATCAATGGGGTTTAGGTCGAGGGACCGTGGAGGCCAGGCTTTAAAGCAGGCGTCACCGGCGCATGCGCAGGCTGCAACAACCAATCCATCTTTCAGGGTATTTTTGCCCTTTAGCCTGGCCTCCACGGTCTCCGGACATAAACCCTATTGAATTTTTTCCGTGGGGATACTACAAAGACGAGAGACTGCCACAATTTGGACGAAATAACCCGGAAATTCATAGTAGCAGAAGAAACCATTAAAAATGATAAAAGAGCATTCAGACATTTAAAAGACAACTTTTTACGGTGATGTCGCACTTGCATTGAGCAAGAGCGGGGCTATTTTAAAAAAATTCTGGTAATTAAACACCTATTTATTGGTTTTAATGATCATCATGTTAATAAAAATTTTGCACTTACCACATCTAGATTTCAAATTTTCGATTGAAGCCTTCAGAATAATAAAATGAAATTTTTAGGGTAGCTACCAGATCAATACAGCAAGTTTTTAAAAACCAAATGGAAAACCTTTTTTATGTGATTTTATTTTTTTATGGGCCCTTGAAGTTATGAACATACTGGGTAATTTTATCTTTCTTGGCATTTAATTCTTTTTTTTATTCCATTCGAAGATCTAACGATAGTAAATGTTACCATACTAAATTGGTCTATCTTTCAGCTTAGCACACAAAAAAAATCAAGCATCTAGCGCAATAATTCACGTCACCATAAATAAAAATCTCATCGTACTCAGCGATAGATGAAAAATTGAAAAAAATGTAATAACTCCGAAAATACGAAAAATCGCATAACACACATGGGGGTTATTCGGATAGCCCTCTTGGTCCTCTACCTCCCAGCTTCAGTATATCACTACTTTTTGGGACACCCTGTATATTCTGTGGTTAAAGTTTTACACACGAACTGAAAGTATCTAAAACGAATTATTTACCATGTAATTACTATTAACCACGGACAATTGTTACAAATTCCCTCCTACATATGTTAAACTATTTTTCTCCGAACATATTGTACTGTGAATATTTAAAGAAAACCACAAATAGTTTCGATTTATCACGCGCAAATGGCCAATATAGTAACGACCGCAACCGTGTAATTAGCTTGTATTGATTAATTCAAAATATGTGTTACCTATTCCTAGATAGTAGAATTTATTAGATTTGCGGATAATGGTTCTGATTATTGAAATAGTGGTTTGATTTGCTCGTCATAGTACGAGTAAATCGTAATGTGGTCTGCTTTAATACAATGTGTAGGCGTATTTTATATACCTATGTAGTTTCTACATTTATATCTACAGTTTATTACATGTGTTTTACTGTATTAGCATACAAACCTGAAGAAGTCCTATAGTTAAGGTGCATTCCCACCAGAGATGTGTTATGCAGCTATTCTTCGAAACTATGTGATCTTTTTCCACCAATGCTATGATATTACATTGATGAATATGATTGGTGAATAACAAACGCATCCACAGCAACGTAGCATAGTTCGTAGTAGCGTAACGTATCTATGGTAGAAAAGCACCCTTAATGTTAAACTTAAACACTTATGAATGTAATAACATTTTTATTTATATATTAGAATACATAATTGCCTTCCTTTAAATAATAACAAACGTATAATTATTAATATAACTTTAACAAATGCCAACAATTCATAAACTGTCAACCAAAAACAATTGTCTTGCAACTCGTCAGAAGTTTTTTAATAATCCGGGGCAAATCAAATTCCATGAACATACCTACGGGGATCCTTCACATACATGGTCCAATTTAAATATCCCCTGAGGCAGTCCGGGACAAGGGAGGTAACTCGTTTCAAAGTTATTTTGTTGATTTTCGAGTTTTTTACTTGAAAGGCATTGAGATATACATATGGAGACGACACCGCCTATATCACTTATGTACCATAAAAAAACCGCTCAACAGGTTTTTTTATGGTTTTAAAGTGAAATGCATCAAATATGCCTTCGTGTGTGTTACGATATTGCACAAATAATACGGAAAAGTGCAAAGGAATAACTTTCATCGGTAAGTACCTAACTAGATAATAATTTTTAAAACTTAGTTAGAGCAAAAAAATGGCGCACAGATTTTGTTCGTGGTGTCTCCTCCATACGTAGTAATATTATCTCAATGTTGAAAGGTCGATAATTGCCCTGAACTGTAGCTACCGTATAATATAAAAGGGTAGGAGAGTCTTTGGCGTTACGGTCTTGGATTTTTAAACATACTTTTGCATTAATTATAAGCAAATCCTCTGTTCTATGGGACAATTTTATGATATGTAAATGTATGGAAATCTGAATCGATTTTTAAGTGCTGTAAAATACTAGTAACCTACAATACGTTAACATTAATAACCTTATTCGGAATTGTTAATAATAGATACTTACTTACTTACTTACTGGAGTGGCGCAGGGACCCAAAGTGAGTCTTGGCCTCCGACAATAAGAGCCTCCATTTTACTCTATCCTGCGCCATCTCTTGCCAGTTCTCGATTTGGAGGGTGCGCAGGTCTTTGGCGATTTCGTCTTTCCAGCGGTACCTAGGACGGCCAACCGGACGGCGTCCAGATGGCCGTCCCAGGTACGCTCGTTTCGTTAATAATAGATAATCAATTGAAATTATTTGATATATCCTATAACATAAACATAATAAACAACTACTTACAACGTTACAACATAAATAAAATAACATACATTTCGAATATAATCTCTTCTAAAACGAAAGCTTCAAAGACCCTATTAATTTTGCAGTTAACACCTCGAAAACAGCGAGCGCGACTAAGAAATTCACTAAAATTGTAACTTCCAAGCAATAAAGATTAATAAAATAGTGCACAAGACACCCAATTACTTTAACTCGAAAAACGAGTTCGCCAAGAAGTCGGCAATTGGATAAGACATTTCACGTCACATGATAGAATGGATTATGCAGATAGTTGGAAACGCATAATTAAAGTTCAAGTCACTTGAATGAGTTAATTTTGAACGCGATTGTACAATGGGACTGAGTTTTTGAGTTATGTACAGTCAGCAACGTAGCACTGATTTAAAACGCGCCACGAAAGATGACATTTTTTACGCGTTAATAATAGGATGCGGGATGCCTACGCGCGGTACAATATTCTGTATACTTAAATATGCTTGGAAACTTATTATATTAACTTTTTATATATGTATTATAATTTATTATATATATACTTATAAACAGTAACACAACACACAGCAACACAAGTTTAATGATTTACTTTTACAGCAGACGGTGCATGAAATCTTGAAGTCGCGTTTCGGTTATGTACAGTCAGCAAGATAAGTCAATCAATTTATTACTACATAAGATTTGGTTAGACATTAACGATTTTGAATACTTATCTACAGTATAATGTCCATCATTATTGGTAACTGTTAAGGCATAAGAGTTATAACTAAACAGTCTTCTGTCTTGCTTTATCAAGTACTTGGAAGTTATTATTTTGCCTTACATTGTAAGAGTAGGTATAAATCTACGCTCTCACCCGTTCAGGCCGTTATAATTTATTGCACATATTTTTAACATTTTTAGCTTAAAAAGTAGGGTACAGGTGGCCAATGAAGACAGGTACACTAAGTACCTACAGACTAAACTTAAACAGTTTTTAGAGCAGCTGCGTCTAATTAACAATTAGGTCAACTAGGAATTGCTTCGTAATCCCTAAAATGTATTGTCACTATGACGGTGCACTAACTTTTTTAATCTTAATTTCTTTGAGGGTACTTGTCGAAAGGGTGTTCGCGATTTTGGATAATTTGGGATATTTTATAAATTTCATGTTTAAATTATTTTTGTCTTAGAGTTATTAAGAGCTTGCCGGTTTTTCTATATACTGCTTTCGGTGGTGGTAAATGTTAAAATATGTTATGACGATTCAAAAGTGCTTCTAGAAGAAGTCTAATTGAGTAAATAAATGTTTGAGATTGAGTTTTACATGTTATAAATGTGCATAGAAAATCTCTTACAAAGCACTGGGGTTATTTTTGGGATTAGAGATACTTAAATTGGCACTATCTGTTAATTTAATTTGGCAACGGAGGCGAAGCCGTTTGCCACAGCTTGATAATAATGTTGAATTAATAAAAACCAATAAAAAATATATTAGACAATCCGAGACACTTAAAACAGAAGACCCACTTAGAGTTAGGTAAGAACGAAAGTTTTCGTCCCAAAAATGTTATGATAAGTGACCTCTCGGGCCTCGGCTCGTTTTGCGTAACGTTATAAATGTAATTTGCGAATAATTAAATTAGCCTAATGTTTATTGATGGATATTTTCCTCTATCCGTCGGAATTGGGTCGCCATTTTGAATTCCGGCCATTTTAAATTTTTAGAGACAGATTCTTTTCGCGGGCTTATTTTTAGTTAAATTATTGAATGACAAGCACTCGTTCGTGATGGCAATGGAAATATGATTATGAATAATATGGCGATTGGCATTACTTAATTATTTCATCTATTGTTCGGTTTAAACTATGGTTTAAACATTTTTTACATGAGTATCTTTATTAATTGAGTGCAAAGGTTAGTTTAAGTACAAAAGAAACAATGTGCGTTTGTTATTTTTTTACAGAACCGCTCTATTGATTTAAGCAGGCAATGAACGATAAAAATATAAATTATATAATCAGTAGGTATCATCACTCATCAGTAAGGTAGTTACGTACTTCTTATTATTTTTTTCTTGTAATTCATAATAGATGGGTCAAAAGAAACGATTGAATATTTTGGTAAATAACCCATAGAAACTGAATTCATCCAAACACCTAAATTCCCAATTTCCTAGTTAACTAAACTCCTAAAAGGGAAATTGCGCCAAAGAATATAAATTTTAATAAAGGATATCAATTTTAATAAATGAAATCACGACCATTACGGATCTTAACCTAATAACTGACGCAATCTAAGAATTTTACTACTCCAGCATTCTGTTAATAACTTTAATTTACAAAGTATCTTTCTAATTCGATACCTACTTTGTTTTACGATTCTTCGAGTTAGAGAATACTTTTGTTCTAGATCTTTCTATATCATGTTATCTATACAAATATTATAAAGAGGAAAGGTTTGATTTTTTGTTTGTTTGTTTGTATGAATTGAATAGGCTCCGAAACTACTTGGCAGATTTGAAAAATTCTTTCACTGTTTGAAAGCTACATCATTTCTGAGTGACATAGGCTAGGTTTTATCCCGGAAATCCCACGGGAACGGGAACTATGCGGGTTTTTTTTTTGAAAACGCGGGCGAAGCCGCAGGCGGAAAGCTAGTAATACTTATAAATATCTACTTCTATGACACTATATAATTGCAAAATTAATTATCCTATATTTCGCCACTTATATTATTATAAGTGCGAAAGGAACCGTGTGGGTCTGTCTGTTTCTCTCTTCTTCACGCCTAAACCTTTGAACCGATTTGATTGAAATTTTTATTTTTATTATTACATATTTTTTTATCGTAGAATTTCCATGGGGACGGGAACTATATGGGTAGGTATTTATTTTTCTACGCGTTAAAGGAAATTAATATAGGTATTATATTAGATCTATACTAATACTAGCGGCCCGCCCCGGCTTCGCCCGTGGTACATATGAAAAATAGATGTTGGCCGATTCTCAGACTTACCCGATATGCACAGAAAATTTCATGAGAATCGGTCCACCCGTTTCGGAGGAGTATGCAGACTAACATTGTGACACGAGAATTTTATATGTCGCTATATATTCAGGTATCGGGTTATAATTTTTGGGTTTGCTTAATCACGCAGAGGACTTATAAAATAATAGTAAAGAGATAGGTAGATTATCTTTAATATTTAATATAATATTATAAAGCTGAAGAGTTTGTTTGTTTGAACGCGCTAATCTCGGGAACTACTGGTCCGATTTGAAAAATTCTTTCGGTGTTAGATAGCCCATTTATCGAGGAAGGTTATAGGCTATATATCATCACGCTATGTCCAACAGGGGTGGAGCCACGGGGGTGAAACCGCGCGGAGCAGCTAGTCTTTAATATAAAGAGGTTAAGTTTGGGTATAAGGCAGTTTGCATGTATTATTGTAGATAATAAGGACCTAAAACTATTGAACTTTTTATTTTATTTTGTTCGCTGAGTTGGATTCACTGGTGGCTGAGAGGGAAGGCGTTGCTAGTTACTAGTTAGGCAAAACAACGTGAGTTCGAATCCCGCCTCTGATCGAGGTTTTCTTTAATATAAAGAGGTTAAGTTTGGGTATAAGGCAGTTTGCATGTATTATTGTAGATAATAAGGACCTAAAACTATTGAACTTTTTATTTTATTTTGTTCGCTGAGTTGGATTCACTGGTGGCTGAGAGGGAAGGCGTTGCTAGTTACTAGTTAGGCAAAACAACGTGAGTTCGAATCCCGCCTCTGATCGAGGTTTTTCTTTTTATTAATTATCGCTTAAATGGTATTCAGAAACAAAATATTAAATATTGTACTTATTGATTTAAGGGGTTATTATTTTTAATTACTATTTGTTATTTACCCGAACAACGTTGATACGAGTTATTTAAGTAGATAGGTACATCACATATATCATCATGTAGTGTGTTTGTTAGTATGTTTAGCCAAACCGCAAGCGGTATGTTAATATATTGCAAGTCACTTAGGTACTTATTATAAGGCTATTTCCTGAATATTATCTCTATTCCTGAGGTAAAGGAACAATTAATCAATTAATAAGTACCTAAACTGTTAATCTAATTTCGGAGTCAAAACATGAACTTATTACTCAAATCGTTTTTGGATGTGACGTGGTAGTAGATAGTTAGGCCATATTTTTTGTTAAATTTGAATTTTTAGTATAAAACATAAAGGTTATTAAAATTATAATATCAATGATGTTTTCAATAATTTTACTTACTCGTTTTCAGTTTAAATATGTATAATTCATGCAGTCGATTGAAAAAATTATAAAACCGCCATATTAAAGTACAAATCGTGAAGCTTTCAACTAAAGATGCAATGGATATCGGTAGTATTTAATGAGTCTCAGAGAGGTTTCAGTTGTTTGACAATCGATTACCTGCCTTGAGTGTCAGAAATTAACGTTCATTTTCATTTGACTGTTTACCATCCTCTTATCAGTCTAGTATTTTCATCCATTTTATAGGTTCGTTTAAATTTTTATATATGTATATTATCTGTATTTTGTAATTGTAGATTTTAAGTTTTCGTTTTATCTGTATTCTGTAATGAGATAGGTACGTTTATGGACGAAAAAAATTATAAATATATTTTTTTTGTATTTAGGTACATACTTACTTACTCAATTAATTAATAAGTAATTTGGGTAAATGTAAAACAGGCATTTTTTCTACTAACTAGTGAAATTACCTAAATATAATAAAACACCATATTTTATGACAAAATCACACTATACTGTAACAAAACAGAATAGTTTGAACTCTTAAGTCCAAGACAACATGTCATAAGTAGATAAATAACTTCAACCACATTATCAATTAAATCAATATTTAATTAAAGATAACATCAAGCTTTTAAACTTGTCACATAGAACTTACAGCAACATAATTCACAAGTTAAATCGACTAAGTTTCATGCATGAACTCAAATTTTAACTTATATTTAACATTCTACTTTCTTGAGTTCCTTCGTTACTTTAGTTAGGTATTTCGGTAGGGTATGATTAAATGCTTTTATGGATTAAAAATATATGCCACATCGTATCAGTATGTTTTAAAAATTAATAAACGTTTTTTGATAATTAACCATTTAGGAAATTACTACTAACGAATTATAATAATCTATATTGACTTGAAACCCAATTCTATTAACAATAAAATAATATTAGCAGAGGATGGGTACGAAGTAGGAATAATTTCCATACGAGATTACGCCATATCATTCGAGTAGTTTTTGGTTGTCTCCATTTATTATCATAATAAATAATGATAACTTATTAATTATTATTATGTTTCTCATTTCCATAATACTCGGGTACCACCAGAAGGACGGTACCCGGATCTTTGGAAGGCTTACGTGGGGACACGGATCCAACACGCAGAGGCCCTTTCGAGAATTTTAATGTGTTGTGGGACACCAGCCGCAGCCTGCCCATGACTGCACTATAGAGATACAGTCCTAGGCAGTCCGCGGCCGATGTAGGACTATTGCAGGGTATGAAAATTTAATAATTGGGCTATGGATTGGGATGTTAAATGGACTGGTATTGGGGACTATGGGTAACTATGGCACCTGCCTTTCTACTAAAAGAAAGTAAAAATAATTTGGAAAATCCAAAAGTGCACGCCTCATAATTTTTTTTTAATAAATATTTATTAATTATTATTTTTGTTTATTTAATAACAATTAAACCACATCGAATCAGACCCTGAAAAATGAAAGGGTTCTATTCCTGAGCATACTCAAGCGTAAGAGAAAAAAAAAGACTCGATTAGTAAAGTATTTCGGTCGCTATCGTGTTAACAAGAAAAAGGATCCGCACATACAGACACACGGACGTCCAAGACAGAACTTTTTTAAACTGTTTTTTAACTAGTTTAAATAACAAAAATGACATCAAAAATATCATGAACGTTAAAAATAGTGTTTTTTCTTAATATGTGTGTGTATGTATTATCTTACAAGTGCAATGTATGATACATAAAGACATTTTAAGTTTGAAAAATCAGATGTTTTGCGCGAAGTGACAGTAGTACCCACCTCAACGCTTCGCTTAAGAGGCGTGCAATATGTTGGCAGGTGGTGACTCGATTATTATTTAAAAAGTAAGTTTATAAATAAAACGAAGAATTATTCTAAATAAGTATTTATTATCTAACATAAACAATAAACATATTCGAAAATAAAATTTCACAAAACAACGAGTCAAAAATAATTAAGCTTAGACCAAGAGATGCTGAATACTTTTAAATGCAATATTGGAATAAGAACACTTGAAACTTATGCTAATAAATATTTAAGACACAAATATTATTACATATAGGTCTACCAGAATCTGATGGCATATTTATATTTAAGAAATAAAAGATTTTTATGTGGCAACTTATTTGACAACTATCAAATTCGATGTCAAATTATTTGTCTTTTTTGCAGTTGATGAATAATTTTTAGGATTTTGTCTAAAAAATCTTCGAAAATGTCGAAAGAGCCGTTGCGATCACAAGCAAGAGGTGTTGTTTATAATGTGTATAGAAAAACATTCGATGAAGAAGGGTCAAACACATCACAATTTTCAATTTTGAAGATTTTATTGGTAAATTGGACTTACCCGTTTTGATACTATAAATTAAAAAATATTATAATATGTAGGTAACTATAATATTGTTTGTTGATTAGAATATAATTTTATGAAAACTTATTACAGGAGTTTCTAATACGGCTATTCGTCAAGTCCAAGCTGTCCAAGTCAATTTTATAATGTGTGTCTGTTAATACTTACGAAAATAAACATAATTTTATTTTATTTTATTTTATAAAAAATTATGAGCAGTTTTGATCTACATTATCATTATATCGATATTTTCACATGGCATACTGGTAATGAATATACAAATATAGGTATGTGTAAATAATAATATGTATTACCTGTATAAAAGTAATTTGTATAATTGTATATTATACATGTAAGTATGTACCTACATAATATTAAGTGGATATCTCATTATTAAGTACAGTATTGTCCACTTATGTAATGTGAGTAATGATATTGAGGACTGAGGAAAATAAAAAATAAGCAGTATCAAGATCGTTCAGTCCATTTTCCCTAGGGTTGCACACTCAAAATTTTGATTTCCCTAATTGCCATCAGATTCTGGTTTACCTATAGTTATTTTTTCACATTAATACAACTTATGTCATATTATGTTTAATACTTCGAATTCAATATTTTTACGTACTTACTGATTTATTTAATACAAAAAGGCAAATTTATTGCTTCCGTGCGCGATCAACTTTCTTTAAAATAATAGTGTTCATTTTATGACAGTTACAGGCTTTACCTATAGCAAAAAAGTAAACATTTAAAAAGGCCGTTTGTAAAAAAATTATTTGCGTGCGATTAAAGTAATATAAAGTCAGTCGAAAGCAATTTGTTCCCGATACAGAAAGTGATTATATTTTATGTAGTGTTTGTTGACTCTTAGCCTATAAACACTTGAACTGCTTGCGTGTGTATTTATTTCTGGATCTGAAAAATATAAAATATATTAGTAAAGTCTCACATATACCTAAAATAATCTATATCTATACTATCTTCTTCTTCTATATTATAAAGTTGAAGAGTTTGTTTGTTTGAACGCGCTAATCTCAAGAACTACTGGTCCGATTTGAAAAATTATTTCGGTGTTTGATAGCCCATTTATCGAGGAAGGCTATAGTATATCATCACGCTAAGACAAACAGAAGCGGAGCCACGCGGGTGAAACCACGGAGCGCAGCTAGTTGTAAATAAGTGATCACAATTATTATTATCTACTACTATAATACAATTTTAAATTGCAAAGTCATATTGTTTAAATCACGTGGTATTAGTTTATTCATTGTTTTATTCAACTTTCATTGATTACATATTACATATATGCAATACGGAATCACGTTCAAAAATAGTCCGAAGCCAAACTCTGTCCACTATATAAGGCAGGATTTTCTAGCGATTGATCGCTCGGTTTGACATTTCAATAGTCGATTATTTTTATTTTTTGACAGTTGTTATTTTTTCTCAAAAAAAATAGAGAGCGTGTGCCGAGCACATAAAAGTGAAACTTTTTTTGCAAGATTCAAAAATACTAAGTCACCTTACTCCATGACGTGACGGTATTGCAATAACGCGACTTTAAAATTTTACTCTCAACGCGTAAAAATTTTCTTTTTTGAAGTGAAACTTCTTTATCGGGGTTGGACAAAAATTTAGTGTAACATTTTTGCGTTACGCCGTACGCGTGACATTTTTGCGTTACGCCATACTCATGACATTTTTAAGTTCATAAAGAAGTTTCACTTCTTACGTGTGTACTCTAGTACACGCATACATTTTTTTTTGTCTACTCACAATCACTGCGCCTTAGCATCCTCGATCTTGGGAGTTTTCGGGTTGTTCCTCCATATGTAATAACTGAGGGAGCTAGCATATGCCAACCAAGCCAAGTATGGCAACATTAACAGGCCAGCTGTTTTGTTCACTTGAGTGAAGGTAACTGTAGTTGCTGTAGCCGCGCCTCCGAGAACGCAGATTTCGATGAACGCCTGTGAATACACGCCAAAATCAACCCATTTTAATGTTGCATGAAACCTATACAGTCTATAAATAATAATAAATAAATATTATAGGACATTATTACACAAATCGACCTAGTCCCACAGTAAGCTCAATTAAGGCTTGTGTTGTGGGTACTAGGCGACGATAAATATAATATTTAATAAATACATAATATATAGATAACACCCAGACCCAAGAAAAAATAATTGAGTTCATCACACAAATATTTGCCCTGACCGGGGATCGAACCCGGGACCGTCGGCTCAGTAGGCAGTTACTTTACCACTGCGCCAACCGCGTCGTCCTATAGTCTATACTTATATGTATTATAAAGCTGGAGAGTTTGTTTGTTGCTAATCTCAGGAACTACTGATCCGATTTGAAAAATTCTTCCAGTGTTAGATAGCCAATTTATCGAAGAAGCTACAAGCTATATTTTATCATCACGCTAAGACCAACAGGAACGGTAGCAAGAGCAAGTAATATGAGAAAATCATACAAATAATGGCGAAAAATTATAATAAACAATGTAGTTACGACTGCAAACTTGATAAAACAATTTTTTTTTTGTTAATATAAAAATTAAATCAGTGGTCAAGACACAAAAAAATTCATTCTTAACTACTTTATATTACATGATGCAGATTTCCAGAAGCAAAAAAAATAAAAAGACACCTTAATTTCCAAAAAAACTTGCTACCATACTCACCAATTTAAAATCTTTCATGCCAAAGAAAATAGGTGTCCACGCCCAGTTCAACAATAATTGACCACCATACAGCGACAGGGGGAGCACTGCTTCTTCTGAAAATATCATAAAAATAAATTTATGAAAAAAATAGAAATAATTCGATCATGAGGTGGGACTCGAAATTGTATAATATATAAATTTATATTTATAAAGCATTTGAATGCCATAAAACCAAAAATATCAAATTCAATATCATACAACACCAACCATATATATATGTATATATATTATAAACTAGCGGTCCGCCCCGGCTTCGCCCGTGGTACATGTTTACGTTTTCTCTACATAAGAACCATCCTCGTACTTCAAGGAATATAATAATAAAAGAATTATCGAAATCGGTTCAGCCGTTCTCGAGTTATGCGCTTACCAACACATTTTGCGATTCATTTTTATATATAAGAAGATAGATTTGAATGCCATAAAACCAAAAATATCAAATTCAATATCATACAACACTAACCATATTATAAATTACTACATAGTATAAAACGAAGACTCTTTCTCTGTCCCTATGTATGATAAAATCTTTAAGACTGCGCAACCGATTTTGAATGAATTGAATTTGAATGATTCAAGAGGAAGGTTTAAGTATATAATTTATTAGGTTTTAGACAAAGCGGGCGAAACCGCGGACGGAAAGCTTGTTCAATAATAAAAATGAATCGCCAAATGTGTTGTGTAAAACTCGAGAACGGCTCAACCAATTCTGCTAATTAGAGGTTAATCATAAATTCTTTGTTAATTCAGAATATATGTATATAAACAATGAGCATTGAGCATGAAAGATAATAACAATGTAAACAGGTAAATTTTATAACAATCAATGTAGTAGGAAATCATCACATACCTATGTTATAAAATTTACATATAAATGACATATGATTTTAACATAATAGATTTGTTTTATTAATTGATCAAACTGCTTGTTTTGATTCTCAACAAATATCATAACATCTATGGGATTATTTTATTCAGTATTTTTCCCTAAATCTTGAAATTTGATAAACAATGCTGTCTCGAAGCATTTTATAAGATTGAAAATACTAAGAACAACAATAATATACCTAAACTCTCAGCTGCATGATAAATATGATTGATAACATTATTATATCTAATCTGTTTATTTGTTCTACATTATATAACACATTTTATCTTGCACATAATATTTTATCTGTTACCTTAAGCCTGACAAAACAAACACCTATAAAAGGCAAAAATAGTTCAAGAAATAAATAATAATTTTATTTTATTAACAGACAGATAATATAGATTAATGATGTTGATAAAGATACTAAATACGTTATTTACTTATACTATTATACTAAATACATTCATTTATTGTACCATAATGTGGAATTTGCATATACAGAGGTCAAAGTAAATACTTTGTTGTTTTTTTTATATCACATATATTTACTTATATTGTAAACTAGCTTTCCGCCGGCGGCTTCGCCCGCTTTGTCTAAAACCTAATAAATTACATATACATATATACTAAAACCTTGAAAGAAAGAAAGAAAGAAAGAAAGAAAAAAAGCTTTATTGCCAACAAAAAACTTAGACTATCTTAACTTAAAAGTAAACACAATATATTAGGCAATCGGAACAGACTCAGCCATGCTGTGGGCTAACACCCGAACAGCGCTGATTTTCAGTCTGCCCGCGTATTTTCCGAGGTCCTACATATTTTATATAAATACTAATTATAAAATTAAAAAAAAATTACATCCACAACTGTTCCTACCAATAAAAGTAAAAATTTATAAATACGTCTACATATTGTACATATAATATATGCATATAAATATTATAAAATAAACAACATAGATATAGATATTATACTTACATAGATATTAAAAATAATTCAGATAGATATGTATATGGATGGGAATATTTGTAATCAATAATTTATTTTACCTGCGTGTTGATTCTGCTGTCTGTTTGTTCAAGAGTATCCTTTTGTATTTACACTTGAATGATACATAAGACATACTAAGCTTTAAGGGTGGTGGAAGGTCGTTCCAGATCTTTGAAGCAGAATACTTGAATCCACCCTTAAAACCTGACGTGTGGTGTTTCGGTATGATTAAGGCATTGTTGCTTCTACCTCGTGTATTTTTCGTATGGTACTCTTGAGTCCATGTTAGTTTTTTATAGAGGTAGACAGGAGCCCCCGTGTGCACCAGCCTATGTATCAGACCTGCTAAATGTAACTGCCTACGACCCGCCATCTTGAGGATTTTCTGGCTATTCAAGTAAGGTGTGATATGCGCACGCTTTGGTATGGCGAAACAGAAACGAGCGCATGCGTTCTGCACTCGCTGAATTGCTCGCTCGGTTTTGGCGTATAGGCGGGGGCCATAGACGGTATCGCAGTAATTAAGACGTGACAAAACTAATGATTCAGTCAGCATTACTTTAACGCTCTCTGATAGATCCTGCCTAAGACCATACAGTACTTTCAGTCTGTAGAAGGCATTTCTGATTGTGATGCTTATGTGATCCTCATATTTAAGCTGCCCATCCAAGATCAAACCGAGATTCCTAACCTTATCCACTCCAACTAATGGTGCATTATTAATTTTTATATTAAAATTAAGATTTTTTATTTTTTGAATTTGATTTTTTGTACCTAGGATTATGTATTTAGATTAGGACGCGTTAAGTACCAGGGCGTTTTGTTTAGACCATAACGACACTTGTTCTAAATCCTCGTTAATGTGGCGTTCTGTGACTGTAGAATTATTGGGATCTATAGGATAATATAGCTGTGTATCGTCGGCATATAAGTGTACCTTACCGTGTTTAATGTGTTCAATGAGATCGGCAGTATACAACGTGAACAAAACCGGGCTGAGTATAGAGCCCTGAGGACAACCACGCGGAGTCGGTTCTGTTCTCGAGTATTTCAAACAGCCCTCATTTTCGGTAACGACAAACTGTTTCCTATCCGACAGATACGATTTGAACCAATCACAAGAATTTGAATTGACGCCGTAGTATTTTAATTTAGCTAACAAGAGTTCTTTATCGATGGAGTCAAACGCACGAGTGAAATCCAGTAAAATCATAATATTACCCATTCCGTTGTCACTATCTGATATGATGTCATCCGTTACGTGGGCCAAAGCCGTAGCTGTGCCATGCTTCGCTCGAAAACCAGACTGAACATTTGGTAAAATTTGTTCACACTCTATAAATTTGACTAATTGGTTACATACAACTCGCTCAATTATTTTTGATAGTACAGGTAGTATACTGATTGCGCGTAAATCTTTCAGTTCCTTTACCACAGACTTTTTTGGCAGAGGTTTTATTTTAGCGATCTTCCAAGCATCCGGAAATGTTTGGGTAAATATAGAAGTGTTCACCATTAGCGTAATAATTGGAAGAGTTACCGATAGAGTCATCTGTATCATATCAACAGTAATCGTGTCATGACCAGCCGCGTTAGTTTGAATACCTACTATTATTTTTTTAACTTGATCTATAGTACATGGTTTACCTAATATCAAATTTATTGAGGCCAAAACTATTATGTTCATAAAATTTAATTAAATTTTTATCTATAGTTGGATCTCCAGGTACTTCTAGAAAGAAATTATTGATTGCATTGGCGTCGTTTAGGTGTTGCGGCACGCTATCTGTTTCCCTATTTTTACCAGTAATCGAAATTTGACGAAGAAAATTCCACATTGCTTGTGGATTACGTTTATTATTATTTACATACTCAGTGAAGAAAGCCGTTTTTTCTCGTCTCATTGCACTAATGACGGAATTACGTAAATCTTGGTAATAGCGATAGTGTGCGGGATTTTTAGTCTTTCGCGCTTTTATTAGAGCTCTGTCTCGCAGTAACATCATTGACCTGACCGTATTTGTGACCCAAGGACGCGGCGATGAATTTATCTTAAATTTCTTCAATGGAGCATGTTTATCGAACAACCTATTTAACAGTTGGTTAAATATGTTTGTCATATCGTTCACATCTTTCGCATATTGTACAGAGTTCCAAGGTAAAGTAACTAAATCTTTATTAAAATCATCTAAATTTATATTTTTTAACAATCTCGTATATTTATATTTGAGTGGCGGTTTTATTTTTTTTATTTTACATTTAAAGAAAATGAATGCATGGTCACTGAGGTCCTGATTGTGTACAATGTTAATACTTTCACAGATGTCTGGGCTGTCGGTAATAATGAGGTCCAAGAGGGTTTGAGAAGTTTTTGAAATCCGAGTGGGTTCCTTAACTAATTGATATAAGTTTTGCTGTGTCAAAAATGAGAGGAACTCATTCGCTGCTCCCTTATCTATTCTTGCTAAATCAACATTGAAGTCGGTCAGCAAAAAAATGTGAGTGCAATATCCGAATGAGCTCACAGATTCACTCAGAGCATCGATAGCAGCTGCAACTCTCACGCTCTCAGGTCTGTAAGCAGTACCAATTGCGATTCGCCCCACGCCAGCTACCGTCAGCTCGACCCACATCTGTTCCAACACAGCAGGAGGGTGTGCTCGAGTTCGTACACGCAAGCCTTCACGGATATAGAAACCCACCCCTCCCCCTCGGCCTCCGAGGGGACGAGGTGTGTTTAAGAATTTGTATCCAGGCATGGTGGGAGCAAACTTCTCCATTCCCTCCTTGGTCCATGTCTCATTGAGAGCTAGGATGTCCAGACCATGAGCTTCGAGCATCACCTGTAATTCCTCACAGCCGGTAAAAAGAGACTGCACGTTCAGTAGTCCCAAGATCAAATTAGTGTTCCGTTTATTATTCATAACTACAATAAATTATAAACAAGCGAATAATAGTGAGAAGAAAACAAGACCGGGGTTCCCGGAGTGTATATACAATATGCATTATTATTATTTTTTTAACAGAAACCGAATTAGAACTTTGGTTGATAGCAAGCGTGTGGATGCGAAAATCATCAAAAAGTATACTATGTTGTGGTGACTCATGTGATTTGATGGATTGCAAAAAGTTAAAATTTTTATAATAGAATACGTAAAAAAACTCAATAATAATGCTATGGCGGCTAATGCTTCCTCTTGAATATTAAAAAAACCTCATCAAAATCTGTTGCGTAGTTTTAAAGATTTAAGCATACATAGGGACATAGGGACAGAGAAATCTACTTTGTTTTATACTATGTAGTGATTGATATTTGAAGATTCGGATTCTAATAATAAAAAAAAATCAACTTATAAAATTTGTCAATAATGGTATTTTTTGAAAACTTATTTAATTTTATCACTTGAAAATTGTTAATACATTTTTGTACCACTAAATATATGCAAAAAAAATCATTTCACTTGACCTGTGAAACTAAATTCTTTCAATCAATCAGTTTTTTTTAATTGACTACTACTCTACTACATGATTACCACAGACAAACTGCATGTGCAGTTTTGTGGGACTTAGACTTAAGTTATTGTAATAATTTGTAATAATAATTTCAATAAATAAAATAAATAATACCTAGCAAACAGTCTTACCAGTGAATCCTCCGCACTCTTCATACACTAGATACGAAGCATAGCCCATGCCGCAGTACAGAGTAGTCCATGCAGGCCCAAACACCCACTTGGGCGGGTTCCACCATGGCTTCTTCAGGTCATCATACCATGCTTTCTTCTCGTCTTTACGAATCTGCCCGGCAAAGTACAGGCCGTTTGCCCAACCACCTACATTGGGAAGAATTACGGAACCTAGTGCTGCCCAGTTTGCCATGTCTTCACTGTAGAATCTAAATAATAATTTACTATTATGTAAATGGAAAAATTATTGTAAAACTGACATGATTAAAAAGAGCAACTATGGAGTTTCTTGCCGATTCTTCTCCGTAGATACTGCTTTCCGAATTGGTGGTAAATGTTAAAAATATGTACCTAATGATGTTTCAAAAGTGCTTCTAGAAGAAGTCTAATTGAATAAATAAATGTTTGAGTTTGAGTTTGTAGGTTAGCCGTCAATTTCAAGGAACACTGACCAATATACTACAAGTGCGTTTAAATAATGTAATTATACATGTTTCTTTGTTGGCTTCAAATGAAGGTTGTTTTACAATGTCAGGGTTATTTCCTAATTAAAAGTAGGTTGAATATAATTAATATTATTTACATAGACATATGTAACAAGGGAACTGAGATTTTGTATGTGATTTATCAATTCCAATGACCGTGTCAATTTTTATTTACTGAATACACTAGTTAGTTTACAAAATGTATGATAATGACTAGACAATTTGAGATTTATGATCAGAATGTTACTAATTACTATCAATTACTAATCCTTTACCTAGTATACTCAATATGTCTTTGTAGAACCTCCATTATTAAATAGAATTAATACACAGAGTACTTATTATTATCAAAATTCACTAAGAACTAATGATAAATAACTTATTAAGCGATTAATGGTCAAATGAATTAGATATCAGAATAAATTACGATAATAATATGACGCCACTAATTATATAGCCAATCACATACCTTCAGTAATACAAATGTACCGAACTTTTCCTTCCTAGACAAAAACTAAGCAGTTCAAATTTTAAACGATGATGTAAGTATTAGAATTTTAAAGTACCATTTGTACATAGGTCACGCGCACAAACGCCGATCTTACATTTTATTCAATTAAATTATGCAATTTTTTGTTTACCTACCTCCTTTTCTAGATTTTACACTAGTTACAACAGAAAGAACAAGCCTTAAAACAAAACATGAAGCCAACTTACATTAGAAATTAGTCTGATTCCGAGAAAATATTCTCACGGTCTGATTTTCACAGTTGTTTATATAAAAAACTTGGGAAAATTCGGAAAATTTTACTGCGATGAAATCATTTGTATACTTATTAGACGAATATAAAATAAGAGTAGCTGAATTTCATACTAGGTTAATACAAAATAGGGCCTTCTCAATTTAGTTGGTTTATACATCAGTCATCAATCGTCAACATGACATCAGACACTATCCTTGTACATTTTACGTATCCCATTCACACCACGACTATTTAGCTGATAAAATTACTTAGTATAAACTGTTTTTAATAAATGATTAATACTTTTGTCAAAATATTTAAGTCGATGAACACAAACTGGTTTCTAGAAATAAAATTCATAAATATAATCTATAGCCAGAATATGTTACATTAATAATTAACTTTATTCAAGTCTCAATGTGAACAGCCTTCTATCAATTGTAGTGCAACAAGGATCTTTTGGCACTAAGGGATGGAGCATGATCAGAGGGGCGTGACGGGGGCGTGTATGTGAAATTGATGTGAAAGGAAGTTTGCTGAAGTAAAAGAACTGCTTTGTTTCAGGTGAAACAAATTGAATTGAAAGAAGGTGTTCTATGCCATTTTTGTAATTATCAGGGAACTATAACTTAACTATAACTTATACTAAATTTTCTTACGATAGTGCCGTGCCTGGCTAAACTGACTTTTGTTTAACTTTTTACGAAAAATAAAACGCTTGGAACTCGAAACACAATAGGTTAGTTATTTTAGAGTCTTATAAACAATCGAGTGGAATGTTTAAAATTGTTTTACGTGAAATGAATCGCCAAATTTGACACTGCCAAAGCAATAACTATGCGTAAAAAAAATGGCGTAACTTTCTATAGTAATTTTCCGATTTTCAAAAATTCGTAACTCAAAAACTAAAAGTTTCCTACAAATGAAATTTCAGATTTGGATTTCATAGGACAATAGCTAACCACAAAAAAAATTAAGACTCTCAACTCGACGCCGTGTAAAGTACAGTTTTACCTAATTCCGAATTTTGCCACTTGCCAAAATATACTTGAAGCACTTTGATTCCGAAATGCGAATTTTCATTTGTCAATTGTCAATTTATTTCCTATCATTTAGCAAATAGAATACCTAGATCACCGGTTACGTAGTAACTAATACTATCTGTGATCACCGGCGTCCGGCAGGTGGGTACAAATTTTTAAGTAATTTACTAGGATAAACCGGGTTTTTGATTTTTATAAGTTGTAAGTGTATTTAAATATAAACATTTGTTGGTACCAACCACATACCAACCCAGAGTAAGGTAATAACTAATATGTAATTACATAGAATTGTAGCGATCAATCCGATTGTTTATTTAACATTAAACTTAGTTGAATTCCTAGAAGTACCTATTGCTTTGTTAGCAATGATGTCATTTTAAATAAAGAAAAAACTTTTAAGTTCTAAAAAGTAACTAGGCAATAAGAATTGGATAAATCTAATCAGTAATCTTATAAGATCATTGACTTGTCCTTTTCCTTATCATATCAACTATCGCGAAACATTCTAAATTTAGATTCCCTTCGCAACAGAAATATTTCGTAAATTGAACTCATATATTTTATTGGTCTGAGATATTAAAGTATTTTTTTTACAGAATTTAATTTAAAATGGTGAATTGGAGACTAATTGCTGCCTTGGCTCTTCCCAATGTGGGAGGGTGGTTAGGAGCACTGACAATGGCCGGTCAGGTCAGGTCCCCAACAGGCAAGGCCTGGTATGACGATCTGAACAAACCCTCATGGAATCCACCAAAATGGGTATTTGGACCGGCTTGGACTGCGCTATACACTGGCATGGGGTATGCTTCTTACATGGTGTATGAAGACTGCGGTGGTTTTACAGGTAATTTCATATTCACTTTGTAATAGAACTGCAAATTTATTTATTTTGTAGGCAATGTAATGATGAACTACCAGTGTGTCATTGTTATTATATTGATAACTTTAAATTATTTACCAATTCAATTAAAAAACTAGTAGTAATTTTTAGATAAAAAGAGATATAATAGGTACATTATAATACATTAGTATTTGCTAATTTCCATGTGTGAATATGAGTAGTATTTGTATGTTCATATTTGCAACAAAAAAATTAAAAGATTTATCAGTTGTCTAGGATCCAAAGTACAAGCTTCAGATTGCAAATGAAATATATATTAGCTTTTTATTGAAATATTTCATGTCAGCTCAAGTGAAATGTTGTTAACAATATTCTTAACTATAAAATAAAATAAAAAAACTAAAATAATTTAGTAATAAAAATCATTCTTTTGGTTTAGGTTTAGGTTTAAAGACTTTATTACTCATAAGAACAATTTGTTCACTTAAAATGAGTTACATGCTATCTTAAATTAAATTAACTTAGTTCTCTAGTTTTAGTTATCATGCAATAATTATACAAAATAAGCATAAATTCTACTGTACTATTCTAAATTACAGTAAATGTGATTTTTAAGTAATTTTTTAAATACATTTAGACTTTTACAATTTTTTAACTTGTTTGGCAATTTATTAAACATTTGTGCTCCTTCAAAGAGTATGGTTTTTTTCCCGTAGTTAGTTCGAGTCGAGATAGGTTGAAAATTATTTTGGCTTCTCAGGTTATACTTTGTTGATTTTTTATGTAGCTGTAAGTTTGATTTTGTTGCGTTTGTTGTTATTTTTTTTATAAGGATGCATGTGGAATATGCGTAGATTTGTGAGAGTTTAAGTAGTTTTGTTGATGAATAGAGTGTTTTTGTGGGAGTTAGGTACGGGTAATTAAAAAGCGTTTTTATAATTTTGTTCTGAGATCTTTGTAGTGTATCTAAATTTGTTTTGGAAGCTGATCCCCATATCTCAATTAAGTAGTCAAGATGTGTCTTAACTAAGGAGTTATAAATCATTAAACGTTGGTCTCGAAATCTCGAGTAACGTACAGTTTTCTTGTCACTTGGAAGGAAAAGCCAAGTTGGCTTCACAAAAACTTGGTGTGCTCTGTAGAGCGGGGCAGTATTTCACGTCGCACCATCGCCTCAAGTTATATAAGGCGCAAGTCAGGCCGCACATGGAATACTGCTCCCACATCTGGGCCGGGGCACCCCAACAATACCTCCTTCCATTTGACCGTATTCAAAGGAGAGCTGTACGACTTGTTAACGAGCCAAGTCTCACCGATCGGCTTGATACTTTGGCGCTGCGAAGAGATGTCGCTTCCTTATGCGTTCTCTATCGCATTTACTATGGGGAGTGCTCTGAAGAGTTGTTTGGAACATTACCCGCCGCCGAGTTCCATCACCGTACAGCACGACATCGTCAACAATACCACCCTCACCACCTTGACTGTTGGCAATCTACAACTGTGCGCTTTAAAAGATCTTTCTTCCCGCGCACTACAGAAATCTGGAACAAACTCCCTCATGCGGCTTTTCCAAACGGCTATGAACTGGGGACCTTCAAGAAAAGAGCATATTCCTACTTGAAAGGCCGGCAACATACTCACAATGTCTCTGACACTGTGCGTACATATGGGCGACGTGGAGCACTTACCACCAGGTGACGCGTCTGCTCTGTTGCCCCCTATTGCATAAAAAAAAAAAAAAAAAAAAAAAAAACGTTCTTTTTTCGGAATACAATGTGTTACTCGATGGAGTGATTTTAGTAATGATGTAAGTTTATTTTTGATATGATTTATATGTACTGTCCATGTGAGTTTATCGTCTAGCCAGAGTCCAAGGTATTTTTCACAGTTCGAATGCTGTATGATTTCGTTATCTATGGTAATAATTGGGGTAGAATTTGGAAGAGGTTTATTTTTTGCTGCAAATATCATGAATGAAGTTTTTTTAATATTGATTGTGAGTAAATTGAATTTAAGCCATGTAGAAAGTAAGTCTAAATCTTTTTGAGCTATTGATATAATGTTATGTAAGGATTTATCAAAGTAAAAGAGACACGTGTCGTCTGCATATAATGACAAGTATCCTGTAAGTCCAATTTTATCGATGTCGTTTATGTAAATCAAAAAGAGCAAAGGACTTAAAATTGACCCTTGAGGACAGCCATATGATAAGTTTTGAACTGAGCTAGTATACTTATCAATTTTGACAACTTGTCTTCTATTTTCTAAGAATGATGTAAACATTTTGTGGGCGTTACCGGTCACACCTAGGCTTTTTAACTTTCGAAGAAGCTTTTCGTGGCTGACGGTGTCAAAAGCTTTTTTTAGGTCGATGAAAATACCTAATCCGAAATTCTTTTGGTCTATTTGAGTTTTAATTTTCGTTATTAAATCTACGGTAGCTGTAAGAGTACTTGATTTTGTACGGAAACCATATTGTTGATCAATTAATATTCTGTTGTCGATTAAGTATTCATTGAGACGATTGTGCAATATTCTTTCAAATATTTTTGAAATAACGGGCAGAACTGACACCGGCCTATAGTTACTTGGATCAGTTCTACTCCCAGATTTGAAAATTGGACTGACCCTAGCCACTTTTAGAGAGTCCGGAAACACCCCAAAAGTTAAACATTTATTGATGCAATGCGTTAAGCGATCAGCAATACAGCTTTTTAAGCATTTGATGGCTTTAGTGCTTATGCCGTCTAGACCAGTACTAGTATTACAATTTAAGTTATCGATTATTTTTATTACTTCAAGTGTTGTGCAGGGTGGTGTGGTTTCCTTAAATAAACATTAAAGCCAACTACTAAATACCTACTAGGCTTTATTATTTATATAATAGTATAAGCAATGTATTTTTTTTAACTTGCAGAGGACTCGCTCATTCCTTTGAGTCTGTTTGGCACACAGCTTATTTTCAACTGGACATGGTCGCCTGTTTTCTTCAAATATCATCAAATTGGATTGGTAATTTTATTAACCTATACTTATATCACTCTGTTATGTTTATGAAATAATACTTTTATGATTCAGAAATAGATAATCCTATCCTACTAATATTATGTGAGTTTGTGAGGATGGATGTATATGTGTAAGTGTGTATGTTTGTTACTCTTTCACGGAAATACTACTGAACCAATTACATTTAAATTTAGCACACATATAGAGGGTAACTTGGTTTAACACATAGGATAGGTTTTATCCCGGAAATACTGCAGTAACGGGAACTATAGTTTTCTTTGAAAGCGCGGACGGAAAGCTAGTATTTTTATGTTTGTGTAGCTATAAGATCGATTTTTGCGTAATGGGAGGTTCCACACATTTTTGTATATTTTGATCCTGATGTTACATTAGTTACATATTTTGATCTTATTAAAAAAATTATTAAGTAGCACAGAAAAGTTGTTCTCTGCTCTTATCTTTTTGGCATTTTATTGTCCAATAGTCATTTATTTATACATTTAAAATATTTTTTTATACTTTTTAAGTAAGAGCTAGCGCGCAAGAGCAACTTTTGTCTCCGCAACTATTTTGTCTCTCCCGTCAACTCTATGGGGAGTTGCGTCGATATGTGCGTGCACTTTCATACATCCATCATTTTCCATATATTTTTTTGACATTTTATCATATTATATATTTCGCTTGACATATTATTAATATTATAATAATTTATTTATTAATTAAAATTTCCAGGCCTTAATCCACATGTTTGCTCTCGACATAGCCGCGGGGGCTTGTACCATAAGTTTCTTCAAAGTTAACAAGAAGACGCTATATCTCATGGCTCCATATCTGTGTTGGTTGACATTTGCCACATGTTTGAACTATTCCATTTGGAAATTGAATTCAAACGAACCGCAAACTGTTAAGAAAGATTGACTGATTTTTTAAGAGTAACTTTTATTTGTAGTGGTTGCAGAAATGGTAAATAGGGTTAAAAATATACATTTTTAGAATCATGTTATATAACAATATGTAACAGTACTTAATTTTTCGTTATTTGAATCTTATATAAAAAATTTAAATCTGTTATTTATTTTGAGATTTTACGAAACTAATGCAAGGCAATTCTTTCTTTATTTTCATAAAGAGATTAGTTTCCAATTCTCGAATGAATTAAAATATTTTAATTATGTAATTGATTTTGTAACATCATCCAATAAAGTAGGATGCTACTCTTAATATATGAAAAAATATATATTCACCATTTCTGCAAGTATTTTTACATGTTATTACATTTTAAAAATACACTTTTGTTATACAAACAAAGTATCTATTTTTAAGATGAAACATTGAGTACAAAATGTTTGTGAAGTATTCACATATATTTTTAACTAACAAGTATGTTGAACAATATTTTACAATACCTCAAAAGATTAAATATACTTATAGCACAATAAAAGGGTTTTAACTGAGACTGATTTCAATGTAAGATAACATTTATAAATATGTACTTACAAGTTTTATTCTATTCAATATATTTATATTACTTATGCAGTTTTATATTCAATATTTAAAACTTGTTTTTAACGTTTGTAGAAAAGGACGAAGTTTGCAAAATGTATAAATCTGTCTTTATTATGATGTCTTAGTGTGCCTTACCATAAAAACTGCCAAATACTGCAATTTAGTAGATAAGAAGATTTTTATTGATGTTCATTATATAAATGTTTACCAATTATAAACCAAATAAATAAACATAATATTTACTCTTAACATTTGTTTTTTTTTTCTTGCTAATTACTTTTAATAAATATGAAACCAGACCGATTTTTTTATCATTGAATTGTATTTCAATGATTAATGCCTTGACCGCGCGGTGAACTACCTATGGACATTCACTAATGTCTTGAGACATTGGGTCAAAATCCATGTCTCAAGCATTTGTGATAATTGATATAAGATTGTTTTTAATATTAGATAGAATTATAATACTAACATAGTTTTTTAAGGCCATTTTACTAACAATTATATGGATATTAAATTTATCTGAAATAAATGAAAATAAAATAAATAAAATAATATAAATAAAATAAATAAATTTACTGCCGTAAACATATTTAAACATGACTGCTCGAGCCGTCGCGACCGCTTCAAGCTCCCTCCCCCCCTGAAAATCAATGACTCGACTAGTCAGATAAATTAACCGCTCGAGCGGTCAACAACCGACGGCTCGAGCAGTTGACGCCGACCGCTCGAGCAGTCCGTGTACGGCCGATCTTATATAAAGATAGTTGAGATCGCTTGCAGCTTATGAAAATTTACATTATCATGCACTTTTATTTATTATGCACCACCATGATTAAGTTAACTATTTTCCTCGACTTTTTTGGGTTGCCTGGTAGAGATCGCTGCCAGCGATAAGGCCGCCTACTGTACATTGATTAATTTATTGTTAAGTTTATAAAATGTATCATATCTGGTGTACAATAAAGTATTTTTCATTCATTCATTCATTATTTCAATGGAATATAGATTTTTCGTGTATTGTAATATCTGTGGCCTTTAGTTATGTTATTTAAGTAATATCTGCTTTGCTGTTTCTGTTTATATGAAGGTGTATTTCTCAGTCCAAGGAATACTAAAATATGTGTTGGTTGCATATATTATACTAGCTTACCGCCCGCGGCATCGCTTTATACTATGTAGTGATAGGTACTGACTGAGTGCTAACCTAACAGTTAGGTTCTTTTTTTTGTCATTTAGTGCACAATAAAGAATTTTTGTTTATAGTTTCCAAGAATGCCTTCTATCAAACGAATAGCTGAATAATATTCTCAAATACTGGTTAAAATAAAACATATTTTTTAATAATAATTTTATTTTCACTGATAAATATTTACAAACATTATTTCATTCGTTTCAATTTATTCAGTTCTCCCTGTTGTATCGCAGCATCTTTGTAGATCTGTTTCACCTTCTCTTTCCTTACGTTGTCACTGAAATGAGACAAAAAATCATGATTCACTTGTATTTTCTAATATTAATTTCGAAAAATGTAACCTTGTATATTTTTGTACAAAATATAATTAATCATTCATACATTTCTCATACATATGAATAAAAATAATTAATATAACATAATAAATTATTGAAATTTAAGCAACACGGCTAGCGGCACGGAACTCCAGCGCTATTTATACAAAAAATCTTCTATATTCGAATGATAAACAAACTTCAATCACATAAAGCACGTTTTTTTTTAATCCTATATTTATAACCTAATCCAGGGGTTCCCAAACTATGCGCCGCGGCGCTCTGGTGCGCCGTAGAAAGTTAGAAGGGCGCCGTGAGTAAATTTATTTTATTGTAGGTACCTATATCGGCTGTTTCCTTTTAAAATACATAGTTAGATTGGGTGGGTAGGGCGACGTGACAAAAACATTAACATGAAACTGCGCCGCGATCTGAAAAAGATTGGAAACCCCTGACCTAATCCCATATATAGGTAACTCACCTCTGAATCTTCTGTCGTATCTTCACAGACGCTATATACGCCTTATCCCTCCTAATTTCTCTAAGTGCTCCTTTCATTTCCCGCTTATATTTAGTCTGTAATCGAGCCCTTTCTGCGTTTTCACGTGATAATTTTGACGACTTGCTGCCAGTGAAACTGTTGAATAAATACATTATTATTTTGTGAATTTTAAATATTTTTACCAACTTTCAAATAATTTAATATTGTATGAATTACTTAAAATAAATAGTACGTTTAAATGTGCTATGTAGCAATCAACTGTTTATTCATTTGAAATTAAAGCCACTATTTAGGCGATTTTATTTTAGTATCAAATAAATCCCTCGGTTGTAAAGTAGTAAAAAAACTTACACTTCCTGGATATCCGGTTCATATAACCTCAGCGCTTTGGGCCTCACTTTTTCTTTCGCCATTAGTGTATACGTCTTTGTCTCTAAAGTTTCCTTCATGTGTTGCAAAACCTTTGTTACAATACTGGCAACCTTCTTAGGATACATTTCTAAATCAATACGACCTAACAACTGCATATGCGGCTCGAAAATAGCCTTTAAAGCCTCCATTTCTATGTAATTATCGAAAAATTCCCTTAGCATTAATATGCAAGTCGACAAACATTTTATCCTAAAACTATCGTCTATCTCCTGTGCGACCAAATCTTTAGCCGCCATTTTCTCATTGACGTTCATTTTGGCGCAATCCTGATCCAAATTTAAAATTTTGACATCTTTATGTAATCTAAAAGGAGGTACAACTTGAATGGGATTCAATACTGACGTATTGGCGCACAGATAAAAAATGCCTCTTAAAAAGTTAACCGCGGTAGGAACGAATCGTTTCGACAAAACTGTGTATTCTAAAATTAAAGCTACAATAAATAGACCTCGAGAAACCGAATACGCGTCTTTGAATCTGCATTCAGCTAAAATGTTGGTCATGAAAACTAAAGATAGCGTCGTGACCGGATGTCGGAAGTCAGATGTGGGATATAACAACGAAATTAATTTGAAAAATATCAAAGTGTCTAAATCGGGCATTTTTCTGGGATTCTTTTTGAATGCGTCGTACTTTTCTTTCAATAAATCGGCAATGAATTTCTTTGTCGACACTTTATTTATGTGTATTAAGTCATAGAAATATGGCGCGAGTTTGTCGAAAATTAGGAAAGCCTTTAGTATATCGCCTTCTTCCTTGAGATTTGTGAATAAATCGTTAACATATTGAAGTAAATGAGCGAAAAGTCGACTGAGGATCTCTTTGTTATTTTCTGATAAACTGGGATCATAACTTTTTATCAATTTTTGTAAGGCTGTCGATTGCTGTGATGGCGTTTTTCCAGTTAATAGTTCCTGCAAACAAAGATTTGTTTGTTAGTTATTGTAAAGTCTTCATCAATTCGTTTATTTACTGTTTCCGAACGAAACATTACACTTATTCATTAAAAAAAAATACTTTCATATTTAACAAGATTTCCAAACTATATGTTTGTCAACATACCCTTAATTTATCACCTTCCGCCGACTTCAATTCAAACACTGAACCGAATTTTTCATCATCCGAATTTTCTTCACTCTCGTCATTTTTCACAGCTTTATCATTTTCACCACTATCACCATCACTTTCATCATCATCGTCATCATCATCTTTATCACTTTCACCATCTTCATCACTTTTAACATCGATTTTTTCATCACTTTTTTGATCTTCATCACTTTTTTCCTTTTCATCACTTTCATCCGACTCATCACCAATAATAGTAGTACTTTCTTTCTTGCGATTCTCATAATTCTCATTTATATGATTTTCAATAACTTCAACTGTTGGCTGATCACTTTTGGCTTTTTTCGTAACTGTATCACTGTTTGATATTTTTCTTTTACGATTAAGTTCTTCTTTGTGTGCTATGCTTTTAATGTTCTCCTTTATAGGTGTAATAGTTGTTTCTTCATCGTCATCGGCACCTTCTTCATCTTCCTTGTCACTTTTTTCTTTAACTTCATCATTTTCATCACCACTTTGTTCATCACTTTCACTAACATTACCATTAACTTTATTTTCTTCATCATCTGATACATTTTCTTCATCATCTTCATCGTCTTCACCATCTTCATCATTTTCATCTTCAGATGATGTATCGGACACACCATCATCAAATGTATTTCTTGCTTTTGGTACTGTAAGAAATATTATTTTTTTAACAATATAAATTGGACAATCTTTCACTTGATAATTTACTATGTAGTTAGTTATTATTTCATATTGTTGACATAATTAAGATTTTTACTCGTTGAACAACAAAAACTTCAACTGTTATTATTAGTACACAATACAGGGTGTCCCACTGTTGGTATACTAAGCTCAAAGGCGGTTATAGTTTTGCATACCCTGAGTACGTAAAAAATACTTATAAAATTCCAGACGCATTTTTTTTTCAAATAGATGAATTCTTAAAACTCTATGTGTACACCCATAACAAGCAACCCGCCCAACTTTGCTACCAGAACGTGAGCTATCGTTTAAGATTATGTTTTCATAGACAAAATGCTCACATTAGAGAAGCGGTATATGCCGGCTGCGCGAAGCTAGAGAAGAAAACATGAATTTTCAGGAAAAATTTAGCAAAAAATTTTTGACGTAATTTTGTTGTTTAAATATTTTTTACGTGATCAGTGTATGCAAAACTACAAATCCCTTCGCGCTTAGTATACCAATAGTGGGACACCCTGTATAATTATTATAGAAATAAATTTAACTTACCATTATAATCTTTAAGTATATGTTCAGGCACTAAAGGTTTCCCATCCTTGTCATAAGCCAACATAATTTCTTTTTCGTCGTCTAACTCAAAATTATCATCCAAATCATCAGCTGACCTGTAAATACCATTAAATATTTAAATACTTTTTTATCCAGCATTTTTATTCAATAAATAAAATAGTTTCATCGATTTCACACTGTATTAGAATTTCCAAATATTAACGACTTGTAGTCTGTTTTATTTATCGTTTTCGTTTTATTTAAAAAAAATATTATGGCCATTTTACTCATTAGGTTAAGTACTTTCTATATCAGTTTAAAGTTTTTTGATATCTGTAATAGTTACGGAATAACCGCCTGTGCACGCTTAACGATTACACCCTGTATAAAACAAACCTATGCTTTACGGTTGGTTGCATCCGTTTCTGCTGAGCCTCATCCTCTGGCAACATCCGCACTTGTCTCTGCTTCTCAAGCTCTTCTAGTTTCTTTCTTTCTTCTTCTTTTTGCTTCTCTGTACTTTTTAAGGCGTCGGATGGCTGAAATTATTGATTAAACTCAAACTCAAACTCAAACTCATTTATTTGGCACCAATTATTACAAAAATAATGCAATTAAATAAAAAAATGAACAAAAGGAAGAAATCCATACTTAATATTATAAATGCGAAAGTAACTCTGTCTGTCTGTCTGTTACTCAATCACGCCTAAACTACTGAACCAATTTTCATGAAATTTGATATGGAGATATTGTGATACCCGAGAAAGGACTAGGCTAATCTGTATCCCGGGAAAATGACGCATTCCCGGAAATCCCACGGGAACGGGAACTATGCGGGTTTTTCTGTGACAGCGCGGGCGAAGCCGCGGGCGGAAACCTAGTACAAAATAAAATTAAAAAAATAATTTTTTATTATTTAAAATTAGTGTGATGCCAAAAGGGTCCCCACGTCAGCAAAAGTTACAGAGTGTTTCTGCAACACTGGTTTTCAGTGAGGACCAGTAATAGGACTTGCGGCTCAAATAACAGAGCACGACTGCCAGTCAATATAGCCTGAACGTATAAATATTTATATAATATACTAGCGGTCCGCCCCGGCTTCGCCCGTGGTACATATTTACGTTTTCTCTACATAAAAACCATCCTCGTACTTCAAGGAATATAATAAAAAAAGAATTATCGAAATCGGTTCAGCCGTTCTCGAGTTATGCGCTTACCAACACATTTTGCGATTCATTTTTATATATAAGAAGACAAGAAGATTATACAACAAATAATCGTTTATACATAATACACATACATATACACATATCACAAATAGTTTAATTGTGTGTGTGTGTGTGTTCTAAATAGATAGAGTACTTCTTTCTTTTGTGGAGGAAGGAATGGAATTCCATCGAAAAAGGGAGGATCCTCGACCAGTCTACTAGATGATGTCGGAAATTATGATAATATACACTATACAGTTACATATTTTGTAAAATTAAATTGTAATACTGATATGTTTTAAAAGAGCAACTATGGAGTTTCTTGCCGGTTCTTCTCCATAGATACTGCTTTCCGAATCGGTGGTAAATGTAAAAAATATGTATTGACGTTTCAAAAGTGCTTCTCGAAGAAGTCTAATTGAATAAATAAATGTTTGAGTTTGAGTTTGAAAGTTGCATATATTATGCTCTGTAGCGAACATTTCATTCAGAGCGAGGTGTCGCTACATCTTTAACATTTAAGACTAAATTATGAAATGGTTTTTATAGTACTTTTTTCTGTCTAATTCTATTAGCCATGTTATTATCAGATTTGAAAAATTGATCAGGCGCGAGTTTAATTTGGGTGGTGCGTACAAATAAGCTTAAGATCTAACACTGAAAAAAATATTGGTCACAAACAAAATCTAGGACTGTACCAACTGTTGCTTAAGATCAATTATTTATTTAATTTTATTACATGTATTTTGTTATAATGGCGGCAACATAAATTCATCATCTGTGAAAATTCACTGTCTTCCTATCACAGTTCATGACATGAATCTACAGATCTTAAGTACTATCACTACATAGTATAAAACAAAGTCGCTTTCTCTGTCCCTATGTATGCTTAAATCTTTAAAATTACGCAATGGATTTTGATACGGTGTTTTTAATTGATAGAGTGATTCAAGAGGAAGGTTTTAGTATATAATTGATTAGGTTTAAGAAAAAGCGAGCGAATCTGCGAGCGGAAAGCTAATGAACATATAAAGTACAAACTCACAGTTCCCCGTCTATCAAACTTCAACTCTCTCATCATTTTATCGTAATCCTGTCCGGCATCTGCTTTACTCAGCAACTTATCAATCAACGAGTCTTCTTTTATCTTCTTAAACACAACAGGTTGTAAATCTTTCCACTCGCTATCCAATTTCTCCGTCAAATCCAGGGTCTGTTCTTTCTCCTTCTGTTTTTCCGCTTTTCTCTTCTTGGATTCCGCTATCAGTTGTTCTATTAAATCCTTGTGCGACTTGGCGCCGTCTCTTGATTCTGTTTTCGATAGAATACCTCCACCAAAGTGGCCTTCTGACACAAAATCATCTGAAAAACATTTTTTCAAATGTTAACACATAGTCTACTTTTAGATGATTAATGAGATAAACATTGAATAACAAAAATGTCAATATATTTATAAAGAATAGAGAAATTCGATCACAATTTATGAATTTATATTTATAAAAAGCATTTCAATGCCATAAAACCCAAAAAATCTATATATTCATATTCAACAAAAAATTTCGTGTTCCATTGCTGCAATATCATAATCATTGAAATAATGTTTCGTATTGGTGATGAATGATGATGATGAGATAGATGTTTATTATCTCAATAGATGGCGCATAGTGTCCCTTAGACACATAAAACTGAAAGGATAGCTTTGGAAATGTAGATACAATAAATATAATATGTGTTATGTTATATGAGCATAATAATAGTTTATTTAATTTCTTTGGTGATATCTCTTTCAGCCTTATTACACTTACTGTCTAAACCACCAAACGGTTTATCTTCGTCATCTTCCTCATCAGATCTGGGGTCATCAAACTTTTCAATTTGTTCTAACGTTTGACCTCTGCAAATTTAACATAGATTTAAAAATGTAGAGTAATAAATAAACTAACCATAAATGCAGACTACTTGTTCTACAGTGCAAAATTACTAAATAATCAAAAATTACAAGAAATTAAATTTAGTTCTACCCCTTTCTTTGGCAGATATTTATAGAAAAATATTGTAAATAAGTAGTAATTTATTTATTTATTTATTTATTTAACTAACTAACATATGTAGGGATAACATGTTTTTGTATATAAAATGTAATAGGTATACATGATTTTAGTTTAAAACTTTTCAACTTTGATGAATAAAATTAAAAATACATTTTCCACTATAAATACAAACCAGGTAGAATGTTAAGTTGCAAAAATAACTAACCTATGTGTCAAAACCTCATCATCAGCCAAATTATAAATACTCTTCTTGGTATGTTGTTTAGCCCTCTCCGCAGCGAACCTGGCTATCATACGATCTTCAGCCGATAGGTTGATACTCTTTTCTCCAATACGACGGTCAATGAATGTGTTCGTTTTGTTGATTAACTTCATTTCGGTACCTAGAGTTTCTTTACGCTAAGTAAATAAGATCAGGATTAGGTTTCGTTATTTTTATTATTACTTTAGTATTTTGTTTGTAAATTTATTGAATTAGGTATAGACTCAATAAATTTAAAAACTACATGATAGTTAATATCAGCAAGTTTATTTCAATTGAAAACACATGTCGTTATTACAGCAATGTACTTTTAAATTTCAATAAAAACAATTAGGTGACTAAATTTACCTTTTGGATGGCTTTAGCGCGAGAAACTCCCGGTAAGCCACGATCATGTTTTGATTTTTTACCCAAAACTTTAATTTTCTCTCTGTTAATGTGAACTTCGAATGGATTTAACTTTTTCTTAGTTGGATCAGCTTTTTTCTTATGTACTCTATCCGCTAATCCAGCGTTTCGCTTATTTTTCACTTTTGCCATCTTTAAACACAATTACTGCACCCTACTTGTTAATAAATTTTTGGTTTTACTTTTTAGGATTGAGGTTATTCTATAATCAACAAATCCGAACATATCAACCAAATCAACCACAAAATCAACACATGGTTTTGACAAATGCCAACTACAAAATTGACACTCGGAGTTCGGACTCGTCTCCATTAAGAATTCGTTCAAAGATCACTTACGATGTTTCGATATTTATTAAATAACGGTGAATTAAACCTTACAAAACAAGTAAAGAATTATGATAATTGATTAGAAAAGAAGTTTTCAATATAAATATAATGATTATTGAGAAATATTTAATATTAAAATTAAAGAATTATTGATATTTAAATGAGAACGCATTATTTGAATTTGTGCGCTTCGATTTCATTGGTGGAGTAAATGCCGCCGAATTTCGACGACTGCGCTGTCGTTAAATTTCGTGAGGACGCCGCGCGCCGCGCCGTGTAGCATCTAGCGCGTAGGTATATTATTGTGTGGCTTGTACTTCCTTCGATTATACTTGTTCTAAGAAAATGGCAGACGTTAGTAAAGAAGATTTAAAAAAGGAAATTATAAGTAAGTAAATCAATTCAAATTTCAAGTAATCTCAAAGTTGTTACACTTAAAGTATATTCCTAGGACAGGCGGAAATTATTAATTAATTTTAATTATTATTTTTTTAGCTGTAATATGTATTTGTAATTTCATATGCCTAACAGGCAGGATATGGCGGGACTTATGTTTGTATAAGATCTGAATTGTACCCATATTCATGAATAAAAATATTTGAATTTGAATTTGAATTCGTACAATGACACGAAGTAATAATAAATAATACTTCGTGTCATTGCCAATTTTTATCATCAAAATAAAACGATACCTATCGCTCTTCATACACTACTTTATCGTTTACGCAGCGTACCGCTTTTCATGGTACAAGGTGAGGTCAGAGGTGACTGGTGAGTCACAGGGTTGCCAACCGTACTATAATATATATAGTATTGTACTATATTTCGGGTCTGCGTACACTGTTGAAAACATATATAGTACGCAAAAATACTATATTTTCAACACCGACAAATGTAACAAATAAATCCTTTATTTAAAAAAAAAATAAGAACGCGCCTTTTATTGGTTAAGATGGCTAAGTCATAGGTATAACCTATTGCGCATATTCAGAGTTACCGGGAAAGTCGTACAGAATATTGAAGGACGTTATTTTTCAGGTCATTTCTGATCGTATTGGTCCCATAATATGGTATCCGAAACCTAACCGTTATGGAGATATAATAGTAATACCACAGACTAATAATAATATACTACGTATACAAGTAATACGTACCTAAAAGCTAAAAGTAAATAATTCACTAATTTCATAAGATGTTACTAAAATATTTATTATTATTTTTACTATAAAACACTTTAGAACCTAAGAGCAGAAGTGGTCTAACATTTTTTTTTGTTGTAAATTGTGTCATACCTACACTCTACAGCTTACTGCAAAGTAAGTTAGATATAATCAAGTCAAAGTCAAAGTGTTATGTAATGTAGGTTACTGAAATAAAGATTTTCACTTTCACCCTTTAATAATGTTCTCAGGTTACAAAAAGGTTGGTTACCCCTGTTAGTTCATTGTACGAATTTCCGCCTGCCCTAGGAACATATTATTAGGTACTATAGTAGTGCGGATTTTATTCGGCTAGCTCCTTTATTTCTTATATCCTATTTAGGTCTGCCTACTGGTAGTTTTAGGTTTATTTTTATGCAATGCGTTGCTTGTAAGTTGTAACATCAATGCTCCACGTATGATACGGTGAAATGGCGGAATTTTTATTTAAGTTTCTGATGCGTATTAACGCGCACTTTATATTGGAACAATTTTTATCTGAAACATTTCGGCTAAACAGTATTTGTTTAATCATAAACTAAATTTCATTCATTGAATTAATTGTTTTGTCAATTTTCATGAAGCCGCCATATTGTTTGCATTCTGTCTCAGATAGAATAAGTGTTACCCACAGAACAGTAAAAACAATTAATAGAAGCAAGAAGCTTATATCTTATACACTGGAGATTGCACTATGACCATTAACTTGTCACAAGAAAATATAACCTTGAATGACGTCAGTGCTGTATTTTGTCTCTTTCTGTGGGTGACCACACTGGTTTGTATATTCAGGATTTTTCGAAATAAAAAAAACTAAAAATCATGGTCTATAAATAATAACGACATATATTTTTAACAGTATTTATATTATAATATTACTGGTCAACTTACATGAATAATTATCATCTTTATAGGTACATATCATTTTAATTGGTAGAGAATGATAGTTTTAAATAACGCTTGATAACTTTTGATCTCATACTACGATTTTTTAATTAAAATGAGTGCTACATACATTAAAACATCGTTTTGGTTACTCAAGCTTCAGTCTAAAACTTTTCAATATTCCAAAGGGAGAGTTGCATCGCTAGTGTTGATGTGTGGTAACGATATTACAGTTCTCAGAAATTCGTATGTCTTTCAGGAGCTGTACTTACGGTTACTAATGGTTTCATGGTGGTTAATTATAATATAATTAAAATTACTTTATCAGTTGAGACGCAGTAACAAGAATATGGTAAATAAAAAGGTATAGCACTTTTCAAAAGGTATTTTTTTTCTGGACCGTAATCCTCAGGCTTAAAATGCAAACTGCATATTCTGGCATGTTGATAAATTTTACCCTTGATAGGCACTATGGACAGCCATTTATTTCTTTTTATTTCATTTTTGGAAAGCTGAAATACGTAAAACAAAAAAATATTAGGTTAAAAAGTATAAATTTCAATGTAAAAAAGAACATGTGAGTGCAATACCGATGTCGTGTGTTGTTTCATTACTAGTATAAAAAATTTTAAAATGGTGTTCTAAATATTCATCATAATATTGTTTAGCAATATATTATCGTCGCTATCCGTAAAAACCCATCATCATGGTTACCTTACTTGTTAAATTTGTTTGTTGAAAACTTGTTGAAAAATGATGAAAGTATTAGGAAAAGAACTTATTTAACATGATTGCTTAGTAAAGTGATGATAAATTTGACGATTTTTGCCATTAAAATGATTCTAAACAGGTAAATGCATGAGTATTGAGGAATATTGTAAATAACGTAAATATACACTTGCCTGTGAAATTATAGGCCAGAATTTGGTGTCCAAAAACTTCTGCAATTTTTCACAATGCAATACATTATTAATATTCGGAAAATATTTATTAAATACGCAACAATATTAACATAAATATTCGAAGCGACGCAATTTTTTTGACACTTATGTCATATTGTCAAAGTGAGAGTTGCTACAATTTTATTATGGTAACTACCCATAATCAGGGAATATCGTTTCTTAATAATTGGTTCAGATACTTATTTTATTTAGCATAAATAATAATTGTCTCATCCAACAATGCTTCTGAATGACGTTGTTGGCAATTTATCAACAAACTCATGTACAAAAACTAACCTTTTGCACAGAATATTACAGCATACATAGTAGCCTTGGGAAAACTTCGTATTAACAGTGGCAATACCAAGTTAGGTGTGAAAGTGATAGAACACAACAATTTTCTTGTTACACGTCAAATGTTCATACCGAAATCTCCAGTGTATAAGATATAAGCTTCTTGAATAGAAGACGTGCTATAATGTCATAATTATTAGTATGAAAAGCAGTGTCGCCAAACCCACACATTACCGATAGTTATGTATACAGTACACTACAAGTACCTAAACTATGCCTTTGATTGGACAGCTTAATTTGAGTAATAAGTAATAACTGACTTAGGTTATAAATTCAGCATTTCAATATGTACCCTAACGCACCATATTACGGTTTATTTTAGTGTATAATCACTAAGTTTAACCTTTCGGCTGTGGAGGCCATTCTGGGTGGTCCGCGCGAGAACGGCGCGAGTTATTAAAATGACGATATCTCTAAATGGTCTAAGATCCGAATATAGGTCGACCTTCACCGGCGTGATAATAGAATGAGACCAATTTTATAATAAATGTAGTCTATTAAAAAATCTATTAAAAATGGGTCGACTGAAAAAATCCTGGACAGGACATTTTAATTAATTTTTAAAAAATATTTTTTTTTAATTAATTGCAGTACTTATCAAGATAATAAAAAAGTATGAAGTATGAAACCTACAGAATGTGCAGTCATAGGGTTTTCTAATATTTACCCGGACTAACTGCTAGATTGGCAGGTATAAACAGGCATGTCCGTACCAGTTACTTTCACTTGATGGGATGATAGAAAAAAATATATATCAGCATGTGCGCTGTTTTATAACAAAATTGTTTATCGTCTTAACACTGCACAATTAAAAAAATAAAAATATTTTTTTAATAATTAACTAAAAATATCCTGTCCAGGATTTTTTCAGTCAACCCATCTATAATAGATTTTTTAATAGAATTATTTAAATTATTTATTATAAAATTGGTCTCATTCTATTATCACGCCGGTGAAGGTCGACCTATATTCGGATCTTAGACCAAAAATTTTGTAGGGAGCTACTTTGTATAACTAACTAGCTGTTCCCCGCGGTTTCACCCGCCTTGCTCCGCTCCTGTTGGTCTTAGCGTGATGATACATAGCCTATAACCTTCCTCGATAAATGGGCTATCTAACACCGAAAGAATTTTTCGAATCGGACCAGTAGTTTCTGAGATTAGCGCGTTCAAACAAACAAACAAACATACAAACAAACAAACAAACTCTTCAGCTTTATAATATTAGAAGAAAGAAGAAAGAAAATACATTTAATCACAAATACTTAATTACAATTTTTAACTTATAACTAAATACACTTTTGAGAACAATACACATTAATAAATTTTAAACCTTAAAATACAATAAATATATTCAAATATTAGTCGGTATTCGTGATTAGGTGGACTACTCAGCATTTGCCTCTCCGTGTTAGAGGAGAGGCGCCGGTTTTCAGTAGTCCCCTCGACTTGCTACGCTTGGAGCACCAGAACGGTCTTTTGTGATGTAAAATAAAAAGCTAATAAAATAAATATTTAAAATTTAAAAAATAGGAGAATATAAATATATTGAAGTGTTTTTAAAAATAAAATTGTCAATACATAATATAAACTTACTTGTACATATATTAGTATAGATATCGTTCGAATCGTTATGAAACAAGCTAATATATAAAAAATATCTTAGTCATAAATTACTTTGCAATAAATAAATAATTCTAGCTTGAAATCAGGGTGAGCAATTTTTTTTAGTTCATTGTACAAAACTCGTTAAAAATAAATAAATAAATAATTATTCATATAAAAAGGTTTTATTGTATTTACAATAATAAATATACAAACACATTAAATAAAAAAAAAACATTCATTCCTTTACATTTTTTACAATACAAGGCTTACAAATACATTAGCCATTCCGAGCGGTCCGAGCGCCGGGCAAAAAATAGGGACCGTTAATTATTCTTCAATCCAAGTGGCTTAGGTTATTAACTTATATTATAGTTTGGTTCACATACTTGACTAACAAAGAGTTTTAACTGTAGGAAGTGTTTATTTTACGAGAAATGAAACAACAAAAAAAAGCACTTGAAACAGGATGAATTCTGTTGCATTTATCTTCTTCTTCTTCTCTTAAATATGTATAAAAATGAATCGCAAAATGTGTTGGTAAGCGCATAACTCGAGAACGGCTGAACCGATTTCGATAATTCTTTTTTTATTATATTCCTTGAAGTACGAGGATGGTTCTTATGTAGAGAAAACGTAAACATGTACCACGGGCGAAGCCGGGGCGGACCGCTAGTTTGAAATAAAAATAGATATTCTACAATTGAATGGTAATTACAAATCGATCAACACAATAAAAGACATGATGCCTTTGTAAAACATTTCTAAAATCGATAACTAAACCCTTCTCGTCGATGCGCGCGTAACGGCCGGTTCACACTTGTCTCCGTTTTATCGTGTACGTTTTTTTTTCGTCGATGGCGTATGTAGTTCTATGAGCGACTTCACACATGGCACAGTATACTGTATACAGTAAAAAATTTCGTTCCATAAAAAAATTACATTCCGTTTTATCATCGAATACTGGACGACGGAACAGTAAAAATATACGGATACGTAGAATTTTAACGGATAGGTCCTGTGTGCGTGAAGAGCGGTGTGTGCGGGGTGTAGAAGGGGCAGTGATGCGACAGGTTTTGACTCGCATTTTCTATTGTACATTCAAAGACAACGCGTGCGAGCATTGTGTGTAATAATTATTATAATAGTTGATTTGTAGAATAACGGCGGTATACTGCGAGAGATTTCTGTTCACACATCGGATCCAGTAATGACGGATCCGTTGATCGTTATACGGTGCCTATGTGTGAACAGAGCATAAATTTATGACGTATCCGTTAAAAACGTACAAGTAAAACGGACTCCCATGTGTGAACGGGCCGTAATCGAGACTGTGCACGGTAACTTTTTAAAGCGCTAGAAGCGCTCGTGGCTATGTTTTTGTTATGTAAACATGTGAATGTATGCCATCCTTGTTCTTCTCTTGATATTTTGTGTTAGTTAGAGTAGTAAAGATATAGTTTACGATAAACAATTGTAAAATACGTCAGAGGGTACGTCACGGTATAATCAATCTCCAGGAGCGGGCTCCACAGATGCGATACTTTTGACACCGCGCTCCTGGAGCGCGCTCCACAGACACAGCTGTTTTGTTTCTCGTTGCTCAGAAATTCCAAATTCGAAAACATTCAGCTATTCCACAACAGAGGGCGTTAATTTTCGATAGATATAACTTTGAGCCTCAATACATAGAGATAAGGTTGAAATTTGTATCACTCTACATTAATGACATTAACTTGATATTAACCTGATGCTATGCCCTAAGGGATGTCAGCCTTGTTATCGATAATTCACAAATAAATATTTTTTTGTGCATTTATATTATATGAGTATAGTATAATGTGTCACATTTTGGAGTATGTTTATTGCTACTAAGTACGTTTTTTTTCATATTATTATTATTAAATAAAAAACGGAATAGAATAGTATTAATCTATATTTACAAAATACAAACAGAAAATATGCATTATTTTAAATCTTGGAACTGCCGTAGGTTTGATGTATCGGTGGCCTTTGTTAGACTGCTTAGTGCTGTTCGGCATCCAGTTAACTCGTCACGTTGCATTTATCCATTTCTCTTTTAAATTAGCCTCTTTGGGAAATCTATAAATAAATTGGACAAATGAAAGCTAAGGAAAAATAAAATAAAATTTAATATTTATAATGTTTGTCTTTTCTAAAGTATCGATACTGTCGATATGCGCCACAACCATCACTAAACCGACATTCGTTTGTTTATTGCAATAATATTCCAGAAAGTCTTGTTTGCTGTTCAATCTACATAGTACTAATTTCTTATGGATTAAGGTTCATTTTGACTAGATATTTGTATACAATGTTGACAAATTACGACAAGCAAAGTTATAACATAAAATAAATAACTATATGTAAAATAAATAAAAATAAGACTTACCGATGGTATGAAATGCCTCCATTGCTGATATTATTTCGTCTGCTATCATTTTTGCACTCTAATACCGAACAACACGTCCTAATTAATGAATAAATGGGGGAAAAAGGTTTGACAGCTGACAACCGACTCGAATATTTGAGCACAACTGAGAGCAAGTTAGGTGATCTTAACTTTGACACGTGGGCCACGGCCATATCACACTTCTATTTGTTTTTACTGTTCTGTGGTGTTACCATTGCTCAGTTTGATAATTCCCAATATTTTAATATCTTATATATAAAATTCTCGTGTCACAATGTTAGTCTGCATACTCCTCCGAAACGGGTGGACCGATTCTCATGAAATTTTCTGTGCATATCGGGTAAGTCTGAGAATCGGCCAACATCTATTTTTTCATATGTACCACGGGCGAAGCCGGGGCGGACCGCTAGTCTTATATATAAAATTCTCGTGTCACAATGTTAGTCTGCATACTCCTCCGAAACGGGTGGACCGATTCTCATGAAATTTTCTGTGCATATCGGGTAAGTCTGAGAATCGGCCAACATCTATTTTTCATATGTACCACGGGCGAAGCCGGGGCGGGCCGCTAGTTATTGTATAAAAATAAGTTGTAAAATTATTACATTAATGTAACATACTAATTAAAAAGATATATAAACTTTCAGTAGATAATTATTTTTCAACTTTTATCTAAGGAATATGACGTATAACAATCAATCTATTAAATTTCCCCCAAATTTAGGGTATTTTATTACTGTTATATTTGATTTGGTATATCAGGCTCATAACACCCTGAGTGTCTTGGATGCTCATCATCCAGCCCTCGATATTGATATTTCCCTGGCCGTTGAACAAAAGCTACCTTACAATAAATCCAATGTTAAATTCAACTTTTATAAAGCCGACTACACAATGATATGCCAAGAACTATCTCAATATAACTGGAATATTTTTAATAAATATGATGACGTGAACTTGATGCTAGATATGTTTTACGAGAAAATCTTTGCAGTTATCCACAAATATGTGCCCAGGATTAACACTAAAAAGAATCGATATCCGCCATGGTTTAGTAATAAACTTATTAGACTGTTAAAAGAGAAACTTAACAAAAGACGCCGCTATAAAAAATATAAAAACCCCCGAGACGCATTTGAATTGGATCTCCTAAGTGCACGGTGTACACGTGTGGCTACCGAATGTTATAATAAATACATTAATTCTTTGGAAACACAAATAAATGAAAACCCTAGATATTTTTGGTCTTATATTAAGGCTAAGCGCGGAGGCACTAGCAGCTATCCTAGCTCAATTTCCCACGGAGATTTAAGTGCCTCAGACGGCTATCAAATTTGTGAGCTCTTCTCAACATTTTTCCAATCTATATACACAACATCTTCTCACACAGGTCTTAATGAAATTTTTTATAATAATAACAGCCTTAGTCTAAATCTTCCGATCATAGATCATAATATGCTTCTAAAGAAACTCAGATCTGTTAACATACACAAAGGAAGCGGGTCAGATAATATTGCTCCGTATTTTGTTGCTTCCTGTGCTGAATTTTTAGTTAAACCACTTTTGATTATTTATAAAACATCGCTTCGCACAGGAATATTTCCCAAGCGATGGAAAATGTCTAAAGTGGTACCAATACACAAATCGGATGATGTCAATCTTGTAAAAAACTATAGGCCCATTTCACTTCTTCCAATCTTTGCCAAGATTTTTGAATCTCTTATATGTCCTCATCTCAATGAACACTTTAAAAAATTTATGACTTGTAGGCAGCATGGATTCGTCCAAGGTAGATCCACCGTGACAAATCTAGTTGACTTCAACGAAGATATAGCTGAGGCCCTCGACTCCAATAAGCAGATTGACGCCATCTACACCGACCTGAGTAAAGCATTTGATCGCGTTTCTCATCATATTCTACTCAGTAAACTGAACGGATATGGAGTATCTCATGCTTTCCTCAAATGGTTTGAGTCATACCTTAGTGACCGTACATTTTTTGTAGTTCTCAATGGCTACAGCTCGTTGCCTCGCTATATCACGTCAGGTGTACCTCAGGGATCCCACTTAAGTCCAATCCTCTTTAATGTGTTCATTAACGATGCACCCTCATGCTTCAAATACTCAAACAGCTTTATGTATGCCGATGACATTAAGTTCAGTAGAGTGATTGAAAATATTGAAGATGCGTTTAAATTACAAACCGACCTAAATAGTTTTGTTGGTTGGTGCCAACAAAACGATATGGAGATCAACGAAAGTAAATGCTACTTCATAAGGTTTACTAGGAAATTAAAATCAATAAATTACAACTATAGTATAGGGGACCACAAAATTCTAGAAAAAAAGTTAGTCCGTGATTTGGGTGTACTTATAGATAGCATACTAACATACATACAACACATAGATAACATTACTACTCGTGCTTCTAAAATGCTAGGCTTTATTATGAGAAATTCTAAAGGATTTAAAAACTATAAAACTAAAGTCACATTGTATAACAGCCTCGTGCGCAGTATACTAGAATATTTTCTTCAGAACAGGGTACAAACCGTTGTCGTTAATGGAGAGAAATCTCGCGGTGCGCCGATTAACATAGGTGTTCCGCAGGGATCTATCTTAGGACCGTTTTTGTTCTTAGTGTATATTAATGACCTACCTTATTATTTGCAGGATATGTGTGAAATAGTACTGTTTGCAGATGACACCTCATTAATATTTAATGTGGATAGACATGACACAAATGTTGACGAAGTAAACTCTGCTCTTTTACGCATATCCAATTGGTTTAATGCTAATAATTTACTATTAAATACAAAAAAAACAAATTGTGTAGAATTTATCCTCCCAAATGTAAAAAAGGTGAAAAGGAATATTATCTTAAACGGGGAGGTATTGTACCCTGTGGAATCGACTGTTTTTCTTGGTTTGACATTAGATGAGAAGCTTCAATGGGGGGCTCATGTTACCACCACCGCTGCTAAGCTCAGCTCAGCTGCATATGCAGTTAGAAGAATAAGGCGTCTCACCGATGAAGAAACGGCTAGATTGGTTTACTTTAGCTACTTTCATAGCATAATGTCCTATGGAATTCTGCTATGGGGCAGGGCTGCAGATATAGAAACTATATTTATATTACAGAAAAGAGCCATACGCTCTGTATATAATTTGCGTGCTCGAGACTCACTAAGAGATCTCTTTAAGAATACTGGTATCCTTACTGTACCGTCGCAGTATATATTTAATAATATTTTATATGTACATAATAACGCTTACTTACACACAAAAGTAGGAGATAGACATTGTTATGACACAAGAAACAGAAATAAAATTGAAATGCCATTTTTCCGGCTAGCTAAAGTTAAAAATTCATTTATGGGCCAAGGTATACGCTTCTACAACAGAATTCCTCATAATATTAAAGAGTTTAGTAGTTCTAAATTTAAAACTTATATTAAAAATGTACTTGTCCAGAGAGCCTATTACAGTATTAAGGAATATATGGAAGATAAAAACCCATGGAGGGTTGTCGCGTAAAAACCACAGGACAGTTCTTTGGTATATTATGATAATATATTATGATATTACATATGTAATTTGTAAAATTATAAATCTGACATGATTAAAAAGAGCAACTATGGAGTTTCTTGCCGATTCTTCTCCGTAGATACTGCTTTCCGAATCGGTGGTAAATGTTAAAAATATGTACTTAATGACGTTTCAAAAGTGCTTCTAGAAGAAGTCTAATTGAATAAATAAATGTTTGAGTTTTGAGTTTTGAGTTTTATTGCTCTACTGTCTGGAGACCACACTACGCCACACATATTTTACGGCTCGAACGCATTCAGAAGAGATTTTTGTGGCATTTGCTATACAGTTGTAAATCACCAAAGAAAAAACTAAACTCTTATAAAGACCGACTCTCTAACTTTAATATGAACTCACTCGAAGATCGAAGAGACATTATTGATTTACTTTTCGTATCTAAACTTTTGAACAATAAAATAGACTGTTCCCAATTGCTAACAAGACTCAACATTCGTGTCCCGGCTAGATATCCCCGCTGCAAAATAACCCCATTAGCTCCTCCTCTCCGCAAATCCGTCTCCGGGGCCAACTCGCCACTACCCAGGCTATCCAAAATTGTAAATAAATACAGTGATAAAATCGACATCTTCTTCCATACACCCAACAAGCTCCGTTCTATAGTGAAGGATATACAAAAATTAAAACCTTAAATTGTTGTCATCACCATAATTAAATAATTCTTATTCTTTTAATAATATTAACAATAACAAGTATCCTATTTTTAAGAACTAACTCTGTATAATTGGCGCATGCTGTGTCAACCTCTAATTATTTGTTACTTTATCGCAAGAACTATATGTTATGTAAAATTTATATTTAAGAATCATTGTAAACAAATGTTGGTTGACCAAATAAATAAAATAAAAAAAAATAAAAATTTGGTTCCAACTTCCAATACATTCCAAAGATATCTGAATGAAAACCATTAACAGAAAACTATTCAAATTTCTAATTCTATAAAAAATATTTTAGAAATCCTTCAAACTCCGAAACTCAAGAAAATATCAACTAAGAAGGTCATACAGAAATTGGAGAAGGTATTTGGTACAGACTTGACTGAAAAAAAGAAGATCTTATATAAACTTATTATGAACCATGTGAACGGCGAGGAATCGGAGGAATCTGAATCTGAGGGTTCAGAGGAAGTAAGTAAATCTTTACTAAAACCTAATAAAAAAAGAGTTGAGTAATAAAAAAAGTTGATTAACTACTGCAAATTTGTCTTTCACTCAGTAGTAAATTGTCATTAATTTTCTGTTTGTCTTGTTTCAATTATTGTACATTTTCTTGTCTTTTTCGTTCAATATATAATAACTTGCCTTATAAACTAACTAGCTTTCCACCCGTGGCTTCCCTTTGCTGTATCTAAAACCTTAAAAATTTAGATCACATGAATGAAAACTTAAATTTCAGAGTGAAGAAGACAAAAAACCGGCGAAGCGAAAGAAACGCAAATACAGTTATGATGAGACCTCAAGTGACTCTGATGAGGTAAGCTTTATAGTTTATACTATCATCTACTAGCGGTCCGCTCCGGCTTCGCCCGTGGAACTTGTTTACGTTTTTTCCACATAAGAACCATCCTCGTACTTCGAGTAATATTATAAATAAGAATTAACAAAATTGGTTCTGCTGTTCTCGAGATTTGCGCTTATCAACAAATTTAGCGTTTCATTTTTATTATAAAGATTACCTCTTATTAATCCGACTTCTGAAGTTTCGAGGTTAACGGATCCAAAGAAGGGTTTGCAAAACCTTTTTCAAAAATTCGCTGGATATTACAATGTGGTAGAGAAGAAAAATACATTAACCGGTATTTTAGAAGGAGAAAAAAGCGGATAAGTTTGTTTTGTGATTTATGTGCGAAAATGTTTTTAAGTTAGAATATTTTGTTTATTAATATTTTTCACGGTTCTAGAACTGAGCTTAACGACTAAATTGCTAAAAGGCTTTGCTGGTTTCAAGTAATTAAGTTTTTACAAGATTTTGATACAATATTTTTATAATTACTTACTGTTTTTTTGTGAAAAACTATTCTTTAAGTTACTGCAAGATTTTTGCTGACTCATGCTAATTAAATCTTTAATACGCTGATTTTTACGTAACTTTTACAGTTGCTACTTCAAAAGACTTTTAACCTTAGCAGATAAATTGAAATACCTTTAATAACTGTACTGATAAGTAAGTATTACTACTTTAATGTTTATGTTATTTATGATAATACTTTTATCTAGATTCAAACAGACTTGTTACTATAATTATGAATATGTGTGGTAATTTTGACCGAAAACTGTGAGCATGTGCCAAATAAATATAATTCTTTATTATTTTAGTAATTCTATTGTTTTATTTCTCTCTTTGTTATTATTACAATGTAGGGAAAATAACAATTTAGAGGTCATTAAGCAAAAAGTTTTGTATAACTAGAAAACTATATAACCGACACAATAATAGACATTTTTTAAAAATGCTTCTCCATTAATAAATAATCAATAATTTTATTGTTTGCCCCTGGATACTGAAACAGCGTTAGTTAAACTGTTATTTAAATCCGATCACAAATCTATATTTGTATTTTTTTAGTTCCATATCACCCATTCAATTTTTTAAAAATCTTGAAACGGCCGTACTGTAAAATTAACATTTTCGTGCCATTTATGTTTTAAGGATACTATGATATATATCAAACGACGTGTCTCCACTGAGTTGGTAAGTATGGCCGAACTTGATGAGCCCATGAGACCACCGAAGAGATATGCCCCCGAGTTGGACTCCTCTGATGAAGAGGACGGTTCGGCTGATAGCGAATCGGAAGAGGTGATTATTGAATAATTTAATGATTTAATCTATACTACTTATAAAGGTGAAGATCATGTTTGTTTGAACGCGCTAATCTCAGGAACTACTGGTTCAATTTGAAAAATTATTTCGGTGTTAGATAGCCTATTTATCGAGGAAGGCTATATATCATCCCGTTAAGACCAGCAGGAGTGGAGCCACGCGGGTGAAACCACGGGGCACAGCTAGTTAATGAATAAAAATGCATTATAATTGGAAAAACCGATACATTTTACAACAGAGACATGTATAAATGGCCTTACGGTATAATTTATTTATTGACTCTTTATTGTACAACAGTCTTATAAAATAAAGTTAAAACAAAACTATTTATAATGTACAAATGGCGGCCTTATGGCTCAAAGTCATCGCTGATTAGTTATTGATTAATTTTTTAGTGAATTAAGTTTAATTTTATACAATTTAAATGATTTTTAGGAAAAGAAGAAGCCTGCAGCCAAGAAAGGCAAGAAGAAGAAGGGTTCAGACGTCAAGAAAAAGGTTAGTTTTATTACATTTTATGTTTTACATACATACTTTAGATTATTTTCATGTATATTATGGTTAAAGAGTTTATTTTAAAATTTACTTCTCAAAATGTCAAACTTGAAATTACAGATAAACGAATTGATAGTTCATTTATTAATTTTGTGTACTAATGTATTTTTACACGAATTTACAAGCTTCATCTGTATGTTTCACTACATAGTATAAAACAAAGTCGCTTTCTCTGTCCCTATGTCCCTTTGTATGCTTAAATCTTTATTTTGATGCGGTTTTTTTTTAATAGATAGAGTGATTCGAGAGGAAGGTTTTAAAGCCTATCTACATTCGCGCGCGAAGGAAGGCGCGTACCAATGAAAATTATTGTTTTCCGTGTTTGCGCCACAGTCATTGGTTCGCGCTTTAGTATATAGTTTATTAGGTTTTAGACAGAGCGGGCGAAGCCGCGGGCGGTAAGCTAGTATATTATATATTATTGTCTCGACATTATGTTTTCTTGTAGTAACGAGTCGATTTTAACCCACATTAAACGGACAGATTTAATTCAAACAATATAAACTTATCAAGGATCCCAGACAACACAAAAAACTTAATGAATTAAAGCGTGTTTTTTTCTTACTACATATATCATGTTATTATTTACAGGCTGCTGCCGGCGGGCGAGGCAAGGGCGGGGGGTACACACGGGCATGCAAACTGTCACCGGCCCTCGCTGAACTCATGGGACAAGAGCAAATGCCCAGACACGAGGTTGTTAAGCGAGTGTGGGCCATCGTCAAGGAGAAAAATCTATATGACCCCAATAATAAACAATTTGCGATATGTGATGACGCCCTGTTTAAGGTGATTGGTACGAAACGCTTTAAGACGTTTGGCATGATGAAATACTTGAAGGCACACTTTTTGGATTAAGCGGGGAAGCGGGAATGACAGTAAATATGTAGGGGCGTGGTTTGTAAGTTTTTAAACGTGAACTTGACAAAAAAAAAGTATAATATTATAGTACCTACATGCTATACATATAGCATTTTGGTTACACACAAAATAGTTTATTTTGATGATCTTTGGTATAAAAGTACCATATTTTCCTGTTTTAATGAAACGGAACCGGAAGGTACGTGTATTTTAACAGAAAATAAATTTAAAAGTGTCATTGACAGCCAAGTTTACTGTCATTCCCATGCCTTGATCGCAATCGAAATAAAAAAAAAATGTAAATTTGAATTTGACAGTTTTGTAAAGTCGTAACGTAAAAGTCGTGTCCGCTTTGGATGCGAGCCACTGTGAATTAGCTGGACTAGGTTTTATGCTATAAGCACTAATTTAGGAATTTAAAACATAAATATTTTTAATTAATTATCAATATCATGATAGACGCTATCTATCGATTTATAATAAAACGTTTGAAACTTAGAATGTACCATTAGGTACTAAATACATTAAAAAAGTAGTTTTTATACTATGAAATACCGAATTTCTTTTATAGATTTATTTTTTTTACAATGCACGAATTTAAGTTTTGACTTTGGCACGGGTAAAAAATATAGCATAGCTATTTTTTATTTTTAAAAAATTGAATTAAATGTAACAGCTATGTAAATACATACATAATTACGTGTAAATGTAATGAAAGCATTTTCTCGGTAATATTAGGTTTAAGCAGCTAAATATTAAGTGATTTATATAATTTTTTTGTTCCTATGTTTCATATTTTTTTCATTTAGTCAGTATGTACTTACCAATTTTTTTTTCATACTAATAAAGTCGTAGTTTTAAATCAAAAGTGGGACGTCGTATTGAAATAATTGTGATTTTTAAATCTAAAAAACCTGCAAATAACATTTATTTTGCAAGTCAATATTATATAAACAAGTCTATAATTATTATAATAGTCTTGCCATATCGAAAAAAATTGTATGTATTATTAAACCAATGAAAGCATTTTTTAACTGATAGATTTTGCACGCCTCATAAGCGAAGCGTTGAGGTGGGTACTACTGTCACTTCGCGCAAAACATCTGATTTTTCAAACTTAAAATGTCTTTATGTATCATACATTGCACTTGTAAGATAATACATACACACACATATTAAGAAAAAACACTATTTTTAACGTTCATGATATTTTTGATGTCATTTTTGTTATTTAAACTAGTTAAAAAACAGTTTAAAAAAGTTCTGTCTTGGACGTCCGTGTGTCTGTATGTGCGGATCCTTTTTCTTGTTAACACGATAGCGACCGAAATACTTTACTAATCGAGTCTTTTTTTTTCTCTTACGCTTGAGTATGCTCAGGAATAGAACCCTTTCATTTTTCAGGGTCTGATTCGATGTGGTTTAATTGTTATTAAATAAACAAAAATAATACTTAATAAATATTTATTAAAAAAAATTATGAGGCGTGCACTTTTGGATTTTCCAAATTATTTTTACAATAGTTTTATAAATTCTCAAATGAATTAAATTAAAATAGTTTAATTATGTAATTGATTTTGTAAATCAAATAAAGTAGCATGCTACTTTAAATATATGAACAAAATATATTATACTAGCTTACCGCCGGCGGCTTCGCCCGCTTTGTCTAAAACCTAATAAATTATATACTAAAACCTTCCTCTTGAATCACTCTATCTATTAAAAACAAACCGCATCAAAATCCGTTGCGTAGTTTTAAAGATTTAAGCATACGAAGGGACATAGGGACAGAGAAAGCGACTTTGTTTTATACTATGTAGTGATTCACCATTTCTGCAAGTATTCTTACATCTTATATATATTATATTATGATCAAATATATTTAAAATATACTTTTTTGTTATACAAACAAAGTAGGTAGCTATTTTTAAGATAAACTGTTGAGTACAAAATGTTGGTGATGTATTCCCATGTAGTTTTAAATGACAACAATATTTCACACTACCTCAAAAGATTAAATAATATACTTATAGCACAATAAAAGGGTTCTATCTAAGACTGATTTCAATGTAAGATAACATTTATAAATACAAGTTTTTTTTCTATTCAATATAATATTTATATTTTATATTATGCAGTTTTATATTCAATATTTTAAAACTTGTTTTTAACGTTTGTAGAAAAGGAGGGAGTTATGCAAAATGTATATAATATGTATATCTGTCTTTGTTATGATGTCTTAGTGTGCCTTACCATAAAAACTGCCAAATATTGCAATTAAGTAGATAAGTAAGAAGATTTTTATTGTTGTTAAATATACTATTTTGCCATTTATAAACCAAATAAATATAGTGTTTACTCTTAACATTTTCTTTTTTTTTTCCTAAGTATCCTAATTTTAATTAATACTAACTGCTGTGTGCGGTTTTACCCGCAGTGCTCCGCTCCTGTTGGTCTAAGTGAGATGATATATTATAGCCTATAGCCTTCTTCGATGAATGGGCTATCTAAAACTGAAATTTAAAATCGGACCAGTAGTTCACGAGATTAGCGCGTTCAAACGAACAAACAATAATTAATATCAGCAAGTTTATTTCAATTGAAAACACATGTCGTTATTACAGCAATGTACTTTTAACTTTCTATAAAAACAATTAGGTAACTAAATTTACCTTTAGGATGGCTTTAGCGCGAGAAACTCCCGGTAAGCCACGACATGGACTAATAGAATCTAAAGGCCACGATCATGTTTCGATTTTTTACCCAAAACTTAATTATTAATAATTTTCTCTCTTTAATGTGAACTTCGAATGGATTTAACTTTTTCTTAGTTGGATCAGCTTTTTTCTTATGCCATCTTTAAACACAATTAGGTACTGCACCCTACTTTTAAAAAAGTTTTGGTTTTACTTTTTAGGATTGATATTATTTCATCAACAAATCAACATTTGAATTTTGAAGTATCAACACCGATCAACACATGGTTTTGACAAATGTCAACTACAAAATTGACACTCGTCTCGATTATGAATTCGTTCAAAGATCACTTACGATGTTTCGATATTTATTAAATAACGGTGAATTAAACTTTACAAAACAATAAAATAATTATGTTGATAATTGATTGGAAAAGAAGTTTCCAATATAAATATAATGATTATTGAGAAATATATAACATTAAAATTAAAGAATTGATATTTAAATGAGAACGCATTATTTGAATTTGTGCGCTTCGATTTCATTGGTGGAGTAAATGCCGCCGAATTTCGACGACTGCGCTGTCGTCAAATTTCGTGGGGACGCCGCGCGCCGTGTAGCATCTAGCGCGTAGGTATATTATTGTGTGGCTGATACTTCCTTCGAATATACTTGTTCTAAGAAAATGGCAGACGTTAGTACAGAAGATTTAAAAAAGGAAATTTCAAGTAAGTAAATCTTCTCAATAGAAACTAATAACTTTTTGAGTAATATTTAACGTATTAAGATATATTTCTAAGCATATTTTCCATACAATTAAATTTGGTTGGGCTGCATGTAATGGCTTCCCTACTATGTTCCAAAGAAGTTAATTTTTTCGTATCTTCAAAGTGAAATATCTCTGATAGTATTACATCGATACGAAAATGTTTCAAGTGAAAGTTGTTACACTTAGTAATGCGGATTTTATTATGCTAGGTCCTTTATTTCTTATATCCTATTTAGGTCTGCCTACTGGTGGTTTATTTTTATGCAATGCGTTGCTTGTTACATCAATGCTCCACGTATGATACGGTGAAATGGCGGCATTTTTATTTAAGTTTCTGATGCGTATTAACGCGCACTTTATATTGGAACAATTATTATCTGAAACATTTCGGCTAAACAGTATTTGTTTAATCATAAACTAAATTTCTTACATTCAATTAATTGTTTTGTCAATTTTCATGAAGCCGCCATATTGTTTGCATTCTGTCTCATTTAGAATTAGTGTTACCACTTACCATTGCTCAGTTTGATAATTCCCAATATTTTAATATATTAATTTAATAGTTAAATAAAAATAAATTGAAAAATGGTTACATTATTTAAAATTTAAATTAAAAAGATAGATATAAGTAAGTATAAACTTTTCAGGTAAATATTTTTTTCAACTTTTGTCTAAGCAATATGTATGAAAAAAGTTTTGGTTATTGAATTGCAATATAACGAAAATGAATTTAAACATTTTATAATTTGTTTATGTTATATCTAAATTTATTATCTCTAACAAAATAAAACTGTGAATATTTATCAAGCGTCCAAATATTGTAGATTTTAGTTTTTATGTTATACTTTGTACATAGTTTACTGTTCGTCCTTTATAACAATTAAATTAACCTGGTGTTGGGAATTTCTATATATTGTGTGTGTCATTTTTTTGTTGTAGATATCTGCGCTTGACTGATACATTTCAGTTTCTTATAAATCTATGAGATGTAAAACTATCCACAACGTGACATTGGCAAAATTGTGGCAACGCAGCACTGCCATTTATAAAATAAATTGAATTGAATTGAATTTTATGAAAATCTATAAATTTCCCCCATATTTTCCCTAATTTAAGGGTAATTTTGTTACTGTTATATTTGATTTGGTTCCAATTTCCAATACATTGCAAAATGTAAACTTGACTATCTAAATGAAAACCATTAACAGAAAACTATTCAAAATCGAACTTAATACTATAAAACAATACATTTTTTAGAAATCCTTCAAAATGCGAACCTTGCGAAAACATCAACTAAGAAGGTTATACAGAAATTGGAGGAGGTATTTGGTACAGACTTGACTGAAAAAAAGAAGATCATAGATCAACTAGTTATGGACTATGTAAACGGCAAGGAATCGGAGGAGGAAGGATTAGATGAATCTGAGGGTTCGGAGGAAGTAAGTAAATCTAAACATCCTACTACTATTATAAAGGCGAAAGTTTGTAAGTATGGATACTGTATGGATGTTTGTTACTCTTTCACGTAAAAACTACTGAATGGATTTGAATGAAACTTTACCACAATATAGCTTATACATCAGAATAACACATAGGATAGGTTTTATCCCGGAAATCCCACAGGAACGGTAACTATGCGGGTTTTGCTTTGAAAATTATAAAGCTGAAGAGTTTGTTTGAACATGCAAATGTCGGGAACTACTGGTCCGATTTGAAAATTCTTTCGGTGTTAGTTAGCCCATTCATCGAGGAAGGCTATAGGCTATATATCATCTCGCTAAGACCAACAGATGCGGAGGCCGGAGCACTGCGGGTGAAACGGCATACTGAGTAATAAAAATTGACTACTGCAAATTTGTCTATCTCTCAGTGGTAAATTGTCATTAATTTCTGTTTAAGTCCTGTTTCAATTATTATTCATTTTCTGTTCAATATATAATGTCTTGTCTTATAAACTAATATTAAAAAGGTTAATAGAGAACTCTAATTTAATCCTGACAAAGTCGCTGAAGTAATTGAATAAACACTATATTAGATCACATAAATTAAAATTTAAAACTAAAATTTTAGAGTGAAGAAGAAAAACCGGCGAAACGCGCGCCGGCAAAGGGAAAGAAACGCAAAGACAGTTCTGAGGAAAAGGAAGACGCTTCGGAAGAGAGTGAATCTGAAGAGGTAAGCTTTATATTACCTTCTTAGTACAATTCTATTTATTTATTTATTAAAGTGAAACTTTTATTACATCGTCTCAAACTGTTTGGTCTGTGTAGCGCATGTCGCGTGTATCGCGGCTGCCGAGTAGGTATACCTACTCGGCAGCCGACCATCACGCGACATGCGCTACACAAAGCAGTGTTCGGATCCGTTCGAACAGTTACATTTTTACCGTGCTTTCATAAAACCACACAACATTTTTTTTTATTAACGTGATAACTAGACATCGGATTATATGCACTAACAAAATGCCAAAATATGCATGCAAATATGCACTAAAAAAGGCCGAAATATGCACTAAAAACGACTGATATGCCTAAAATATGCACAATACAAAATCAAAAAACCTTTATTATTTTATATATTTAAATCAAAGATTGTACAAATACAGTGAAATTTTCATGAAATTTAGTATAGTTTTTGTGCCAATATACAATTAGGCATTTTTACTTAATTTTCGAGCGCAAATTTGTGACGTTTGTCACCCGCGAGCCCAGTGTTGCCACCTTAGACCTTTCCGGGCTAAATCTAGCCCTTTTTTGAAATTCAACCCATGTTTTAAGTTTTAGGGTAATCTAGCCCTATTTTGAATGGCTCAAAATTTACTTAAAATGGAGCCCATTTTGTAATTTTTCGCCATTTTACCATGCCAAAATAGGGTTTGTTTACTCGCTGAGCGTTCTGATTGGCTAATAAAGGTTAGTCGACCAATCAAAACTCCCGTTACATAACGAAATATGCACGATTGGGGAAAAGGCTAAAATATGCACTAACGCCGTAATTAGAGAGTTTTATGCATTTGCATATGCAAATATGCAAATGCATATAATCCGATGTCTAGTGATAACGTTTTTAAAATCGTTTTAGTCGGGTGACATGTTCAGAAACTTGTGTCACACCAAAACCTCACGAGCGCGATCGCAGGTATAACGAGGGAGAGACGGACCGATCTCCCGTCTCATCTCGAGCGCTGCCACCAATAAGACGTTATCACGTAATCATCTCGATCGTAAACCTACTTTACAAACAACCAATTTTTTTATTAAAGTGAAACTATTATTACATCGTCTCATACTTTTTGGTCTGTGTAGCGCATGTCGCGTGACGGTACGATAAGTTTCACTTTTACCATGGTTTCATAAAACCACACAACATTTTTTAATCATTTATTGTACCACACCATTTAATATTACAATGTACAGTATAATATATATCTGTTTGGATGCAAAGTACAAAAGACCTTATCGCTTAAAAGCGATTTCTTCCAGGCCTTCTATTGTTAACATGCAAAATTGTTATGATGTATGTTTCGTCCTACTTTGCGCGATAACAACTGAAGACATTTTGATGATGCAAGGAAGTGATGTAGCTTATATATCAGAATAACACATAGGCTATAGAAATAGTTGCTTTTGCCTGTGTGGGAAACAGTTTGGTAGTAGTTAATATTATACAGGTCTGGGGTAAAAAAAAATAACAGTGAAATTGAACACTTTATAACCATTAATTAACTTTTCAGGATAAAAAGCCAGCCAAGAAGGGAAAGAAAAAGGTAAGGCACTACTTCTTTATATAGGTAGGTACTTTAAATCATAATCTGGTATAGCCAAGATTTTATTTGCACTTGTCTGTACTCTGTATGATTATCTATACTAATATTATAATCTATACTTCTATACTAATATAATAAAGTTGAAGATTTTGTTTGCTTGTTTGAACGCGCATATCTCAGGAACTACTGGTCCGATTTGAAACATTATTTTGGTGTTAGTGAGCCCATTAATCAAGGAAGGTTTTGCGGGTGAATCCGCTCGACACAGCTATTGTATAATACTCGGGTGAAATCAAACGAATGAAAATACTAATACATATATATATTTCCAATCACCAGGACGATGATGATGAGCCCAAGAAAGCAGCAAAGAGATCAGCCCCCAAGGCTCGGGGCAAGAAAGCCAAGCAGGACTCCTCTGATGAGGATGGTTCCGCTGATAGCGAATCGGAAGAGGTGATTATTTAATAATTGAATGAATGAATTAATAAACGTTTTGTCGATCATGATCGACAAAACGTTTATTAATTTTTTTTTGTCTATTTGCCATGGCAAATAGAAAAAAAAAGACGGGTTGCACTCCGGGAGTATCGGCAGAAGTGAAAACTTGATTATTAACGTTCAGCATGTTTGATATTTTGGAATGGTATCCGTCTTACGCTTTTTCGATCAGGTCACGTGTCCTGACGCGAGTTTAAGATTTTATACCCATTACAGAAAAAGTGCTCAACGCTGCTAAAGAAGTTTTCACTTAAAAAAAAACAGATATATTTTACAAAAAAGACGTGCTATTATAGGAATTTATAACTATTTATAAGGCACAATTTGATTTTACAGTGGTTGATGCGTGAGTAGAACCCACGGGTCCTGGGTTCGATTCCCGGTGGATACGAAGAAATAATGTCTCGGTCTGGCAGGACACAGAAGGCTGATCACCTACTTGTCCCTAAAGAAAATCGATCAGTGTAACAGATGTATAATGCATCTGCCCCTTATATTATGATTTTAGTTTATAGCATTTAAATGCTTAATAAATATATTTTTTTAAGTTGCCATGATACGGCAAGAGACGTGAAAATCCTGATACGGCAAGAGATATGATAAATTTTTCTATGACCCTACCTGATCCTTGTTTGCTACTCTGTATGCTCTAAAATGTATTATTCATGCTTTGTATCTATTAGTTGTAGTGTGCTGATATTAAGTTGATAAATTGAATAAATTAACAATAAAAAATAGCGTGTGTGCCGAGCACCCGTGTCATAAGTGAAACTTCTTTGGCAAAATTCAACGATACCAAAATTGTCGCCTTAGACCATGATGTGACGGAATTGTTGTGACGCGACCGTTAAATTTTACTCACAACGCGCCTAAAGAAGTTTCACTTCAAAAATTTGATTTGCACATGTAGTTCCAACTAATTGCAACTAAACTACCCAACCAATAAACCTTTTTATGATTTTTAGGAAAAGAAGAAGCCAGCAGCCAAGAAAGGCAAGAAGAAGAAGGGTTCAGACGACGAGGATAGTGACTGGGGCAAGAAAAAGGTTAGCTTGATGATTTTTAACGTGATAACGTTTTTAAAATCATTTTAGTCGGGTGACATGTTCAGAAACTTGTGTCACACCAAAACCTCACGAGCGCGATCGCAGGTATAACGAGAGAGAGACGGACCGATCTCCCGTCTCATCTCGAGCGCTGCCACCAATAAGACGTTATCACGTAAACATCTCGATCGTAAACCTACTTTACAAACAACCAATTTTTTTAGTTATATTTGCGTGTATTTCTATTTAATTTTGGTAGCTTAAACGTTGTCGCAAAATTTGTATATTTTTATCATTATTTTTTTAAATTAAATCTAGTTTTAAGGAAAATTTCAAAATGAGTGACAATTACCATTTTATCAAAATGTATATTTAGTTTCTAATTTTTTTTTATTACAGAACAGGTTTACTTTATCAGGATATCAGGGATGTTACTGTATCAGGATGTTCATGAGTTTAAGCGTATTAAACTCAAAGTCAAATATTTATTTATTCAAGGCTTTATGCTCATCGCTCTGCCGTTATTCGCCGCGACATTGCCCTCTCTGGCCACACACTGCTCTACTCGCGCGATTAATCGCGACGCTCCTCACTTGTCATTTGCCTTGTCGCACACAATGGACGTTGAAACGATCGCAGCGTGCGCGCTATGCATTTTTAGTATAGCTAATTATATTAATGTTCGACTGACCGGTTGGCTTGGTTGGTAGTGGCCCTGCCTTCCAAGCCAGAGGTCGTGGGTTCGATTCCCACCCGGGACAAATATTTGTGTGATGAACATAGATGTTTGCTCTGTGTCTGGGTGTTAATTATCTATATAAGTATTTATTTAAAATTATATAATTACATATATGTATGTTTATCAGCCATCTGGTTACCATAACACAAGCGAAAGTATGGGATCAGATCGTGCCATGTGTGAAAATTGTCCTGAAATATTTATTTATTTATTTTATAAAAAAATGTAGGTAGTAAAAGGACATATACATCTTCGTCGTCGTCCTCGAACATAAAAAACATTAACACTTTTTCATTTGACCATTCCATGCTTGGCGACGACATAATTATTAAATTCCTATTTTTCATACGTGTGCTTGTTGCGCGAGCGCTCGATGCGGACTGCGAGCGCGCGAGTATGTGGCCCGGCATTCGCACTCGTATTGCCGGCCCTTTGACTCGCGCGCAAAAGCCGACAAAATAGGGAGCAGTGAGCAGGACGATGAGCTCGATGAGTGGCATGACGAGTAACATGGCCACACTCTGTCTCTGCATACTTTCCTCGTTACTTCCCATACCACTCGTCGAGTGTGTGGCCGCGCAGTTAGAAATCTTTTGAATCATCAAAATACAGAAAAATAACAATTTACCACTATATTTAATTATCTACAGGCTGCTGCCGGCGGGCGAGGCAAGGGCGGGGGGTACACACGGGCATACAAACTGTCACCGGCCCTCGCTGAACTCATGGGACAAGAGCAAATGCCCAGACACGAAGTTGTTAAGCGAGTGTGGGCCATCGTCAAGGAGAAGAATTTATATGACCCCAATAATAAACAATTTGCGATATGTGATGACGCCCTGTATAAAGTTATTGGTACTAAACGCTTTAGGACTTTTGGCATGATGAAGTACTTGAAGGCACACTTTTTGGATTAAGTTCGGAAGTGGAAATGACAGTAAATGTAGGGGCGTGGTTTGTAAGTTTTTAAATGTGAACTTGACAAAAAAGTATAACATTATTGTATATGCTATACATATAGCATTTTGGTTACACACAAAATAGTTTATTTTGATGATCTTTGGTATAAGGGCTCTTTCAATTTATGCGTTTCTTATCGGACCGCTAGAGTGCCGAAGCGGTGCGTTTGTCGTACGGCGCACGGCCGGTCGTTTGTTTTCATACAAAATGCACGGTGCGGCAACAGCGCGGCGTCCGTACCGAGAACGGTCGACAGCAGGACGGCAATGTCGCAAGTCCCATAGGGATGTCGGAAATGCAATAAAGTATCGATATATAATATCGTATCGATGTTTTTTCAAAATATCAATATCGATATTTTTATAAAAAAATATCGATATTGATATCGGTATGATTTGACAGAGAATATTCGTGCTCTAAAAATTAATTTTTTGGTCTAATCTAATTCAATCATCTTACATTTCTACGGGTACTCAAGTACAGAAATACGCGCGTTTTGAGGTTATAATATATAAGTCAGTCGTGGTAATAATACGGACGGGCAGTTGAAGAGCACTAACAGTAATGTTTCTTTGAGTCCATGGCTTAACTGGTGTCAAATAAATGTAAAACAGCACTAGCATACAAACGCACGGCAGTCAGATACGCTTTCAATTTAAGCGTTTGGTAACGGACTGCTACCGTACTGCAACGGCACGGCAGCGGGTTATAACTAGCGGCACGGAAAACGTGAGGCAGCAGTCCGATACGAAACGCATAAATTGAAAGAGCCCTAAAATTACCATATTTTCCTGTTTTAATGAAACGGAACCGGAAGGTACATGTATTTTAACAGAAAATAAATTTAAAAAAGTGTCATTGACAGCCAAGTTTACTGTCATTCCCATGCCTTGATCGCAATCGAAATTAAAAAAAAAATGTAAATTTGAATTTGACAGATTTGTTTCGTAAAAAATTGTGTCCACTTTGGATGCGAGCCAATGTGAATTAGCTGGACTAGGTTTTATGCTATAAGCACTAATTAAGGAATTTAAAACATAAATATTTTTAATTAATTATCAATATCATGATAGACGCTATCTATCGATTTATAATAAAACGTTTGAAACTTAGAATGTACCATTAGGTACTAAATACAGTAATAAAATGTAGTTTATATACTATGAAATACCGAATTTCTTTTATAGATTTTTTTTTTTTTTACAATGCACGAATTTAAGTTTTGACGGATAAAATATAAAAAATATCGCATAGCTATTTTTGATTATTAAAAAATTGAATTAAATGTAACAGCTATGTAAATAATTACGTGTAAATGTAATGAAAGCATTTTCTCGGTAATATTAGTTTTAAGCAGCTAAATATTAAGTGATTTATATATTTTTTTTGTTCCTATGTTTCATATTTTTTCATTTAGTCACTATATAACATTTTTTTTAAATAATGTCGTAGATTTAAATCAAAAGTGGGACGTCGTATTGAAATAATTGTGATTTTTAAATAAAAAAAACCTGCAAATAACATTTGTTTTACAAGTCAATATTATATAAACAATAATAGTCTTGCCATATCGAAAAAAATTGTATGTATTATTAGACCAATGAAAGCATTTTGTAACTGATAGATTTTTTACTATAGTTTTATTATATCGAATCAACTATGTCAACAGATTATAATTTTTAGCTTTAAGAAAATTGCCAATAAGAATGAAAAGTTGAAGTGTTCATGATTTAGTGCTTTATTACACAAGACTTGTAAAAGCACGCTATTCTAAAAGTAGGAACCCATTTACATGACGCCATTTTCTTTTCCAAGATCATTATTTTGAAAGCAAAAGTTTAGTGTCAAAAGTGAAACTTCTTTGGAAAGATTCAAAGATACCAAAATCGTCGCCTTACTCCATCGCGTGACGGTTTTGCCATGAAGCGACCGTGAAATTTTACTCTCAACACGCCTAAAGAAGTTTCACTTCAATACATAATATTACGTACCTATTGTTTAAACTAGGTACGCAAATCATTTTTTACTTCAAACTAAAATAATATTGTATGCAAGAGGCCAGAAATTAGCGTGATGTAAATGGGCCTTAAATTAGGACACTAAAATAAGTACTGACAAGTAAATGTATATTTTAAATCTAGTTTGCTAGAATGAAGAGGTTGTAAGTCCCAGAGTGATTAAATTAATGAATTTCAAATCAATTGTTGTTTTATTTTGTACACCTATTAGTTTTACCGTTGTATGTAATCGATTTAATTCATCTGTAGGTACACTTATCAAGGATCGATAAAAAACAATAATTTCAATACGCTTGAGCGACAGATGTGCCTACTATATAGTAATATAAATATGAAAGTAACTGTGTCTTCTTCACCATTGAACCGATTTGGATGAAATTTGGCAAGAAATTCTTCTAAATTCGCGACCGTACTTTATCAAAATTTGCTTCGATACTTAACAAAATTTTCGAAAAGAAAACCGTTGCAAAAATATATTTTTTTCGTTATGTGTGTTATAATATTATCACAGTATTACCATCCTACAGTATGGCGACGAATGTACTTGTGCAGAGAAACGGAGGGGAACTGGCGGGGGGTCGGGCGACGCGGGCCGCTTAATGCAATCACGCTGAGTTTGCATTAACTATCGCGAAAGGACGACGCAGTCGTATTTTTTGTGTAATAATTTTATTACACATAGGTACTTACATATTCTATTATGACGCGCAAAAACTGTTCCGTTTACGGATGTAAATCTACATTGAAATCCCAGAAGGAAACAATATTTCAGAAAGATTGTATTAATTGTATCTGTTGAATTAAAATCAAAGCTATGTATATGTTGTCCTCATTATTTTCTGATCAGATTGTACATCCCAATGCGAATGCATTACTTAGTTAAATGGTATAATATACAATTAAGAACATCCAAAAATAAAGTGTCCACGTAAATAATATTTAGCAGTGCAATATCTGTAATTATATATTTATGAACAAATAATTACATCAGATTTAATAATCGCAATTATTTTGAAGGTACATATGAATAAATGATTTCATCATAATATTAATAATCAAAATTGTTTTATTTCCCATTTGTTGCAACCCTAGCGTATTTTCGTGTGGCAGCGTAAGTACCTACGCTGGCGGCGGCATCGCGCGACATCAAAGGCGATTCCTTACTGTAGGAAATAATATTGTAATACTGTGATATTATGATCACATTATGATGCTATGCTGTGATCTTATTGATACGAGCACGAGTGATAAGCCAAAAAATTGAAGTTATGTATTATCTACGGAGTTCCCAAAAAATGTTTTAAAACAACGCGGTTGCTATGGCAACGTTTAATCATTCCAATCAATTTTCTACAAATATTTAATTTTACAAGAATGGCTTGTAACGAGAACGTAATAAAAAATATAGCAAACGAAATAGCAAGAAATTGTCAAGCGCAAAATGTTACAGTCGACCCAGAGTTCGTTATATATTTGATAGATTTGCTTTTACTAAATCCGAAGTATGGAAAGTTATTTGCGCGAACTATTAGCAGGAATAATTTGGAGTATTTCGTCACGGAATGTGTTTCGATGCTCATAAGTAAGTACATTTTTCCAACTTTATAATATTTTAAGATCTTAGCCTAGTACTTCGATGGTTGGAGTCCTTGACCACCAAATGGTGCCGATCCGATTCACTTCCCACTTCTGACATAAATTTATTGTGCCATGCCGTGAGGTGCCAAACTGCCAAACTCATCGTAGATAAAGTCGTTGCAATTTTCTAGTCTAGCTGTTCAATAAATTAAAGAACTCCCGACTACATCATTCTGGAAAAGTCATCCTGATGACCTTCAAACTACTGCGGCTGAACAAATTTTCATAAATCAGCTTACAACACTCGATTAAATCACCTTTCTAACAAAAAAAAAAAATCAAAATCGGATCACCAGTTTGGGATTTACGATGCCACAATTCACAAACACACACACGTCAAACTCATAACCTCTCCTCTTTTTGCTTCGGGCGTTAAAAAGACATGTGTTTAGCTTTGTTTAAAAAAAAAAGTAAAAACTAGATCTTTATTAGCACTTGACTATTAAAAAAATGTCTGACTTCAAATTTCAGAATGTGAAACATCAATAAACACACTGAAAATGCAGTATACAATGCAGTCGAACTACGACAAACTGCAAGCTCTAATCGACAAACATCTAGATTCGATTAACAGTTGTCTCCGGCCGCTGGTCAGTGAAATACTGGATGAGGATCCTGATGATGAAGCCGCTTATAAGAAGCTGTTCAGGAAAATGTCCATTTATATTATATTGGCGAGCGGTCTGGGAAACCCGGGCAGTATTGTGGTAGGTTAAACTAAAATAATTAGGTAGAAACCTATGTATCTGTTGAAATGTCAAAATGTGTGATTTAAACATTTGGCTGATACCTACTCATCATAGCTTCGCGAGTTGAGAAAACTATTAATAAGTTGAGCGTATTTTTTATGAGTTGAGTTTATTATTTGGAAATGGAATACTTCGTTTACGGGCAGCACATTTTATATTTTAATTAATATCATAGACTAATTCTATTAGTCCATGTTAATATTAAGACGCCAGGCCATTTAATTAATAATAATTTAGTTGGTTAGTTTCTAAAATGAAAAAAACTGACTTATAAATTCTTGAAATTAACTATTCCAGACATTAAAAGAAGGCATGTCAGCATTAGAGAGCGTATTTTCATTAGACGATCTGCGAATTTTCACATCGTTGCCGCGCAACGAGAAATTAGTACAATTGAATTATTTGATGCATGTCGCCTCTGGAGTGCGCCTCTTCAATAGAGACTGTAAGAAGGGAGGTGAAGGTATACCGGATTGTAAGTAAATTATGGATATTATCAAACGTATGTTAAAGGAGGCAAATTAGATGGGATTCAAATGTTTGAAATACCTATCGATCAGAAATAGTACCTAACTAACTACTACCTATAGATAAACATATAATTTAATTATTTACATATTTTCAAAATTTGTTTAACAATTTTTGCGTTTGTTAATCTTATATATAAAAATGAATTGCAAAATGTGTTGGTAAGCGCATAACTCGAGAACGGCTGAACCGATTTCGATAATTCTTTTTTTATTATATTCCTTGAAGTACGAGGATGGTTCTTATGTAGAGAAAACGTAAATATTATGTACCACGGGCGAAGCCGGGGCGGACCGCTAGTTACAAAATACAAATAAACAATCAGTCATTCTCTTTTTATTCTTTAAAGTGTAGCAGCCATTTGTAGCTTAAATTTACGTCAATCCACCCATATTTTTGACTTATTACACCTACCTTTTCTACGAGTATACTTGTTTAGCTCTTAGTTTCTAATCCTGTATTTAGTGTGCAATAAAGAATTGTTCATTCATTTATACATATGTATTATCCATGCACTCTACCAGTGCCCTTCAACCTAGTGGACGCTGGCAAAGCGTGCCTAGCGTCGCTGTCCAACTCACTGATCGCTGTGATGCAGCGCGTCAACTCGCTAACCACGGCGATAGCGGACGCGCTGTGCGTGCACGACGAGACGGGGAATGTTCTTATAGATGTACCGGCGAACGGCGCTGTCACTGAGTTAGTAGTGTTTTATTTAGTACTAGATTTCCGCCCGCGGCTTCGCCCGCGTTTTCAAAGGAAAACCCGCATAGTTCCCGTTCCCGTGGGATTTCCGGGATAAAACCTATCCTATGTGTTAATCCAAGTTACCCTCTATATGTGTGCTAAATTTCATTGTAATCGGTTCAGTAGTTTTTACGTGAAAGAGTAACAAACATCCATACATCCATACATCCATACAAACTTTCGCCTTTATAATAGTATTAAGATTAAGATAAGATTAAGATTATGTTAACAGTGACGCTAATAGTGCGGTCACTGAGTTAGTTGTTCATTGCAATGCTCCTCAAAGTAGAATCCCAAATAGTTAATTAACTTTTTCAAAATACATATATCATATCATGTGTGTTATAGATAAATATAATATAAACATAGGCATCCTCTGTCTCTTGAACCTATCTATTAAAAAATATAAAGTCAAAATCCGTTGTGTTGTTTTGCATCTTAGCTTAAATAGGGACAGGCAGTAGGAATCGTCAACTGACTTACTGTTTTATACCTAAGTAGTAAATAATAATTACGATGAAAAAGAGTGTACTGTACTAATTACACTTAAAAACATTCTAGAAAGGACTACAAGCAAATATTCGAGCTGCTAGCGTTCAACCGTCAATACGAAGTATACATTCGCAAATTATTAGCTGACGTTGAGACGATGGTGCTAAGCGGAACACAACAAGTTGAGAAATTCCGCTTGGTGCTGGAGGAACTACACGCGGCCGTTAAATATAAAGCTGCTGTGCCTATTATTACTGTTTTTGTAAGTTTATTTGTAACTGGACTAACTAGATATCTAAGTTTTATTTCTTTACAGGATATTATCCAAGAATAGTTTAGTTTTTACGACGCACCTGGACGTCCTTTTTTTTGAAAAGAGCGAAGTTTATATAGCCTTTACAGTCATAATTTGCTTTTAATTACTCCTCAAAAATGTTTTAACTTTAAAAATAAAAAATTGATAAGATAATAATTTTCCACATACCTACTGTCATATAATATTATAATATTAGATGCTAACTATAGGTACCTCTCATTATTATTTATAAAATTAAGTTGTTTAGCGAAAATAAACTTTTGCCCCAGCCTCTGTTCTCTCGAGTGTGGCAAGTATGGCGCTCTATGCAGAACATCATGTATCTGGTGTCCACAGTTAACAAGCTGATGATCAGCCTTGGCCTCATACAGGAACAGATGAAGGTAGGAAGTAGGAATATTAAAAAAAAGCAATAAAATAATATAAAAATCCTTTATTGAAAAATTATACAGACTCCTAATATAGCTTTCGCTGTGTTTCAGAGGTCTATAAAAGTTCAATAGCAAATTTCTAAAATATTATAGAAATGCAATAGTAAATGGGTTATATTATATGTTGTTTATGTATACTATTGTGGTGGCCTAGCTCACCTAGCTGTTAGCCCCTGTCGCCGAAGGTGAACGGTGCCCACCGTTGGGTTTTAGTGGGTATGACTTCCTGCGAGTCCCAGTCCCCCTCATACAGCAAAACTTTAGAGGGGATGCGTAAAAGCATTTACCAATGTTAAAAAATAAGGTATAAGTACTATTGTGGTGGAATTTGAAGAAGATTAATCCCAGTTTTATAAAAATACTGACGGTCCGCCCCGGCCGCGGCATCGTCTGGCCGCCGAATTTTTAAATGGTTCCAGTACTTAATTCTTGAAATTAGCGCGTTCAAACAAACCAACTCTTCGGCTTTATATCAATAAGCTTGTAAAGAAGTGTAGATAAAGTATAAAATAATAAATAAAAACTTATTTTAGACATAAATTTTATTATAATTTCCTCTCAAAAACCAGGTACCATACAGTCTAGTACAGTCAATGCTCAAAGGTCGCACAATACTATCGGACCAAGACCGCTCATCGCGCGTGAGCGTGGATGAGCGAGTTTCGCTCGGCTCGCTCAAGAACTATGTGTGCGCGGACACGCTGAGCGCGGGACGGGAGCATGTGCGGGTGAGCGATGGCTTAATATGAAGATATTTGACAATAATTAGAAACATAAAAGATAGAAAAATTGACAGAAAAGCAATAAACGTTTTATTTACCTACTAATACTTTTTTGTACACAGGAAAGATTAAGTTAAAAACACGGTCAGATTACTCTTAATCTTTTTGCCCGCTGTGACTAAAACCTAATTAATTATAATATTATACTAAAACCTTCAATATAATCCGTTGCACAGTTTTAAAGATCTAAGAATACACATATTATGTATACAGACATTAGGACAGGACAGGACATGTAGGTATATTTTGTTATTGACGTGAAGTAACATAAACTAATACGCGTAATCAATATATCTTTTTCCATAGTTTCTAGGTTTTTGCGCGCTGTGTCTAACCGTGGGTGCGTTAGTTCCCAGCAACATGAAGATGGGTCTCATCAAGTGCAAGGGGGAGCGGTACGGATTCTGTTCCGTCAAAATGGCCGCTCGGTTCAGTAAGGATCCACAACGGTTAGTTTATTTATTACACGTTGAGATACTAAAAATTAAGTACTATACGAATCCATTAAGAATAGGAAAACTAGTGATCTTTAGGGTGCTTTTTCATTAATTAAATACGAGAATGTGCAGCGAGGAATGTGTTTGTAAATAAACAATCATACCGCTTCATTTAATTTGAAGTTTGAAGCGATTAGCGTTTGTAGCGATACTGATAGTGGCTCTAGTGTAATTTATTTTTATATATAATTTAATTAGGAATATATTGCGATTTTTGTAAAATATTTTAATTTCTCTCCAATTATTAGTAGTTATTTTTTTAGTTTAATTTGTAAATACTAAATAGAAATAAAAAAAGTTATGAACTTTATTTGCCGCCCTAGGCCTACTCAGCCTGCTGGTAAACCCGCTACTGGCCCTAGTGCTACAATTCGCCAAGCATAACTACAAAATTTATATTTTCGGGAAAAGTTTGATTAACATACCATTAATTATTAATAACTGACCGGTTGGCTTGGTTGGTAGTGGCCCTGCCTTCCAAGCCAGAGGTCGTGGGTTCGATTCCCACCCGGGGCAAATATTTGTGTGATGAACATGGATATTTGCTCTGTGTCTGGGTGTTGATTATCTATATAAGTATTTATTTAAAATTATATATGTATGTTTATCAGCCATCTGGTTTCCATAACACAAAAGAAAGCTTAGTATGGGATCAGATCGTGCCGTGTGTGAAATTGTCCAGGAAATATTTATATTATACTAGCGGTCCGCACTGGCTTCGCCCGTGGTACATGCTTACGTTTTCTCTACATAAGAACCATCCTCGTACTTCAAGGAATATAATAAAAAAAGAATTATCGAAATCGGTTCAGCCGTTCTCGAGTTATGCGCTTAGCAACACATTTTGCGATTCATTTTTATATATAAGAAGATTTATATCATTCAAGCCTCATAAACAACATAAAAATTAACAACAGCTACGTGAACGAAGTGTTACAACACGCTCGCAACAACCCGCACTTAATCAACTTGCTGGACGTAGCGGGCGCCGTGCGTGCGGTGCGACATGTCGACACACTCGTCGTGAGAACACAGCCTAAGAGTTTGTGTTTTGTATATTATGCTTGTATTTGTATTGTATTTATTGTTTAGATATTTCCTGTAATTATTTATAATAATGATAATCTTGACTTTTAACAAGTTTCACTGCGTGCATCGCGATGAAACATGCATTCGATTTATCTAGCTTAAAGATTGCAAATAAGTAGTTATTCCGTTTTCCTAAACCTTTAGAACATAGTTACCACTTTTGACTTATTTACAAATTATAAAAGAATATTAAAAATTAGATCACGAGGCGGGATTCGAACCCACGTCTTCGCCATTCCGTGGCGATGTTTATTTATTTACAATCCTTCTGTTACAAAAGCAACAAGTGAATCTTAAAATGTTAATTAAAAACTAATAAATTTTGTGCAAAAGGCGGTCTTCTTGCTATACAACAATCTCTGCCAGGCAACATATTACAGACTGCAATAGATAGTTTATCATAATTCATAGCCATGTAAAAAGAAAAGCACTTGAATGACGAACTTTTTTCAACTTTTGAATACAGCGAAAGTGTGCGACAAGGACATACAGACAGAAGCTCATCCAGTAGACGGTTACATCGAGAAGAATTACACCTGGGACATGTGGGAGTGGAAACGACGCGCCTGTCAATGGGTATGTTTAATAATAGGTACATATGTGTATAAATAGGTTTCATTTAATTGTGGCACAGAATAATAAGTAGTACCTAGCTAATTGTGGTAATAAATCTCTTGCTCCCTTTTGTAATTCTACATTCTGCAAATAAAGAAATTTGAATTTGAATTTGCTATCTTATCTTACTATACTATCCTATCCTACTAATATTATAAATGTAAAGTTTGTGAGGATGGATGTACGTGTATGTATGTTTGTTACTCTTTCACGCAAATACTACTGAACCGATTACAATGAAACTTAGCGCACATATAGAAGATAGCTTGGATTAACACATAGGTTTTATCCCGAAAATCCCACCGGAACGCTAGTTTTACATATTTTTGCAAAAAATATTTTAAATTATAATTAAAAAAATGACGCGAATTTAAGGGCTAAGCTATTTCTGTATTTGATGTAAAGCTCATCCTATTTGTATGAAATTGAGCATTCAGTTACTAAAACAGCATTTCAATTGCATTTAAAATTATATTTTCAGGCAACAATAGTGAACTGTCAAACGCATTCGACGCAAACGAATTACAGTCACTTGCGCTCCGAGATACAATGTCAAACGTTCGAAGCGCGCGACAAATGTCAACAGACTAAAAAAGATTGTGGGATTAATACCATCCCCAATAATGTGTTCTTATGGGGTTTGCGGGGACAAGTGGGGTACGGGCAACATTCTATGGGATTGGTTGAGGGGTGCACGGAAAAGAAAAAAGGTATTATGGGTTTAGTATGAGTATATTGTGGTAGATTCTTTAAACGCAAATGGAATGAAAGATTATTACATAGTATTTTATTGTATGTATATTTAGGATTTTATTGTATTCAATATAAAATGTATTCATGCCGAAAGAACCTCGAAAACAAGAAGCTTATATCTAATACTAATACAACTTGCCAAGTTAGGTGTGAAAGGGATAAAAAAATATACAGGCGTCATTCAACGTCATATTTTCTGGTTACAAGTTAATGTTCATATAAAAAATATATAGTGCAATCTCCAGTGTATTAGATATAAGCTTCTTGCTCGAAAATAATCATTCATTGACATAAGAAATTGCTCTAAAATTGAGGGTACTCTGTAAAAATGTAATATAATATAATTATTGTTTTATTTCTAGCGCAAGTTGTATCTGTGTGCAGTTGGCCGTGCATTACGAGCGATGACGTCACAACTGTTGAAGAATGATAATATTATGAATAGTTTTTCGATTAAATATATGTATTGATTTTGAAAAGTGTGTTTTATTTCTATATTAGTGTTCAATAGTAAATCAACGGTAAAGATTGTGTATGAATATTTGGGCATTATCTTAATTCTAAAATTACTTAAAAAGGGTTTTAAATAAAACAAGATGGTACCGATTTAAAAATTTATTAACAAAAATTATAATTTCCATTCAATCATAATAAATCTATACTAGCCTACTTATTCTATATGTTAACGTATTAAATCCAAGATGGACGAACAAAAATACTTCATGTACCAATTTTGAGTAAATTTGACATTTAGTACAGACTTACAAAATATTTATTCAATCAGACGCTACACGTTTTGCAAAACTCCATTATTTTTATGTACATAGATACAAAAAAAAATATTTGTCACTCCTTAAAACTGCATCAGAGCAACATTTTGACATTTAACATACAAAAAATTGCCTATTACCATGCAATTTCATTTTTTGTCTTTAATATTGAAGAAAAAAATGTTTAAAAATGCTTTGAAATCCTTATAGATTATTTTTTGTCACTTATCCTGTACTAAAATGTCACCAAAAACGCGTCCATTTCACTTAACATTTACAAGCGAATTCTTAAACGACTCTAAAAGCTAAGTAATTTAAGAATTCGAGCTCAGAGTGCGAAACTTAAACTATCTTCAACGCGTGATAAGTCTATGAGCTATTATTGCAGAACTAAATGTATTTTAATATTAAAATGCATATGCCTTGAACACATGTTAAAGAAGGCGGTATTCACGAAGCGAAACGGAGTGAAAAAATGTAAAAAAAGTAAGATGATTTTTTTATAATTTTACGATAAATATGTCTCTTATAAACACATACAAAAAGAAAGAGATACAATCTCTTAATACATTCGTTATGCCGTTTCTTTTCGATATTACATTTTTTTAAACGATACTCAACTTTAACTGTCTTACCACAAAAACCTTAGACAGGGTTAACTTTAAGCGCGGGTTCTCTTTAATCTGGTTTTGTCGTATTTCACAAAGACAACTATTAAAGTGACAGATCCCTGGTTTAAAGTTGGACTGGACTGTGTTTAAACTGGACTGTGTTTAAATTGTTTTGTGGTAAGACCATATTATGTTGTACCACAATACTCAATATCCTTGAGTTAAACTCAAAATTGAATATCATTTGTGTATCTCAAAATCCCCACACCGTTTCGTTTCGCGTAATGGATACTTAACCATTTGTGATTTGACCTATTTAAGAACCTTAACTAGATGGCGCTCAAACGAGCTCAGATAATAAAAAAAAATACCAGCATTGAAAAAAATATCATTTTCTATATGGCAATACCAATTCGGTGGTTGGGATTTTACGGTGGTTCTATTGTCATGAATTATTTTTTTCATTTGTTAAAGATAGTCTAGACAAAAAGTGCCAAATAAACCAACTTCGTCTGACTTATATCTAAAAATAAATTTGCACATTGTTCTTAATTTCGCTATCCTATAACAGTAAAATAGTTGTAGGACATTCATGCAAAAAAACTATTATGTTAGTAAAGTAACATTTAAAATAAAAACCGGCGTCTCTCTTATATTTTATTTATATAAAATGCACATATATTTTGTACACGATTGCTATCAAAACTTTGGATTTTCTATTTACCAAATTCGCAATTGACTAAAGTAGAGTGTTGCCAGATTCGAAAAAAAATCTCATGTTTTTATTACTCTGATGATAATTGGAATCACTGATTTCTATGCTTGAGGCAACACTATATTTTAGTTCTCAAATGTAAACCTAACTTAATCTATTGGTGTATATAATAGGAATTTATTGCGCAAAGGTGTATATTAAGATTTTTCAGCCTCAAATATTACGATGCAAAAATAGCTTTTTGTATGTTTTTAGAAATACGGCTTGACACGCTGCCGCGTGTCTAGATTTTGCGTGTGTTGCGCGTGTTTAGCCACGGGACAAAGCAAGTGATCATAACAATAGGTTTTAACTTTTAACACAACTTTTATGAAACAAATTCCCATTATATGTATTGAACAAAGTCGAACGATAAAAACTTACAATACGTCCACGTTTAAAACATCGTACCGTTGTACATTTACATAGCGACGACATTTTGTCGGATGCTATAAAAGTATCGCTACAAATTGTCATATTTTTGGTACAATTCACAAAATGTAGCATTTACACCCGACGATAATTCATCGTATATTTTTGAAAAAAGATTTTACTGTTTCCATCATAGTTAAACGACATTTGGTCGTAGCATTTACATTCAACGACAAATTATCGTGTGGTTTTGAATACACGATAATATTGTCGTATCTACCAGTATTCGTTTATTTTTAAAATATTTTACTAATAAAAGAAAATAAACTTAATTGCTTTTTGTTTTTATAATCATTTTAACAATCCGATATACAATTATTGAACATGTATTCTATAATCTGGATAACACACAATTACGCATTATATATCTTATTCACACGAAATAAAGCACAGTTTCCAATGTCAAGCAGTTAAATGCACTATTATGAAAAAAAAATTAAGAATACGACGATTTATCGTGTCCTTTGAATTGCTTTTTTTCGCGTTTATTAATGCATCTAACCGTTACATTTAAAATACATAATTTTCACAATAAAGATGACAATACACAAATCATTAAAGTTATCCCCTTTTGAAAATGGGGGGCAAAATTGTAAATACATTTTTGATTGAAAATACATAATATGATCAAAATATTTTACACGATTCATAAATGACGGATTTAAATCGAGATTTATTATACAATTTTATCTTATTTTTTCAAAAAAACCAGTCAACCTTTTTTTTATCAACACTGAACTTTTTAAATCTCTAACTGTATTGAGGAACATTAATAAAAGCTGTATTTTTGTGACAACTGCTATCTCTTTCTATCGCTGTATATGTCAGAGCGAGATAAACTATAAAAAAATGCAATCTTTCTATGTAGCTCTGGGGATAAGCTATACTAAATACTAATATTATAAAGCTGAAGAGTTTGTTTGTATGAACTCGGTAATCTCAGGACATACTGGTCCGATTTGGTTCGAAAAAAACCGGTACCGAAAAATTATTCCGGTGTTAGATAGCCCATTTATCGAGGAAGGCTATAGACTATATATCATCACGCTAAGACCAACAGGAGTGGAGCAATGCGGGTGAAACCGCGGAGCACAGCTAGTTTAACATTATTGTGACATTGAATGATTTTACTAGAATTGTTTTACTTTCATTTAATCGTAATGAAGTGATAAAAAACTTTTGCTTTCCTTTTATACTAAGAGTACAATGCACCAATTAATATTTCTTAGTTTATTCCAATAAAACTCGATTTAAATCCGTTAAAAACAACATTCCTTCACTATTGCTCACAACAATTCACTTATTCGACACATTGTGACACGAATATAAGGCAAATATATTCCTCCGCTTACCTTCGTTACATTGTCGTTACCTGTAAATATACGAAAATATAAGAATTTTTAAACTTGTAAAATGAATAAATCAGTCCTATAGATTTTTTTATGGATATTTGATAGGTCTAAAAATAGGCAGAGAACTATTTTTTTTATACACAAGTGATCAATCTAATGGTTGCTGCTTTGCTGTCGGGGAGCCCTTTTTGCCACCATTGCTATTTTTTTTTTAGGTTCCTGTTTTTTATTTAACTACACAAAAATAGGCTCCGTCGCCTCGCAACCGTCTTCTTATGGACTTATTAGATTTTTAGTACTATTGTCAAGTGTAAGAGCGTATACGCACTATGCGGGTAGCCGCATTGCGGGTAGCCGTCCGGCTGACCGCAAGCACAATTATGTACGTAATATTCATTTCTATGCGCACTGTGCGGTCTGCGGTAGCCGCATCGCAGTGCGCATAGAAATGAATATTACGTACATAATTGTGCTTGCGGTCAGCCGGACGGCTACCCGCAATGCGGCTACCCGCATAGTGCGTATACGCTCTAAGTCAAGTCTGGAACGAAGACGCAAGCATCCGCTTTAGGCGCGGGACATATACAAGCGGCGCGCTGCCGGCGTGCTTCGGGTGCGCTATTGGCATTTTGTATGAAATAATTTTGGGGCGGCGCAACCTTGGCACAACCTTGGCACAACCGTGGCGTGCCGTCTCGACGCCTGTCCAAAATTCTTTCATACAAAATGTATAAGAAGGACGTGGTGCAAAACAGATTCAAGAGGTGCGCTTATGGCACGCCCGCGCCAAGCCGCGCGTGTTTGACCCGCGCCTTACAAAGTATACACGATCAGTACGCAAAATTCGTGTATATTTTGTAATCACAGACTTTAAAACAGCATTACAATATATACACGAGCAGTTTCCTATGGTTGTGTTCTATCTATGTATAGAATGGAAAGACGCATCAGAATCGATTCTTAAAGAGTCGCTAACATACAAACATACAGGTGAAGCTAATAACAGCGTATTATTACAAAACACTCACATAATAGAACACCGTTTGTCCCTCGGCTGTTGCGTGAGCCGTGTATGTATGGGTGTTGAAGCGACTTGTTTTATCGCTTCCGGATCAGCCGTTGCGACGGGAGCGGTTAGCGGCAGGTCTGTGTTTATGCCCACTATCTGTAATAATGAAACATTATTTTTTTACATTTTACACAATAAAGTTCTATTTGATGGTTTCTGTTTGATTAGAAAAACAATTTCTTTTTATGTCCACTATCGAAAAATTATTTAATTAGATGTTTTTAATGGCAAGTTATTAATCATAAGTCATAATAACGATTTAATATTATCAAGAAATACTTCTATGTACTTAATTAATAATTATGGTTCATACAGCCAGAGCCATAAGAATTGCATACTTTAATAACTAAATTGCTTTCATTACGCCTTTCACGATTCGAGAAATTCTAAAGAGTGAATATATATCTAAATTAAATACATACAATGAATACGTAAAATTACGTTGCACTATCGGAATGCACTAAGTCAACGATTCACGTTCCTGTATAACCAGCCCCCCTAGACAAGTGGCTTTCTATTAGCGTAAAGTTCAATAGAATAGATTATGAATGTATGAGATTGACGTTTGATTACGACGACGGCGACGATTGATTACGTCAATCTCATACATTCATAATCTATTCTATTAGACTACGCTAATAGAAAGCCGCTTGTCTAGGGGGGCTGTCATCTCAGCTATAAAGAAAGACATGGCTTACAAAACTAAAACTGCATTACAATACTGATTTCATACAATAGTAATAGTCTAGCTATATAAACAAATGTGGCCACGTCACCTCAGCGGTACTCTCCACACAAACCCGCTCGGCACTGAACCGGAAGGGTCTAGCGAGTCCCCCGAGCCGGTCCAACAGTCGCGCCCGCTTGCGGCCCTCTGCGTCCACGTGTGTGCAGTCCCCGGGCCCTGTGGGGTCCCCGAGGGCCCCTGTGGGGTCCGTGGGGTCTGTGGGCTCCGGCTTGCGCTTGCGGCCCACTACTGTGCCCGTGGGACGGGACGATTGTTCTGTGAGACATATATGAAAGTATATGTGAATGAATTAGCACTTTGTTTGTAGCAAACTAAGTTTACATTGTAAAAATAAAAAATTAATAAACAACTTCTGTAATTTATTATTATATTATTAATGTAATGTAAGAAATTACTAAAAGGTGGACCTATGATGTTCTTTTGAAATTCACTAATTTTCACCAGACAGCGGGTTGAATATAACCTTAGTACTGTAACCGTAGTAACTATGTGTTGTTTGTCCTGTCATTTGTTGTTTTGGTTGTGTTCATGTAAATATTGTTAGTACTGATGTTAGCAGTGTTGGCAATATTGTTGTGAACTGTTGTGGTGTTAGTGGCATTTGTGTTGCTAATGCTATTGTTAGTGTTATTAGAGTTGCTTTTGCTTTTGTTAATGATGTACGTGTGATGTTTATGTAATAGCACAGAATACATAATAGTAGCTAAACGCTACAGAACGGACACTCTCCGCCTCCCGCCAAAATTAAACTTACCTCACCCCGCGCGATCAGACATAAAATGGGCCATATTTTTCTGCAAGAACGATACGCAACGAAGATTGACAACATTAATCAAATTGACTTAAAGTAATTTTATTATTTTGGATTTGTGATTATCGTTTTTCGTAGAAAATGGTTAGATATTGTGCTGTTTACGGATGTATTTCATCAGAAAAACGCGAATTTTTTTTTACGCTAGTCACAAATGTGCCAACCATAAAGCGTTAACACACACATTTGCAGTCTCTACAGTGTGACTGTCAAAACGATCATTTTGTATGGAGTGTCCGGGGTGTGGTAATAGGCTATGTATTATTATGTACTATTTATATATTTATATTTTACTAGCGGTCCGCCCCGGCTTCGCCCGTGGTACATATGAAAAATAGATGTTGGCCGATTCTCAGACTTACCCGATATGCACAGAAAATTTCATGAGAATCGGTCCACCCGTTTCGGAGGAGTATGCAGACTAACACTGTGACACGAGAATTTTATATATAAGATATAGTATTATTGTGTTGGCTATAGTGTATGTTGGTGTTTTGTCTTACCATTCGCACTAACAGCACTCGAATTAACACTAGTGTTATATCTCAGGCTCGAGTCCAACGGTGTGCGTCTCGAGAATTCGCCGAGATGCTTGTAAGATCTCCTTCCGCGGATGCTGCGTAGCCCACTGAGATAGGGACTCTCAGCTGATGATGGCTCTTCGGAAACTATCGATGTTTCTGTCAAGTCCATCTCCATTGTTGTGTTGTTGCCTGGGTAATGGATAAGATAAAAAATGTAATGTGACATAATAATTATTAATAGGTCTTCTTTTAAAAATAACGAATCATGTTATGTAGCCTGAGAACATAACATGTTAGTGTACGCCGTGTTTTACAATTCAATAAAAGAATAGTATTTTTTTTTAATGGGAGCACTGCACTAGTGTAAAAAATGTATGTATTTTCTACTGTGTTTCAAACGAACTTAAATAAGTATTTCCAGTAAGCAGTTTTTAAGATGTAAAATGTAGGTCAAAATAAAGTGAATGTACTTGTATTATTTTATCATGTCATACAAGTAAATTATTGAAATTAATTTATTTGTATGACATGATTGTGTTTTCTTCGTGATGTTGTTTTCTTCAAAGTAACCTTCTATGCTGTTTTTCTTTCAACCTTTTACCTTAACATTGAGATCCAAAAAACACATATTAAACTATTTTCACCCTCAACCCAGACTCACCCGTATAGTTAGCCACGATAGATGTCTGCGTGTTATCCGCGTGCACTCGCGAGCGTCTGTAGGGCGACACCTTGACGCGCGACTTGCTGTAGTTGGTGTCCGGCTTGCGAGCCTCTGCGTCTGTGCACACACAGCGTCACACTACACACATCGTCACATCGTGCACACACACTCACTTATGCACCATATTTAAATATTGTAAAAGGGAGGGGTAGAGAAAAAAATGTTATTCAACTAACTTAATTTCATATATTATCAGTAAAAAGGTCTTTATGCACACGACACGTCACACTACACACATCGTCACATCGTGCACACACACTTACTTTTGTGCTATTTTTATATATTTCATGGTAGAAATGAGAGAATTTTGATTGAAGGGCGGATTTTTTGTATATAATGTATGGGAATTAGAAATAAACCAGTTATAATTCAACGAGTAGTCGTTGTATACCATATATATTGTAAAAGAGAGGGGTTAGAGGAGTTATACTTTTTCCAATAATTAAAAAAAATGTTATCCAACTAATTTAATTTCAAATATTATCAGTGAAAACGTCTTTGATTTTGTGTACACGCTACACACATCGTCACATCGTGCACACACACACTAGTGTACCATATTTATACGTATATTGTATAATGAGAGAGATGACAAATATAGATAGCTGTGTCTGGAAAAAATCGCTATTTAGCGATAAGGCTAATTGTTATAATTTATCCTAGATTATGTCTCAATTTGTAATTAATTCAGAGCAATAAACAATAAATTAATAAATAAATCTTGTCATGCTTCATTACATAATGTTTTTTATGGACTGATGATAATGATATAGTAATTTGTACATCAAGTATCTGACGATATTTTAACTCAATAAAATAAAGTTATACATTGAACTGATTCGAACTTGAGTGCGAAATTCGCATCAGAGTTTCGCACACACGGTCATAATTTATTGTACAAAAAATTATGTTTTCAGTTAATATGTAAGTCAGTTGCTAAGTCCATATTGTTAATTATACTCACCTCGGGCAATCCCTTTCATATAAATAGGTGGTAGAAAATAATAAAATTTAAAAAATATGAATAACATTAACCCTCAACTACCTGACCGGAGTCTCTCAGACTCCAGCAGTCTTATTTTTGTCTATATCTTTACAAGCAAATGTATTTGAACGGTGTGCGTCCGTGTACCTTCGCCCCTCTGCCTGCAGTACCGCGCCTGAACTCGTCGAGATCATTTTTTGGTGAGTAAAAAACTATGTCGTAGAGTCTGAGAGACTCCAGGTAGGTAGTTACGTGACTTTTTCATGAAACTTTTTTTTTCTGTTTTAGTTCAAAATGACCTCGAATGATAAAAATATTGATCGTTGGTTGGAGGAGGACCTTTCCTCGAACGAAGAAAAATGTTTTGATGAACTGTGCAGTGAACACGAGGAAGATATTGAAGAAAATTGTGTTCTTCCCTGTGATTCTGCATCGGATACAGAGATGCAGATGCAGGATGTAGTTATGAAGCACCTGAAAAGTTGGCAATACGCAAGTATTGCTTCACATGTGACCCGAAAAAAAAAACTTAAGACGCAGTACTTGTGTTTCATATATAAGAAGCCTACATGCCTGCAGTGCTCCTACACGGCGTGCTCAATATGCCGGGAAAAATTGTAAAGTTTGAGCCTTGCAATTTTATAAAAAAAAATCTTTTTTGCCAAAAATTTGTGTCACATTATGTTGATAAGTTACTAAACTTTAAACAATTTATGAAGAGATTTCCTAATTTTTGTTAGTTTTTTTAAAGATCTCATTTATTAAAAGTGTAAAATTTTTGATAAAATTTTGCTTACTTTAAAAAAAAGTGTAGTTTTTAAGTATAAGCCATAAGGTTATATGTATTTTTTTTACTTTTAAGAAATAAAGAATTGTTCAAGCTATAACATGTTTCTTTTAATTTATTTTCATTTATAATAGTTTTTGTTTATTAAGAGTTCAAAGTATGGGAGTCTGAGAGACTCCAAGTAGGTAGTTACGTATAAGAAATTAGGGTCAGGTAGTAGAGGGTTAACATCAATGTAGTTTCTAAGTCTCTAGTCACATTTCTAACTTATTAAATACGAAAGAAAGTGATATCAAGCAAGGTAATTTCTCATAGTTATAATAAATTGAAATGCTCTAAAAATTTATTCATTCTAAACAGACTTTAAAAAGTATATTTCACTGATTTTACTACTCAATGATTAATACCATTTTAATTTTTTTAATAACAACAACAGACTGCCCATTATTCCTCTTACGTTATTAACACAAGCTTCAAATCATAAATTGCATAGAAAAATTAAAACTACCCGCATTTACAATTATTTTGAAACTACTCTCAAACAAGAACATTATAAAACCACCCTCAAAAACTTAATATTTAAAACTACCCGCATTTACAAACATTTTGAAACTACCCTCAATCACAAAATTGAAACTACCCACAAACACGAAATTGAAACTACCCTCAAAAAACATCTAAAACTACCCTCCAACAACACAAAAACACTAACCTTCAGTTTCCACCTCAATGGTAACTTCAACGTCCAATTTCTCCTCCGCCTTGGTATCGTTACCATCTTCCGTCTCTTTCTCTCTCGGTTTAACGCCATCTGCCTTCTCTCTCTTGTCTTGCGGTTTCGGCGAATCGGACGAACGTAACTTGCGATCGGACGGCGCGTCGTCTTTGAGCTTGAGCAGTTTTGATTCTTTCGTCTGGAAATTTTAATATTTTCATTGAAAAAGTTTTTCAAAAAATGACGGAATCATGATTTTTTTATAGAATGCAATATCGATCACATTATGTTAACTATTTTCCACAATATAAGGTTGCAAGTATTAATAATTACATACATTTTATAGAGAAATTTTTAAAGAATAAAGAAAATTCGATCACGCTTTCGCCTTGCCCACACTAAATTATTATTATTTTCTCACAAGATAAAAACCAATAACTTCTTTTGCAATGTCAAATCTACAGCACCTATTTTTCATTTTAACAAAATCCATTCAGCACTTTCCGAGTAACCAACATACATACACAAAAAATTATATCATTTAATAATAAAACAGGATATTTACTCACATCGTCAGGCACATAGTCCTTGTCCGCTTGCTTGTCGGACGCCGGTCGTGGAGTTTCTGGCGTGCGGCTTGCTTTCACCTTTAGTATTCATTTTATATGAGTGTTTTATATTTATTTGGAATTGGAGTTATTACTTCTTATCTTAATATATATATAAATCTCGTGTCACAATGTTTGTCCTCAATGGACTCCTAAACCACTTAACCGATTATAATAAAATTCGCATACCATGTGCAGTTCGATCCAACTTGAGAGATAGGATAGTTTAAACATGTAGGTACCACCAATTCAATGCAATACTTTTTATAAATTTAGAATGACTTATGTCAATAAATCGGTGGTAAATGTAAAAATATGTATTGACGTTTCAAAAGTGCTTCTCCAAGAAGTCTAATTGAATAAATAAATGTTTGAGTTTGAGATTAAAACATGCAAACTCACACATGAAGCAACATATAATACAAACACACAATATATAATTCAAATAAAGATATACATATTAGTACACATTAAACCACTTGCCGAATAGCTATTCATAATTATTATGAAAAAATTTTGACACTCAAAAGATTTCCCTTTACCATAACACAAAAATAAAATTTCATTCAACAACTCACTTTTTACGGGAAATTCGAAGCAGTACACAGATCCAGACCAGTTTTAATCTAGAATAGTTCAAAAAAGCTCCACGAGTATAAGGATAACTCACCTTCTCTAAATATAGCGCTAGTCACATTTTCTTGTATCAGGGCGCTTGTGCACTACAAGGAATTTTACTGTCCGGCATTCCGATTTTTTACGGTCCGGTGTGGCATGAAAAAACCGATGAATTGCTTGTGCACCTGTCCGTCTTTACTCGGATCAGTGCGGTACAGTTCAAGGAAGTTTGGCGGTATAATGCTTCATAAATGATTGTTTTTGTATTTTACAAGAAACGAGTAAAAAATATAGAAGGTGAAATATTATATTACTTCATTATAATAAAAAGTAAAGTTCCGTAAGAGATTTAAAATGCGTGTTTCACTTATTTATTTTAATCGGTGACGAGGAGCTAATTAAGCTATTCCCACTTGAACTTTAACTTACCAACACTTACTTAGATAATAATTATAGGTCAATGCTTGGTCAATGTATATAAAATAACAATACCGACTTCTCAAATCTCATTGCCAACTAAAAGAAAGGAAAACAAGAGCTTGCTTTTAATTGGCATATGCAGTAAAAACAGTAAAATCCAAGCAAGTGGGCATTCGAAAACAATTATACCTACAGCGACTCGTAGACACAAAAAACCATCCGGAATAGGGAAAAGTAAAATGTCGGACAGTAAAATTACGTATAGTGCACAAGCTAGTATATAGATTAATGGCGTGCCATACCGGACCGTAAAAAATCGGAATGCCGGACCGTAAAATTCCTTGTAGTGGACAAACGCCCTCAGGGACTAATACCCGTGCATAAGGGGGCGTCCATAAATTACGTGAGCTGTTTTAGGGGGGAGGTGTTTTGTCAAATCTCATCTAATCTTATGTTGGTCTAGGAAAATATTACACAATTTTTTTTGAAAATCAAAAATTGAAAAAAAAAAAATACCTCACGTAATTTATGGACGCCCTCTAAGCATTTTCAAAGTCAGACTACATTTAGTGAGATTGGAACCTTAAAATTAGTGGTATTTACTTTGTATCATGCCGATATTTAGTATGTGTACCAACTCTGTTTCTGCATTGTCACCAATTTGCTCTATACAATAACACACACATACACAGCTGTACCAACCTGTCCTCCTATAGCCCGCACACGCTCACACTAGACTCCACGACCACAGTATAAATATGTAACAGTATGGCAACTAAGCTAAGATAATTACGTATATAACATTGAAGCAATCGGATTGTTAGGGCTTGAATGTTGTTCTTTATAATATAAACATTTGAGTTTTATTTGAGTTCTGTGTTGATCAATTAATTGAATTAAAAAATATAGTTCACATATAAGATTTAAATATTAAACTTTAACGGAGTTTTATCCCGTAATATTTTAATGACTAAATATTATTAAAAAGGCTGAAAAATTCACGAGGCCAAATTTTTTGAAAACTAAAACGACATCATCAGTTTTTTTAAAAATCAACGGTCCTAGAAATTTTGAAAGAAAAGTCAAACTATTACGAGCAAAATACGATATTGGATAGAAATATATAAATCGTGAATTTGATTCTGTTTAGTCAAATTCGCGATTTATATATTTCTATGACATCTACTTGAAGTTGCGTGAGTTACGCTTGCGTTTGCAGGTAAGTTTTTCTATGTGTAACGTTTTCACGTAGAACGTAGCAGTTTTCACGTAGTTTCCGTACTGCTCCACATTCATACTGTGGCACTATTCCACACACCTGCGATCGCCTTGTGTAGCTCCGGCTGGGCCCGTCCGGCGTGTTCGGCTCGAAGCACTCCATGTCCGAGTCCTCGTACGCGAGCTCCGGATAGAGCCCGTCGTCGCTGTCCGAACTCACCGTCGCGTCCGCGTCGCCGTTGTGCCGCGCGCCGTTCTGTTTCGCTTTAGCTGTTTCCTTCTTGCGGCTGTCCGATGTGTCGGCCTGGAATTTATGGCGATGGAAATTGATAAAGAGAGCTAAATACACATATTTGCACGCTCAACTACGAGCAGAATGTTTAAGGATCTATATTACTATCTGTATACTACAAACATCTTTGTAATTCTACATTCTGCAAATAAAGCAGTTTGAATTTGAATTTACATTTACATTTAATTCCTTAAAAAAATTGGTTGTTTGTAAAGTAGGTTTACGATCGAGATGTTTACGTGATAACGTCTTATTGGTGGCAGCGCTCGAGATGAGACGGGAGATCGGTCCGTCTCTCTCTCGTTATACCTGTGATAGTGCGATCGCGCTCGTGAGGTTTTGGTGTGACACAAGTTTCTGAACATGTCACCCGACTAAAACGATTTTAAAGACGTTATCACGTCAAAAACAAGGTATGGTGGGTCTAGATTCGATAAAAAGCAGTTATTTCCATAAACAGAAATTGCATCTAATTTTTATTCTGCGCATCAACTATATGCAACACATATGAACGCATAGTTCGATAATAATGTTTTTGATTTACATATAAAAATTGATGTCACGTAGATACGAAAAAAGGGAAATTAACAATAACATCATCATCATACGTCAATTAATTCATATTTGGTCAGTGATAAATGTAAATTAAACTCACCTTGCCGTTTTCTTTGCTCTCCTCTTTAGGTTTCTCCGTAGGAGCGACTACTGCTTCTTTCTTTTCTGTGGGCTTATCTTTTTTGTCAACTACCTTTTCTACGCTTTTTTCCTTCTTCTCTGCTTTGTCTGCTTTTTTCTCTGGGGTCTTATCTGTGATTTTCTCAGCGGGCTTATCTTTTTTGTCACCTTTTTCTGCAGCTGCATCTTTCTTTACCGTTTTGTCAGTCTTTTCTGAAGCTTTCTCTGTCTGTTTATCATTTGCTGCGGATTTTTCAGCGGTTTTCTCCTTTTCCGCTGTCTGTTTCTCTTTTTCTGCATTTGCAGCCATTTTCTTTTTCATATCCTTAACCGGACTATCTGCATGCCTCTGAAAAAATATATTGGAAAATTAATTTCAGCTTCCGTTTAAACTGAAATTGACTTTCATCTCTTATTGGATATCTAATAGGTGCAATGAATAAGATGAATCAGTTGCTTCAAGTGGATTGATGCCAATTGACGGTAAAGTGTGCTATCTGCGCTAAATAGTTCATATAAGTCAACTGATGTCTATAATAAGTTTGGAACATAAGTGCTACAGTTTAAATAATTACATATATTTTCTAACCTTTTCCTTATCTTCTGCTATCGGCCCTTTTCGCGTCACTTTTTGGCTCATGGCTTATCTGCAAAAGAGAATTAGATTTAGGCAAAACGTACTCTATCAAAATGTTTGAACAATTACAATTAGTGTGGCAGGTGTGTCTGAAATTTGCACTTATTTATTTAGGTTTCCTGCCTATTACTGCAAAATATTGGGATTCTGGTGGGTGGAATAATGTTTAGAAATATTGTATAAAGAAAAAGAAAGTTTGCATGAACAGTCCAAGATTATTTGTATACCTTTGTTATTTAAACAGTTCCCTGCTTTGCAATCTTACGTGACCATATATAACGAGATAGATATTCTCGCAATTTGCGACTCGTATCATAACAAGCAATCATTAAATCTTCATAACAACACAACATTTAGTCCTAATGCTGTAGATGCGAAAGGAATAACATATTTTCAACTAGAAACATTAGCTAGAGCATATAATTATGTTTGTTAGCAACTACCTTCGTTCTAACGTGACGCAATACATCAATCCAAACATATTTCCCACGTGGATACTAGTCAGTAGTTTAAAAACAGCGTTGCACGAGAGTGAGACAATAAAAATATATTTTTAAAACGTCAAATGTTAACGACCGTTTAATCATCTTCAACAGTTTGTATTTCAACGTCGTATCGTGACTGATGACTTGATGAGACCGTAGGCCCAATTAATAAGTCCTTCATTATATCATTTGAAACACAAAACTAAAAAATGTTGAAAAAAATAAATACATAGTTGAAATGATGAAGATGTAGCATGCACTATTTTGATTTTTGACATTTTTTTTTATTTTATTAATGGACGTCATGAAATCTGTCGAAAAATTTGTATGTAGTTATTTTTTAAAGTTATGTAAAAATCGACAGCAAACGGTAAAAAATGTCATATTTAAATAAATATTTTCAATTACCTACTCGAAACCAAATTATTTAATAAAACAATACTGCCTATTCTTTACATTTAAAAACTCATTGGTTCAAATTCCCCTTTCATAACAGGAATTTTCATTGTAAATTGAGTAGAGTCACAGCTGCCTCTCAAATTAAGTGGAACAAAAAACAATGAACCACATACCTACTTCATTACATCCTGTGACGTGTGACCTGCAAAGTTCGAACCTTTAATTTTCTATTTTATCTATAGAAATATTTGAAAATTGACGAGGAACTAGATTTTGTATGAACTATTACTAACTTACGATTATTTTAACTTTATTAAATGAAATAAAAAATTGCTTATTAATATTTAATCAAAAGAGAATGATGAAGTGACACAAAATATTCATCTAATTAAACTTAATTACTTATTAATTACGATTCAATTTTAATGATTTTATGGCTTCGTCTTATTAAGTCGGCTTAACTAAAACGTTATTGACATTGATGAATTTTATCAATATTCTATTCTCAATCACTTTTACTTGAAGTCACAACTTGGTAGGAAACAAAAACACGAAGAAGTTAGTTAACATATGAAATAAAAGAAGTGTAAATAAGTGAAGACTATTATAATCAAAATGTATAATTTTGGTAGAGGCTGTTAATATTTTTACTGTTAATATTTTCTTAGGGCATTGCCAATAGTAATTGGGTTAAACTAATTTATTCACCGACTTTCTAATGACACCTAATAATCTCAAATCTTCCAAATCGAAAAAAAAATAGTTTTAACTGAATAGTACCGGAAATAACATTAATATAATAACAGAGTTACGGTGTCCTTATATGGAAAGGAAATTTACAGACTTCTTAAAAAAGTTATGAAGAATTTCTGAATTAAATTTTATTGACCAAGTGCGTGTCGGTTATGTCACAAGTTGTCATAAACAAAAAAATCTTAAAAAGTTAAAATCTAAACAACAAAGAACAACACCAAAGATATAATCTACATTCATAACAGCTCCATAGACCTCACCTTGATATTGAAATGGTTATAAAAACGGCCTCCAGTAACGAATCTTAGTTTATCAGCACACTAATAATGCTGACAGGGTGAACGACCGCGCGCACGCACACACTAATAAGCTGTGTGTGGTACAAGGCACAAGCGTTGCTGTGTGATGTCTACTAACTACAGCTGTGATGCCTTATTCATGCAGATTGTTGTACATGAATGTATGTGTATGTTTGTAGTTTAGAACGCATCAGAAAGCGGTGGTCAAAATTTTTCGGAAAGAGATTGGTTGTAGTTGAAAATACAATTTTTTTCATGCACTATGCGAACAGTTGTTTATGTAAAACAGAAAATCTATATCATGTCCATAATCCTGGAAAGTTTCATTCCATTTCATTTCATAGCCGAATTTTATTAAGCTAATAGCTATAAAGCTTCACTTTATGCACATACACAAATAATAATAATAAATATAAAAAAGCTGACTCTATTCGAAGCATAAATTTTCACCAAAAAATCAAAATGACATGTAATTTTAATCAACTACATATTGGGCCAAGACATCGAACTTCAACAAAATGATAAAATCTCCTATCCGCTATATACTCTCACTTGCACCACACCCAACCACTCCCGCGGGCCGCGCCACTTTTGTCGAAGGGCCACAGCCATTAACATTATGAACAGATGCGGAACGTGTTAAGAGCTTTCTATATATTATTTTCAAATCTAAGATTTTTAAACATCCATAGTAATTGTTTTTCTGTTTGGAAGAATTTGAAGTAGATCCTATTTTTAAATAGGATTGAATCTTGAAAGTTTAATTAACACGTTTGTTGTTCGTTCTATTTATTCGGGTAGTTGGATGTTTATCTCGGGTAAGCTATCTCTTGCTTGTGAGAGTTGTCTTGTTGTAGACAATCCTAATATAGTATTGTTCTAAGTAATCAAGTGTTATGTATATTGAACTAATTTATCTAGTGTGCAGTAAGACAACACACACGAAAAGTAACTAGTAAATGTTAGACTAGAAAAATAGTCTTGCATCAAAAATACATCAAAAGTTCAATACTAAACTCAGTACATACCAAACTTAAGAAGCTCAATAATAATTAACTTCAGAATTCCTTCCAAAACCACATTCTCTACAAGTCTACAGAAATGTTGTCAGTTATCACCATCACCAGATAAACAAACCCATAAATGTGAAAAGCTTTCCCAAATCAACCGTCACCCTGTCAATAGAGCAAATCAAACCTGTCGAAAGCGCGTGTCTCTCGTCAAACACCACGTGGTAACACTTGTCGGCGACCGCGACAGAACGAAAATAACATGTGCTTTTACTAGAAAACTATTCTATGGGCTTGTTTGCACGACTTTCTGTGTACATTTACAAATTACAGTGTATAAATAAACATGCTTTTAGCAAAAATGGGAGAAATATTGAAGACTATGTACGTCAAATGTATGTTATAGTTGAATAATGATATGTTTAATTCATGCAATACATTAAACGTAATTTAATTTATTAGCTTTTCAATCAATTTTCATTGATGTGAATGGTTCATTGTTAAACATACGCAGTAATTGCGCATATTTATAGTTGAAAAAGATTTTGAAATCGTGCTTTTGACCCACATTAATTTTTGTTTTAAGATTATAAGAGACTGTATATTGTGTTCTTAAAAAAGTGAAAAAACAAGCTTAGTTTGGAGGTTAGTCACGTTCACTTACTACAAATGCAAAAAAAAATATAACTTTATCGCCAAATAGTCTTTATCAAAATGTAAAATAATAAATAAACACAACAAGGTGCATCTACTATTATAACTCTTTCAAACATTGAAAATCTCAATTCCAAAACACATTCGAATTTATCATTGCTGAATCTAGGTGCAGCAAGCGACTTTTTGTTATCTCTAGCAAATAAGCTGTGTCCTAGATATTCGATCGAATTGTTATAATATGTAACATGATCATATACGGTGTCAACGTCTTTACATAACCCAGTAGATGCACCTTTTTAAATATACACTGCACATTTTATTATTACGACCTCGATTATTGTAAAAACTACAATCGTGCCAGAGTATTAAAAATATATAAAATAAAAGATCATGTTATTGAAGTTATTAAAAAAATGCGATTTTATATAACACAATGGTTTTATAGTAAGGTAAACAATGCTCTTATTATTATCGAAGTTATTAAAAATGCAATTTTATATAAAGTAACGGACAATGGTTTTATACTTATAGTAAGGTAAACAACGCTTTAAATAATATCATTTGAGTTTAAAAACTATATATTTTAAATATAACACGTAAAAAATTATTAATTTAATAAAATAAAACATCAAATACCTACTCTCGTACAATAGGAGTCTAGACTTCTAAAAAAATCATCAGACTAGACGAACTGGTATTCTATCGGTCATTAGAACATGCTTTGCATATTGAGTGCAAAAAAATTGAATCAAGATATTATAAAAAAGATAGCGGAATATTAGTTTCTGGTTTTGGAATTTTAATATAAAAATAAATATCACTGCATTTCATTTATGTATAACTAGCTGTGCCCCGCGGTGTTACCTGCATTGCTCCGCTCCTGTTAGTCTTAGTGTGATGATTCATGATATATTGCCTATAGCCCTATAGCCTTCCTTGATAAATGGGCTATCTAACACCGAAATAATTTTTCTAATCGGACCAGTAGTTCCCGAGATGAGCGCGTTCAAACAAACAAACTCTTCACCTTTATAATATTAGTATAGTATAGATATAACGCGAATCATGTAAAAAGAACGCTGGATGAAAGTGATGGGGTGTGTTTTGGCACGTATCGACTATCGAGTTTAGCACGAAAGTTATATGCTGCTTATTTTATTGTTGAAGTAGGCTCTCGAGTCGTGGCTTCGCAACTACATATTTGTTATTCTTATACCACCTCATAACACCAAATAGACCAATAAATCGCCAAGCTTAACCATCAGCGTTCTTTTTACATGACCCGACCTATACGTCATGTTTGAAACATAAGCAACCTTTCGAGAGATTGAGTTCCTAGTGCCGCAAAAACATTACAAGCAATATCACTATCCAAACATCATAATATTACCTATACACTCAAGGTATTCAAGAGGGGACGCACTCAGCACTGTGTCTACAGAGTCCTATCGAGATAAATCTTTTATCTCTGGCCGTACGCCATGATTCAACAAGTCGTTGAACCATTAGCTTGCATAACATTAATAATAATGCAATTATGTACCTGCATGCTAATTTAAGATCCACGTGCTTATTATAAATACATTATGATTTATATACGCACTTGTAGCCGTAAACTATGTGTTATTATTAAATGCTCTATGTATTTTTCAAAACGTATGAACATAAATCTGTCGGTCAAAATAAAAATAGCTTTTTTAAACTGCGCTTTTTATGAGCATTGTGCTAGCAGACGTCCGTAATAACTATGTAACATTATGTTTCATTAAATGAGGACTTTTTGTGATAATTTTTCCAAGTAATAGTGTTACTTTATTACCTAGACTAGACTAGAAGCCATATAAAACAACCTATGATGTCCATAGATAAAACTAGACTTCGAAAATCGTGTAGGTTGACCATTGACAAATATTAATATACCTAGATTACAATTCAAGAGATTGGTAATTTGAAGCCTTGTTTACGATATACCTACCCACCTGTTAAGAAGTTGATGAGTGTGGGTAGTTATATAGGACAAGCAACTATTGACAGACAAAGAAGGTTATTAACATATAATAATATATTACTTTTGCACGTTTGAATGTATCGCTTCAGTGAATTTTGATTTATAATTGGATATGCTAATGATAATTTAAATTCTTCAATTCGAAAAGAAATCTAATTGAATTACTAAATAGAAGCTCCAATATTTGATTATTTGTCTTTATCAATGTTCTGTATTAGTTCAAAGACACATAAAAACGGTCTAAAATTAAATACATGCGTACTCTTATAGCGCGACTACAATTCGTACCTGTCCGGTATTACAATAAATGTCCTTTATTTAGTCCACGGTTAGATGTTACATAATATGTAATACGATATGAGCAGAACGACCGTCAGCAAAAAAACACGCAATTTTAACTCGTGTAATTTTTGGTAGCGTCGACAAAAAAATTGTATTACATATTTAGGTTATAGAGAAGTATTATTTCTAATGCGATGAAGTAATGCCGCTATACAAACTTTAAAGGGCCTGTTATTTTTCCTGAAAATAATACTGCTTTAAGGCGTATTTCCAAACTATACATAGCCAGAACGCAACCATAGGAAACTGCTCGTGTATACTTTGTAATGCTGTTTTTAAGTTTGTTATTACAATATATACACGAATTTTGCGTACTGATCGTGTATAATTTGTAACGCGGATGCTTGCTTCTTCGTTCCAAACTATACACGATCAGTACGCAAAATATTATGTATAACTAAATATAGCTACTACACCACTTACGCTTGAGCGAAATAATAAATATATAGGCAATCAAAGACTTGTACAGTTATATCGATCTACTTTTATTCTTCTTGATTGATTCAGTAAAATATGGAATAAAAATATTATTAGGTAAGCTTAGAAAAATAAATAGGTAACAGATATAAGGGTTACCTATGGGTTAGGTTAGGTTCGTGTTTTTTTTAACTACACAAAAATAGGTCGCCTCGCAACCGTCTTCTTCTGGACTTATTAGATTCTTACATTTTAGCACTAGGTATTGTCAATTGTAAGTCGTGCAGTATAGTCGAGAACGAAGACACAAGCATCCTCGATACAAAAAATATACGATCAGTACGCAACATTACACATTACACAATACACATGCATTTTAATAATAGATTTCAAAACAGCAATACAATAATATAAACGCGAGTAACGGAAAGACGCCGCGCTTACTCCGAAACATACACGATTAGTCCGCATGCGTACTGGCGCTGTATGTTTTGGAGCGCTATTCTTACTTACTTCACTACAAAGTATACGCGAGTATTTGCAAGTATTTGCGTACTGCTGTTGTATAGATTGGAAGAACTTTGTAAAAAAGTTATTTCCAAACTATACGTGATTAGTTTCACACCGTTGCGTACTGGCCTTGTATAGTTTGGAAAGACGCCTGCTTTAAGACATCGTGCTACAGGGTTGGAAACATGCTCAAAGCATCTTACAAAGGCAGATACGTCACCGATTCTCAATTGTGTAAATGAGACAGGAAGCTCATTCAATTATATTGCAATACGATGCCCACACGCGCGCTGTGAATTCGTAAATACTGCATACACGCTAAACACTCGTATAATAAATTCGGGTTAGTACCACATACCAAATAATACTATATTACTTAGGCATTTACATTGTTTTCTATGTACTTTGTAGTTGGTACATAAACGATTTTTATTTTACATATTTGGTTTACTAGCCGATGATAATAAAGATACAAATGAATATCGTGTAAAAAATGTGTTTATATGTAATAGTACATAGTAAACAATGGAAGTATCAAATCAATAAAAAATTGCCACTTTATCAATAAGAAACTAGCATTAAGGATACACAATTGATAATCATATTGTATAATGTACAAATGATTAACAATGAGCTGTTTAAAATAAAACCAAATTAATGAATTAACATAACTACAAAACAGTACAATAAATATATACATATAATATAAATTATAATAAACAAATAAATTTTCATTTCATTTCAGTTAGAAAGCATGAATGAACCTATAAGTTCAAAATCAAAAATACTTTGCAATGCGACACTTGCCAAATTTTTTGTGCTAAAAATATATTTTCCGATACATGATATCAACGGTTTAGTGGAAGCCATACAAAATCGGATATAGTTTTACGTTACCTAGTTTTGCATTTGAACAAAGGAACACTTGTCACAATGTACCCATTGTATTTGTACACATAGCTTGCGAATAACACTTTAGTATGAATATTGTTTTAAAATTCGTAGTAAACTGTTTACTTTATAAATATATGCACTCTATATTCATAAAGCAAATACCTACTGTTTATAATCGGAATATAGGCTGATTGATTCATTGCTTTTATAGTTTTTTAGTAAACACAAACTAGCTAAAAGCACATTTCTTCCACAAATCTTAAAGCAAAATTTCATTTTTCTTACACATTTCGTAAATTACAGTTACTCCATTTTATTTATTTGTATATATTGTGCACGATTAACTATCTTAAATACAGGGTCTGAAACATTATGGACAGGTTGTTTTGACTATAACCACATTATATACCTCTTACTTCGAAGACACAAGGTCAAACATGTTTTAGATAAGATTATTGGCACATAATACAGTGATATTAAGCCAAGGTAACATTATCGGAGGATGGTTATGTAGGAATTTTAATTGTGTATGTTTATATGATTTTATTCATATTAACTTGTATTTTTTTTTATCTATAAAACGCTACCTGTTTTGTTAATTAAGATATTTCAAATATTTTACTATTCTTCTTTCATAATAATATGTCATAGTAGATATTAAATTAGATATCCCTAAAGTTAATAGCAATTTGGCTTGCTACTCATAAAAAAATTTGATTAAAACCATTGAGTTACTATGTACTATGTGAACATAGTAACTTAATGATTAAAACATAGATAATCACTTAAGTATTTCACATGTTTAGGAATAAGCTTGTTTGTTTATTTAAAAAAATATTTCTTATATTAGTCAAACAAAATGTTATAATGAATAGATGATACAAAAACAAACACCTACTTTGGCCAAACATCTATTTACATTTACAAATACTAACATTAGCACTGTTTAGCATTAACACAAGTAAGTGAAAAGACTATATTAACATAACAAATAGTGTTTAAGCGCATTTGACCTAAGAACCTTAAGATTTACCTAGGACAAAACAGTATGAATATTTATGAGTTGCAAATATCTTAAACATAAATGTGAAAACATCATTTAAGTAGAAGCTTGTATGAATCATAAATAGCTTATTTTCTATGCAACAAATAAATTTGTAATAGTATGAAGTTCAAAACATAAAAATGTACCTATGTAATTTAATCATCATAATTTGAAAGAATGTTGCTTCTTCCTTATTGTACAAACATACCTGCCTGAATTTTATTTGGCATATAAGCACAGTATTACAATATTATTTCCTACAGTAAGGAATCGCCTTTGATGTCGCGCGATGCCGCCGCCAGCGTAGGTACTTACGCTGCCACACGAAAATACGCTAGGGTTGCAACAAATGGGAAATAAAACAATTGTGATTATTAATATTATGATGAAATCTTTATTCATATGTACATTCAAAATAATTGCGATTATTAAATCTGATGTAATTATTTGTTCATAAATATATAATTACCGATATTGCACTGCTAAATATTATTTACGTGGACACTTTATTTTTGGATGTTCTTAATTGTATATTATAACATTTAACTAAGTAATGTATTCGCATTGGGATGTACAATCTGATTAGAAAATAATGAGGACAACATATACATAGCTTTGATTTTAATTCAACATACAATTAATACAATCTTTCTGAAATATTGTTTCCTTCTGGGATTTCAATGTAGATTTACATCCGTAAACCTAACAGTTTGTGCGCGCCATAATAGAATATGTAAGTACCTATGTATAATAAAATTATTACACAAAAAATACGACTGCGTCATCCTTTCGCGCTAGGTAAAGCAAACTAAGCGTGTCTGCTTTACGCGGCCCGCGTCGCCCGACCCCCGCCAGTTCCCCTCCGTTTCTCTGCACAAGTACATTCGTCGCACTACTGTAGGAAATAATGGTAATACTGTGATATAAGTAAAGAATCTCAAATATCATTAATTACTTGACCTTGAAAATAACATCTACTGGTTACACAAATTAAGGAAATGGTTAATAACTTCAAAATTCCTATTCTATACCTATAGTAGACTCGCTTCGCCCGCTTTGTCTAAAACCTAATAAATTACACACTAAAACCTTCGCCGAGAATCACTCTATCTATTAAAAAAAACTGCATCAAAATCCGTTGCGGCGTTTAAAAGATTTAAGCATACAAAGGGACATAGGGACAGAGAAAGCAACTTTGTTTTATACTATGTAGTGATGTAATGTAAGAATAAGGCAAATTAAGCTTTATAATTCATAGCGTACACAGGATGTGTGGTTCAACACATTAATGATGCCTCAGTGATTGCCACGCTTCAGTTAATTTTGAAGGGTCTGATATAATTAACATTCTGCCAATATAGAATAATATGTTATATTTATTCAAAATCTGACCTGATTTGATTTTTCTTTTATGTACATTTTTACGATATTGATACCTACTGTATATTTTTGTTCTCTTCGAAATAAAACTAGAACTTGAGTAAATATGTAACATATCAAATATTAATTTAGATGTTTGCTCACGAACCCACTATAGTCCATACCGCGAAAATAGATTAATAGATACTCTGAAATCCGTCGCCGAGGTCATGGTCATAATATCGCAAGACAAAATTACTTCCTTGTTTTTTGCGCGCCTTATTAAAAAAAATTAAACTTCATTCACTATTCTAAGTAACTTATTTTAGTTTATAACCCATATGGATATTGGATTACGTAAAATACTTTGGATAATCGTTGTTTGTCTAAATGTTTAAATAAATTGATGGGAGAAGTGATAGAAGTAATTGATGTGTGATATAACTTTACAATGTACGTGATATAATGAAGTAACTTATTATAAACACATTCAATTTAGGTTAGATTTCCATAATTTCAACCTTTATTAGCTAAAGGAATGTTCAATTAAGATAATCTTCAAGCAAAACAAGATCTAAGAATGGCGGGCGGCGTATCATGGCGCGATTCAGATTAAGCGTAAAGAAATAAAAGGACTTACGGTATTTAGCTTTCTTCAAAGTTTTGAACACTTTCCAAACTCACTGAACTTGTTTACACTGAAAAGTACACGAATTCAAACAAATATTTAGTATAACGTGAAAGCGTCGTTGCCATTCATCACTTCACCGACAGTGCGATACAAAAATTGAAATTTGTTTGTAGTATTGCCGTGTTCCACACAAAAATATACATAGTAGATAATAGGAGATTGGGAGAAAAAAATTAGGAGCTATGCCACAGAATACATAATAGTAGCTAAACGCTACAGAACCATGGAACTATATATACTACGTATGACTATAGTTCCATGTACAGAACGGACACTCTCCGCCTCCCGCCAAAATTAAACTTACCTCACCCCCGCACGATCAGACATAAAATGGGCCATATTTTTCTGCAAGGACGATACGCAACGAAGATTGACAACATTAATCAAATTGACTTAAAGTAATTTTATTATTTTGGATTTGTGATTATCGTTTTTCGTAGAAAATGGTTAGATATTGTGCTGTTTACGGATGTATTTCATCAGAAAAACGCGAAATTTTTTTTACGCTAGTCACAAATGTGCCAACCATAAAGCGTTAACACACACATTTGCAGTCTCTACGGTGTGACTGTCAAAACGATCATTTTGTATGGAGTGTCCGGGGTGTGGCTATGCTTTGTTTATTAAATCCAAACATATTTTACAAATAGTAATAATTAGAAAATACTTTTATATAATGCATGGATTTACAGAAAGTTTTAAATTAATAATTTTATTTTGACTTAAATTTTAGCAAATTTTACTTTTAAATTTTAATATGGCAATAATAAATTGAGTTTTACCGTTTTACTATACCAACTTGCCAAGTTAGGTGTGAAAGGGATAAAAACATACAGGCGTCATTCAACGTCATATTTTCTTGTTACAAGTTAATGTTCATACTGAAATCTCCAGTGTATTAGATATAAGCTTCTTGATACAAATGTATATAAATATCCCACGGCGAAACTGTGAAGTGGTAACTAAATCTGACAGATTGACCAAGTTGTAAAAAAAAGATATGACAATCATAACCGTTGCACTATTTTTTAAACCCCTGTAGAAAAATATGAGCTCTGATGGAGAAAAGGGAATTGCAGGAAATTGAAATACTTAAATAAAATAAAAATAAATAATTCCTTTATTTACAAACCAGATTATTACAATATGGTGTATTTCACAATATTAGTTAATTTAATAATTTGATATTAATATAATTATGAGATTCATTGGTTCCCGCACTAGGCGAAGCCTGTCCTGCGGGACCAAAAAACTATTAACAATATAATATAATTTATAACGGAGCGGCATAGATTATGTGATTAATATTTAAATTCGTATTCAAGTATTACATAAGAATATTATTTTAATTCATTAAATTCATTTAAATTAAATTAAAAAAAAGAAAAGAATAGAAGAAAAACAAATATGTCAAATTAATTTAAACAACAATCGCTACTCAAAAAGCCTGTCACATACTTATTGAACACAACAGCACTGGCCCATCAAGCGTCGCGTAACTAGTAGGTATAGTTCAAAAAAGTTGAAGTCGACTTAAAAAATGTGTCTTGATATACGCTTCACACACCATAATTACCACGTGAAAATAAGGGCTAATTTATACATATATATGTAATAACAATAGTTATGAAAGAAATACTTAATTATGTTTATTTTGTAAAAAGTTTTATCGTGTTCATTTTATCGCCTAGAGCATTTTGTTGCCAAGCAAGATCTTTCATATCCCTGTTATGATAATCTTCGTTATTAAGGTCCCACAGGCATGGGTACCCCTCTACACCAATTATTAACTGTTCAATGTCACTCATCGTGAATAATAATTAAAAATTACGTATTCGTGGGTGTCCCAACAATAACTACGGTACGGGTCCGCTCAGCTCGATCGCGCTGCGCTGACTGATGTTCCGTTCGGAATTTCGAATGTGTGTGGCGGGCTATACCAAATGTATGTAAGCTTTGCATCCGTTTCGTTTTTTTTCCGTCAGGAATTCCTGATGCATGGGCTTGCATTCGGAAAGAACGGACGGAGAAAAAACCGTACGGAAAGTTATCGAATGGGTGTGGCATTCATTGCTTTTGTATGAATTTACTGCGTTCGGAGGCCCTGATTCGGAAAACGGATCAGGAAAACGTATCAGGAAAACTGATGTATGTGGCCGGCCTTATGATGGTAGTTTTTGGTAGGTAATTTTAAATATAATTGATGGTAGAAACATCTAAACAAACTGTCATTATCAGATGTCAAAAAGCTCGTCAAAAAGAAATAAAAATAAAATTCCGAATACCATGTGGGATTTTGACTTTTGCTAAACTCTGCTAAACGTGCGATTCAAACGTGAAATGTAAAAAGAAAGAATTCGCATTAATAGATATTAAATTCCTGCCATGGATTACGTGGTTGGAAGTGTTGCAGCATTAATATCTGGAAACGTGACGCCGAGTCGTCCTAAAATAATAAAAAGGGCTCTTACACCAACGAAACATCCACAGTCTCCTAACGTTACTCCGAAGAGCGAATTTGTTGACGATAGATCCATTTTCCTGTCACCATCGGTCCAGAAAAAGAAAGCCATTGTTAAGAAATCACCGAAAAGGATTTTTCAAAACCCAGACATTGATATAACGTTGAACGAAAGTAACAATAGCTTGACGAGTCCAGTTGTCGACAAAGTTAAAAAACATTTGAACGAACAATTAGATACAGAAAATACGCAGACGGTAAACATGGCAAAGGCTAAGTCACCGAAAAATAAACTAAACAAATCAAAAGAATCAATGACACCTGTGAAAGAAACTGTAGAAATAGTTGATGTGCAAAAAAGCAATGAAAATACGCCTAAGAAGAAAAAGCGTAAGTCTACTCCCAGTGAACCCGCAGTTGACTCAAAACAAAATACAGAAAATGTAACTGAAACTATAAATCAAGAAGTTTCAAATAAAACGTCTCCAATGAAAAGGAAGCGATCTAAATCAACAAATGAGCAAACTGACGAGAAAGAGAATCTTAAATCAACTGAAAACAATGACACTGTTAATGAAGTTGAAAATAAATCAGACAACACCACAACTAATAAAAAGAAAAAGAGGAAAAACAAAAAGAAGAAACCCAATACTAATCAAGAAGAAATACAAATCAATAATTCAGAAGAAACTAAACCGGACACAGAAAATAATGACACAAGTACAAAGAAATTAAAATCAAAGAAGAAATCTAAGAAAACCAAGCAGATAGACACAAATCAAGAAGAGGAGGTGATTGTAAATCCAAATGCAATCACAAGCCAGGAAACTGACTCGGAACATGAATCGGACGATGATATACAGTCTGAAGATGAAAATAAAGAAGCTCTTGAAGCTGGTAAGATCATTTAAAGATTTTTTATGTTTATACTAAAACACATTATGGAGAAACACAATTTTACCAAAGTTATTTTATTATGTATTATTTAATTCTTTAGCAGTATGTTTAAATTAAAATACATTCTACTAAAATACCACAGAAAGATGAATTTTAACAAATGAAAGTCAGCATTAATATTATACACTACTAGCTGTGGTTTTATCCACAGTGTTGATAGATGGGCTATCTAACACCGAAATAATTTTTCAATACGGACCAGTAGTTTCCGAGATTAGCACGTTCAAACAAACGCTTCAGCTTTATAATATTAAGTGTAGATTTGGTATTTCAAATACATATAATAAACACTTATATATTGTTAATTTTTATAGCTCAAGAAGAAAGCTCCGATGAAGAGGAAGAAGAAACGTCAAATAAAAAAGAAAAACCAAAAGCAAAAATGGACGAACCTAAAGAACAACACATAGCCACGGAGGATGAAATCAAACGAACATTGTTTGTTGGTAATGTGCCGTTTAGCAAGAAATGTAAGAAAGAAGTGAAGAAGCTGTTCAGTCAATATGGTGATATTGAAACTGTTAGGTGAGTTCATTAATTCTAATAAAAAAAAGACGGGTTGCACTCCGGGAGTGCCGGCAGAAGTGAAAACTTGATTATTAACGATGAGCATGTTTGATATTTTGGAATGCTAACTATCCTATCTCTCAAGTTGGATCGAACTGCACATGGTGTGCAAATTTTATTATAATCGGTTAAGTGGTTTAGGAGTCCATTGAGGACAAACATTGTGACACGAGATTTATATATATTAAGATAGGTACTTCTTCAGAAATAGGTCAGGTTCAAACTTGTTCGTCGCGGAAGAATTCTAACAAATACCCGCGGCCCCATCATTAAAGCGGCTCGATGGAACACAGTGGGGTTTTAGTCGGTAAGAATCCGACATAACCCACGGCTTCTTCCCCGGGGGCCCTGGGTATCTTTGGACGATTTCCCCACTATAAAAAAAAAAAAAAGATTCAAACTTGTTCAAACATGCATAATCGACGCAAAAATTGAGAAAAATTAGGTAACAGATATGTCGGATTATAGGGGGCGGCGGGTAAGACAGGGGCCGGTGTAGCGCGGGTCTACTGTATATTGTGAAGCAATCATAGCTAAACTATTAATTTATTGAAGTAAAAACTTCTTTAGCGGCGTTGAGCACTTTTTCTGTAATGAGTATAAAATCTTAAACTCGCGTCAGGACACGTGACCTGATCGAAAAAGCGTAAGACGGATACCATTCCAAAATATCAAACATGCTCAACGTTAATAATCAAGTTTTCACTTCTGCCGGCACTCCCGGAGTGCAACCCGTCTTTTATTTAAATATTTTATGGACTCTTTATATTTTATACGATCTGGCCAAATGTGGATGACCAAATCGTGAAACGTTGACGATTTAACGATCTGATCAAACTATGTTGGCCATTTCATGAATTGCGACCATTTCGTGAAATGATCGATCATATCATGAAATGAGCAAATCTACGATATGGCCACGACATATACATCAACATCCATATAATATACTCAATAAAATTTGAGTGTAGAATAATAATAATACAATTTATTGAATTAAAAGAAAACGTTTATTACAGACTTTTGTAACTACTACTATATTATTTACATATTTATTTACAGAATTCGTACAGTACCAGTGAAAGACGCGACCGTTACGCCGAAATTAGCTGTGATCAAAAATGAATTACATCCAGAAAGGACAACTGTTAATGTGTATATCAAGTACAAACATGCAGATTCCGTTGATCAGGTATGTATTATACTTTCTTGTTTTGCTACCATTTTAAAAATTGGTAATTATTTTCTTTTCATTACTGCCACATAATATGATTTAATCAGATTCTTGTTGTTTATAATATACTAGCTTACCGCCCGCGGCTTCGCCCGCTTTGTCTAAAACCTAATAAATTATATATCTATACCTTCCTCTTGAATCACTCTATCTATTAAAAAAAACCGCATCAAAATCCGTTGCGTAGTTTTAAAGATTTAAGCATACAAAGGGAGGGACAGAGAAAGCGACTTTGTTTTATACTATGTAGTGATTAATGATTAGAACCTTATAGAAACCTATACTTATCTTTCCACAGGCGTTATCAGCGAACAACACAGTCATGAACGAACACCACTTACGAGTGACTAGAAGCGACACTAGCGGCTCAGCACACGATCCCAAATGTTCAGTGTTTGTTGGCAACATTCCCTTTGGACTGGAGGACGAAGCGCTAAGGGCGAAGTTCCAGGGCTGCGGCGAGATTGAGTCGGTCAGGATCGTGAGGGATAGGAAGACTAATGCGGGGAAAGGTGCGTTTGTGATTAAGTTGCAGATTCAATTGTTTAGTTGAATTTCTGTCATTTTAGATAACATAAAGTTTGAGTTTCGCTAATACATAGATGGAAATTTATAAAGTATTTTTTTTTATTGAAGTAAAATTCTAATCATGGTATGAATAGGTGATAATTAAGTAGTAAATTGTTGTGACATTTGTTTTCAAAGTAGTAATTATTTTTATTTTCAAACTTACACTACCTAATAATAATCTCATAAGTCTCAAACTCAAACATTTATTTATTCAATTAGACTTCTTCGAGAAGCTCTTTTGAAACGTCAATACATATTTTTAACATATACCACCGATTCGGAAAGTATCTATGGAGAAGAACCGGCAAGAAACTCCATAACCTACCTAAAGGAGGTTCTATATTGATTTTGAGTTTTAATATTATAAATTGAACAGACTGTAATTCAGTAGTAAATTGTTGTGATACTTGTTTCAAAAGTAGTAATATTATTTATATTTGTAAATTCTATATCTCAGCAGAAGCCACATATTATATTATATATTGCATTATATATTCAATCATTTTACTTTTGACGTGACAACGTCTTATAATTCGATAAAGCCGGCTGCACGCACGAAAAAACATGACTCATGCGGCGTTACCTCGCTCTGAGGCGTTCCATGTAAGGCTTGAAGTGCAAGCGAGAGCGCGGAAAGAGCGAAAAAGAAGCACAATCGGACGTTGTCACGTTCAACTATTGTCAGTAAACCGACTTTAAAGACAATTAATTTTTTTTTTAAATGCGTATAATGAGCAGTTACACTATGATAATAGTCATTCTTCATTCACAGGTTTCGGTTATGTAAACTTCGCGTCAAAAGATGGCGTTGAACTCGCTCTAGCACTCACAGAGGAAGATTTGACTATAAAAAACAGGATAATGAGAGTCAAACGATGCACGCAAAACGCAAATAGTGGCAAGAAGGGGTTCAATACGCGAGGAAATGTACAAAATGCACGAGGAAATGGACACAATGCACGAGGAAATGGACCTAATATGCGCGGAAATGGGCCGAATATGCGTGGAAATGGGCGAAATATGCGCGGAGGTGGGCGTGGTGGTTCTTTTGGACGTGGAAATGCACATAATGTGCGCGGAAATGGACCGAATGGGCCGGGAAATGGACGTGGAAATTGGTCCAACTCGCGCGGAAATGACGGAAATGTGTCGAATCCGCGTAAGTTTGATAATAATGTGAGTAATGGAGAAGAAACTGGTGCGTTCAGACGTATTATGAATAAAAGGAAATTCCAGGTATGTATGTTTGTGTATTTTTATATATTTCATATTAAGGGCCGATTTTTCAATGCTTGGATAAAACTTATTCTTCGAATAAAGTATAAATCTACCATTTTAAAAACGTATTCTAATTGCCCGTATTTGACAGTTTACGTGACATTTTAATATAATCGTGTAATACTTTATTGGACGGATAAGTTTTATCCAAGCATTAAAAAACCGGCCCTAAATAATTTAATTGAATGATTATATAATATTGCTACATCTATGCTAATATTTATTTTATTAATGTTAAAATAGTTTTGTGGCAAGACATAATAGGTACAAGTTGAATATTCTAAGTTTTGACAAAAATGTAAGTTCAAAATATTATTCTCTAATAGTGTTTTTTGTTTATTACAGGAGGGAGGTGAAGGTCCTCCAAATAGAGAGAAGAAACCTAGAAAGGAATTTGTCGGCTTAACTGGGGAAAAGAAAAAGGTATTTTTTTTGAACTAAAATCATCCCGTACCAAATTCTCTAAATTAGATTTTTTTAAGTAGCCTTTATGTTGCTTATAACAACTTCGTATAATCAACTTCTAATGTGTCATTATAATAAGTTCAATAGTTTAATCGTCAAAAAAAGATTTATAATTTATTTCAATCACTTTTTTTGCATTATTATTCTGGCTTCGCCTAATTTTAAAAAAAAGGAGTGTGACGTGCCGAGGACACGTGTCAGAAGTGAAACTTCTTTGGGCAAGATTCAAAGATAAAATCGTCGCCTTATTCCATGACGTGACGGTATTGCCATGACGCGACCTTGAAATTTTACTCTCAACGCGCCTAAAGAAGTTTCATTTCAAAATCATAGTGTTTTTAATATTTCTTACTTTTGTCTTTTTCAGAAGCAAAAGTTTAACAAAGGACAGAAGAAGAAGAAAGTTTTAAGTGAAATTTTAACGAAATAGTTCACATTTAAAATAATGTGTATAAGTTATTTTTGAAAATAAACTTGTTATAAAAAATTAATATTTTATTTAAAAATCAATATCTATACTTATCTGATTCTTAACGTCATCATCAAACATTACTAATCATTTCGTTAAATATTGTATTAAACAATATGGCTGGCTATCATTCAGACAGTTAATAAAACGTCGCGTCGGTTATTAATGAGCCCAGGCTATTAATCAAACGGTTCAATTCATTCAAATCGATCAAGTAGTTTTTACTTTCTACGTAGGAGAGCGAAAATCATTTTCACATCCATAAGCAATGATATTATATATGGAAACAAGAGGTAGATACGTCATCAACGCACCAAAACTGATTCCGTGAATTGGTCCTATTTGGGACCAATGCAATCAGTCAGATTGTCACCGGTCCCAGTGAGCGTATATGCCGATAGGTACATTAAAGTTGTCGAAAATGCCTTCCTGTGTGTTCAGAAAGTGCACGTATTCGTGCAAAAAAATAAAAAAAGATAAAGGAATATCATATCACAGCAAAATATATTAAATTATTACAGTTTAAGAGTAAAAATAACAATTTACAATTCTTTATGAATGACACTTGCTTGACACGTGTATTGAAATAATGAAAGGGATAAAACATTGCTTCAATCACTAGTGTGACAAAGCTAGCGTACACTGTGTTCAAAGATTATCATGTAGATACGATTATTGAAAATAGAACGGTTATTTTATTAATTTCGATTTGGGTAAATACTTGATTATTTTTATATTTAAATCCACAGTTTACATCCAGTGCATATAATTAACAAATATAGCTATTTATTATATACAATGAAATCGTGATGCCAAAAATGTTTGTTTGCAATAATAAAATGATAAATAAAAATAAAATGATGTTGAATATACGTAAACATTAAAGAAAAGATTATCGCTACTGACGAAAAATGCTATTTGCTTTTCTGTAAATAGCTATTGAACATAAATTTTATTTGTGTTTTAGATAAAAAAGGCTTATACTTCATCCTTTCTTTTATTTCATCCTTTTTTTTCATCTAGGCACCACTATTATTATAATTATCCTACAAGTTGGAGTGATGACCTTGTACGGGTTTCGGGAACTGCCTTGAAACGAATAGCGTAAGATCGGTCCTTATGGAGTTCTATAAGGAGGACTATGCTCAGCAGTGGGTGTTTATCGGGTGAAATGATGATGACCGAAAACGAACACCACAGCTAGTAATAAATACTTAATACAGTTATATCTCCAAAAAAAATTTTTTTTTCATTGTAATACGACATCATAATAATCATAAAATAGTAAATGAAATTGTCACATTTATTTACTTGTGCAGGAAACCTAACATCTATATTCCATAACATTGAACCTTCTGTGTCGTTAGTCTATGCCAATTACCATGGCAACTATTTGTTTATTTATATTTAATTGGCGAATTCTTATGACTTTTGCTTACACCTGCGCGGAAGTGACAAACTATCTTTGTCTTTTTTGTTTATATCATTTTATTAGAGCCATCTCTCTTAAACAGTCTGTCAATGTAATAAATTAAGTAAAATGAAAATTGTATTTGTGTGTGCCTGACACTGCATATGAAGCATTTTTTTTGGATATATTGTGAGTATATAACGTATCTATACATAAAATATCATTGTCCATAAGTTTAAGATTAATAATATAAAGCAGGTAGGAAGAGGTTGAAAAAATAAAACATCACATCGTATTTGGTACAGTATTATTGTATAATTGTCATTACAAAAATGTCAATGTTAGCAAAAATAATCACAGTCTGACACTTCTATTCTAAAAATAATCTAGCTCCTATTGAATTATATTCATTTAATTATTGCCCGTCATTAAACCGAATTTAATTATATTTTATTACAAAAAATACAAAATATTACATCGAAAGATACATACGCAAATCCAAATATCAAGATATGTATTGCCGTTATCTAGATACAACCTTATTCTATCGAATACTTAAACTATTTCACTTACTGTACACTTTAATTCTATAATTATAATAATATTTTATACCATTGACATACGTCGGCCTATTTATTATCTATGGAACATAGTTCGATTGAAGATGGCGCGTGAATTTCAAAATTTTAGGTTATAATCGACGATTACATGAAAATTTTGTCGAAATACGTTCGAATTGTTCGTGACAACTATGGCACCATCTAAATCTATATGGTAACTTCATCAGGTATCGTAAAAGACGTAAGAGAGTCCTCTACCGGGAAATAAAATAAAAAATAAAAAACACCGTAAAAGCGCTGGACAAATCATTATTGCTAACATCCCTACAACCTTAATAAATATTCTACTATTTACACGTCGACTAACAGTCAATTTCGCTATTCTAGGGCCCGGGTCACGTGACCTAGGCATGGGGCATGCGAGCTATAATCTATTTATGTGAAAATTCGGAATGTACAGAAATTTAAATTTGTGAAAACAATGCTATTTGAATTTTATATGATATTTTAAGTAGAAAGGTGTAGATAGGTTAAAAGCGGGCACGTTGAAATGTGGCTAATTAGCCAATTAATTGTCTCTTCGTTCATATATTGAATAGTGCTTTCCATACACGAACTCTCTTTTTCTTTATTGAATAATGCTTTCTATATACGAACTTCTCATTATAATCATATGTGCGTTAGTGTACGTCGAAGATCGAATGTTTTAACCTATCTACACTTATTACAGAATTTTATAACATTTCCAACAAATAGTTATCTGGCTATTGCAATAAATACGAGTAACGATGACGTCACGAGGAGCTAACATTTTCAACAAGTCATGAGCGGAGTGCTATTGCAATAAATACATGTGATGACGTCACGAGGATGACGTCACGCGAGCAGTGGGGGGGGGGGGGGTCACTATCCTCTCTTGAATTTCAAAATAGTGATCGTAACAACAAGGAACAGCGCGATCCAAGACAACGTAGCAACAAAGCCCATATAAACAGCCGGATCAGATAACGGCCAACCACGTGTTAGCACGGATCTTAACGCTGAAGTTGCCAACGTGAGCGGTAAGCACAAGGCAATACCGCGTAATGCCCAAGGCATGCCCTCTATCGGCCAAATAACGCCAGATAGTAGTAGTGTGGGGTAGAACGAGCCCAGTGCGAGCTGGATCGCGTTGCGTTCCAGCTCGCACGCCGCGGATATGACGAAGCCGAAGCACATGCCGCATAGACCTGGAAGGATACAGATTATTAGTAAAAACACTTGTATACAAATAATAACAATTTACAAAAAAAATAATAATAATGATGTACAGTTTGGCGCTTAGAAGCGATTTCTTTCATATTATATTGTGTACGTAGATTATAGCGCACAGATTATATACTAAGTGGAACCTAGTAACTTACTAAAAATTCGGTAATCTAAAGTATTAACAAAAAACATAAACCATACAAATTTATAACAAAAAATAGCATAAAATGTTGTTATTACTTTACAAATGGCATGTTGCATTGCATGAATGTATAAATTCTCGATCAATGTGATATAACACCTAGCATAATATCACAGATAATATAATACTATCCAGATACCTAACACAGAAAATTAATCTGCTGTTATTCTGACTTTACCAATTAAAGATTCTACTTATGTTATGTAATCTATTCTGATCAACGATATCTTGAATATGAACACTAGTGCAGTTTGACTACACATGATCACGAACTGAGTGACCACGAACTGCTTGACCACGAATTGCGTGACCACGAACTGTGTGACCATGAACTGTGTGACCACGAACTGTTTGACAACGAACTGTGTGACCACGAACTGCGTGACCACGAACTTTGACCACAAAATTTACTAAACTGACTATAACTCACCTTGCAACAGCGTCAAAGCGACGACATACGCAATATTCCCGTTACTCTTGACCCCAAAGACCAATATCATGAAGATCAGCACCAACGCAGTCTGACCACACATGACCACGAACTGAGTGACCACGTGAGAGAATAATATCTCTCCCGGGGAAACCCCGGCCACCCAGGAACGGTCTAATAGACCTTCTGTTCGTTCTACTATCAGCGCGGAGGAGGTTAACGCTACCGCTAAAAAGAATACGATCCTGGAAACAAAATAATATTAATTAAAAAAATATTAAGTTAATTCGTCTAATAATTGGATATTTTGTGAAAATAGCTATCGAATTTTGTGTCTTTGAACGAATACTAGATCTAGATTACTTACTATTTTAAAACAGTTAAAACTTTCATAACATAAATTAAAAGTTACAAAAAAATATGTACACTATTCTGTTTTTGGAAAAAAAAGAAAAAAAAAGAGTGTCCATATGGAAATATTATGTACTAAGGTAACGGCACCAGTCGTGGACAAGCATCCAGTAATGGACAAAATAAATATTAAATTTAAATATTAAGACCAAAATTAACGTTATATAATTTGGCAATACTTAAAATAAAAGTTTGGTTCATAAGCTATCAAAATACGACATTTCATCTTATTTGGCCAAAATGTTTGAAGATGGCAGAACGTTATGTTTAGTTGCTGCGACTCGTTTCGAAGAAATCCGTTTTTACTAAGAAAATCCTTAAGGAAGTGAGGACACAATTTTGGTTATAAGAATTTTTGTATAAATGTCAGCAAAATTTGATATTACTTTTATTTATAGTAGTTAAGTGTACGAAATATTAGTATCATGATAGGTTATGTTGTTTAAATAAAATTCATCAGTGTCCATAACTGGATTTAATTCTATGGATATATCCATTTATGGACATATGTCGAAAATAAACTTTTTTTAAAGGTATTAATTACATGCGCTTTTCTGTATTGTCTTTTCTTTCTGATTAATAATATACCTATCACGACCATTTCAAACAAACGGTTCCAATATTGTACAACAATTGTCCATGACTGGATTTGCTTTGGTTCCTATAATGGACATTGATATTTTTTGTTAAAATTACACTAATGGGTCCAACAACATAATATCTATCTAAACATGAAGAATATATTTTAGAACAATGGGTCATTATGTGCTGTGCGACTCGTTCTCGGCTTCATTCTCTATCACTGCGTAGAGAAGTCGCATACTTATGCGTATTGTAACGCATCTATCATAGAGAGTTCTCTGATGAACTGTTTGGATCGTTGTCTGCTGCTAAATTCCACCACCATATAGCACACACGCTTAAATTTCATCCACACCATCTTGACAACAGTTTAAAAAAAGCTTTTTGCCTCGTGCTACAATTTGGAATCCATATCGATGGACCGATCAGATTAAGGCTGCTGGCGGATTCAGATTGGCGATTCACTTCACGAGTGTAGCGGAATGCCAGGAAACAGAGAGATATGGCGAAACATCGTGAAGCGGGTAACATCTACCCCCCTAGAGTGATATGACGAAGAAGAAGAAGTCCCAAAATGGATGGAATGGCAGTACTTTTTTTAATTATATTTTTCATCCCTGACTTATTGAGAAAAAATAACCATATTGGTGTTTCTTAACGGACATAACTCGTATTTAACAATGCATTTGTCCAATTTTTGCCTAGAAAATGGAAATTAAGACTGTTTTAAATATTATAAGTATGCAAAATAATTAATAAGTACTATTTTTTATAAATACATCCCCGATTTATTGTATTCCAATCATCATTTTCAAGATTCTATTGATAACTATAAGTCTTCTCCAAGTGTAAATAACTTTAGAAACGACATTAGGTACAGTCCATAAATGGGTGTTCATAACTGGATGTTGTCCAAAACTGGGTGTCCATCATTAGATTTTTCACTGTCCAACACTGGTGCAAAAAAGTGGTTTTTTAATTTATAAATAACTTCATTATTTATGCATTGTAATCTTTTTTCTAACATTGGTTACGTTAAACTAACATTGAACTAAAGGTATAACTAAACAATATCCAATAAAGTTAAAAAACCTACGAGAAATTTGCAAAAAACTTCAATTTTTTCCTTAATCTGTACAAGACTGGTGCCGTTACGTTAGCTGTTCCCCGCGGTTTCACCCGCGTAACTTCGCTCCTGTTGGTCTTAGCGTAATGATATATAGCCTATAACCTTCCTCGATAAATGGGATATCTAACACCGAAAGAATTTTTCAAATCGGACCAGTAGTTCCTGAGATTAGCGCGTTCAAACAAACAAACTCTTCAGCTTTATAATATTAGTAGAGGAATATTATAAACGGCGAATGTTTTGCAAATGTTTAGTACTTACTAATATCAGAATAAATATTAACTATTCATTTTACAAGCTTATAAAGACACAAAATTCTTGATATTTATATTAAATACGTATTTCTATAATAATAATAATAAAAAAACATATCTTACGTAAGAATAACACCAGGCGCGACGAAATCAGTGAAGGACGGATTGTTGTCTCCGTAGATCGGGTCCTTGAAGTCTATGGGAATGTCTCCCACTTTCGGGTTGTAGTTACATGTCGATAGTAGACCCTGGAAATTATTATTTTATTTGTAAGAATTAACATTAATAACAGTTTCCTGGTCAAATGTCTACCTCATCAGGTAAATAAGAATTTCACAAATAAATTCACAATGATCCTAGACAATAATATTATGTTTAAGTATTTGTATAGGCAAACAATAGTAATACCAAAAAAAGTTAATTTGTCACTTTATTCACAACACTTAAGTAAATATTCTAAACTAGTTTACATATTATATTGATACATAGTAACTGCCTACTGAGCCGACGGTCCCGGGTTCGATCCCCGGTCAGGGCAAATATTTGTGTGATGAACTCAATTATTTGTTCTTGGGTCTGGGTGTTATTATCTATATATGTATTTATTAAATATTATATTTATCGTCGCCTAGTACCCACAACACAAGCCTTAATTGAGCTTACTGTGGGACTAGGTCGATCTGTGTAATAATGTCCTATAATATTTATTTATTTATAGGTATTATGTTATGCTGTTTGTTATGTATTTTTCAATGTTTTACCAAATATATATATTTTATTTTTCCACTATAAAAAGGTTCAGTTAAAATTAATTTCCCATTACATCAAATGTCGAACTCACAATACAAAACCCCAAAACCTTTTTTATTCTTAACATTTTTAGTTTATTTATTATTTACTATTTCAATAGTTCCAACATACCTTAGCGAAGTCCCTGTAAGAAAACTGTATATCTCTACTGAGCATAAGACCAATTTGTTGGTTGGACATGTCGAGCCATACTTCGATTTCTGAAGACATTATAGTTTCGTTGTCTGCTGTGTCACCTGGAATTAAATAACAATATTAATTCGTGAGATATTGTTTATCATATTTCGGTTTATGGCATTCAAATGCTATAGAAAAATAAATTTTTAAAAAATACCTACAAAAAATCGATCACGAGGTTGGACACGAACCCGTGTCCTATCCGAAAATTATAATCGGAAAATTCGATCCCGCCTCATGATCGAATTATGTAAATTTTATAAAGTTGTACTGTATTCTGGTTTTAAAATTAACTGTATACAAAAATATTTAATAGATACTACTATTGCTTATTTGCTACGAATTATATTGATTATTTTTCCGACCCGAATATCGACCAATAGAATTGCACCATTCGACGTCACGTGGTACAACCTACATGGTATTATACTGATAATTTTTTGAAAATTTTCTCTGGTCGTTGACGTCAAACTGACAGGTTCAATTCAATTGTGAAATTATTGGCCGACATTTGGGACGGAAAAATAATCTCCCGAATACCACACGAGCTTCAAAATTATCTGGCATTTCCCTCAAGGTTCCCTGCAAACAAATAAAGTCGTCAAGTTTTTCAGGAAAAATCACTCGCGCTTCGCGCTCGTGATTTTTTAACCTTGACTAAAAACTTGACGCCTTCATTTGTTTGCAACGAACCTATCGGAAAATACCCGATAATTTTTGAAGCTCTTGTGGTATTATAAGTGAAAAACATTTGTTTCCATCAATAACAACGTTTTAATATCTGAACACTATATTTGAATTTTCAACGTAAAAAAGTTCATTTTATTAGATAAAGTCAATTTACATTACAGAAAATCATTAAATTCAATGCTTTTTTGGTTTCTGATAAAAATAACATTATTTTTTTAACAATAAACAGCGCTTCAAAATTAAGTTGTTATGCATTGAAATTATACCAATTCCTTACCCACCGCTTTTTCGCCAACGAAGTTTCTACTAAAATTGCTTAATTTTGAACCTAGTTAAATATTTATTTATTGTACAGAACAATGTAGGAAATCTAATACAATTTAATAAGGTACAAAAATTATGCAATAGGCGGCCTTATTGCTACACAGCAATCTCTGCCAGGCAACCTGGTAGGAAAGGAAATGTGAGAAGAATAAGGAACTAAAAATACTTACCCAAAGCCAATCTAGCAACAAGCGAATCCGTATAATTCTCGTTAAAGTAAATAACTCCCCACGCTTCCCCCTGTCTCACGGCTTGTTTCGCGTCTTCCAAATTTGCGAAATAATTCTTTATAATGGAGCCATTTTTTAAATTATCCAAATATCTACAGGACAAGTTCTTCATGGAACACGAGGAATTGTATGGACAATAACCGTCGAATACGTTTACGTCGTGGTTTACTATCGCCTGGAAATAAAATAATATTTTTAAGTTGCTTAAAAGCTTTGTTAAATTTAAACTTAAACTGATGCGGAATATTTTTTTTTTGCAGGAAATAACACCATTATAACTACATGATATAAAAAAAAAACATTAAAGTTCACTTCAGTTTGAAGGATAGGCACAAATAATGAATATAGGTAATGCTCACAATCCGTAAATTAGTTTTCCAAAAATGCGCGGTGCAATTATCATATTATATAAATTAAGTACTAACAGACCAATATATGCATTAAATATTGCAAATAAAATGGTTAAACCCGTTTTACGAATGCATGAATGAAAATTGAAAGCTGTGTGCACCAAAAAAATACCTACGTTATTCATTTACTAAAAAACAAAATCTCACCAATTTCAATCCACTAGGATCTCTTCCAATCGCCAAACAGAACAATATAACTTGCATCACGGGTAAAGCGAAGATAAACAACATGACGCCGATGTTCCGCCACATTCGGAGGAAATTCTTTTGGATTAGAGCTTTTATTTTGCCGCGGGATGTGAACTGGAATAGAAAATATAATTATTTTTAACTTTCTTAATATTATAGGTAACAATTTGTCGTACTTTATTTTTATTATATAGAAACGTAAATATTTCTGTAAAAAAAATTAGTTGAAATTTAACCAATTATACCTACAAATGCCTGTCATTTGGATGTATAGTGCGGATACTGCTCCGTTGCTTGCCAGACAGACCCAAGTAGGTATTTTCTACAGCATTTAATTGCTTTAGAACTCAATTTTTAGTTATTAAATATTTTCACAATATACACAATATGCAACAACTAGCCTTATCATAATTAAAAGTAAATAAAATATACTTACATTAAATCGACCGCTGCAATCAGTGCACTCTGTAGCAACTTCCGACATTTTACCCGGGAGCTGCAAAATTACATAATAAATATTTCAATAAATAAAACATAATTAATTTTCTTCAAAATCATTATCATTATAACTCAATAAATTACTGTGATGCATTGTAGAATTGATACATCAAAACAATTTCCTAAACATGTATATTCAATATTCATGTAGATATTTTTTTCAAACCAGAAATATTCTAAATAATTCATATACAAAAAGGTGATAAAAAACAAACATAACGTTTTAAGTTAAGAAAATGTTGATTTAGATTTACATACAGTGCATTTACATCAAACGAACATAGAGCAAGAGCATTATTTCATGATCATTCAGTGTAAACGAAAACTCGTATTCAGTGTTGTTCAGTATTAGAACATTGCATAGAATCTTTTCGAACGCACTAAGAACAACGAAAGAATGCTCTACGCTAATATAATTTTACATAGTGGGGTTACTCAAACTCAAACTCAAACATTTATTTATTCAAATAGACTTCTTTTAGAAGCACTTTCGAATCGTCATTACATATTTTTAACATTTACTACTGATTTAGAATGAGCATTCGCTCGTTTGAAGTAAATGCACTGCAACGTGTTCCTAAAATTACTAAAAATCAACAGAATTTCACAATAAACTAAATAATTAATATAAAAATAAACTCACATCGCCATTAGAACCAACTCCATTATCCACAATCAGCACCTCCTTGCTCTGATGGAAATTCAGACCAATAACCTGACCATCTTCATTGGCGTAGGGCGCCTCTTCACGTTTGGACATTTTGTTGAGCCCTAGGGCTCCGCCGGACACGTTTAGTTCTACCACTTGGTTGCCTTGACCTGAAATTAATAAAATTTGATTTATTAAAAATAAAAAGCCGTGTGGCACTCGGGGACTGCCGCGGTAAAGCTATTGCATGCTGTGCCTTCAAGCCACACCTCCGCGCCCGTCCCCGTGGGGAGCGTGAGGTTTTTCGTTACGGAATTTCTGGATTCGGTCCCCGCGCTCAAGGCCTGCGATAGAAGCTATGCAATAGCTTAAAAATAAGATAAATAAATGGAGTATTTAAGAAAAACGTTGCAGTAATCAGTACGTGTTCTATACACCTAATAAAAATGAATCGCTTAATGTGTAAGCGCAAAACTTGAGAACGGCTAAACCGATTTCGTTAATTCTTTTTTCATAATATTCCTTGAAGTAGTTCTTATGAAGAGAAAACGTAAACATGTACTACGGGCGAAGCCGGGTCGAACCGCTTGTAAAGAATAAATAAATAGAGTGCAAAATTATTTACTTTCACTACTACACTACCTTTTATTTTCATTTGTTTTAGTTGTCCGGAAAATTTTACGATTTTCCTTGTATTATAAGGCCTCTTAATTTTATGATAAGGAAAACAACAATAGATTGGACCACTTTAATATTACGATCAATAGAACTATCCATAAACATCTTGCAATTAATTTCGATTCTATGAATTCAAGTTTACGGATGTCATATAAAAACCAGTTACACTTTTAATTATCTATTGTTTATTTTTATTGAATTATTACTTTAGCTGTGCCACAGAATAATAACTAGTAGCTAAGACTTAAAATATGCTATGACGATTCAAAAGTGCTTCTAGAATATGGCTAATTGAATGAATAAAGGTTTTAGTTTGAGTTCTCATATCCTTCCTCGATAAACTACACTATCTAACAGTGAAATAATTTTTCAAATCGGACCCGGTTCCTAAGATTATCGCGTTCAAACAAACAAACTCTTCAGCTTTATATTATATAGTTTCAACAATGAAAGGGCTATAGTACTTTGAAATACACGTCCCTTATAACAAGAAGGTGATTTATAAACACAATGACTAATGTTTCTTAGATCGCGTGTTCGTAACAAGGTTGTTAGATGATCTTGGACACTTTGACGATATATTTAAATCTCTATATAAATGTTTGAATTTTAGTATTGGTTAGTGGTAAATAAATCTTAATTATTATAAACATACTTTATTATTAACACATAAAATTGTGAAACTAAATCAAAAAGACATAGAACATAGAGCAGTTTGTATGATGAGCACAAAATTAGTCTTAACTAGCGGTCCGCCCCGGCTTCGCCCGTGGTACATATTTCGCAATAAAAGGTAGCCTATGTTCTTTCTCAGGGTCTAAAGATTGTCTGTGCCAAATTTCATTAAAATCGGTCCAGTAGTTTATGCGTGAAAACCATACATACATACATAATTACAAACCTTTCCTCTTTATAATATTAGTATACATAGTATAGATATAGAATAGCGACTTCTCCCACAACGGATAGAGTACTTTATATTTAAGGAGAAAATAAGTTTAAGAAAAGCCTTTTCAGTCGAACGACATAACGAATCAAAATGATTTTCATTATAAATTAAGATCTATACATAAACACTTAAAATTTGGCACGCAAAAAATACATCCGATTTTGTGTATAAAATCGATATGGAAAGTGATATTCAATTTCTTTTATAAATGGCGTCCAATAGAAAGTTCTAGGCATTTCTATTTTGTCGTACGTTCGATATTTTTCACGGGGAATCAAGTTAATGGTTCGGAATCATCACGGAAACGTGTAGTTATGTAACCTTATGTAAGAGATCTCGCAAGACACGCTAGATAGAAATGGTTTCATTTAAATTTATTTTTGAATATAATGAATATGAAATCGTGTAGCATTGTGAGGGATAAAATTTGCTTAAGTATTTGTAGTTTAAACGTCGCAAATTGTTGTATATAGCTGTCGCAGTCAAATTGTATTATTTCGCCGTTTACAAACGCTTGGCATTTTGTAATATGTCGAAAATTCGTAATCAGAAGTTATTGGTTTGTATAAGGGGGTGGGTTAAGATTTTTAACTACACAGAAATAGAGACATATCTATTAGAAATAATAAAAAAAATAGGTTAGTTAGTACTTAAATGTTTGTTGACTATTTGATTTTGAGAAATTAACGGCTCTAGGTATATTGACCTTACATTGTCATTTCTTGTATTTTTTACGTGTTACGTTATATAAAAATTTACAAATGACAGAAAACAGATTTTTTTTCAGTTTTTACAACTACCTACTGTACAATGACTTTACATTTGATATCAACTATCAATCTTGTTATAGACTGTCAGGATTATAAAATATCATACTAATATACAATACCTTGTTTCCTTGAAAGCTTGAGGAAGACGTCTTCTAAAGATATACAGTTGTACATAGTGAGCAAGGCTTGAGGTGGGTCTTCAGCTAACAGTCGGCCACTACGCATCAAACCAATCTGAAATTCATTTATGGAATATTAATACTTATTTTGTGTAACTTAAGGACCTGTTTTAAATGACATAGCTGTTAAATATGTACGATTACTGTACGATAGTATTGGTTGTATTTATTTTATTTATATGCACTGAAAATGTGTAAACTTATTTTATGTAACTGATGTGAGAAAATAAACTCTTTTTTATTTTTATTATATTCTATGTACATTAAATAATAGTTGTCTGTAAAATCGTACAAAAATCATAGCTAATAAAAACTCTTATAAACAAATTTATAGTTAGAGTCAATTGTACAGTGGTTGACGCGTGAGCGTAGGTAACACCGAGCCCGAGGGGTCCTGGGTTCGATTCCCGGTGGAGACAAAGAAAAAAAAATGTCTGGGTCTGGCAGGACACAGAAGGCTGATCACCTACTTGTCCCTAAAGAAAATCGATCAGTGAAACAGATGTATAATGCATCTGCCCCTTACCCCACTATGGGACATGGGACTACACTATTTTTCACTATTTGAGATATTGTATGTGATAAAAGGTCTCATAGCACTCCGTGTTTTTTCATCCATAATTATTAAATGTTATTCAAATAAAATAAGCTTCGGCCTTCTCATTAGAGAATAAAAAAATAATTTGTTTAGCTAGTTATACTTGTTTTTAATTATTTGTTTAGTATTTAATTACATATTAAAACGTCACGTCGAGTTGACGATAGAGATAAAAACTACCTAATTTTAATAAATAGTTTTACGTAAGTGTTTAGGATTGATTTAATAATGATTTATGATAATAAAAATGTAAATTTTGCGCGTAAAAAATTTATATTATTTACCATCTGTATACCTTCATAATGCTTTAATTAATGATCTCTATATGTATATAATAAACGTTTTGTACGACCTCTAACTTTTATAATCATTTTCCTCCTAATTGACATTGCTTGGTACTTTAGTAAATACATTTAATTACTGGCTTGTACTATGCACAGATAATTAAATATTAAACTATATAAAAATATAAGTTTAACTCGTTTATTTAGTAATAAAAACTGTTACTGAATCGAAAAATGTACTGAAATTATCATCTCTATCATTATATAAATCTTGCCCTAAAATATTTTTCCTAGGACTTACAAATTTTAACATGTTTTTTATTATTCTAGTATCGCCAACCATCCAAATCCAGTAATAGTCCAGTATTAGTCTAACATACGATTTTAACCTAAAGATACAACGAAGATACAATATGATATCAAGAGACGTGTTTACACCAAAAACGTGACATCAAACGAACAGACAATCGACGATCGTCACGTTGTTATACCGCATTCCAAATTTAATCATTTATTTTATTAATTATTTTCAATGGAGATCTTTTAAAAATATTATAACCGGTTTATATTTGCGCTTGTTACGTAGGCTATATGGCTCTATGTTTTTCTTTATGTTGATAGAGGAACTTTTGGAAATTGAAGATATTAATAAGGTGATTGACTCATAAAAAAACTGTTCATATTTTTATTGTAAACACCAAATTATTGAAGAATGGATGCTCTTTATTCTCCCTTAAAATCGTCATATCTACCTAAGTCTTAAACCAACTGAATTTTGACCACTTTACGTATTCTACACCAAAAATAATTCAAGTAAACGGAATAAAACATTTTCACAATTATAAACATCGACGTTTCATTTCTGTAATTAATAATTTTATATGTCACCAAGTTTGCAATAAGAAAACTACGTAACAACTAATCTACGTAATATAAGCATAATATATATATATAGTTCACTTACACAATGCGCCTGGCGGGCCTCTTCAATATAATGTGTGGTGATGATCACAGTCTTATCACCAGAGCTGGTGATGCGCACCAGGTGGGTCCAGATGGACTGTCGCAGCAGTGGGTCCACGCCCACGGTTGGCTCGTCGAGGATGAGCAGCTCAGGGTCGTGCATGAGAGCCACTGCGAAGGAGACACGACGCTGCTGGCCACCACTGTTGGAAAGTTAGTAAATATTATTTTCAATGTTTTATTTGTATTTTGTATAATTATTCAAATTCAAAATCAAATTCAAAATTCAAATTCAAATCATTTTTTTGATAGAATTGTGGTTATACAAAAAATCACATGATTTAATTAATAAAATAGTCCACAGTCCGTCCACACAATTCGCCAAACAATTGGCATATTAGGTATATATTCTTTAAAAATATCTTCTTGTTAGCATTTTGATTGTATGCATGAATGAAAAGGGCACAAGTATGGACTTCTATCTAGCTAAAATAATAATCTTTGTTTTGTTAAATGCACTTTCACAAACGTAGTTTTGAATAACAAATGTATAATTTAGTTTGTATTGGTTTTGTATAGATTCACAAATCATTGCATTATTTTATTCTATACAATAATTGTACTTTCGAATCTTTTTATTCTATAGATGATATTAAAATACATATAATGATCATGCTGTATTTTAAATCTTTTGTTATAACGTGGACGTTACAATGCAAAAACGGTCTATTGTATATTCGCAATTAAAAAAAAATTGCTTCTCTTTGATGATTCTTAAAAATTGTATTAAATGCAAACAAAAAGACTTTTAGAAATGATCGAGATAAAGTAGAACATTTTGAGGAGTCCCTAGCAACACTGTATGCATAATTGAAAACGCATATTGACGAATATATTCTACTAACTATGCCCCGCGGTTCCACCCGCAGTGCTCCGCTCCTGTTGGTTTTGGCGTGATGATATATAACTTATAGTCTTCCGCGATAAATGGGCTATCTAACACCGAAATAATTTTTCAAATCGGTGCAGTAGTACCTGAGATAAGCGCGTTCAAACAAACAAACTCTTCAGCTTTCTATCAAGTATAGATTTCGAACATTTAAACCAAGTTACAAGCAATTTTTGATCAACAGTTGCTCAACAAATATTTATCAAGTCATCAAATTTTAAATGCATGTAATGTACACCAATTCAAAGATACATCTATCTCACTTGGTCTACTTAATACGCGAAAGTGAGTTATCTAATTATTACATCACTACTTAGACACACTTTTTATCGAAAGTTCATAATTATCTGTACTGACTAATTACATTCATTAAGTTGCCTATTCACTACTTTTATTTGACACATTTAATTATTTTACATAAGAAAGAACAGTAATTTTTAAATGTAGAGCCATATTATACAAAAATATACTTATTGCTCTATAAAAATATAGATTAGTTTTTTGTTAACACATACAGAACATAGCTGTTTGGCTGTGATCCTTTACTTTGTATAAAACAAACGAAGAATTATCTATACAATTTACGAGGGACTTTTTAATCCAAGACAAACCCTTTCTTGATAAGTTATCCATGATCTTCATTATAAAATGATTCTGTAGTTTCGTAATAAATTATACTAATATGACATAAAAACATTAACAAAGAACGTAATCATGGGTAATCAAGTTGTTTCCTATATCCAAAGTGTCGTAAAACAGCATTCTTAATACACCATGGTTTTCTTTATTCAAAGTAATGAACTATAATGATAGACCGTCACGCAAGCCTAGGCATTATATCTTAACATTTCCTTAATTCGATTGAGGACATCTGTGGAATTTTATAGGCGTATTAAGGAGAAAGTAACTATTTCTTAGTTATGTGGGTATATAGTATATTTTGTATCTGTGCTATGCAAGTCATAATATAAGCAGGGTTATAGTAAGTATATGAACGAACGCAGGGGCATTAAGACTACTGGTCTGATTTTTAATAATATTTTGACTATAGGCACTTAAAAATGTTAAAGACCGTTTTTCATATAACATGAATGCAACTGGTTTCAGCACAGGGTTTCAGTAACCTATAGCTATAGCAGGTTTTTTAATGGCAAATTTCAACCAAATTGTTATTTTAGTGAAAACACAATATTGTCATAGCAAAAAACATATTGAAACGATTATAATAGGTACATTTAAATTATCAATTAACTCAAATACAATGAAACGGTTAACATCAAAAGCCGAATGAACTATATTAATAAACAATTAGGCAAATTACTGTATAATAGTAGAACTAAACGATTCGTTACGTGCTAACAAACACATTTGGAACAACAGTAGGTAACAATAATGACATATTATTGTACGTGACAATAGTCACTCCTTAGGGCGGCCGTACTCGGACTGCTCGAACAGTTAATGGCTAGGCTGAGCGACGTACACGGACTGCTCGAGCGGTCGGTCGTTGACTGCTCGAGCTGTCGCTACTAACCGAGCAGTTGACGGCTTGAAGCGGTCGCGACGGCTCGAGCAGTCCGTGTACGGCAGTGAATGGATGTCCATAGTTAACCGCGCGGTCGTGGCTTCAAGCCGTCGGTTTCAACTGCTTGAAGCGGTCCGTGTATGGCCGCCCTAAGGTGACGTTGTTACAAGCATGACTGTTTTGGTAATAAGCGTGACGCATTTGGTAATAAGTGTGACGAAGTGTCTTTGTAATGAATTAGGTGGCGCTTAACTTAAACATGTAATTATGTATGTTTGTAATTAATTAGGCGGTAACAGTTCGGTTGTTTTGGAGAGAAACTTTTGAATGGGCGATGATAATTGGGCATTATTTCTGCTACAAACAATTTAAAAAGGAAAAAATATATTTTGAACTCTGATTAAATTTTGTAAATAGGTAAAACATAAAATGATGTGGCAATAAATATATAGATGTGGAATAAATGAGTAATTTAATACAATGATTTCAATACGATTATGAACTACTGAATTGATTGGCTCTACATCGTATGTAGAGCAAATCAATTCAGTAGATTTTGCGTGAACAAACAAACAAATAATTGATTCATACAACTTTCATATTTCTAAGATAAGTTATGAAGTACTTTACCAATTTGAATATAATTACAACATCTAGTTATATTATCTGTGCTATTACATAGTTTAAACAAAAGGAAAGTTGGCTTGCAGAAATCTAGTTATACACAAATATTTGCCCACATTGGCCAATCTTGGGCCAATGTTATGTATCACAGACTCACAGTATATATTACCGTCGTGAAACAAGTAATTTAAATGTTCGTAATAAGATTACATAAGAAATCTTACATTCACTGAGGTTAACGGATGTGAATGATATGTAGGACAAGAATTAATACTCCATATATGAAATCTGGTTGTTATTTAGATGTAATAAAGGTTAACTCCTAAATGAAAATATATGTAACCAATTAAGCATCATTAGGACCACAGATAATAAAATACTATAAATAAATAATAAATAATAAATATTATAGGACATTATTACACAAATCGACCTAGTCCCACAGTAAGCTCAATTAAGGCTTGTGTTGTGGATACTAGGCGACGATAAATATAATATTTAATAAATACATATATAGATAATAACACCCAGACCCAAGAACAAATAATTGAGTTTATCACATAAATATTTGCCCTGACCGGCGATCGAACCCGGGACCGTCGGCTCAGTAGGCAGTTACTTTACCACTGCGCCAACCGCGTCGTCAACTATGATAAGGACTAAATCTTCTTTTTAATTAAATGAAAGTTTATTCCACCTTGCTAATGTAAATATGAAAAATAGTTATCTATCTTTCTTTTTTTGCTATTGTATCGAAAAATATCACTTTCATAAATCGCGTTCAACTTATAGTCGTAGGTTTATACCGTATACGAATGTATGAATACCTATTCTATAAAAAAAGCTTTTTCATATTATTGTTTTGAGAGAATATTGTTTTACAATCATAAAATAACAACATATTTTTTAAATATAAAACTTACTTAGCTTTATAAAATATTTTACACATCCTACAATTACTTCCTTGTTTTTTATTTCATTATTTAACAAATTTATTCGTAAAATTTCCGGATAGTAAAACTGTGACGTAGTTAAATAAATAATACTAAAATAAGTAATAAATAATATTGCATACAATGTGTATTTTTAGTGTCAGGAAACCTGTGACTTATAATTTTTAAATGCTCGAGAGACACAGCGTATGACTTAATTAAAATTAATTTCAAATTTGTTAATTTTAGGTGTATTTCATATATTTTATCCTTCATTTGATAATCCTTATTACCTAACGCCAAGAGAAAAACAGACATTAAAATATTCGACCTTCGTTAAAGTTAAATCGTAATTCATAATACTTATAATTCAAAAAAAGTGTATCTATTCAAACTTAACCAGCTTCTGTTTATTGTATGAACATTACTAAAAAAGGTACTTAATTTCTCTTAGTTTCGTAAAATATATAAAATGTTAGTGAAATATTTTTTTGCTAAATATCTATTTGAACCTTTCAATTTTACTCACGGTTTTATAATCCTCGACGATCTAAATTTTATTTTATTTTGACTGTAAAAATCTTTTGTTACTTATATTGTATTCTTTGCAGTTAATAAACCATTAAATATTCATAATAATATGAATAATCAACATCGTCTCATGCATTGCATGTTATTAATAGAAAATAGGAAAAAAACGCGCCAAAAAATTGCCTAACGTATTTTTTAATCTGTATGTACTCTGACTTCCCGCCAAATTCATACAGAAAAAAAATGTATAAGTAGTAAGTAGTATTTTAATACCTATCGATATAAAATATATTTACTACGAAATATAAAAAAAAAAACTTGCTTATCTTTTAAGATTAAATATCGAATTAATCCTAAATAATGCATTTAATTTCTAGAAAACCTACAGTAGTGTGAATTGGTAATAATAAAACGGGTTCGAACAAAAATTTGAGAATTTATGTAAACAAATAATAAAATATCCATACAAACGACCAACACATAAAGCGGAAAAATATATAGTATATCGTAGTTTTTATTAGACTTAGGTACCTACGTGTGATGTCAATATGCTAACTTATATACAAATACAATGTGTACTTAAGCTGGGCATTATTTAGTTATGTCTGCTTGTATAGCTTCAAAATGTTTAAAAATATAGATAAAAATGGCGGGAAGTGAATTTCATTATCTGTGAACATTGTTTTTTTTCACTGCCAACTTCTTGCCATAAGAAAAAAGAACATTGTTTTTTTTAGACGTGTACGAAAGTGCAGGCAAAGAACCCACAGAACCAAATGTCACGTGATTGTTAATAAATGTCATTGATTAAAGTTTAATGCTGTGGTTTTATGAAGAAATGTCCTCTTAAAATTGTCTTGTAATGATTGATTCAATGAAGAATAATTCTTTATCAGAGCAATATATAAAAATAATATACATTCGCGGTCAGAATGCAGTTTACTTTTAAATTCTTATTAAGGTCTAAGTTAGTAAGGTACAAATTATTCTCAATTATCGTAATCGATTCACTCTTTACCAAGTTTGATGTAAGGTCAATTAATTGTCTTGAATAAAATAAACATTTTCCTAAAATTGTTTACGTTACAATACTCTGTTTGGAAATCTATTAGAATAACTTTAATTTGTGACGGAAAAAATATTATTTGCAATATACTATATTGTTATAAATTAAAATACAAGTTCAATATAAAAATGCTAGATTCATAAAGATTTTTCACAGTATCAGTTTTTTCTTTAATACTTATTTGTAAAACTTAAACGATAATATATATTTTATAATAACTATCGTTATTCAGAAATAAGTGTTCGTATTATATATTAAATATTTATATAAATTGTCCTATAATTATACCGCTAATTATTACTATTTTAATGGGCAAATTATCCGAGGCATTTCAAAGACACACAGTCCAAGGTGAACATAAAAGCACAGGATAATAGCAAGGTATACGCTATGCATATTTATAACTTAATAAGTACACAATAAGTAAGTAAATATTACATAACTTTGAACATATTTACGTAAACATGCTTACGATGTACGAACACCTAAATCATTAACAAGGACGGATGGACGGTACTTTGTTTTCGTTAAATGAGTATTTTTGTGAAAATTTCAATTTAATATTATTTTATGCAGCGATAATAAATAAATAGGAAATCTTGCTATCAAATGAATTTCATCAAGAAATCAAATGAATGAATTGCTACAAAATGAAAAAATTTAGCCATCTGTTTGGTAGGTATGTTCCTAACGGTTTTATTAATTGAACTACTCTAAACGGATTTAAAGGTAAGTCCGTAAGTATCAAATTTTACTTAACTGTTGTTCCAGCTTATATTCATACTCATACTCCTTTAAATAAACTTTTATATAAGTAGCATATGCTCACCTATAGATAACTTTAAAACCTTACTTAGTACAGTCATGATTAACGAACATTATCTTACACCAACAGAAGGCCGGTTGTCTGGAAGAAGTCGCTATTTAGCGATAAGGCCCCCGTTTGTTACAATGTATCCCAGATTAAGTCTCAATTTGTAATTTATTCAGAGCAATAAAGTACATATTTATAAATAAATAAAAAAGACGTGTGGCACTCGGGGACTGCCGCGGTAAAGCTATTGCATAGCATGCCTTCAAGCCTCACCTCCGATCCCGTCGGAGTGGGGAGCGTGAGGTTTTTTGGTTACGGAATTTCTCGATTCGGTCCCCGCGCTCAAGGCCCGCGATAGAAGCTATGCAATAGCCTAATAAATAAAATAAGGTCAATTCATCTAGTAGCAAAAAACTAACCTCAAATTCTTCACCATACGGTTTTCACTGGGCAGATCCAGGAAGTCGAGGAGGAACCGCAGCCGCTCCCCAATCTCCCTTGTCTCCATACCGAAGATCCAGCCGAAGTACATCATTGTTTCTTTTATTGTGAACTCGCCGTATAGCGCAATTTCTTGAGGCATGTAGCCCACGCGTTTGCCGGGTACTCCAGAACCTGTGATCAGATTGGTATAATTGGTTAGTTCATTTATAGGAAAAGTGATGCTTAAAGCATGACGTCAGAGAGATATCCTTACTCTCTGACGTCACTATACATACCTATATAGGGCAAGAAAAGGAGACATAAAAAGTAGAGTCTAAGTTTAGCTAGGAATTTACTTCGTAATGCTTAAGTAAATACGTTACATCAGAGAGAAATAATATTATAGGAAAAAGGAGAGTTTAAAAAGTCATGTAGAGTTTTTAAAAGGCAATAAATATGTGGTAATTATTCTATTATTATATTTAGTGGGAATCTAAAAATGTCTAAGCTGTCTAGATGATTCAAAATTACAGTCTTTAGTTCATACATACCTACTAGGCATTAGCAGTCATAAATTAAGTTCTTTATAATTGTACTTTATAAGAATTATATTATAAATAAAATAATCGCTTCTTATTAAACATTATAATATATGTAGTTAATATTATACATATAGTAGGTTTATTTGGGCAGACATACTGTGACTTAAATTGCATGCTAATTGGCATAGAGCTAACAATGAAGCGTCTAAAAATAGAGCTAAAAATACGATTATAAGTGTATTAAAGTGAAACTTTTATTACATCGTCTCAAACTTTTTGGTCTGTGTAGCGCATGTCGCGTGTATCGCGGCTGCCGAGTAGGTATACCTACTCGGCAGCCGACCGTCACGCGACATGCGCTACACAAAGCAGTGTTCGGAACCGTTCGAACAGTTTCACTTTTACCGTGGTTTCATAAAACCACACAACATTTTTGTTTTTATTAGATGTATACATTTTTATCAAATGCACATTTACATTATCCATTATCACTTTATAATGTGATAAGTTGTAGTCTAGACAGCTCAAGTATGCAAGTTACTTTATAATTATTTTAATTCATATATGTATAGATAATTAGATAAGTCAGCTGTAGTCTGTCTGTTCACATTTAATAAGGAATACGTTATTTGATGGAGGTTCTATCCTTATCCTTTCTTATATAGGTATTACAAACGTAAACGCATGTAAAAAACATAACTAGTCCGTTGTCTGTTAGTTTTTCACTGAAAAACAGCTCAAAGGATCCGCTTAAAATTTGTTACATAATATTATATTGTCTGAATTTGTACATTTTATTTGTTTTAACTTTTAAGAAGCTTGTTGTATCTATAGCTTACCTCTGGTCCCCGGTTTCCCTCCCAACACCCAAATGTCCCCACTGTTAAGTTTCCGCCGCCCCACGATACAGGAGAGAAGTGTAGTCTTGCCGCAACCTGAAGCCCCCAAAAGGCCATAGCTGTAAATAATAATAAAGTTAAAAAAGAGCATGCGTGTCACAAGTGAAACTTCTTTGGCAAAATTCAAAGATACAAAATTGCCTTACAGCATGATGTGACGGTATTGCCATGACCCGACCTTGAAATTATACTCTCAACGTGCGTAAAGAAGATAACTTCAAAAACTAAAAAAACACACTCAAACTCATGAAATTATTGTATTGTCACCAATCCTTGATAAGTGCACAGTTTGAATGAAATCTGTCCGTTTTAACACGAGATGCGAATTAAGATCGGCCTTCACCAATCTGATATAACTTTTGGCAGGCAAGTAAATATAATAAATATAATATTTTCTATACTAATATTATAAAGAGGAAAGGTTTGTATGTATGTATGTATGTATGTATGGTTTTCACGCATAAACTACTGGACCGATTTTGATGAAATTTGGCACAGATAATCTTTAGACCCTGAGAGAGAACATAGGCTACCTTTTATTGCGAAATATGTACCACGGGCGAAGCCGGGGCGGACCGCTAGTATTTAATATATATTAAATATAATATTTTGTTTATAAATAATATTTGATAAAAAATACGACTAATAAGTGGCTCAAAATCTAGTTTAAAGATGTTGGCTACATACATACCCAAAGATGAAGCGTTTATATAATAAAAGCGTTTTAAAAAGGTATTATTAAGAAAGAAAGACAAAAAATATTGACGTTTCATTGAGCTAATCACCAAATAATTCTAAAGGATTTGACCTTTTTAAGTTTTTAAGGAAGGAAATTCTTAACTTTTACTGTAACTACACGTATTAAAAGTCCTTGTTACATTGGTCAAATCACCAAATTAATCTTAGAGAACATGACTTTTTACTTTGGAAGTTTCTAACGCTACATTCCTTCTCTTTTATTTATTACTAGGTTTCCGCCCGCGGCTTCGCCCGCGCAGTCAAAGAAAAACCCGCATAGTTCCCGTTCCCGAGGGATTTCCGAGATTGCGTTATTTTCCCGGGATAAAAAGTAGCCTATGTCCTTTCTCGGGAATCAAAATATCTCCATACCAAATTTCATGAAAATTGGTTCAGTAGTTTAGGCGTGATTGAGATAGACAGACAGAGTTACTTTCGCATTTATAATATTAATAGTATGGATTGTTTGTTTGTTTTACATATTTTGCTGGATTTATATGAATGTTCCTTCTATCCCATACCATTACATTATTCTTTTGTCGATTCTTGTCATTCTTGTCATTATTAATTTCACTAATTACAAAATATACTTTTACTCTTAAATTTAGAGTACATTGTTATCAATTATCCCAGCCTATAACTAATTTTTAAGGCATATTCAACGGGATACTTCACAAATCTAATATTTCACGCTTGAAACCGTGGCCATAATATTTAAGTATAATACCTATGCGCTGTCGAAATATCCTTTCTGGCGTAACCACAAGTAGATCGTAGAAATTTGTATAACCAAGGCAATGCTATTATGTTTATTTGTACGGAAATATATTTAGATTCATATATCAAGGATATATGTTCGAATTATATCCATTGGAACAAAAAAAAGTGTGCGTGTACTAGTGTACACCCGTAAGAAGTGAAACTTCTTTATGACCTTATTTTTCAAAAAATAATTTACTATATGCAACTTTACAGAAATACGTCAATCACGCGTGGTAGGGATAAAAACAAGATGGCGCGTAACGGAAAAATGTCACGCGTAACGAAAAAATGTTACACTAAATTTTTTTCCAACCCCGAAAAAATAAAGAAGTTTCACTTCAAAAAAAAACATAGTACCGGCCGAATTGATAACCTCCTCCTTTTTTTCGTTAAAAATAGGTCGAATTCTTAAATTCTTATAGACTACAAGCCCGCATAGGACAAAAATATGGGTCAAATGAACCACCAGGGGACATATCTAGAACGATAGCAGAGCAAAAAATAATAAGATTCATCACTATGCCGTCACTTGTAAGCTGTCCAACTGAGTGCAGATGAGAATTGAAAAGTACAGGTAGACTCGGTAAATTTTGGTCATATATTTTTGTACGGCATTCTTAACCATCGATAGATCCATTAAAAATAATAAGAAACCGCTCAGTGCCGTACAAAAATGTGGGTCCACCAAGTCGGAATTTTTATTTAATTTCCGAGAGTTACCGGGGGTAAATTTGGTCATTTGACCATGTACGGCATCTGTGTCATACTATTGCTATACTGCTTTTAATCCATTATTCCGCAACGCCGTACAAAAATCATGGGGACAAGGGGAAAAAATCGAGAGATGCAATCCCCTCTCTTTCCCCACTCCAGGGGGTCATTTGACTAAGTACGGCTTCGGTTCCAAAACATTATCTAGCACTCAAAAGTACTATTAAAAGCAATGCCGTCAAAAAATAATTGTTCTTTTAAATGTATACCAATAATCATCTTAATTTCATCGAATTCTTGATATAAAGAGCTGTAAGGTCATTTGACCCTGTACGGGAACTTTTTTTTTAACATGATATTGTAATATTCAATTGTTGTATAGTATTGCCGTTCAAAAGAAACCGTTCTAAAAAAAGTTATAGAGAAATGCAAAACCAGAAATTTTGTTAAAGTTTAAACATCGTAGATTAATGAAATATAATAGTTTTCTACACTTTATCCGTTGTTTTAAATAGTATTAACATAGATAAATTAGGAAAAAACGATGCCGTACATTTTTGTGCAGACCACATCTTTTAGGCTGATGAAAGCGACGAAAGCTACAATTTTAAGAGTGCTTTATGGCCATTTGATACAGTACGGCATTAACATATTTTTACCCAACTACGGCAAAGCAAAAGGAGGGTTATGGTTGTTTACAGGTCATGTATGTATGTTCATCTATTCCCTCGTAACTTCTAAACTACTTATCAGAATTCGACAAATGACATATCATTAGAGGCGTCTGAATTGTTCACTGGATAACCAACGACCAGCTAGCTAAAGGCTATATGGGGTTTCACAAAATCTAATGTGGCGCCCTCTAGCGGACAAAACATACAGAGTAAAAAAATAAAGTTAAGATAAATATGCAGTGTTTGGTATCATTTGAAAGCGCTTTACTTGTACATTTTGAATATGTATATATTACTAGCATTTGCTTGTGACTTTACCTGTATTCATGGACTGATTGCATATAATTCACATCTTTTCGTTCATAGCTTTTTTATTAGTTCATCAATTTAACGGAGTCCATTCCACCTGACTCCGACTTTCCAAGGTGATAATTAACCACCTCGAGCTTCTTAATATTAATGTATATTTATATTTTATTATAAAAATACAAAGCAAACATTTCGTTATATGGATTTTTTTCTTTTTCAGATTTTTCCCCTTTGAACCAACGAAAATGTACGGCACATGAAAAAATATTATCTATGCATAAAATACTTTAAAAATAAATTTATTTCGTGTTGTGTCAAATGACCCCCTGGAGTGGGGAAAGAGAGGGGATTACAACTCTCGATTTTTTCCCCTTGTCCCCATGATTTTTGTACGGCGTTGCGGAATAATGGATTAAAAGCAGTATAGCAATAGTATGACACAGATGCCGTACATGGTCAAATGACCAAATTTACCCCCGGTAACTCTCGGAAATTAAATAAAAATTCCGACTTGGTGGACCCACATTTTTGTACGGCACTGAGCGGTTTCTTATTATTTTTAATGGATCTATCGATGGTTAAGAATGCCGTACAAAAATATATGACCAAAATTTACCGAGTCTACCTGTACTTTTCAATTCTCATCTGCACTCAGTTGGACAGCTTACAAGTGACGGCATAGTGATGAATCTTATTATTTTTTGCTCTGCTATCGTTCTAGATATGTCCCATGGTGGTTCATTTGACCCATATTTTTGTCCTATGCGGGCTTGTAGTCTATTAATCTAGTTGTCGACCAGTCTTTAAATGTCCGAAGTATGTATTTAACAAGGAAATACAAGAAATAACAAAGATGAAATAAAGAATACTGCTATTTAATTTAAATTCAATAGACACATGCAATGAAGTTTAAGAGAGATCGAATTCAATTGAATCAATATCAAAATAATTAAGCTCTATCATGCATACTGTAATTTATAATAAATATTTAAAACTAATAACATGTAATAATTTAATACAATTAAAAACCAATGAATTAAGGGCTGATTTTCAATCCTTGGTTAATACTTATTCGTCGAATAACGTATTAAACTACCATTTCAAAAATGTATTCTTTTCCTGTATTTTACAGTTTACGGGTGACATTTTAATGTTATTGTGTAATACTTTATTGGGCGAATAAGTTTCAACCATGGATTGAAAAATCGGCCCTAAATCAAGTTAAAATTCCACCTAATTTCAGATTTAAATACTTCGGTAAAATCTACAGGACGTAAGAACCATTTTCATTCTACAATGAAGATTCTACGTAACAGCCTACGTCAGTAACCTTTATTATATGCGGAAATAGCTTCTATTGCCCTCGTATTAAGTATCATATTAATTATACAGCCTTTGATTGACGATTGTTTATAATAAGAGGTTAATGATCCTTTGTTGGGACGCCCTTGGACATGTGCCATAGCCCTTACATAGTGAATCAATAGTATATAGAAGAACCTATATATTATATTATATAGTATTGATTTATACTTGATATATCCTGTATGATTGTGCAGAGTATCATTGTTATACAGACTGCAACAATTAATTGTTTGAGCCAGTGATTAATACATTCTTTGTAATGACTGGCATTGGGGTTAACCATTGGACGTGGAAATTTTTAATATTCTTTATAAATGTTTAAAGCCAAGTAGAATTAATACGATAGTCTTTGTGGTATCGATTTTATTACCATTTTTTTTTTAATTTTTGAAGATAATACGACTCAAATTTGCCCAAGATCAATAACAGATTAGAAATAAAAAAAATATAAGCGAGTAGAGGCAATCTCGAAAGTGTAGAGGGCCTAATGTCTATGATCGGCCGTTATTGTAGATTGTAGGGGAGACTGGACAACGTTGTACATAAGCTAATTAACTACATGTTTTAGGGCTGATTTTTCGATCGTTGGTTAAAACATCGAATAACATATTAGGCGCGGGACAGACACAAGCGGCGGCGCGGCGCGCATCGGGCGCACTGCCGGCGTGCATCGGGTGCGCTATTGGCTATTTCCAAAGTTCTTTCATACAAAATGTAGAAGAAGACGTGGTGCAAAACAGGTTGAAGAGGTGCGCTTATGGCACGCCCGCGCCCACGCCGCTTGTGTTTGACCCACGCCTTAAACTACCATTTCAGTATTCTAATTGTCCGTATTTGACAGTTTACAGGTGACAATTTAAAATGTTCGTGTAATACTTTATTGGACGGATAAATTTTAACCAAGGATTGAAAAATCGGCCCTTATTCATATTAATATCGTTTGAATACTTACATGGTACCCTTTTTAACTGTCATGTTGAGTTTACTGAGCACATGGTTGGGTCGTTTGTTTGAGCCGTAATGTTTGTAGGCATTTTGTACGCACACAGCTTCGGCGCGCTTTTGTAACGCCTGGGGAAAGAGGAAATTTACATAACATACATTTATAAGGATAAATACAAGTTACCTGAAAGTGAATTTGAGAACGTAATTTTTTTTACCAAAAAATGTTATGTAGAGTTATTAGTAATGTCTATGACACTGTACAAAACATTGAAAAAGTGTAGAAAGTTATTAGTCAAGAAGTCAAGAAGCTTTCAGTACTCGGCTAGTGACATAAATACAAAGAAGCAGAAAAGAAGATGGTCACAGTGCTCACTGAGAAGCGACCAACGCTGGAATTCTATGTTCAACTTAATCTTTGTCATTTTTTTCCTAGAGCTGGTAGTTTGTTTAATGATAATCCATCACCGCCCTTGCACATTTGCATAGGAAAGGTCTTTGCAGATCAGTTGCCAGTTTTTAAAAGAATAGGGATAGGGACAGGATTCAGTGTCATTCAACTAAAGACTGAAGGTTTTGATTGATGTAATTAAGAGTAATAACATAGGGGTAATACTTACGATCGTATTTTGTTTGTCCAATGGTGTTGAAAACTGTATGTGACTCATTTTGGACTCTTTCTCGTCACCCATCGGCGACGGAGGCGAGGTCTCTCTGTAACAAAGAAAATAAACATTAGTTTTATGCAATAAAATAATTACTACTATGTGAATAACATTGTATTATATGACATGATTTCCTGTGCTGGTAATTTTTGTATACAATGTCACAAAGTAAAGTTAGTGCTGAGATATTTTTATTATTTCTTTTTTTTATATACACATTCTACTAAGCCTACTAACCAATTGAGAAAAAGCTTAATATTATCGAACCAACACTCTGACAACACAAAACACATTTATCGTATTTAATGCAGTGGAATGCAGGTGAGAGTTGTTACATAGAGAAGGTCGAGTTTCGACCCCCGAGCGATCCTAGTCATTAAAAATATGAAATTCTTTTATTGTTTGTAGCTTTCACATTATCGAATAGAAATCGTCTTATGGTGCACTAGCTGTGCTCAGTGGTTTCACCCGTATTGCTCCGCTCCTGTTGGTCTTAGCATGATGATAAATAGCCTATAGCCTTCCTCGATAAATGGGCTAACACCAAAAAATTTTCACAAATCGGACCAGAAGTTCCTGAGAATAGCGGGTTCAAACAAACAAACTCTTCATCTTTAAGTATAGGTAGATTTATATCAAACGAACGAATGCTCATTCTAGCCCCACTATATCAAATTCTTGTGTAAACAGGCGTAGAGCATTCTTTCGTTGTTCTTAGTGCGTTCGAAAAGATTCTATGCAATGTTCTAATACTGAACAACACTGAATACGAGTTTTCGGTTACACTAAAAAGATCACGAAAGAATGCTCTTGCTGTAGCTCTAGCTCTATGTTCGTTTGATGTAAAATCTAAATGCACCGTTACAGAATCATTCGCGTACATCTTTTCGGAATAGTTATTAAATTAAAAAATATTTTTCATATATTTTTTAGAGTTTCAATTCTCAGCTTGTAAAAATTACAGTCATAGAAGCTTATTTTTCATATATTTTTTAGAGTATCAATTTTCAGCTTGTAAAAATTACAGTCATGAAATTGTCATTAGTTAATTTCTGTTAATTTATTTTGTTTAATAAACACAAATATTTCCATAGGAAAGTTATTCGTGATTCATTCCACAGTTATCTCTTATTCATTAATATGTAATATCATATTCGAATTGCAACAACACCGCAATATTCAATAGAAGTACACTAAATAATTGGCACAAACCGCAAAAAGGATAAAGTACTTATAGGTCATTGCCTTATTATTTACTTACGAGAATTTGTAACCGTAGTGTCAATGTTGACTGTGGTCTCAAATCTCAATTAAATTTGATTGAATTAAGAAGGTTGGTTTAATGACGGTTTTTTTTTTTAAATTGGTGAGATTAAAAATATTTGTATTTTTAAGTTCTTACGCATAATTATGGAGACAAATAAGATCGTTTATTAAATAAATATTTACTTCAGTTACCTAAGCCATGTAAAAAGGCTTATAATAGTAGTACCTATGTGGAATGAATTAATAATCTCTCTGAATATTATTTAACTATCAGTATGTACGTTGTTGAAAAGTGTCTGAAGACATATACCAACAACAAAGTAAATTATTACAATTTACAATGTAAATGTAAAACACGGATCGAAATACAAACAAGCATAATATGTATAGCATAGTTACTAGCATACCTACTATTATATTATCTGTGGCATACTAGATGCATCTAACCTCAGAGGAATAAACCTAACAGTTCACAGATTAAATATTCTTTGAGCGTATGTTTTGACACATTGCTCACGGTCGCGTGTTGAAATGATTGCGATAAAATACGCGACGAAACTGACAGACGTATACCCGTCCCTTTCGCACTCGACCTTGGCGGGTGCAGTTACGTACTGCTATTTCTTTTTAACGTAATTTGACGCATATCATAGTGATGTGTGTAGATTTTATAATTGTAGACACGCTTAATTTATTGTTGGGCTGGTAAGTTACTAAATAGTTTTGTAATTGTATTCAATTTAATTAGATGGATCCGTTATAATAATATCAATGCATTTTTTCAATGATTTTTCCTTCAGTCAATAATCATCTTCTTTCAGGGTTTTCAGAAAAGTATTTTTATGCTGGGCGTTTTATTCTACGTCTTTACTTTTACATTTATAAAACGTACATTATGGTATTCGCGATTCTTTATAAATTAATTATTAAGTTATAAAATGCATTATTTTAGCATGATTTTCAGAACTGTACATGTCTGAAATCGTGTAGACACAACTTAATCACAACTAACTACGTACATACTGAGAATTTTAACACTTGATTCTTGTTGTGATTCTTAGAACTAAGTAAGATAACAAGTGGATTTATAATATTATTATTTATTTGAATCCGTACTACTTTTAATAAATAGACTAATAGCAATTCATGTGAAATAAGCATTTTTGCCACACCTCACGGCTTCTCCTGCGTAATCTAAAACTTAACAAAGTTGAATTTACTCATTCCTCGAGAACCACGCTATCCATTGGTAAAAACAGAATGAAAATCGATGCAGTAGATTTCAGTTTGTGCAGTTCCGGAAACTTTTTTTAAACTGTTTACACTATTATTTAATCAAACAAAAACAAAAATATAATTACGAAATACTAAACGGTAATTCTTTCTATTAAATATTATTTATAATACAATAATTAATAGGGCCATAATGCAAATTTTATTTCAGTGTTGCAACTTGCATATATGTATATTTAAATAATTTTTATTTGTTAGCAACACAATAATACATTGTTACATGCAATACTGCTGACTCACACGTTGTCTTTGTCCTAAGACATTATAATATAATGAATTATAGTTGTAATAAGTACATATTTAAAATTACAATGGCAAGAGAATTAATTGTTCAATAGTAGTATATCAATGTATTTAGTAATACTCATCTAAGTAAGTTTAGATCAAAATGCAGCTATTAACGACATCTAAACATATTTTTTGCGTACTAAAGGTAACTTAGAATGCTATTTTTTTTTAATTCAAACTATGTATTCATTAAATTCTTCCAGAAAAACTTTTAAATCGTCACGTTGTTTAATCATTTACTACCGGTTCGGAAAAGTTGCTGTACGAAGTTTCTTGTAAATAAAGCCCCGGGCTCTAGCTCATTATTTTACTTCATTAATGATACTAACATTAAATAGAATTTTAAATAAAACAGGTAATAAAACACTAAATAACTTATTAAACAATAATTGTGTGACTTTGTATTTTACAGTACCTACCTTTCATGAAGTACTGTTTATTAAACACGTGTAAGTATTTATTTTTTAGCATTAATATATGAATGAATTATATTCTTATTAATAACATTAGACATAGGTATAAAAAGATATATATGTTTGAAAGTAGAAATACTAGCCCGAATTTCACAAATGTTAATGAGAAATTATCAGGAATATTACCTAGCACGAAATGTCTCACTAATGTAAATCAAAAATAAGTTCGCAAAATGTATTTCCTCATTTACAATATATCAAGGATACACAGATGAAGTCAGAGCAATTTACTAGTGTTATGTTGTAACTATGTTCAATTACTTGGGGTTAGGGTCGTGTCAAAGTCGCACCATTGTTTAAATACAGATTTTCCGTACGGTTTTTGCAACAATTTGACTATTTTTTGTTACATCGCGTAAATCTGCGCACACAACAATATATTGTTACAAAAAACAAGCTGACATCTTAACGATAACGATGTAGTTAAGGTGATGATTTAATTTTTCTAACATTTACGGCCCTTTTCAAACCTTCGTAATTTTTATATTATTAAAGTTGTCGTGATGAAAATTCTTGACAAGAAAGTTCAATAGTAACACAATACGTCTACCGTTTTAGAAACATGATTCCATGATATTTTCTCGATAGTAAAAAAATACAAAGTTAGCATTGTTATTTTTTTTTAATCTCTGGCATCTTCAAAATAACAAACGTAAAGTTACGACTCTTTGGATATTAACTATAAAATATACAACCTATACGTCTACCGTGTTAGAATTTTGAAATATGCGATGGTTTTGAAATAAACAAGAAATACTTGAAATTAGCGCGCGACCAGCCAATATAGCGAGAGCCGCCCTGTACCTTCCTACCCCGATCGCTGCACGAGTCATTCCCGCTACGGCCGTCACACGGGGAACTTGTGTCACTCGCGCAATCGTAAACAAGGGTGACAACACGATAAGACAAAATGAGACAAATGGGGACAATAAAGAAAATAAGCAGAAGAAACATAAAGGTTGGAGGAAAAAGAATGCTTACAATTGGAACAAATTAATGAAGTAAGTTGGTTTTATTTTAAATTTGATGATAATTGTATTATAGACGATGTTTGATATGTACCCCTGTTTTAAGTACATAACGAATGTGTAAGATTTTTTCATTTATAGCATAAATAATCTGTTCAGAAATCCGGAATCCAGAAGGAAAATAAACCCACTGATTGTTCACAATGTGAATCCACTCCTTCGTAAGTACCTTTATTCAGTCAAAAATGTATGTTATCAAAGTTCTACTGGTTTTATCGCATGATTCCATTTTTAGCAAAAAGCAACAAAGTGCAAAGAAATAAAAAATCATGGTGAACTTAGTGGAAGTATGGTGGACATAATATGGAACAGGAGCTCATTGGAGTAGTATTATATTTAAAAAAAATACGAAATAATTTCAAGAATTACATTTCTTAGAAGGCGGTAGATAAGTATGTTGTATAAAGAATTTGATGTTGATATTTATTTCATTTATAGTTACTTACTACACCTGTGCGGGAAATTGTTTAGTAATAAAACAGGTTTATATTCATATTTACATAGTAATGTGAGTTTTCATTTCGAAAAATTTTGTGTAAGTATATTAAATTGAGTTCCTGGGTGATCTGGAAACACAATTGGGCCCGGAAGATGGCGCTGCAGTCACTCCTCCTAATGACATGAACCGATTTGGATGAATATTTGTGTGCACATTTCATTTTTGTGGGATGATTGGTTGATTCGCTTTCACATTAGCTAATATTATGTATTTTTGTTGTTAGAAAGTAAACTTAATTTAATGTTTATAATACATTATTATTGGTATAAATAAGCCAGTGTTCGTCTCACATTGCTGTACCTGCCTACCTACCCTACCAGGGCCTAACTTTGTTCTGGCTATTTTATTTTGATTATTTGTAATGAATAATTACAATTATATTAGAGTGCAAAAAATAAATTTTGTGTTTTTTTTAAACAATTTTTTTATTTAAAAAAATATCATTCCGACCGCGGCTTTGCCCGCGTGGAATTAGATTATATCGTGAATCCTGTCTTATCCCACAGAAGTGTTCAGTTCGGATAAAAAGTATCCTATGTGTAAATCCAGGCAATTAGCTATATTTTATCAAAATTGGTAATGTAGTCTTGACGTGATTAAGTAACAACTAACAAAAAAATATACAAATTAACATCCAAAGTTTCGCATCAGTTTTACTGTATTAGTGATATCTTCCACTCTTGACTTTGACTGAGAAGAATTAGGGTTTATAACTTCTTTCAGAAATATTACCTTTCATTTCTGGGCATGACGTAATATCTACGTCAGCATCAAATTCTATCTAAATCCATTCAGTAGTCCGCGTTATTGAGTACCTACCATTTCATTTTTTCAGAGTAACAATATTTTTTGTTATTTTAAAGATTATTTATAACCTGTATTATTTTGTAATAAAGTAAACATTACGAAATAATAATAATTATTAATAATGTCTAAGTAGTTGTTAAAAAGAAGATTATTTGTTTATAAGCAAGAAAATAAAACCAATAAATCAACAATTAAATATATGTATAAGAATATTATAACTGTATGACGACTCCATACATGTTTGTCCCGAGTCGGCCAGCGGCAGCGCGGCGAGTTTGCAAGAATGACTTCGCGCACACCCGCGTTCGCGATAGCGAGCTATTAGACTCCGCCCGCCAAGCAGTGGATTTTTTTTTGTGTATCGTCTTAATACGAATTTTGTGTTTAGGATGTTTTAAATTATTATCATTATATATGATTGTGGAGGGTAAATCGGTGTTACGTCAAAATTTTTCAAACTACTCTTCAATAAGGAAAACAAGTTTTGTTTTAAAATAAAGAATTGAAAGTTATTACAGTATCTCCTATGTACTATATGTTATTCTTTTATTTCACATATTTTATTGTACAAACGTAAACATAATATATTTACGATACCTAGTTATTTAGTTACATCATTTATTTTATACGACGCTTAGTGCTAAAAGTAACGATTGCAGTTTGTATTTTGTAGCCCGAAAGATCGAGGAAAATAACATAAGAAATATTATAAAGCTGAAGAGTTTGTTTGTTTGTTTGTTTGTTTGAACGCACTAATCTCGGGAACTACTGGTCCGATTTGAAAAATTATTTCGGTGTTAGATAGCCCATTTATCAAGGAAGGTTATAGGCTATATATTTTCATCACGCTACGGGCAACAGGAGTGGAGCCACGGGGGTGAAACCGCGCGGAGCAGCTAGTAAGAAATAAATATAAAGTGAGTTGCAAAAGATTCCGTTAAAAATATTAATCATCGAAACTCGAGGTTATTATGAATGATCGAGAAATTTAATAACATTCAAGAATTAAATATTATTATATTTATTTTAAGAGACTGCATAAGGAACGTTTTCATAATTAAAAATACTTATATATAAGCTACCCGAGGACATTGATATTATATCGTTTATAGTACAAAAATAGATATTGAAATTATGTTTATAAGTATGCATACATTTACTATAGAAGAATTAATTCAAGAATCATATAATAAAAATCTTTCTTAATACTATTATAAAGGCGAAAGTTTGTATGGATGTATGGATGTATGGATGTATGGATGATTGTTACTCTTTCACGTAAAAACTACTGAACCGATTACAATGAAATTTAGCACACATATAGAGGGTAACTTGGATTAACACATAGGATAGGTTTTATCCCGGAAATCCCACGGGAACGGGAACTATGCGGGTTTTCCTTTAAAAACGCGGGTGAAGCCGCGGGCGGAAATCTAGTAGCTCTATAATATGAGGATATGCAGAAATTAGATCGAAACAAAATATTTTAAGGTGAACGTAGAAAAATATATTCAAATACATACAGATTTACAAAAACATCAATCAATCAACGATTTTACATTAAAATGTAGATAATAAAGTACCTATATTAATATCAAAAATAATTTTTTCATAGTTAAGAAAGAATATCAAAACATATTTAAAAACACATGCCGTCTATTTATCCTATTAAAGAAGATTCTAGTATTAATACAAAATGATATCAAGTGCTGAATAATAATTGAAGTGAAACTTCTTTATAGGGGCTGGAAAAAAATTTAGTGTAACATTTTTTCGTTACGCGTGACATTTTTCCGTTACGCGCCATCTCTTTCTTATCCCTACCACGCGTGATTCGACGTATTTCTGTAAAGTTGCATATAGTAAATTATTTTTTGAAAAATAAGGTCATAAAGAAGTTTCACTTCTTACGTGTGTACACTAGTACTACACGCATACATTTTTTTGTAGACTTCCAAGGATTATCTGCAGTTTACTTCACTTTACGTAAACATGGCATTTAACGGAGGAAAATCAATTATTACGTAAACATGTAGGAACAAGGAACTTTCATTGTATCTTAAACGTTACTATATGAACTCTAATCTATCATGACATAATAGGTATACCAACAGATATAGTTTAAAAAACGCTTTAAAAAGATAAACTTATGAAATTATTTTATTGTCACTATACTAATATTATACAGCTGAAAATTTTGTTTGTTTGAACGCGCTTATCTCAGGAACTACTGGTCCGATTTGAAAAATTCTTTCGGTGCCAAGACCAACAGAAACAGTAATGCGGGTCAAACCGCGGGGCACAGCCAGTACATAATATATATGTAGAGACATACATGTTTGCTCGTAATTCCAACCCATGTATTTTCCCTATCCCATTAAAAAGTTATACATAGATTGGCAATATTATGATTAATCTAAGATTGATTGCATGTAAATAGTCGTTAACTTGAGAAAAGTTTCTTCAATATGCTCACTGCTCAAGTCTACGGTTTCGCTCACGTAGTTCCTGAGTAAATGGTGACCAATATGTTACTTAAGACATTAACCTACATACTTGTATTATTTTAACGAAATCATCAGTATAAAATACAAGCTAAAGATCTTTTAAAATATTCACAGCCACCCAAAAATGTGTGTTTATACCTTGTTTATACTTTATAGTCGTAGAAATTACATAGAAACAGCTATACACTTAAAGAAAGGCATACTAAGTGACAACAGACTATAATATTTATTTACTATACATATTAAAACTGGATTTTCCAATTAATTTCCTAGGTATATCTAAATAAAGCACTCTGGGTAATACGAAGGTTGTTTTGCAGTCAGTTGAATTAAATAGTTTAGTTCATTTGCATATATTTTTCTCAACAACCTCGCTAGCGGCCTTATGTCAATGTCTATTTTACATCAAAGGTATTTTAGAGAAATACTTCTTCTAAGTCCAAGGTATTCAGGATTATTTATTGTTGAGTGCTTACAATAACGCTAAGTTGTTTGCCTGTCTAAATCCTATTTCCTACTAATATATTATAAATGTGAAAGTTTCTGAGGTATGTGTATGTGTATGTTTAAATACTACTGAACCGATTAGAATGAAATTTTAGCACACATATAGAGGGTAACTTGGATTAACACATAGAATAGGTTTTATCCCGGAAATCCCACGGGAACGGGAACTATGCGGGTTTTTCTTTGAAAGCTAGTGATTACATAAATAGAGCACAACTCGTAAAAGGAGTAAATTGTATATAAGTTTTGCAAGGAAAATATGCGGCTTTATAACAAAGAAATTGCCATTACATTGTAATTTTGAGCCGAAGGATTCATTATTTTGACCTGTGTAATTATGTCAATAAAGATTTTTTATTTTTTATTTATTTAATATAAAATGTGACTTAAACGTTAAGTGAAGTAAAATATTTTTTAATTCGCTACGATAGTGTATACGCACAAGAAAAGATTTCAGAGATTTCAAAGCCTTCATTTATCAAATAAACTGTAGAGTTTTCACAGATCACAAGAGTTGCAATTTAAGACTTACTTAATGTTCATTAATGTGTGCTATTTTTAAACATCTAGTATGTATAATTAGATGTATTTTTTATATATTTTATGGTAAAAGTTATATTTTTATTACAATTAACATCCTTCTAGTCGATATAATAAACACATTTTTCTGAATCTCGCAAGGGAAATGTTTTCGCAACCCATGGTTATATCCGCAACTTTCTTATTTATCATACTAAGAAGGACTTCAAAGTAGGCCAAGTTCATACAAAATATTACATCAACGAATTATGAATGTAGTTATTACATATACTTATATAAGTCGATGTTTTAGGAGGTATTGTTAGATAAGCATGGAAGTGAGAATAGTGACCTGCTTTTATTTAAATTAGCTTTTCTTTGAGTTCCTTATGCATCTTATGATCAATTAAATCTATCTTTATGTATGTTGAGATTTAATAATGAAATTACAAGATAACATTACAAAAACATGTGTTATTCCTATGTGAATATTGTAACCTTATACTGTAATATTGATTAAATTAAAATTTTGCAATACAAATTGAGGACGATAATAGACATTTATGCAGACTTTTTATTTATTTGGTGTTAAAAAGAGCATTTATCGAGGGAAATATAACATCAATAGGGGTGGAGCATCATTGAAAAATGTGAAAAATATTCAATTGTAGATCATACGAATTTGCAGGGGTAAACTAGTACTTGGTTAAATCTATCAATATTGATACATGTTATTTACAATAACTAATGAATAAATTATATGTTTGACCGACTAACATCAATGCTTATTACCTAAGGACATTCCAACTACTTGAGGATTATTTGTATTGAAGTTTACTTTGAATTACTGTACATATCTGATATCGTACGTTATTTTATAAGACCGTCTCGTTGTTTGACATTCAAAGGGACTTGAGTTAAAAAAGGACTGCTAAATTTATAAAATTTCTTGCAATGTCCTTCAGTGTCATCCTTATTTTTATCTCTAATTATTATATACAAGAATAATCAGATATATATAATTTATATAAGTAATATTTTTTACAATTAACGTAAGTAAACATTTTTATCTTTGACTAGCTTTGACTAGACTAAAAAGTCTGGCAGGATTTAGAAGGTCGAACATTGAAACAGATATATGCAATTATCCATACAAGGGTTCACACGTGATTTTGCTTATGTATTTTACAGTACACGAGTCATCATATTCGTGACATATTATTAGCATGTAACTTACGTTCAATGCGTCAACTATAAACCAATATTGGTCTTGAATGTTACACAATTTTATGGAATTACCTGAGACATGGCATTCGTTCACAATCAGTTGAGTCAATGATTAATCATTTATAATGAAGCAACATTTTAATATGTATGGTTTGTAGACAACATACTATCTAGTAAACATGTTTTATTTTTGTAAAAACATTCAAACGTAGGATCAAAAGGCATTTAATGCAAATTTAAAAAAGAAAGAAAAAAAAACATCGTGACGTTTAAAAATTACATCGCATTTAATGTTAAAAAAATAAATTATCAAATTGTTAACACACACTTCGTTGCTTCTACAATTACTAAACTATAAGTGATTTTTTCTTATGAAAGATCTTCGTCTAGCCAAGGTAACTTTCAAATTGCAAAATCCATTTCTATAATATTTAGCAAGATAAGCATACAGATCGATTATAAGTACTTTCTAACGGAAGCGAGTTCATGACCCAGTTTGTCTCTTCTAAATTATCAATTGCGTAATTCATTGCATCATTATTGTCCGGCCTATCATAGATTTTCTATTAAAAATATAATAATGATCTCATTAAAAGCTCAGTGGAAGCTGAGTTAGTAGGAAAAGGTCCTAGAGGAGACAGAAATAAACATTAATCCTAGTTCTCTAGATCCTAGTTATCTTGATTACATCTAAGATTTTTTATAGGAATTGTAACGCAATATACACACGTAAAATGTAACACAATACTACAAAATATATAACATTTATATTTATTTTATTTATTTATTAGAAAACAAAAATTCACATTTATTTAAAACAATTTTGCGATGCGAAACCTTACGAGGTTTGTAGCAACGCTCACAGTCGCATAAACACCGTTTGTTATTCGCAAGGAAGACAAAAGATGTGACTACATAAACCGGTTCCTTATCTATTCATGACATACAAATACAGGGTGTTCATTACAATGTTGTTTTTATGTTTATTTTATTGTTTTAATTAATTCGAGAAAATATCTTTTGTATATTATTTTGTAGTTTTTAATATTAACATCCTTCTTGACTTTTTGTGGCATAGAATTAAGTATAGTGGGTAATAAGAAATTAGCCGTACGCTTCCCATAAAGATTGTGTACTTTAGGAATAATTAATTTATTATTAGTTATTTGTCTGGTAGCAAACTGATGCGAAATGGGATTTTGAAAGTTTATGTTATGAAATTGTTCTATGAGAAAAATCTTTTGAAACATTTGTCTTATTGGCAGTACATTACAATAGCTAAATAGTTCGAGAGGTTTATCTTTAAACTTGTTTTTAATATTAATAGGTACAATTTTTTTATTAAAAATGAAAAAATGAAAAATATATTTATTTCATACACACAATTTCAAAAACAGAAAGTGGATGAGTCCTCCTAGTAAGTTTACAAAAACCTGTGTCAGGAGGACCCGCTCTTCCTTAACTAAAGTTTACAAATATAATACGTGTGCAGATGTATGTGTATGTGTTTATTAGTCTTAGTTGTAAATTTGTGATTCTATCAATGTAAGTATTAAATGTACGTCCATAACTTGTGATACCGTATTGTATTATTGATTCTGCCAATGATCTATAGATACCGAGAAGAATTTTGTATGGTACTTTATTTCTGATGATATATAATTTTGAGAGTATGGCCCTAAGTTTATCACACAGATAGTCTATATGATGGTTCCAATTAAATCTGTTATCAACAATCAGTCTTAAGTAAGTATAATAAGGCACTTGGTCCACACATTCACACGAGCAGTCCGGGTTATAATATGTACCTTTGTGAAGACATACGTGATTGTGTGCCGTGATTTTAAAATTATTAAAGTTTTTCAAATGACTCGAGTGTACATGTACTATTTTTGTTTTCTTAACATTTATGACAAGACCCGCATCGTGCGACCACATTAGGATACGCGTAAAATCTTCCTGTAACTGTTGAGCTGCAGTATTAATATTTTTGTCTGAGGCTATTAGACAGGTGTCATCAGCATATTGATAGATAGAACAGTGGTTGATGACATGTTCCATATCATTTACATACGCCAAGTACAATAAAGGTCCTAACACCGAGCCCTGTGCTGTACCCTCGGTGATGGTCATTTCATTGCTCATTTCATCGCCTACTTTAACACGAAATTTTCTATTAGCAAGATAATCTTTAAACCATCCCAGAAGAGGTCCACGGATACCGGAGTTGTCTAGTTTGTGTATAAGAGTGTCATGCCTGAGTGTATCGAATGCCCTACTATAATCGATAAATAATAGCAGTACATGTTTTTTGTTATCGAGACATGAGTTTACTTCATCTGTAAATTTTGACAAAAGTTGTGAAGTTGACTTACACGGTTGAAATCCAAATTGAGAGACAGATAAAATTTTATTTTCGGCATAGAAATTCTGCATTTGTTCGGCTATAAATTTTTCCACGATTTTGTCTAATACCGGAAGAATGGTAATCGGGCGATAGTTTTCATACTCACTTCGCGTACCCTTTTTGTGAATAGGTCGGATTATTCCAGTTTTTAACTCTAAAGGATATTTAGCATTAACAATAGATGCATTAATAAATTTAACTATAATATCTACGATTTTAGTGCATATATTTTTTATGTCAATACATCGAATGTTGTCGAATCCGGGAGCTTTATTGATATTAAGTTTTTTAATTATATTACATACTTTATCTCTGTTAGCTTTTTTAAGTAGCATTGATTTATTTTGTGGATAATAATAATCATTTTCACATAATAGACGCTTATTGCATTTAGGAATGATTTTTTTAATACTATAATAAAATTCTTGTGCAAAATTATTAGCAATTGTTTTAATGTCTATGTTATTTTTATGAAATGCTTTTAAGATACAGTTGTCTATTGAATTTTTGCAGCGACCTGTTAATGAATTCAAAATTTGCCATAAAGCGTGACTATTGTTGTAGTTTTGATTAATTTGATTATGATAGTATTTATTTCTTGATTTTTCTATGAATTTACGCGTTTTATTACGTAATTTATTGTATTTTAATCGAAGTATTTTATTAGTCGGGTCATTTTTCCAGTCAGTAAAAGATAAATCTTTTTTTTCACACATAGTTTTTATGGTGCTAGTAATCCAAGGATCTTTGTTTCTTTTACTTGATGTTGAAATTATTTGTTCAAATTGTGATTGATTATAACAATTTTGGATGGTATTTTTTAAGTTATCATATAATTTATATGGACACTCTGTATTCGTAAAATCATCCCAGCTAATATGATCAAGCAAATTATTAAGTTTATTGTTATCTATTTTTCGAATGACTTTAACGTCACCCTGTACATGTGCTAATGATTGTCCAATGTCCAATGCACGACAATACGATCATACGGTGATCAGCCATTGCAGTGCCGAGCACGCCCGAGTACAGGTCTAACAATTGCGTCCTTACAAAAATGTGATCGATTACGCTACGCGTTATTATTTGGTTTCTTATTTCAATTCTTGTATAATCAGTTATAACACTTGTTAGACCGCACTCGGCCATGCTATTTATGTAAAAATCTTGAATGTTACCCTTTATTTTTATATCTATGTTCATGTCTCCTATAACAAAAATATCTAAGTGTTTAAAAGGTTTACTAGATAAAAGATCCTTTATCTCCCTTACGAACAAGTATTTACTTTCGTTGGGTGGCCTATATATTGCACAAATTGTTGCAACGTATTTGTGATTAGTCGTTAAATGACCTATGATTGATTCACAGTGATTTAAAGTGTGATGTTTGAATGTAAATACGTGAACGTTCCGTATGTATATTATAATACCGCCACCTTTTTTATTCTTACGTAACTTTTTGTGCATTATATAGCCATTTACATTGAACATATTTGCAATATTATCTTTAATGTTTACTTCAGTTAATATGAGAATATCTATTGGTGAACATGAACTGTTTATTAATTCTAAAACATAACAAAAATTTTTAATTAGTGATCTTACATTTATATGGACTAAATTTAACTTAAATTGAGATTTCGCTAACGATGGAACATTTTTACAAAATGAGTTATATGTACTACAATTAAAAAGTTCTAAATTATTGCTTGGGATATTCGACTGAACTATGGTGACCTACATAAAATACTATATCTATTACCGCCGATGATGTGCTGGTGCTGCCTGGTTGAGGAGATTTTCAATGTCTGTTTCGCTTCTGATCACAATAGGTTTATTATTCTCTGATTTACGGATTAATATATTCCCATTCTGGAACCACACATATTTATAATTTGGTGTTAATTTTTGCTTAGCTTGCCACAGCAGGGTTTTATTCGCTTTAGTTAGGGCTTTGCGTACTATCACTTTGGTTTTAGCTGCTGGTACTGCTTCATCACATACCACCTGCCCCACAAGTACCTCTCTGCGTCTGGAAGCACGTACCCACAAATTACATAATTCCTCCTGTTTGAACTCCAGTTGAATACATCCATCCTGTCCGTTTCTTCCTTCCAGGCGCTTCACGTTGGAGATTCCTTCTTTGGTTAGATTTAGGTTATCAGCTAACCTGTTACATAAGTCATTAAGGTCTTCATTAGGACGAGACGGAATGTTGGCAACTTCTATGACGGTATCCAGACGCTGCTGTTCCATATAGCGCACGTGTTGTTTTAATGCATTTATTTCTAGATCGAGGTGTGATTTTTCGTTTTTGAGGTTAGTATATTTTTTCTCTAGCTCTTTTATTTGTTTATTTTGGGCTTCAACAGTTCTTGTTAGTTCGTCGATTTTGTCACAGCAGAAGCTTAACGATGTTTCGATGGGCTGAAGCTCCTTCTTAAGTATTCTTTTCATTTCTAAAGTAATATCTTTTAGGAATTTGTTAGTATCTATACAACTTGTACCTTGGTTCCCTTCTGAAATAGTATCATCTTCTTCCTCCTCTAAAGGTATTATAAAAGATGATTTTTTGTGAGGCGAGTTAATTTGACAATCGTCACAGGTCCATTCCAGGCTCCCGGCACGCAAGGCGGAGAGCTGTTTGGAGGACAGTCCAGTACATGATTGGGTTGCATGAACAACCTTTCCGCACTTGCTGCATTCCAATCCTGGTGTTCTTTTCGTTAGGCCCTTGTTACAGTTATCACACTTTGACATTGTAATTATTGCACGAGATGTAGGTATTGCACAGCAGAACCGGTCAGCGTAGCGGCGCGTATACGACTGATGATTATTACCCTGATTATTACCTAACGAAAATAAATGACGTGGAATGCATCTGCTGCATACCAACAGGGGATAAAATACTTCAATTGAGAATTAATAAAATTAATTGTAAACAATTTTTATCTTACAAACTAGTTTAATCATACACGTTGTTTTAGCGAAAACAAAATCGAGGTTTTAAGTTTTTTATTGTTATTTAATTTATATATTATTATCCATTCATAACTTATAAGTTACCTTCAGATTTAGGCAAATATTTGAATAATAGGTACTCAGTCGTATTTGTCCAATCATTGATTAAATTTTGCGCTAGGCAACACGTTTAGCTCTTAATTTTTAATACTTCTTAAAATATGTATTGCTGTTTATGTATATTGGAAGTTTAATTAATTCTTATGGTGTACAAAAAATATAATAAATGCCGTAAATAAATATAAATTAGTACAATTTACAGTAGTTGATGAGGCCCTTTGCCATTAATATGTTTTAGAAATAATAAAATGTAAAATATGAACACAAACAATTTTATTATATGTCTTGACCTTGCCTATGACATACCAAAAACTCTATAGTTAATCTGTCCACAAATTAAGTAACTAATAATACAATTGAACAAATACTAACACACACGAATTCTGAAACCATTACACAATTTTTGTCACTCGTATCAAACAACAAAATGTTTCCTGTTAGCTTATAATATCACGATTTCTCTAATAACAATAAAAACCACTGTTTATCAACTAAATACGACCATTATTGTTTCTTAACTATTCTTGTTTGTGGCAAAAACTTGTCTGACACAAAATGTCGGACATGTGCAGAATCGAGGTAAGTGTGTCAAACCGAAAGTCTTATATAAGCTAACCTTTCCATGTTGGCCCAACATGCGCCAATGTTGGAGCCAACGTTGGTGTAGGTCCTTATAATTATTAGTAGCTGTGCCCCAAGGTTTTAACCGCATTGCTCTGCTACTGTTGGTCTTAGCGTGATGATATATAGCCTATAGCCTTTGTCGATAAATGGGCTATCTCACACCAATCGAATTTTTCAAATCGGACCAATAGTTCCTGAGATAAGCGCGTTCAAACAAACAAACTCTTCAGCTTTATAATAATTATTATTACAGTATAGATAAAGTCCGCCTTAGCCATAAGCCATTTGAAATAGATAAGTTGATAAACGTCGCAATATTTAACTTGTCTTGTCACCGCTTCTGAACATTTTTTCTCTCATCTTAGTTGATTGATAAATGTTATACTTTGCCTCAAGTAAGATCAAATTACACATAGTTTACAATTTCATCTAGACCGGTTAAGTACTAAAAACATTGTGAAACAAGATTTTATACGCATTATATCTACTTCACTTACAATTCATCGTTTCAAGAGAACAACTTTATAGCAAACAGAGAGACAAACAAACGAAATTATACTTAAATACAATTAATATGAAGAAATACATGAATGTAGGGTGACCTATACGGCCATTAGAATCATACGATCACACAAATTGCGTATTGCAAAGTCTCGACTGGTCCGACCGGCCTGCGTCTTGCTCCAAATAATATGTTTATAAAGGCTGTATGAATTATTAACACGGACAAATAATCGGTTTATTAGCTGTTTATTACTGTTTGCTATTTAATAAACTATTGAGTTTGTGATATTTAATTATTAAAAAGAGCAACTATGGAGTTTCTTGCCGGTTCTTCTCCATAGATACTGATTTCGGAATCGGTGGTAAATGTTAAAAATATGACGTTTCAAAAGTGCTTCTCGAAGAAGTCTAATTGAATAAATAAATATTTGAGTTTGAGTTTAATTGTTGAGGTTTAATAACGGACTATTTGTTATCAACAAAGACTTTGCAATTCGACTCTATCTATTTTTATATACATTAGGTATCGTCAATGCAGACCGTATTTACTATGAATTTAAACATTACTTTGTATTATAAGTAGGTATCTTGGAATCTTCCATTCTAATATTTATAGAGATTATCCCCACGTACACAGTCAAACATCTTTACTATGCACATACAGAAATACACACCATCAATATTCTAATATGAGTTAAACAATATAAAATAAGCATACAGATTAAAAACACATTTAATTATTAATATCGCATAGAAACTCAAACATTTATTTATTCAACTAAACTTCGTTTAGAAGCGCTTTTGAATAGTCATTAGTCAAAATACAGAATAATAATAATTTGCTACCAATAATAAATTCCCCGTTTAAAATCAATCCTTTAAACTAAATAGAAGACACTTTAATCAAAACTAACGTCACTATCACCAACCACGTACCATCCATATAACCTCTATGAAATTCGATTTTCCCAACCGACCTTGCGAGCCTTCGCAATTTGTATGCACTACAGCCTGGCACGCGACTGCCAACACGTGCCGTGAAATAGGTATATGCTAACATAGTATGTGTGTATGTGTAGTCTTGCAATGTGGATTGTGGATTAGTATTACGTACGTTTGTGTGTGGTTTAAATCGTGATGGATAACTGTGTCATTTGTAATATTAATTGATTAGTAATGTATTCGTTTAGATTATTTATTTAGTTGAAGAGATCGTATTTAAGTTAGGAGTAGAAAAAATATCAAAGTATTAATCAGTATCAATAATCAAAGTATTCACTTATACAGCACGAAAAACAGTAATAGTAAAAAATTATATCTTTTTTCACGAATGTAGAGTTTGTTATTATAGAACTCCATTAATCTATCTGTTAACTTTAACTACACTTATAAAGAGGAAAACTTTGTTTGTTTGTTTGAATGTAATGCATAGGCTCATAAACTACTGGACCGATTATAAAAATTATTTCACCATTCGAAAGCTACATTATCCACGAGTAATATAGGCTATATATTATCACTCTAAGACCAACAGGAGCGGAGCCACGCGGGTGAAACCGCGCGGCACAGCTAGTCATCTATATATGTACATATATATCAAACTCATCTTAATCTATTTAGAGATTCATATACGATAACGCTTCAAGACAGAAAGATAGAGTTACTTTCATATAATATTAGTATATAATTTTGCTCTACATTACACGGTTACACCTACGTCTTAAATCAAATGTTCAATGAACGACTTTGAATTTATTACTTTACATCGAAATTTTAAAGTACCATTTATTATAGGATATAAAATTTACTGCGATACAAAGACTTAACAGACATGAAAGTGTAATCGGTTTTAAGAAATCTCATTTCAAGATCACTTAACCACCATTTTGAGAGTTGATTTTAAAATCAAAGATGGCGTCGATTGGCAACTATTTGCACAATATTTGAACTTGGTGTGGCCTCAAGCACGAAGGCTGAACACCTTAAGCAGATATTTACTTCGTTTCCTGTACATGGCGATGTTTGACCACTATTAGTATAATGAATTTGCGATTTCAAGGTAAAGTCCTTATTAGGGATTTTTAGCGTCAATATTAGCTTAAGATCCTCTTCTAAAGTAAAGGTAAGCATCTATAATTCACTAAATATGGCAAACGGTATTTTTTTAAGCTATAGCATAGCTTCTATCGCGGGCCTTGAGCGCGGGGACCGAATCCAGAAATTCCGTAACGAAAAAACCTCACGCTTCCCACTCCGGGCACGGCGGAGGTGTGGCTTGAATGCATGCTTTACCGCGGCAGTCCGAATGCCACACGTCTTTTTTTAATTCCATATTTCAACGTATTTGCGCTTCTACTTGTCCAATATAACGAATCTCAATTGCCTAGTTTGTGTTGAGATGTTTTCCAAATATTAACTTAATAATATTGAAAAATATTTACTACAGAGTATATCTTTACTTGTAATATGACGCACACACATTGAATCAAGCTATAACAAAGCTTACCTATTCATAAAATCTAATTAAATCCCATCCTGTTTATTAATAAACACTCTCATACAGACATCAATAAATTCTTATTACGTAAGAAATTCTATAAAAACCGTGAATGCGTCATTGTAACCAACGTAATATTCCGTGAATTAAAAAACATATACGTAATATATAAAAGTTAAAGGTTGCTTTTTGTCCCCCCTTACATGACGCAGATAAATGGCGCCAATCAATTATAAAAACGTAATAATATAATATTATTATGTACATTAAATACATAGCTAAATGTTCTAAATTCATATTTTTATCTTAAAGTATTTTCATTCCCGTTATACAGGGATAAAAGATAGAGTAGTAAATATAACCACATAATGATCGCAATGATATGGAATCTATACTAATATTATAAAGCTGAAGAGTTTGTTTGTTTGAACGTGATTATCTCCGAAACAATTGGTTAGATTTGAAAAATTATTTCGGTGTTAGATAGCCCATTTATCGAGGAAGGCTATAGGGTATATATCATCACGCTAAGACCAACAGGAGCGGAGCAATGCGGGATAACCGCGGGGCACAGCTAGTTGTTTTGTACATATATCAAGTAGACATATTTACACAGCACAGCGTTTAGTGGTTCTGTACATAATATATCAAGTAGACATATTTTAGCCAGTAAGATATAATTTTTAACCAACAGCAAATTATAAGATTACAATTATTAATATTCGGGTTCCAGTATATAACTTTCAGTAAATAAATGTAAATAAGCATAGCATATAATATGATTCATAACGGATGTATTATATACTTATGTATTTTAGAGCAGGCTCCAAGGAGATGTTCGTTTGCAAAAATCGCGGACCTAAATCTGACTTCTGATATATATTGTATAGATCCCAGACATCCTATAGACAGATGTTGCCAACCAGTTTTGTGGTCCCCCTGCCCGCACCCCGGTAATTAAATATGGCATACAAAGAAAAAAATAAAAATTTCCAAAACATGCCGTGTGGGGTATCAAATGAAAGAGCTTATTGAGTAGATCACGAATATATAGCATACTATATACATTTCTTACACTTTCTCTAAGATTTTTTAGAAAATTTACGAAAATGGTCCATTTTTGAGTTAACTTTAAACCACTATAGATTGAAAACTCATGAATATATTTTTTAAATTATTATTTTAAATAATTAACAATAGTCCATTGTTTATGATTCAATAGTTCGTAATATAATATAAGTGAGCTATGTGGTGGATTTGATGAAAATAACTATATACTATATGAACTTGAAAATATACTCGCCATCTTTGAATGCTCCCCCCACTCCCCCATGCAACTATTTCACTGTACGAAATATTGAATCGTAAACAATGGACTATTGTTAATTATTTAAAATAATAATTTAAAAAATATATTCATGAGTTTTCAATCTATAGTGGTTTAAAGTTAACTCAAAAATGGACCATTTTCGTAAATTTTCTAAAAAATCTTAGAGAAAGTGTAAGAAATGTATATAGTATGCTATATATTCGTGATCTACTCAATAAGCTCTTTCATTTGATACCCCACACGACATGTTTTGGAAATTTTTATTTTTTTCTATGTATGCCATATTTAATTACCGGGGTGCGGGCAGGGGGACCACAAAACTGGTTGGCAACATCTGTTTATAGGATGTCTGGGATCTATACAATATATATCAGAAGTCAGATTTAGGTCCGCGATTTTTGCAAACGAAACTCCACTGAGAGTCCGGTCTATTTACCGATTTATGTCACACAAGGAAGAGTGTGACATGTGAAAGATCCACAATAGCATTGTTTTGTATGTGTGTCAGCGAAAAGCCTGGGAACGATTCACAATGCACTTCGTCAAGGCTCATTTTGTTATAATCAAAGTACTTACATGACAATTTATTATTATTTATTGGCAATTAGCATGCTAAATTGAATTTTATATTGAAACTAGCAGTCCGCCCTGGCTTCGCCCGTGGTACATGTTTATGTTTTCTTTCCATAAGAACCATCCTCGTACTTCAAGGAATATTGTAAAAAAAGAATTATCGAAATCGGTCCGCCCCGGCTTCGCCCGTGGTACATATGAAAAATAGATGTTCGCCGATTCTCAGACTTACCCGATATGCACAGAAAATTTCATGAGAATCGGTCCACCCGTTTCGGAGGAGTATGCAGACTAACATTGTGACACGAGAATTTTATATATAAGATATAGATGAAAACATTTGTTATATACCAAAATATAAATATATAATAAATATATCAAAAGAATCTACGACACGGAGTTCATAGTTAGGAGGTTAAATTATAAGCTGTTTAAATGAATCTTTAGACTAATTATTTCTTACTTTAGTAAAAAAGAGAAACAATTCAATAAATAAATAATTAACAAACAATAAATCGGTTAAGAACAACTAGTACCTATTTGCTTTTTAGAGCGTGTAAATAAATAAGATCACCAATATAACGCAACAACGAGCTATAAGGACTACATATAATTAGCTTTATTTATAATAAACTAGCTTCCTGCCCGCTTCTTTTAAAACCTAATAAATTATATACTAAAAACTTCCACGAGAACCACTCTATTTATAAAAAAAACTACATCAAAATCCAATGCGTAGGTTTAATGATTTAAACATACAAAGGGACATAGGGACAGAGAAAGCGACTTTGTTTTATACTATGTAATGAAGGTGTATAAAAGTCCTTACACTGTACCCTGGTACTATTACAGGTTCTAATAATATTGCAGAAGTTCCTAGAAACTTGTTCACCTGTTGTTATTACATACCAATGTGTTTTTATATTAAAGCGTGCAAGCAAACCGGTGTGTCCCTGATAGTAAGTGATCATTACACTTGAGAATAGATAAAGTTAAGTATTTTTGATGTTATTGCCCACTACAAATACTTATCTAAAGTAATATTATAAAGCTGAAGAGTTTGTTTGTTTGAACGCGCTAATCTACTGGTCTGATTTGAAAAATTCTTTCTTAAATGATCTAGTACATAGGTACTAAGATAATTAAAGAGCCTTTATGCTATAGTTTTAATCTATATCTCTATACTATATTTATATAAATCCGTTTTATTATGTCATTTATGTACTTACAAATTTTGTGTAACCCGTTGTCTATGTCTTTTTGACATAATAAATTTTATTTCATTTATTTATTAAGCTATTGCATAGCTTCTATCACGGGTCTTGAGCGCGGCGACCGAATGTAAAAATTCCGTAACGAAAAAACATAACACCCCCCACTCCAACCGGCACAGCGATGCGATGCTATGCAATACCTTTACCGCGGCAGTCCTCGAGTGCCACACATATGTTTTTTTCATACAGTTACAAAAATCCACTCTAAATCTCACATCCATTAAGTAGAATTACGATTTCAATACACTTGAGGAAATTTTGCTTTATATTACCAAAAATCCATTGATATTATTGTAATACATTGAGCAAGCCACTTTCACTCGGGGTTCCCCGGTAACGAATATACGCGGATGCAGACAAACCTGTTTCATCTGAACTGTTCGAGAATTGCATTATACATAAGGTTACTTTGTTTCCAAAATGAGTGCTTAATCTTAATGTTTTATTGAAGTTTTTGTGATCGTATTTCCGCTATTATAGAGAAAATAACATCTTTTTGACTCTACATTAATGTGAATTTAGGTTTTCTGGATTTGTAGAAAATCACTACAAGTCGTCGATAGCTACTAGAAAAATGAGACAGCGTATTATTTCATATTTTGTGCCACGGTATAAATAATCCTTCTAATTATTTTTATTGTTACATACTATGTAGGAACATATAAATTATAAAACAATGCAACCTAGCATCATTAATTTGAGACTAACCGTACTCTTCTTCATTGTATGGCACATAGACTCTGAAGTTTCACCTTTAACTTCTAACAATAAATTTATCTGCAAACTATAATAAGCATTCTTACCACAGACATGTATATATAAGTAGACAACGCAAGTACCGCGATCTGTATGAAAACCAAGCGTGTCATATTTTTTGTACTGACCTTGACGCGTTATGACGTCACGAGCGCTTTTTAGTGATGTTAATTTCATTTTACGCTAAATCGATTAGGCCGCCACTCGCGCGGCGATTCTAGTATCGTCCTATCCCATCGAAGTAAATCGAAAGAAATCAGATCAAACTAGATCTATGTCTAAGAGGTAGTCAAATAAATGAATCGTAATCGATTACTAAATCGATTCAAGACAGAAAAATGATAATTACCATAGACAGAGGGATGATAAAATAAAGTTATAAACCTTTTAATATTCTAACAAGTAAACTAATGTGTTTTAGCTTTTTCTTACATATGCCCATTGAGTTACCATGTACTACGTACTAGAGAGGCCATCGAAAGAAAGTAATGAAACTGTCAATCAATCAATCTTTATGTCCCGTTGCATCGATCCATTTTCCTTTTATGTTCGGGTTACTTGGAAAACTGAAAAAACAAACATAGTCTAAGCAATAAGGAGTTTTCTTAAAAAACTCCCAAGATGACACTTTAACTAATGGCGTCCATGTCATAATATTTATTTTTAGTACCTTTGTATTAAAATACTTAAAAGTTCTAGGTCAAGTCGTATTAAATGACAAAAAAAATCTATGCCTTTTTTTCTGAAAAATTGCTCCTTCAAATTATCATTTATCTGTTCGATTATAAAATCGATTAGAATCGAGAACTGTTGCATCAAATGAACATCACTAACCACAAAATTGGACAGAAAAATGAGAACAGAAAAATGAGAAGACGCTATTCATTGCTTGTTATCATACGACGCGATCTTTACCGTGCCAAGTAAAAGCCGCAATGTATTCCGAATCATTTCGTATGATTTGGTATCCGTGTTTGTCACGATCGTTTTCCACAGATATTCTTTATTTGATTTTAAAATAAATAGTGCATATTCTGATTAGAAAATTACTTACCGGTGGAAGGAAACATCTCTGCTAACTCGGCCACTCACAGCTGTGGAGTTTCTACAGTTTATAACGGCGTAATTCGGCATTTTACTTTATTCAGCTTCACGTCTTTCCTTGGCGAACTGCAAGCGCGGACTGAGTGTAGGCCAGCGTCAAGTAAGTTTCATAATCGTAGTTTGGACACGGGAAGTACATACACTCGCTTAGTCTATCTTGATATATGTCCGTGATTCTTACCATACGTTTCGCAGACTCATCCCGTTATGTTTAGCGAAGTGTGCGATTAAATATAACTGTATTGAAACCGTTTAATTCACAGATAATATATCTCAATTAACGCCGAAAATAAACTGGGAACTGGAAAATAACGCACAATTTCTCCTGAAGATAAATTTAACACGGATACGCGAGCGCGTTGAAGTCTTTTCTATGAACCTTAATTTTTGTCAAATCGAAAGTTTTTGAAACGCGCGACTTTCAAAAATACGCTTTATTTGTTATTTGAATTATATATTATAGTTTATATATTACGTTTTATATAAGAAAACGGTAGTACAATCTGTTTCATAATAATATGATGAATACGGAAGACTGAGCTTAATTTAAACATAATTCAGACACCATTAACAAGTTTAAAATTTTACCCCAATTAACCTTGTATCATCCATAACAGGAATCGAACCCGGGGCCTCAGTTAATTACCTACTCTTAAATCTGCACAGTGTTTTGAAACTACTGTGCACGTAATACAAGATGGAGGCTTACACAACATCCTCTCGTTACGTCGAGCCATTGATGATATGATACTATTAGATGCTATTAGTAATCATTACGTATTAAAAAAAGTTTTTATACCATACTTTAAATATAAAAAAATAACAACTTTTACTAAGTTTTTTATCAGTGAATAAAATACAGTAACAATGATAAATATTTTATTTTAGTCGACGAAGACATATTATGACGATTTAGGATATTAAATATTGATTAGACTCTATAATACATTGTGAAACAAAAATAAATAATAAGTAGGTATAGATGTAATAGATCTTCTAGATAGCCTCGACTAGCGTTGGAAACTAAATATTTTAAACTAAACGATACTTTTTATCAAGTTTGTAAGTGATAAAGACAAAAAATTAAAACGAAAAAAATAACAGGAAAAATATAACTATGCACATATATTTTTTGTCCAAATTCAGAAATATACCAATAAAATTCCAATACTAAAATGCAAATATATTTTTTCTCGCCAATATACAGATACAACTTTTATAAAAAATATTAGATTGCTGTAATAATTTCGTCCCTTAGTTTTAGGACGTAGAATCTATAATGATAAAAGTCTCCTGTCCATATTTCACATATTTCACATTTATTTAAATCATTCGTGAATCGAATCCAGGACCCCTCATAACTCACGCGTTAACCACTGTACCAAGGAGGCGGTCAAAAAACATTAAGGCGCTGAACAACATAAATAAAAGCAATAAGTTGAATTACGGTACCTCTCCATAATATAACTTGTTGTTGATCTCGAACGCTGCTCACGAATCGTTCTACCAATGCATAAACAACTTTTTACAACACAAAAGGTCCTTCTCACAGACATGTATCAAGATATCTATGTCTGTGGTCCTTCTATTTAGATATATATTATGTTTATTAATTTGTGTTTAGTTTGTAAGTTGATTGTTACAATGGGGCTGCCATGAACATTCGTTCAAAAGCCTTGAATAAATGATTTAAAAAAAAAAAGGTCATTCAGGGACAGAAACTAATTCATTTATAAAACCGATTATATTATTAAAGAGTGACTCGGTGTATAATTTGTGATATGTACTTTATTGAATGTATAAGGAAATAAGGTTGATCGTTTAAATATGAAGTGTGATGTGTTTCAAAGCATTCATTTTATTAATAAGCTAGCTGTTATAAGCAGAATATACCTACATATCTATTTATTAATTTCCAAAATAAGAATGTCGTGATACTTAAAAAAAAGACGTGTGGCACTTGGGGACTGCCGCGGTAAAGCTATTGCATAGCATACCTTCAAGCCACACCTCCGAGCCCGTCGGAGTGGGGAGCGTGAGGTTTTTTCGTTACGGAATTTCTCGATTCGGTCCCCGCGCTCAAGGCCCGCGATAGAAGCTATGCAATAGCTTAAAAATCTCACACGACATTGCTAAAGCCGCAGGCCTCTACTAAATGATACCTACATATTGGTTATGTTATTAAATTAAATATACCTTAATAAGAAACGTATATTAAAATCAATATTTTACCGAATGGCTAGAGGTCAACCAGTTATCATAGTCCACAAAACCAGCCGAAAGCCTTAAACACGGATCAACGAATGCCGCTTAAAAATAACTCAGACAATTTTTTTATGGAGGCACTTTAAATTCCAATCAGTGGTCACACGTCGTAAGACTGATTCAGTACTTTCATATGTTACAATAATAACTTACTTTTTAAGTTCTTATGGTATAGAGATACCTAATTTAATAAATAAAAATATATACATACTAAAAATGCTTGAAAATGTTTAGGTCTTTTCTCTCTCTTTCACCTACATATATTATTTGATATATACCAGAAAGAAACAAACACAACTGTAGATATATTAGTAATAATGCTATTATTTTATAACATTATATTTGTCCATGTTATAACTAAGACGCTGCATGATAACAAAGCAAGCTAGAGTGACGAAGAATTTTCTCATAACATATAGCTCTATCTTCCGATATTAATGACATTACATTTAGAATCTACAGTTTAAACCGTCTTAAAGTGTGTGTAATTTAAACATTAACGTGTTCCAAATAAGGGCATAATATATTTAATAAATTGTGTTTAAGGGTGCTATAACAGATTTTCAACAAAAACCGCTATTTTACGGTACAATTTTAACTCAAAGCACTTACACGTGAGAACAAAGTAATATCTTAATTTAAAGATAATATATTCAGTTCTACGATCATCTTATAAAAATTGTACGACGTCATACAAAATTGTCGCTGAAATACGATTTTCCCAGCACAATGATCGCATAAAATGCAAAAAAATGGGGTCTAAACCGGTACACTTTTAAGAAAATTAAAAGCCTAATCTATCTTCTTACCTATAAATTATTGAGGGATATATAGTCCTTTATAGATTGTGATAATTTTTTTGTATCTAAATCAAAATTTTATTTCAATTATAAGCTAAATTAAAAATACTTGTCGATTTCTTCATACATTTTGCTCTCGCGGGTCGTCAGACCGCGCTCAGAAGCGCTCTTGGAAGGACGGGTGTATCGCTCCTCGTCCCAAAAATAAAAACGAATTAGAAAAAGATTATTGTGCGTATACTGTCGTTTTCGTGATTTGAAATATTTGATACTTTATAAGAGTAAACTGTATAAGTTTCATATTCCAATTATTTGTAATTTAAAATTATGTTTTAAAAATTATGTTGACTGAGATCCTCTTTTTTTATAGGTTGTTGAACGGATTGGTGGGGTATAGCAATTTGACAAAACTTAAATCCAAAATGGCGCCGACGAAAATTTGCCATCTTTTCGTCATGGGTGTCATTTTCATGGTTTTTGGGGTAGCTATTAACCAATATGAGGTCAAAAATAAAATCCAAGATGGCGCCGACGAAAATTTTTCATATTTCCGTGATGGGTGTCATTTTCATGGTTTTTGGGGTGGATATTAACCAATATGAGGTCAAAACTAAAAATCCAAGATGGCGCCGACGAAAATTTTACATCTTTTCGTCATGGGTGTCATTTTCATGGTTTTTGGGGTAGCTATTAACTAATATGAGGTCAAAACTAAAATCCAAGATGGCGCCAACGAAAATTTACATCTTTTCGTCATGGGTGTCATTTTCATGGTTTTTGGGTAGCTATTAACCAATATGAGGTCAAAAATAAAATCCAAGATGGCGCCGACGAAAATTTTACATCTTTCCGTGATGGGTGTCATTTTCATGGTTTTTGGGGTGGATATTAACCAATATGAGGTCAAAACTAAAAATCCAAGATGGCGCCGACGAAAATTTTACATCTTTTCGTCATGGGTGTCATTTTCATGGTTTTTGGGGTAGCTATTAACTAATATGAGGTCAAAACTAAAATCCAAGATGGCGCCGACGAAAATTTTACATCTTTTCGTCATGGGTGTCATTTTCATGGTTTTTGGGGTAGCTATTAACCAATATGAGGTCAAAAATATAATCCAAGATGGCGCCGACGAAAATTTTACATCTTTCCGTGATGGGTGTCATTTTCATGGTTTTTGGGGTGGATATTACGCAATATGAGGTCAGAACTAAAATCCAAGATGGCGCCGGTGAAAATTTGACATCTTTTCGTCATGGGTGTCATTTATTAGTTTTTTGAGACAGCTACTAACAAATACCCAATGTTACCATCGATAATTTGATATATTTTTTTTACAACCGTTTACATATTTTTCGAGCAGAATTTGGAACTGTATACAGCTAATAGCCTTTTGAAGTGAAACTTCTTTAGACGCGTTGAGAGTAAAATTTCAAGGTCGCGTCATTATAATACCGTCACGTTATGGAGTAAGGCGGCGATTTTGGTATCTATGAATCTCGCCAAAGAAGTTTCACTTCTGACACGTTATCTCGGCACACACTCTCTTTATTATTTTATTCTCTTCGAAAATATGGAAGGACATTTAGTTAAATTCTACAATACCTGTTTACTACCAGAACTTGTGGACCCTCGATACTCGAGATCAATGGATTTAAGGGACCATAACTCACATAAATGCAATAGACCGTTGACTGACAAAAATTAAGCAAAAGTTCAATAGCAGTACAACTGTTGGTGTATTTTTGCATCATTGCTTATATAAAAATGATATATAGAGATTTTCATGATTTAATTTTTATTTTACTTACTTTCATCTAAAATACTGAACCCACCCCATATTCTCATAGCTCACTGTGGAGCCAAGATTTATTGTAATTATTAATAATATCGGAAATTACATAATTAGAAAATGTTTTGTTTGTTTTATTGTACCTACTTACTAATACAAACTGAAAATTATTTTTTTAAAATAGATACTTCAGCTTCATAATATTAGTATTAGCATAGAATAAATATAAATTTGTAAATGTAAAATGACAGGACCTCATTACTAAGATTTCGTGTTTTTATCTGTCACCAGGTATCTCATGAAACGTGATAGGTAAATAGTTAAAATTTTGAGAGATGAGGTTATTTCCTTTACCGCTACCAATAGCAACAAATAAAAATATCGAGGTTAAGCATCGGTTGGCGCGGTCATAAATTGGATGGATGATCAATTTTTTTGCAATATCTCTTAGTTTTTTTGTACGGAAAAAGAAACAGCGTGCTTAAATAGAATAACAAAAACGTTAACATCTTTGTTATTTTATTTTAGTTTACTTCTTTATTATTACGAAAATTACACCTATGACGAAAAGATGTCAAATTTTCGTCGGCGCCATCTTGGATTTTGGTTTTAACCTCATATTCGTTAATAGCTACCCCAAAAACCATGAAAATGACACCCATCACGAAAAAAGTCAAATTTTCGTCGGCGCCATCTTAGATTTTGGTTTTAACCTCATATTCGTTAATAGCTACCCCAAAAACCATGAAAATGACACCCATCACGAAAAAAGTCAAATTTTCGTCGGCGCCATCTTGGATTTTAGTTTTGACCTCATATTTGTTAAGAGCTACTCCAAAACCTTGAAAATGACACCCATGACGAAAAGATGTAAAATTTTCGTCGGCGCCATCTTGGATTTTAGTTTTGACCTCATATTGGTTAATAGATTCCCCAAAAACCACCCACACTTGCAAATGTGTTTGCTACGTAGGAAAAGTTCAGATTTAAGAGTATCCTAGGTAATTAATGTGTTATGTGACGAATACCTATAATTTATTTCATTCCGACTATTTTTCGGAATAACATACATTTACTAAGAATTGTATACAATGCCGGATTTAATACAATGCCGGTAACATCATATGTATGATAATAATTCTACATTTCTTATAAAGCTTTGATATTGTATACAATTCATAGATTATTATTCAATGAAATAATGATGTAAAATAGTCACACTTTTTAAGTTGTTTGAATATACTAACATACTTATTACGATCGTACCTACTAATAAAAGTAACAAAATGAATTTTTAAAGTTCCTAGTAATCTTCTGGAATCAATTTCAATAAAAATACATAATATCAAAAATTAAAAATAATATCAAGTATGAAGATGGTCTATAAAATGGAATGCGCTATGTTTACGTGAGCGTGATATTGCCGCGAACAAAGTTACGTCGTTAGATACCTAAATTTGAGTAACGCAGATTTGTGACAGCGTCCTTAAATAAGTCTTTATTCGTCTGCATTCAATACGAAGAAGTTAGAGCTAACGTTGCGCGCACGCACACACACACACACGCGCGCGTTCACTGCACAGTGCACACGTCGCATACCGGGTTTGGCACTCGAGCTGAGCACTCGTGCTTAGCAAGAGCGCCCTACCTGCCGTCTATTGTTCTCCGTAGAGACGGGGGACCGCTACCTGAGATTCGCCGAAAGGCAAATTCCGGGAAGTGACCCGCGCCTTTGTTGTGAACAATAGCGACCGATAAGCGACCGGTCCCACCCCGCCTGCTCAGGTAGTCTACTACCTGGTCAGTCGCGGTGCAACCGCAGCTGCACTCGCAGCGTACAACTAATTCTTGTTTCTCGACGCGCCAGTCGCGGTTTCTCCGTTGCCCACCTAACGGTGTCAAACGGGCTTCGGAGAAATTAACACCATCCGGTGGAAGTATCTGTGGGGCGCAGATACCGCACGTTTGTATAAACGGCGTACAGCCTCACCGCTTCGGGAGCTTTTCGGTGACTGTGAGTCCGGGGTCCTCTTAGTAGGCACTGCCACGGCGGGCAGGTACTCCAACTGCTCGCTAGCGCCCGGACTCGGCCGAGTACTACTCCTGACGGGTCCACGTCACGCTTTCGCAGGGGGTCACTCCAAGACCTCTGCGAACTGTTAGGTAGTGGCAACCTCACCCCGCTATCACCAGCGGGACGCACCAAACACACCACACACACATACATACGTGTAGGCACACAACCCCCCCCCCGCCCGGAAGCGGGGAGGGCCGCTAGGACGACAATTAGGAAAAATTAAAAACCGTTAGGATGTCCGATTCGTTGGAGGACCTAGATATAAAAGCCTTTATGGCTTTCTTAGTCAGGGAGAACCCGGAGGTGCTGGATGCATTTAAAGCACACAGCGCCGCCGGGGCTCAAAAACTTGCCGCGCCCGTTGCGCAACCGTTAAGGGACTCTCCTGAGTCCCCACCGCTGTCCCCAGTGACAGTCGAAGCGGGGTTCGAAGCCCCGACCGTTATGGAGTGCGAGAGCGCTCCAGAGTCGATAGCTTCTGAGGCGGAGTCCTCAAATTCGTCAGACGGCTTCGAAACCGTCACAAATAAAAAGAGACGCAAACTAAAAAATGCTGCTCCGCCCGCCAAACGGAACGCGACCGTTCGCGATTCCGCGCGCGCCGAATCTAGCCGTGCGCCCCCCGCCCCTCAGGCATCCGCCCCTCAGGCACCCGAAGGCCCGACCGCGGGCAACGCCGCGACGCGTAAACCGCCCTCCCCTCCCCCCGTCTATGTGAGGGATAAGTCCGCGTGGCTGAAGATCTCAGCCTTTTTAGATAGTGAAGGAATCTCCTTCAAAGCTCGCCCTACTAAGGACAATATACGTGTCCAATTGCTTACGTCAACCCACCATAGGGTTTTTACGGCCTATCTTAGAGACCAAAACATAGGCGGTCATTCGTTCCCCCTTCCGGAGGAACGCTCTTTAAGAGTCGTTATAAAAGGGATCCCCAAAGAGATCTCTGCCGATCAAGTCTTCAATGACTTGAAAGACCAAGGTTTCCCTGTGCAGGAGTGCTTCCGCATGCACAATAGAATCACTAAAGCACCATATGACATGGTCCTCGCGGTCCTAGATCGTACCCCGAAGGGTAAAGACATTTTTAAAATGCGGCATTGCTGCAAACTTTCAGGGCTCAAGGTGGAAACACCCGACTCCCACAGCTATATTAGACAGTGTCATCGCTGTCAACTTTACGGGCACTCTGCTCGTAACTGTTTCTCGCGGCCTCGCTGCGTCAAATGTTTAGGCGACCACGGCACGGAGGATTGCACGAGGTCCAAGGATTTGCCTAATGAGGATCCACCGTCCTGCGTGCTCTGTGAGACTTCGGGTCACCCCGCGAACTACCGGGGTTGCCCGAAGGCTCCCAGACACAGGGCTGGGGGTCGCCAGAAGGCGAACAAACCTCGCGGGATCGCCCGCGCCGGGGCTCAACCCCCACAACCAAAGCCGGCCTTTATACCGGCTCCACCACCCAAAACAAACGCTTGGGCGAAACCTCCGTCACTAGTGACGCAGGCCCAGCCGAGCGTGGCGGCGCCGCCTTCAGCGGCTCCCGCCATACAAGCAGCACCGAAGCCTTCAGCTGAAGTGCACTCACTAGAATTAGCCTCGCCTAACGAGTTCTTAGCAAACGTTATCTACATTAGGAATTATGTTAAAAACCTCAACCTCAACCCTGATGAGGTAAATCTAGTGGCCGAGAAATTAAGAAACGCCAAAAGCCGTGATGAGGCCATGATCACTGTATTCACCCATTGGGAGTTAATAAATAAAATCAACACAACTCCCTAATGGCTACTACAGCTAGAATTAAACCCAGAGCGATCTCCGTAGTTACTTTTAACGCGGACGGCCTTCTCAAACAGACTAACTTAGTTAGGGACTTTGTCACTAGACGACGTGTCGATGTGCTAGTAATGCAAGAGACATTCCTTAAGCCTTTTAACCGCAATCCGCGAATCGCCAACTACATGTTGGTGCGTAACGACCGCGTAAACAGCCCCTTAGGCGGCACCCTTATATATTACAGAAGGGCCTTGCACTGCACGCCCATCGACACGCCGCCTCTAATTAACTTAGAAGCCACAGTGATCAAGGTGTCTATGACCGGTCATCAACCCGTCATAATCGCCTCGGTCTATCTCTCACCGTCAAAGGCAATCTTGGAGAGCGATCTCAGAGCCTTGCTTGCACTGGGCGACTCGGTCATTCTGGCCGGCGACCTCAACTGCAAGCACTGGAACTGGAATAGCTCCTACGAGAATGCCAATGGCAAACGACTAGACCGACTGACTGACCTACTTAACGTCACGATTGTAGGCCCCTTAGAACCGACTCATTTTCCGAAGAACACGGGACACAGACAGGACGTGCTCGATGTGGCGGTGATGCGGAACGTGACGCTACAGTTGCGCTCCGTTGAAACGTTGCACGAGCTCGACTCTGATCACAGGCCCGTGTTGTTCGAACTGGGTCCCCCCGATAGCACCACCGTAGAGTACATGACGAAGGTAGACTGGCGAAAGTTGCACGAGGCCTTACAGCCCGTCGACTCGCCAGAACTGGAGTCTGTACCTGACAAAATCGACACGGTCGTAGAGGCGCTCGACGCGGTCTCCTCGGTCACCAGCCACATTCAATCCAAGATTGAATACGCGTCCCGGCGGGTCCCCGTTGGCCTCGGCCACCGGTTGGATCTGCCCCCGGACGTACGAAGGCTGGTGGGCGATAAGAACGCGGCGACGCGCGCCTACGACCGAGCACCGACAGACGAAAACCGTAGAATACTTCGTTCCTTACAGAGAGAGGTAAGAGAACGAATTCACGAAATACGCAACGAGCGGTGGGACTCTTTACTTAGCGATCTCTCTCCCTCGCACACTGCCTACTGGCGGCTTGCGAGGACTCTCAAATCTGATGGTATTGCCGCCACGCCACCGCTCATTCGTCCTGACCAACCTCCCGCTTTTGACGATTTTGAGAAGGCCGAATGCTTAGCTGACAGTTTAGAGGAACAATGTTCCCCCAATCTCGACATGACCGACTCGACTCACATTAACGTAGTTAATCAAGAGATCGCACGTTTTACCGAAACCCCTCGTATCGATGCCGAGCCCTTGTCACCAACGACGGCCACCGAAGTAAAATCACTTATCAAGTCACTTGCCAATAGGAAGTCCCCAGGCGGAGACTCTATTCCCAATAGAGCTCTAAAAAGCCTGCCGCCCGCCCTTATCGCTCTCCTAGTAGCCACCTTTAATTGTCTCCTGGCCAATTGTACCTTCCCCGCTAAGTGGAAGGAAGCAATTGTGATCGGGATCCACAAACCGGGCAAACCCCGGAACGTGGCATCTAGTTACCGTCCCATCAGTCTCCTCAGCTCTCTGGGGAAAATCTATGAGAGAATCATCTCTAAACGCCTCTGGGACGCAGTCATTGCCAAAAAGCTGCTCCCGGACGAACAGTTCGGTTTTAGGCGAGCTCACTCATGTCCTCACCAAGTACACCGCATCACGGAGTACATTCTCGCGGGCCTCACCCGCCTCACACCCCACAGAACGGGAGCGGTCTTCTTTGACGTAGCGAAGGCGTTCGACAAGGTCTGGCACAACGGTTTGATTTACAAACTGTACACTCTCGGCGTGCCAGACAGTCTCGTGTTCATCATACGAGACTACTTGTCTAACCGGTCCTTCCGCTACAGACTAGACGGCACGCTCTCGTCTTCACGTCCCATCCAGGCCGGAGTCCCTCAGGGCTCCGTCTTGTCGCCCCTCCTATTCGCGCTATACACTAGCGACATCCCTAAGCACGATAAAGTGCAACTATCCCTCTTCGCGGACGACACGGCACTCTACGTGTCGAGTCCATACCGCAAAAGAATAACTCCACTCCTACAATCCGCGACCGATGCACTAGGCAAATGGTTTCGCAAATGGGGTATCACTGTGAACCCCGACAAGAGCGCCGCCGTGCTCTTCAGGCGCGGCGGCCCCGAGGCCATAGATAGTGTCAAACTCTATGGCCAAGTCATTCCGTGGCAAAAGCACACCAAATTCTTAGGCGTCACTCTAGACGCACACATGTCATTTAAAGCCCACATTAAGGCAGTCCGTAAGAAAGCCAGCTATGTTCTTAGCCGGCTCTATTACCTTATAAACAGTCGCAGTAAAATGTCCCTTAGACATAAGGTGACACTTTACAAAACGGTGGTCCGTCCTATCCTCACTTATAGTAGTGTAGTTTTCGCGCATTGCGCTCCCAGCTCCATACACAAGCTCCAGACGATTCAGTCGCGGTTCATGAGAACGGCGACTGGAGCGCCCTGGTTCGTGCGTAACGTGGACCTACATAGGGACCTAGAACTCCCCACCATAGCCCAATGGATGAAGCAAGCGTCTAAGCGCTACTTCGACAAGGCTAAAAACCACCCCAACCCATTGGTGACAAAGGCCATCGCATACGTCGCGAATCCCGATCCCACTCGTCGTCGCAGGCGGCCGAGACACGTCTTGGACGACTCCGACGACGACATTACCAAAGCCAACGCACGGCTAGACTCGGCGATTGAAGCCCAACGTCGAACCAACCGCGACACCGCACACACCACAGCAGAAAGCGTACACCGTCTTCGCCGGCGAAGACGAGGTCCCTTGTTCCGCGTTCCCGCGCCCACCCGGGTGAGCGCCCGTCCGATTAGGGCCCTTCTGGCCTCCTCCACTCAAGCGACAGCTCAAGCCGAGGTTCGTGGTCCCCGTCAAGGGGGGACGCCCTTGTGCATGTCGCTACCAGGGTGAACCTTCAGTTCACCCCCGCGTCCGCGTTAAAATGTAGAAGCCCTTCTGGCTAACATTGAGAGACACCACACAAAAAAAAAAAAAAAAAAAAGTGCACACGCAAGGCCGGTGTTATTTGCAAAACAATTGTAATCAAAGTATTTGTTCTATCTATTTAATCTAAAGATTAATAGCTATTAGAGCTATCAAAATATTTTATATTAATCGACTAGATATATCTTATGAGAGGTGTGATTGTATTTATTTAAAGTACACATAAAGCTATACTATATAATTTGAGTTAATACATTGTTATAATAATTTATGTATATTTGTATGATGCTGTTTTCTTTAATACGTTTAAATATAGATTTTAATTAACAAATACATTTTTGATGAGTAGATACACATGTCTGTGATGAGTAGCTTAGGTATTAGTTATTTAAGTAATTATAAAATATTACTTTTTGCGGAATGTATTGTCTTTAAATTATAAATAACTTTACATTTTATTTTATATTTAATGTTTGATTATTGTTGTTGCAAACAATGTCTGAAAAATATGAGTAAATAAAAATTGTACCTAGTTCATAGAAATAACTTTGAAATCCTTTTTTAATTAAAGTTAATATTATTACTGAATATCATATTATGTTGATGACATAAAAAACAACATAATTCATTTACAAAAATCGAAAAAATTGCTTACATTTTTGTCCATATACTAACCTATACTCAAATACCTACTCATATCTAGAGGAAACAATTTAGTTCTTTTTAATCTATGACACTTCGCGATTTTACAAAATCTTCCAATGCAAATACCAACTCCAGCAATTATCAATGACTTCTATTCTTCAATTTATAACACTTTATTCAAACATTGACCAGGAACTGTGAGCTGAGATAAAAACTAAATGCAAGTATACATAAATGTCACATAAGTAGTTTACTCTGACACGCATCCGACTTGATAGTGAGTCTAATGAGCTACATAATAGTATATAATAATGATTTTCCAGAATTATCTTAATAGCTTGAATAAAAACTAATAACGTCGTGATGCTCACGGAAGCGTTTTTGTAGGTTATTAATAAGTTGGAGAGACTCTTCTCTAGTGGCCATTAAAATATTCTTATTTCTTGACTTGCATCTATACTAAAATTATAAAGCTGAAGAGTTTGTTTGTTTGAAAGCGCTAATCTTAGGAACTTCTGGTCCGATTTGAAACATTATTTCAATGTAATATAGCTCATTTATCGAGGAAGACTATAAGTTATATGTCATCACACTAAGACCAACAGGAGCAGAGCAATGCGGGTAAAACCGCGGGGCACAGCTAATTATAATATAATCTTTATTAATCGGATTTTGTCACTGAAAGAAACGGTTTTACGGTTGCTATGGAATTTAATTTACCTGGATATGTGAAGAAAAATTATTTTATAAAAAAATTTAAGATCGTTTGTTAAGCTCTAAGTATATTTAGCAACGCATACTGCTATCTGCGGTTTTGCAAAAAATATACATTAAATGATAATTCACGCATAACCTAATACTAATAGGTATCAAAATAGGAAACCCATAGAGATATTTATTTTAGTCTCTTAATATATCTTTAAAATTAACACATTGATAACCCATCGAAAACCCCACAAGGTTTATTAAATTAGTGTAACCATACTAAATAATAAATACATACATATATTATAGTCTTCAATTACCACAAAGCGAATACAAATACGTTTATATCATAGAAGTAATTCCAAATAAGATATTATTTTCAAAACATTCATTGGATTTTACTCTTAAAGGTATTTTTTATAAAAATAGAAAAAACAGTTTATCCAAAACTCTTATGCCACATTTACACATTCGTGCGAATAGTGAGGCGAAGAACGAACACGAATGCGGTATTTGATGTCGTCAATTCATTATTTAAAATATTTGTTTAATTACCAGGAAGTCATCTGAAAACCCAGTTTCTTCCTTTATCTTTCGCAAATCAGATTATAATAAAATAAAATAAGTAACACTAAAATACGCACTGCGGTTTCAATGACAATTTATGATCATAGCATTGACATTCAACACTGGGTTTATTGTAAAAATAAAGAAAATTGACAAGCGCACGTAACTTGTGATAATTTAACATGAAAATATCCTAGTATCTATAGAATACCATCTACCATATGAGTTATAAACTTATAACACATTTAACTCAAAGTACCTAGCTGTAAGTACCTTGTTTTGTAATCTTAATTGGCTCATAATTCTGTATCAATATATTAAGAAATGTTATTTACTGTAATGCTGTATGATTACGAATAAATAAATAAATAGTATATGATAAATTTTGACTATACCATTGTATTGTTGTCTTGTAGGTATAGAATGCATCACTACATGGTAAAAAACATAGTCGCTTCCCGCTGTCTGTCTGGCACTATGTAACCTAAGGTCTTTAACTACGCTGATTTTGATGCGATTTTTCTACTAGATAAAGTGGAAAATTCAAGAAGAAGGTTTATACATATGTATATTATGTTATAGTCAAACCCTGAAGCTCGTCCACTCCTAGGTTGGACTGGTCAAACCTCAGGTCTGGCATAATGACTTTGTCAAAGCCCAAATAAATTTAATATTTCGGCCTTTTACTAAACAATTTTCATCAGTCGTTGTGTAGCTGAGGCGTCTTATGCGCGTGCGATGCCTATGCTGCGTTCGCCTACGCTCGAGACTGCTGCTGACTTCAGTCAAAGGGTGCAATTCAAATGTATTTCGAGGATTACCCGATGACTTTTGCCAAACCTAAGATAAACCAGTCCTTCCGTGAAGAGATTGTGTTTCGGGATTTGAGTATAACATATTATTTAATATACATAAATGCACCCGTACGAAGCCAGAGCGGGATGCTAGTAATAATGCATAACAAATGTGATGAAACAACATAGCATCTTGAAATTCGTCATAAAACCTAATGCAAATGAATAACAATTTATCGATAACCACGATTCAATTGTTTACTATACCAAGGCCTGTTAATTAGATCTTCAATCTATAAACAATTACACAAATGTAGTAATCAAGATAATGAACTTGCAACCACTGAACAACAACCTTTATAAATATTGATAATGTTTACGGAAAAATATACTTTATGGTGTTGACACGCGATTGGATTGAAATCGTGTTTCGCTTGATTTCATTTTAAGATGTGTGGAGTCGAATTTATTCTGCAAATAATATTGAGAACTTAACAAACGGTATGTGGAAGTATTTAATGATTGTGCTTTGAATTTATATGAACATAATAAAAGATATGGGTTTGAAAATGCGGAATTTTTGATTAAAATTAGAACTACTTAATTAAAACTTTAAATAAAGGTGTATGACTCATACTTGGTAGTTGGTAATTATAAATAAGATAGGTGATGAGAATACATATTTTGTTTTATATATTTTTATACAAATATAATTACGTAAATAATAAATACCATTTTAAAAGATTTACTATTGTTTTTGTGTTTTCAAAGGAATTAACTTGAATTTATCTACGTTATACACTTAAGTATAGTGACTTAACAAAAATTTACTTTGAGGAAGAAAACTATATTTTTATATCCATCATGTAAATTGTCAACGATATAAGTTTTATTTTTAACCGTTGCGAATGGCGAGATAATAACTATAATACCGGTTTCAGAACGCTTTATAAAAATTAAAGAAAAAAAATCAAGAGACATAATATTATTATGTATAAGTTTAAATACAAAATAGGTATTCGTTTATACCGTATGGGAATTACAAATTACCTTCATTACTAGATACCAAGGCAAATTACACTATTGTTTAAAACTTATGAGAAATTGTTTAAAAGATAATTACACGTGTACATGACTTTTTATATTTTGTTTGATGATTTACAATTTTGAAATTAATTAGGTAGAGTTGAAAATTTCAAAAGTTGCTGATACCTAGTAAAAATTAAGAAGATGTATTTTAACTAGTGTCTACATCTGACTCTGCACGGACTGTTATAACAGTATATAGTGTATTTTGTGTTATAAACATTTTGTTGCTAAATAAAATCAATCAATAAGTTTTTGCTTGACATTTGAGCAGTTTTTTCTATTGACTCGAACAAATGTATTAATCTTTCAAATATGAAAACGACTGTTTTTATCACTCATTTATTACAATCAATGTCACAATAAATTAAAGATATATGATTTTTAGATTCAAAATTTAGACAATTAAATGTTAGCATATTTTTTGATGAATACTATAATATTTATTATCCTTGTATCATTTGAAAATGGTTGACCTGATTGACAACTTTAATAGTCTGATTTAGCTCAATTAGTTATTTTATAATTACTTATATAAGGTACCAATTATATACTTAATTGAGCCATTCATCCGATGCAGTATGTCCACCTTGACACGATATAATCCTTCAGAATCGTGAGTAAATCTATACTCATATAATAAAGCTGACGAGTTTGTTTGTTTGAACGCGCTAATCTCAGGAACTACTGGTCCGATTTGAAATATTCTTTCGGTGTTTGATAGCCCAATTATCGAGGAAGGCGAGGGCTATATATTATCACGCTAAGACCAACAGAAGCGGAGCAATGCGGGTGAAACCGCGGAGCACAGCTAGTCATGTACATACGAGGGCGATTCAATAAATACTTAGCCTACAAAAAGTATACGAAAATTTTGGAATAGTGGCAATTTATTTTTCAACATAGTCTCCTTTTAGTTCGATACACTTAGCCCAGCGATGCTCCAACTTTTTAACCCGTCCGAAAAATAGGATTTCTCAAACTCATCAAAATAGGCCTCCGTGGCAGCGATAACCTCCTCATTTGATCCAAATCTATTCCCGGCGAGGGATTTTTTTAGATTAGGATACAGAAAGAAGTCACCAGGGGCCAAATCTGGAGAATACGGTGGATGAGGCAGCAATTCGTAGCGTTATTCGACCAATTTGGCCATGGCAACGGCAGACGTGTGGACCGGTGCGTTGTCGTGGTGAAACAGCACCTTTTTCTTAGCTAGATGGGGTCGTTTTTTCTTTAATTTGGCGTCGAAACGGCCCAATAAATCGGCATAATAAAGCCCTGTAATTGGTTTACCCTTCTCGAGGTAATCGATGTAGACAACTCCTTGTGAATCCCAGAAAACGGTGGCCATAACTTTTCCGGCCGATTTTACAGTTTTCGCCTTCTTTGGAGCACGTTCCCCGGTCTGGATCCATTGTTTTGATTGCTCCTTGGTCTCTGGTGAGTACCAGTGAATCCAGGTTTCATCGACGGTCACAAAACGACTAAAAACTCCCCTGGATTCCGCTTAAACAGCGCCTAACACGTCTCCGATGTGGACTCACGGTTGCGCTTGTTTTCCGGTGTGAGTAAATGCGGCACCCATCGCGCCGACAGCTTTCTCATGCCGAGTTCCTCGTGAAGAATATGATGCACTGTTCCTTCTGAAATGCCTACAGTCTCAGCTAGCTCCCGAACCTTCAATCGGCGATCTGTCAATACGAGATCATGGATTTTTTTAATGTTTTCCTCCGTAGCAGCTGTTTTTGGTGCACCTGGACGTGGTTCATCAAAAACCGACGTACGGCCACGTGCTAACTCGTTGAATCAATTCTTGACAGTGGCTATCGATGGAGAAGAGTCACCGTACACAGCATCCAAGCGGTCTTTGATTTCGATGCGCTCTTTCCCGTCCAAAAATAGGAATCGAATCACCGAACGATATTGCTCTTTTTCCATTTTTGTAACACCGCTCGACACGTTCGCTTTCATAGGTTGTCAAATTAAAACAAATGAAGGGATTGGTATGAAAATTAAAAAAAATAATTAAAAAAGAATGAGCTACACTGTGGTAAACCTATTTTGAAACAATAGCGCCCTCTGGCGATGAGGCTAGGTACTTATTGAATGCACCAGGTATATGGAGGAATCTTTGTTTGTATGACATACTGAAGATCCTTAAGGAATTGAAGAATTTTAAATATTGTAATAATTCATTATAATATGATTATTTACTCAACGTTTCGAATACTTTACATCCAGTGTAGTTCCGAGCATACTGAATGTTAGATGTCTTGAAGTTCTTACTGTTTCTTTACCTAAAACTCAAGCATTTATTACATAAAATAGCCTCTTTTTCTACTTTTTATACATAAATTGTAGAATAATGTGAAATAGAGTAAAAATGTAGAGCTAATTGCAAATAAAGCAAACAAAGATGTGGTTGAAATTGTGCATGCAGATAGATTATGCCATGAAGTAATGAGATGATGATGCATTTTTTTAATAAAAATAATCACTGAGTATACTTTATGAATTGCCCAATACATACGCCGAAGCACTATTATTATAGACACGAACCTAACATACAATCCAATTGAACGCTCTATAATTGTTCGTCACTTGCACAACAACCCCTAAACCTTTATTGGTGGGATTTGATGCAAATTTATTGTGTCACACAATTAGGTATGCGTGAAACGGAACATGTCAAAATGCGACTCACACTTGACCATGACCAGTTTACAAACGGACAGACGAAACGGGTGGTTCTATCTTTATAAGTGAATGGTGTTAGGTAATCAGTCTACATTAGCTATCATATTTCATAAGATTCTGAAGTTATGATAGTTAATTCCGCAGAACTTGCTCGGTTTAAGCTTGTCTGTAAACTATTTTAACCCAGTTTGATCGCGCAAATAATCTTTGTTGCGAAGTAAATAACGGGCTTGAAAAGTATGTCCTTTGTAATTTATATTAACAAACAAGCTCACAGATTCAATTTAACATAGCTTTAAATCTGTTTTTACTTACAGAAACAGAAAAAGTAGACTCCAATTGTCTCTACAGATAAATATATCGGTTTAATAAGTCTTATTTAGAAAGCCTTACAACACACGTAGCACTCCACAAAGACATGTAGAGTCGAGACATAAAGCCTTAATTAACAGTAATTAAAAAACCTTGATCGCCAAGTTTCCTTTTGCCCTGTCGAGATAAAATTACACTTACGTTATAAGCATCTCGATAGTCGTGTCATACACTCACACACACACACAGCACAATTTATCACACGTACACTCAAACTTTCTAATTATTCGATTGTAGACGTGCGTCCCTTGTCGCGGTCGGCAGCTGACTGACGGCGGCTAGTTGCCTGGCTGCGTCCGAACCTGTCGTTGTCTCTACGGTAGAGCTGACGCAAGTTGTTTCGGCAACTCTTGGGGTTTTTATTGCTACAATCGTATGACACACTCTAACAAGTTTAGTGGAATCTCGAGTAGCTGAGGATTTAATTTGTAGAGCTGTGGTAGAGTTTTATGTAGAGACATAACTTATATGTTATACGAAGAGTTTTAAATAAAAATCTAGAGCACTTGTTTCAAAGGAGATATTTCCTTGGTAAACTTTGGAGAAAGCTCGCATTGTTTAAGGGTGACTGTGCAAAATTTTAGTCGCTTGAAATAACCAATATGGAAAGAATAAACCTTTTTTTTAGATTATCCAGCTAATTTAGTATCTTTTACAAATAATCAATAGATTTTTCAGTATAAAAAGGCCTGTTACTAATGTGATAAAAATCAAAGTTTTAATAGCTAATAAAACAGGATAAACGAGCCTATTTGATACGTTATGTGTATCATCAAGACTATAATGAAAGATGTTCACGACAACAACTTGTACCTATTAAAGCAAATTTTTTCATAGTCGAAGTCAAAAATATATTTTTTTCAAGTTGTCTTAAGCTGTTATTAGAAAAAATACATCTACATAATATCAAGTAGGTTTCGAGTCCTAGGTATATTTCAAAATAAAAAGACACTCACTTCACTATTATCCCCTTACTATTTTTTAAGAGTGATGTTTGTGTGTTTATTTTAAAATCTAATGGTCTAAAATGCAGTTCTATTACGAAGAAAAAATATCAAGTATAACGCTCTACCACAGATTAGATACTAGCTAGGCTCCACAAGCTCTACCGAAAATAGATTTCTGTATGAGTGTGTTCAGGCTATCGTAACATGAACTATAGTGGGCGGTATCTATACTAATATTATAAAGAGGAAAGGTTTGTATGTATGTATGTATGGTTTTCACGCATAAACTACAGGACCGATTTTGATGAAATTCGGCACAGATAATCTTTAGACCCTGAGAAAGAACATAGGCTACCTTTTATTGCGAGATATGTACCACGGGCGAAGCCGGGGCGGACCGCTAGTTTACTATAAAGAAGGCCTTACCAAGTTTCCAGTCTTCGCCGTATTGCCGATTAAATCCTGTTGTTAATTCGTTCCGCAGTATTATAATTTTTCCATGACTATATTAGAACATTAGCTTAAGATATTTCATTAGAACACTTCCGGTATGGTTTACGGTCATATGCACTAATGATACAATTATTATCTTTTCAATAAGTCCATTAATGTCACATTAACATGTTTAATTTGTTTACTTTTTCGTTTCAATCATTGACTATTTTGTTATTGTTTAGTTTTGAAAGAAATTGTGGTGAAAAAGTCTAAACGTAAACAACAATTTAAAAAACAATGCCATGCTTACACGTCCTTAGAATTTCATTAAATGGAGAATGCATTTACATAGGCCTTGGGTATATATATATACATGTACATATACATGTACACATATAGATGTATTCTCCACATAAAAAAAGAATTACATTAACAAGGTTTTTCTTGGTTCTTTACGAGCTCACATTTCTTTTTATGTTGAGAAAGATAGCGCTGTATCTCTGATAGAAAGGCTTATTAGACCACCCAATTTTTAGGGACCCTAACCCTAACTAAGAGTGGTGTAATAAGACTTAGGGAGTTAGTGTCCCGATTTAGGGCGATCGGGTCTGCCCGATCTGCCTAGCTCCCTAAGCGCCCTGCAGATTGGGTGATGTAATAACGTTTAGGGCGGTTAGGGAGCTCAGTTGCCGCGCGACTAGTGCGTGGAGTGGCTGCTTTTGTATGTAAGGTGTCACCAAACTTCCCTACTACAGGTTTATATAACTTAAAAGGGAAGTTCCAAATGTTTGTGATCACACCGCCATGTTAACAAATAAATAAATTGTTTAAATCAATTGTTTATTTAATTGTTTTAAAACTCAACAAGTGTTCAAATTGTTCTGCACCTACTCTAATTAATTCATTAAAACTCCCGGTTCATGCACGCTTAGTATTTGCATATTCGAAAGCTTTTCACGTAACCGCAAATACTCTTTCACCCAGATCTTTCTCTTCTTTTTTTAATATTTGTTATTGCGTCAACGGTTGCCACTGCTACAGCAACTTTTTGAAGTTTCGATACTGACGGCGGCATAATGTAAAATGCAACAATACGTTTATCTCTCTAGACATTCGCGTATAAACTGAGTTAGGGCCCAATTCGCAGAGAAGTGTAATAAGCGCCACACTAACTAGGGAACACGCCCACCCTAGATGCAGGGCCCTTCATATCGGGTAGTGTAATAAGCCTTAGAGCACCAATTCATGGATATAACTTTAGTAGTTAAGACGTTAAATGTCAATAAACAAACAAATGATTCATAATTTCTAATAATTTCATAATATAATTAATGTAGATACATATTATATTCATGGATAACAAATGAATGGAAAAAAATTTTTTTATAAAGATTTTTTGATTATTCGATTATTAGATGATTACGAGATTATTCTCTACTTGATATTTACACCTACATCTTAAATATTTTGTCATTTTTCTGGATATTACTAACAACCACTTACAATCCCATGCTTCTATTAATAATAATAATCAACAAACAATTACAATTACAAACAACAAACAATTAACAATAATAACATATTTTAAAATTGTCATTACCATCCAACAGTAAGACAATATTTTTTAATTGTCCAGTTTAAGCTGTCACATAGATAATTTTCCATAATATTACCTGTCTCTGTGGTATATAATACTGTGATCTAAAACACGTAAATCACGGAGCGAAGTTCGCACCTGAGACTCGACTCACAAGGACCACTATAGCAACTAGAATATCTATAAAAATAAAAACTGGACACCTTATAAGGTTCAAAGCCTCTGTTTAAAATTCAAAATCCAAGTTTGTACAATTAGTTTTATAAAAAAAGCTGTTTCTGGTTTTTAATTTTTAGTAACAGTCGTTAAGAATTTATTAATAATATCGTAGGTTAAGAATTAAGAAGCGGGCATCTTACATCTAATTGATAGATGTAAGATGCTTCTTAATTCATAATTATTGCTGTATCAATACGTTCTCCACTAACGAAAAGAGGATAATATTAATTCGGACAGTAGAAAATATGTATGTAGGTACTAAGTCACTACATACTATAAAACAAAGTCGCTTTCTCTGTCCCTATGTCCCTACGTATGCTTACATCTTTAAGACTACGCAACGGATTTTGATGCGGTTTTTTTAATAGATAGAGTGATTCAAGAGGAAGATTTTAGTATATAATTTATTATGTTTTAGACAAAGCGGGCGAAGCTGCGGGCGGAAAGCTAGTAAATAATAACATACATAGTTTTTTACCACAAAAAGGTTAGTTACTATATCGTATTACCAAGAATAGTTTACTATTCACTGAATATTGTGTATAATATGTTAGTTATATGAATCACACGTTTGTAGCTAAAATTTCCTATAAAAATTCCTTCTAGAAAATTTGTTGACGGAGGATCCAAATAAGAAAACAACTTCAGAAAATAACAGTCCATACTCAAGGATCTGGATATCCCGATATTTGTGAGATATCTAATAACGTCGTTATTTCGCGCCAAAACCTGTTCTTTGACGTAAAGCCTGCGTCATACGGTCAACATACAAACATGCTTGACGCTTGTATATTATTTGACACATAAAATTTTACACTTTTTGTAGTAGGTCTTTCGCCTGAGAGGCTGAGATGCAGTGGTTAGCGATTTTATATCGAGCGTCAGAGATTTTTAAGGAAACGAAATTCGACTGAATTAAGCCTTTTCAAATACTTTTTATTTTGTTTGCTTTTTATTTGAATTTCTCCCAACTTAAAGTTAATTGTTAATGTAATGTTCATAGCTTTCGTTATGAAAGACGTAAGATGCCTCTGGTTTTATCCAAAGCAGATACTAATTATTGTAAAATATTGTGAAACAATATACCTATGTACATATATTTATAGGATGCGACTACGAAACAAAGCGAGACAGGGACTATAACTTCCTGATCTAAATGTTACTGATATTATTGAAGAATTTCAACCATAAAGACCAATGTTGAAAATGGTCTGACATTTTTGCACAATCAAAAGAAGGTAGGTAGGTATATATTGCAATTTCCGCCTTGTCTTTTGGATTTTTATTTTTCTTTAAGTCTGTCCCGTTGCAGAAACTCAAAATATTATTATTATCTATACCTACCTATAATCTATACTAATATCATAAAGCTGAAGAGTTTGTTTGTTTGAACGCGCTTATCTCAGGAACAACTGGTCCGATTTGAAAAATTCTTTCGGTGTTAGATAGCCCATTTAACGAGGAAGGCTAGAGGCATATAATCACGCTAAGACCAACAGGAGAGGAGCCACGCGGGTGAAACCGCGGAGCGCAGCTAGTAAATTATAAATTTTCGTGGAACAGTTTTTGTAAGCAAATTAGGCCAAAACGGTTTCAATCTTTGCTGATTTTATGTTCTTTATCCGCCCGCGGCTTCCACCGCTTTGTGTAAAACATAATAAATTATATACCTACTAAAACCTTCCTCTTGAATCACTATCTATTTATAAAAACCGCATCAAAATCCGTTCCGTAGTTTTAAAGATTCCATCATACACAGATTTACATGTATGTAGTTAATAATAAAATAAACTTAACTTTCTACTCACTCAAAATAGTTGTAATAATAGTACTAGAAGTAGCTAGTTGTGAAGGCAAAAATATAATAGTGCATACAAGAGAAATTACATCATCAACATCATCTGAGGATCTACAGCCGCGAGTGGGCCATGGCCTGGTCCAGTATTTTCTTCCAGATCAGAAGAGAAATTACAGTGATATTATATCATTAACATTATCTTATTAATTCAATAAGCGTAAATCGAACCTATCACTTGCGCTAGAATTAGAGCCATATAACCACTGCGCCATAGATAACATCAAATAACTACACAATCCCAACTATTTATTTATTTATGTACATTTTTGTACCAAGTAATAACCATAAACAATACATTCTCATGGAAAAATTCGCATTTATGTTTTTTTTTCATCTGCATTTATTATCGTCCATGTTTTATGTATATAAATAATCCATTTTTATTTATAGACAACTAGCTTTCGGCCCGCGGCTTCGCCCGCTTTGTCTAAAACATAATAAATTATATACTAAAACCTTCCTCTTGAATCACTCTATCTATTAAAAAACCGCATCAAAATCCGTTGCGTAGTTTTAAAGATTTAAGCATACATAGGGACATAGGGACAGAGAAAGCGACTTTGTTTTATACTATGTAGTGAAACGTAGTGATGCTGATATGTGCAAGGTACCTATTGAGGTAGGTATTGAAAATGAGGATATTTTTAGTATCTAGCTCTATCTAGAAGCTAAAATAAGATAGATCCATACCCAAATATCAAACTGAAACGAATGCTAGTTGAAATATGAGAAAGGATTACTCTTTGGTTGAAATAGATAAACGCATGAGCTTTTCTCTCCTTTTCAGACTTCTATGTAGTCTATTTCAGGCACCAGTTTCTCACAACGTTATCTTCTACTGTACATTGTGTAGTATTACTAAGTTTTTGTAACCTTTTAATGTTGTGAGAACCAAATAAAGACCATTTTATTTATTTTATTTATTTAGTTTTTTTTTCAGTCCGATTAAACCCAAAGGTAAGCCGTTACATTTAGTTCTAATGGAACTTCAAAAACAGGTTAATTAATCTGTTCAATTTTTCTGAATTGCAATGTATTTGGCAACGTCTAAAATTGATATTTATTACAAAGCTTTTCTCATAACCGTTTTAAATTATATTACGATAAAACACATTAAAGAAGCCAACGACCTTTCAGTTAATCATTCAAACAACGGCTTTTAGACCGCAGTTTGTTAAACAAATGCTTGACCACGTTACAAAGAAACTAGAGTTTTCGAAATGACTTATATAACTGATATGTATCAGATTGAATGAAATCTTGCACGTTACACGTAATCAGAAGAAAGCGTAAAACATTCGGCTTTACTATAAAAATATGTTGCTTTGTAGTAAGACCGTTGTATTATATTCCAGTCAAATTAAAACTAACATTATTATTATTACTACAGATAATATAATAGGTACTATATTATTACAAAAACTAGATAAGTTATTTCATAGCAATACAATGTTGTAATTTACTAACCTACTACTAAAACTACTGTTTCTAATACTAGTTGAAATTAAATAAAGGTAAACATATAGGTATTATATATTATAATATACACGGTACGATTAATTATTGTATCTGGCCAAAATAATAAAGTCCTAATTGAGTTAGATATTGTTTTGTTGTTTAGAAAGATGAGAAAAATACTAATAGTTGGCTGATGGCTTGATGACTCTTGGTAGTATTTCACCAAGAGTCATCAAGAGAATTATAAAATCTAGAACTTATTATAGATTTTTTTCCACGAAGCGCAACGCAATTGATAGAACATAATTTTTTAAACGTTCCATAATTTTATATTTGCCTTGATTCCGACATTACTTTAAAAATTAATACCGATGACAACGATATCTTTTTTATAAATTTTTAACCTCTATAAAAAGCAAATAAATTGAGATAATTTGGAAATAAAAAATAACTTCGTTATATGTACTAACTACTTTTACCTAATTAATTATAGTAAATAGTTCGGTATATGTATTACAACGCCATCTATTTTATACTACGCAAAACTAGCTCAATCGATTCTTTTGCAACAGCGATTTTCCAAATTGAATTAATGAAATTGTATGCATATATGTAATTAATTCATATTATCTGGTTTTTAGAACAATTTTGATAACGGTACAGCTTATCAAGATGATTTATCCCTGGCGAAGCTGGGGCGATTACATAGGTAGTATTTTCTAGTGACTTCCTTCAAGAACAACCATCATTAGCGTTTCGTTTTTACAAAATATTGTAATGAATTTTTTTTCTCCGTCATACGGAAGATTTCTTAAGTCAATGCCTTGACTCAGAGGGCAGAGTCCAATGAAAACGAGTTATTTGACAGCCTCCGAGGCTTCTTATTGAGGAAACTTCAAAAATATTTTTGGAGAAGGCTGTTTGAAATTGGAAATAATAAATCTTAGGTGCGTAGAGAGCAGGAAGCATTTTTTAGGTGTTTGTCATTTTGATTTTACTGCGTTAGTAACAATCAATATGGATATAACATAATATTATTAATTACTATTAATTATTATTATCTTTTACAAGTGTGTTTGATGTCTTGATAAACTTTTCTGTAAAATACTTGGAACATAATGTAAAATCAACATTTCATTTTATTCAAATATTTCAAAGTACATGATACGCATGCCCAGGTGATTTGATCGCTAATTAAAAATTTCCGTTGCTTTTGCTATGGAAACTACCCAACGCAAAAATATACCTTCATAAAAACATTTTTTTTTTGCAAATGCATAACAATAACGTAAACGGCTGACCATAGAAAAACACAATATTTTCTGGATGTCAGTCAACATAGTAAATAGCAAAAAAAAGAAATAGGTAAGTAATTTACTACTGATTTTAAAGATAGCGTGACAAGGAAAACAGGGATAATGTTTTATATAAGATTTATGTCAAAACTTTAGCAAAAACTCAACTACCCAATCATACCTTACGCGTCTCAAATATTATAAATAATTTCCGACATCCGTACGACATATGGGTATTTAATCGTAGAGGAAATAAAAGGTGAACGACAGGTCAAGTGTGTCGAAAGCAGACTTCTTGGCATTTATTTATATGGCATTATTGCAGATCCAAAATAATCACTGGGTACATCGTATCGTACCCCGTATGTCATAAATGGTAATTCATCTTATACAATAGGCCTTGGCCCTTGATCAGCAGATAAGCAATGACGGAGTAAAAGGGAAGTTCCAGTTCCACCCTATTGGAATACTTCATTGATTTTAAATTCAATTTTAAATCTTCATTGATGCACAATCAAATTGTTTTGTAGAAGTTTAGAATTTAATGTAGGTTAATAAATATGTACAACAAACAAATATAACACGAACAAAAATTTAATTATTTTAACTTATTCTTTATTCATAATAATATATTTTGAAGTGTAAGTGTAAACTATGTAGTACGTACATTCACTTAGTTATTTATTTTGATTTATTAAGGTTGCTACTTGCTATGTCGACATAGGAAACCTTTCATATTTATGTAAATAACTGTTAATTATTTCCTACTATTCTCATATACGTATGCTTTATTAAATTAATTATGGACAAAGCTAGTCGTCCGCTAAACGGATGAATAAAATAAATTAGTCGTCCGATTACCGGATGAATAAAATAATTTAATCGTCCGATAACATCTATTTATCTATATAGTTAGGTTATCGGGGTTTCTTTAGAGAACTGCCGCACGTATTATAGGTTTTTTGTGGGGGGAAGAGGGGAGAGGAGGGCACACGTTGGTATTTGATTTTTTTTTTTGCGCGTCGACGGAGCCCCGCTTCGCGGGGCTCCTATTTCTATGTAGTTTTTTTTTAAGAAACCTAACCTAACCTAACCTAAACTTGATTTTTTTTTGCGCGTCGACGGAGCCCCGCTTCGCGGGGCTCCTATTTCTGTTTAGTTTTTTTTTTAAGAAACCGAACCTAACGTAACCTAACGGCTAACCTAACCTAAACTTGATTATTTTTTTGCGCGTCGACGGAGCCCCGCTTCGCGGGTCTCCTATTTCTGTGTAGTTTTTTTTTAAGAAACCTAACCTAACCTAAAGGCTAACCTAACCTAAACCTAACCTAACGAATTAAGGGCGAATATCTCGGCCATTTTTGATTTTAGAGAAAAGTTGTTCCTATAAAACATGCTTATATTAGCGTAATCTTTACGATAAAACAATAATAAATAGGTGTTATAATGACACCAACTCCATCAAACATTTTCTAAGTCCTGCACCCCCTTTGCTTTAGACCAACCCAACTAGCTTTAGTGTTAAAAGGTTATCTATTAATCCGAATAATCGGACGATTAAATTATTTTATTCATCCGGTAATCGGACGATTAAATTATTTTATTCATCCGGTAATCGGACGACTAATTTATTTTATTCATCCGTTTAGCGGACGACTAGACACTTCGATAAATTATATAAAAATTGAATCATTAAAGTTTTATACAGCGCCATCTATTAATATATGCAAATATTAAATAGCATTCGTATAAAATGACTAGCAAGTAGTATCAATTAACAAAAATAGATGGCGCTGATTTCAATATCGGTGTCATCCGATAGATGGCGCTTATTCCAAAAATCAAAGTGCGAACTAAAACCACAGAATAATAAATGTATCGATAGTTTTGTATGAAAAGAAAATAAATTCAACAAGGTTGAAAATCGCGTGTTTGACTCACTATAAAGTGGGTTGGTGATGGGCGTGTGTCTGCACGCGAAAGTAGCTCTTACGTAATGAGTAACACATGAAGATCAACATCTCATAACACCTTGCATCATATCAAATATCGATTATGGCTCTATATAATTATAAATATTTATTGAATCTATAAGCGGCTTCATACGACTTTTAAACAATTATATTTGTCTTAGTCTTGCTATTAAGTTTGCTCTACATTTATTACTAGCTGTGCCCCGCGGTTTCACCCGCGTGGCTCCGGTCCTATAGTCGTCCTCGATAAATGGGCTATCTAACACCGAAAGAATTTTTCAAATCGGACCAGTAGTTCCTGAGATTAGCGCGTTCAAACAAACAAACTCTTCAGCTTTATAATATTAGTATATAGATAGAGCAAACTTTAACATAATAATATTTATAGATACCCATAATATTTTATTATCTGTGATAGGTACATACTGTAACTACAAATATTTTGAGAAATGAAATATCATAGCTTTCTTTTTTGACCTATTAGATAGATACTTTTAGTGAAATAAAAAAACAATTCAGCTTTTTAACATTGTTAATTGTTTAAAACCAATGAAAAAAAATCTCATGTTCATTGTTTTTAAATGTTTATTTTTTAATATCCTCATTCCTCACCCTGTCGTCCAGCTGAACATTTGCCGCAATCTGTCCGATCGCACATGATTCGGAGCTGCCATATCTGAAAATATAATAATACATATTAAATATATGTATTATGCTTTATATTATACTAGCGGTCCACCCCGGCTTCGCCCGTGGTACCTACATGTTTAAACTATCCTATCTCTCAAGTTGGATCGAACTGCACATGGTGTGCGAATTTTATTATAATCGGTTAAGTGGTTTAGGAGTCCATTGAGGACAAACATTGTGACACGAGATTTATATATATATAATATATATATGTATGTATATGTATTAAGATTGACAGAAAAGATTGGTGTATTTAAGTCACGTCATAGAGATTGTGGGTATTTAAACGATCAAATGCTGAGCTACGCATTTGCAATAGACATTATTATTTACTTAATAATTACAGATAATTTGACATTTATTGAAATACAGAATAAATATAGAGCAAAAATTAGAAGGAGGAGTTACAATCCCAGACAAATATTTGCTGTTAACCTATTTTATGTGATTTAGTCTAGGTTTTTTCCATGTTTTTTTCATATTAAACGTAGCAGTATACTAAACCTAATATACTACAATGATGTACATATTATTTATGTAATTCTCCTTGGCTATTATGTGTGTTAAGTGCAGATTTAAATGTTTAAGACATAGCTCTTTATATAGCTTCCTTATTAGCTCTACTAAAAGCCAGTGACTACGCATTATGCTTAACAAGTACATAGACAAACTTTCATGGCTTATTTCTAAAGTCTAAGATTAAGATTAACTTTATTTAACACTTTAATAGTTGTACAAATTATTTTATTAAAGTGAAACTTTTATTACATCGTCTCAAACTTTTTGGTCTGTGTAGCGCATAGGTATACCTACTCGGCAGCCGACCGTCACGCGACATGCGATACACAAAGCAGTGTTCGGAACCGTTCGAACAGTTTCACTTTTACCGTGGTTTCATAAAACCACACAACATTTTTATACCTTAGAACTACCATAGACAAATAATGGAACTACTAACATTTACAAGTTTAACAAAACGTAAAATTTAATTATCTAGTCACATCGTGTAATAAATTAAAAACTAAGTAATTAGTTTTATTTACCACAACTATTACATCTTTTAAATAACAAATGCTAATCAATGTAATTAAACAAAATTATTTTTTATTATTTAACCGGAAAGCACTGTATATAATAGCTTATTTTCTTACTAATAATATTACTTATGTAGGTACTAATAGGTTCCACCTTTGACACAAAGATATTTTTCAATTCTTAGCAATATAAATTCTATTTATCAGAAAATGGGTGAAGCCGGGGCGAATGCCTAGTATTATAATATTTATTGTGTAAATCCTCATAAATCTTGCTTTTCGCACGTGTTTCATTTAAACTATAATTATTACTTTATCGTTAATAAGGAAAAACATAACGACAATAGAATAAGGTCATCTTTGTTTAGAAAACACATTTTTTGCATTCACAGCACGAGTAGCAAATTGTCTTATTATGCACACTGTGTTGTTGTGCACTGTGTTTTTATCTACCTTTAAGAATATCTTGATATATTTACATAAAAGGGATGCTTTGAATGGAAACTATTACGTATAGTAAAATTGAATGTGGAAGAAAGACAATAAAAAAAGAGAAGAGAGAAGAAGAGTTTGTTTGTTTGTTTGTTTGAACGCGCTAATCTCAAGAACTGCTGGTCTGATCTGAAAAATTCTTTCGGTGTTAGATAGCCCATTCATCGAGGAAGGCTATAGGCTATATTATATCATCAAGCTAAGACCAACAGGAGCGGAACCACACCACACGGGTGAAACCGCGGAGCGCAGCTAGTCCTCTATAATTGTAAAAGTTTGAATTAAATCTGGCCATTAAAGTGGGTCAAAATTGAGTCGATTACATACAAACATACAGGTGAAGCTTCAAGAAAACCACATCAATAGCCATTGCGTAGCATTTACTATTCAGTGATTAGGTAAGAATATCAGGATATATTTTTAATGGAAGAGCTAGCAAACAAGTAAGGCCACCCCTTAAGTGGTAATCCATTAAAACTAACAACACTGGTGATGTTTGTACTTTGCCGGCCTTTTAACGACATTAAGAATAGAGCCTTCTTTTTTAAAGGTTTAAAGGTTGTTTAGGAACACCGCAGGTGGTTGATCGTTCCAAAGCTTCACCATACCCTTACCTACTGTGCTAAATGTTTTAGCATGTAGTATGTAGCCTTCTTTCTTTCGGTGGAAAAATATATATCTATACTGATACTAATATTATAGAGCTGTAGAGTTTATTTTTTTGTTCGAACGGGTTAATCTCAGGAACAACAGTTCGAGTTTGAGTATTGATATCACTATTAGATAGTCCATTTATCGATGAAGACTATAGGCATTAGGCATTATAATATATCATCACGCTAAGACCAACAAGAGCGGAGCAATGCGGGTAAAACCGCGGGACACAGCTAGTATAACAATATAGAAGGTGGAGCTAATTATGTACCTATTGATTTAATACTTCTATATAATGACTATTGGGGTCTTCCGCAGAAACAAAGGCTGTAATAATTATTAAGAACTAGCTGCGCCGCGCGGTTTCACCCGCGTGGTTCCACTACTGTTGGTCTTAGCGTGATGTTATATAGCCTATAGCCTTCCGCGATAAATGAGCTACCTAACACCAAAAGAATTTTTCAAATCGGACCAGTAGTTCCTGAGATTAGCGCGTTCAAATAAACAAACAAACAAACTCTTCAGCTTTATTATATTAGTATGTATATAGATGTGTAAGATAGTTGCCATATTATTTTGCGGTTAGACGACCTCTTCTAGGATACATGTGGCCTGTATATTATATACTTTTGGAAATAAGCCAAATAGATAAATTGTTGGAAATGGAAACACATGGGAACACGAAGTATTTTCAATTTACGTTAAGAAAATTCTAGCTGTACCTACAAAAAGTATTATATTATTATCTGTGCTTATACTAGAGCTTTTCGATACCGATATGGTATACCTAATGATATATTTTTTTAATATTATCAAATTATACCAATATTCACAGGAAAATTCAGATACTTAACCCTAAATTAAACAGATCCTTCTAACATTATTCTCTTTTCTTTAAATCAATTGATAAAATTACCAATTACATACATACATAAAAATAAGGAAGGGAAAACCATGAGTAATTTGTTTATGTCAGAATATTATGACCTACTGTTGGACCAGTTTTCGATTTACGAGACCTCGTCAAAATTAACTCCATGAGGTCGAGTTAAGGCAAACCGCTAGCCAATGGTCATCTGCTTTTATAGGGCTGTCACTACACAGTTTATACATAATTAAATTTTTTTTAAAATAATTACATTGGCATTAGTGCCAATTACGATTTTACTTTTTATATAGTATAATATCTAGCTTTTCCTTCAGGGATGAATAAATATATTTCTATATTGTAAACTATTAATTATTTTTTGTATCAAATTTACATCATTAAATATGCTATGACCTGCGGTTTTACCCGCATTGCTCCGCTCCTAATGGTCTTAGGGCGATGATATATAGCCTTATAATCTTCCTCGATAAATGGGCTATCTAACACCGAAAGAATTTTTCAAATCGGACCAGTAGTTCGTGAGATTAGCGCGTTTAAACAAACAATCAAACAATATCTTCATCTTTATAGTATTAAATATACATATAGATTAAATTAACATGACATTGTATTAGGAAAAAACTGTAACGTAAACGAAATTTTTTTGGATATAATTCATTTCATTTTATGCAACTGAGATAAATTTTTGAATTAATTACTTTGTTATTTATATTACTTTAATCTTGTTTACCACGTTTATTCAAATAAAGAATTACATAAATAAATAATTTGAATTTATAATCTTAATCTTATTAATATATGGATGTTTGTTACTCTTTCACGTAAAAACTACTGAACCGATTACAATGAAATTTAGCACACATATAGAGGGTAACTTGGATTAACACATAGGATAGGTTTTATCCCGGAAATCCCACGGGAACGGGAACTATGCGGGTTTTACTTTGAAAACGCGGGCGAAGCCGCGGGCGGAAATCTAGTTATATTATAATATAGTACTTGTATAAGAAAACTACCATATTATATAGATTGACCTACATTTGAGGTCACTATAAATCAAGATCGGTAATATAATGAGCAGCAATCATGAAAAAAACGTTAATTTACTTAGCAATTAAAGTATTTTTGCCGTTTTCATACTTTTTGTAAACCAATTTAGATTTACACTCAAACAATTAGTGGGTACTTAATAAAAAAGCTGTAAGTACCATATAGACAACAAATATTACTAATTTATGCATACGCAGAAACTTAGTCTTATATTATAGTAATTGCATTAGGATTTTGTTTTTGACAACCCTATTGAGTGCCGTTTACCCCTGCTCTACCCGGGTCGACTGCGGGGTAAAAATTTGATTCCATAATATATTATGTGACTCAATAATTAAATCTTACCAATGCATTTTAGAAATCTTAAGTATTTTTTTCAGTTTTTCATTTAAAAACCGACAAACAACCAAACTTCTTAACATTCTTATGACATGACATAACACGTGACACGAAAATATAATGATATAATATTATGTATTCATATGGAATATTGCATTAAATTAAAAAGTTTCACTTTTGACAGCCCTATTTTAATGAAATATTCTCATTTAATGTCCGTGTATACCAAATGAATGATAATTAAGACGCAAGAGGAAATTTTTTACCCTTTTAGTTGAATCATGCAAGGCCGCTTCATGTGTGTTATTTATTTATTATTTTACATATTATATAGGTACATATTTCGAAACTCCATTCACACCTTGTTCTTTAAAAAAAGTTTCTTCATCTTTTGTTAAATATAACCCTATATGGTTGTTGGTGAAATTTGTTTTAAAACTTATGTATTCAAAAACACAAGGAACAACAGAACATTCGGTTAAATAAAAATCCTGTTTTGTGACTTGTTTATGAGTGACTCGCTTACTATTAGAGCTTATAAAATATCTTTCCCAATTGAGAAACTCAATTTGGAAAACATTTTTAGAATTAAACTGAGCATCAATAAGTATCATCGTATAAGTCGTATCGTTTATGAGAACCTCAGTTAAAATTTTGTATGTTTCTTCATAGAGCCTAAACTCTACCTTGAATTTTGTATACGTGTAGCTTTCATTAATAAATGGAAGATAAAAATCTATGGAATGTTATAGCAACAGAAAAACTGGTAAACTTTGTATCAAACATGACTATTCAAAAAGAAGACCAGTTGTATAAAATATGTTAGAATTTTAGTTTGAAAATTAAAGATAAATTATGTACGAAAAATCTCACAGCTTCAAAATAAACATAGTCATAGGTACCTATATAGTTTTTATAACATTATTTATTCAATGCATAACGTAAGCTTGTAACAGGTAACATTGTGTAGTTTGTAATTACGGATTAAAAATTGTAATAATCTTAGAAAAAATAGAGAACTCTTTGAGAAACTGCATTTAACGTGTTTGTCAGGTTTTCAATTTGCATACTGAAGTATAGGCTTATATAAATAATGCTGAAGTCAAACAGGAAATCGTAGTTGTATCTTTATGGCATTCGACTTCCGGGCATAGAGGAATGACATTCCTCGCGAATTGTTGCTCGATGGTTTATGAATAATAACGCGCCCTAATTTTACAGTTGTTTTTTTTATGAAAACTGTAGGTTAACTTATTGTAGGTCTGTACTCTATATTATATCAAAGCATCAATGAAAATAAACGTGTTTTCAAGTTGGTAGCACTACATTATAAATAAATAAATAAATAAATCATTTATTTCACTTAAAACATTTAACAAATTAGAGCGACCCAGGCTCCTAAGATAGTAAGAACTGTTTTTCAGGATTATAACCTCGTTAATTCATATAGGCACATTTTACCAACATAAGACAAGTATTTGCCTTTCTGGTAGGCATAAAATTGCAGATTGCATTACTAGCGTTGCGGTTAGACGACCTCAGGCATGCAGACAACTTGCGCATATCTTATGAGATGGAAACAAGCAAGATAATGTTCCACATGCTATATTTATAAACGTATTTACTTATTAATGCTTTCATGAAAACAAAGAATTAATGTATGTATTGTTTCGTTTCCGAAAACGAAGTGTTGCCCTCCTCAAAATCTGAAAGTAACGATGCTTGGTACTGCATACGTAGTATATTATTATTAGTCTGTGGTACTGCCTACTAAGGCAGAGGCAGAAAAAGCAGAGATATTTAGTAGACCTATTAATAAAATTAAACCAGCTCTAATTCAGGAAAATTAAGCAAATTAGATAATTATTGGTAGAGTTGGATATTTTATGACATCATCGATAGCTTCCTTTTTATGTGTTATGGAAGAGATAGTTTCGATCTGTCTAAATAATGGGACTTTTCTATAAGGAGGCTTTTCACAGGTATAAACTCTACTAGTCTTCACATCGAACGCTCTCTGTCGTAATCTCACAGTAAAAATGTAGCCAACTTAATAGTAGTATACAGATAAAGTTATTTTCCACGATAGCCTATGATTTATCTATAAAACATCTTATGTCAGGTTGTACCTAATGTCAATATTTCTCAATATTTTGGGTAAGCAGCTCGGAATGTCCCAGTTAACAGTGGCCGGTTATATGATGTAACTATCGCATAATAACATGCCTTTCACTGCGTTTTTAGCTCGTGTCATTTATACAGTTTGATTTATTTATGAATATTATGACGGGAGCGTGCGTAGGAAGTGGACCAATCGCATTGCTCGCATATCGACCAATCAGGTCGACGTTGTTGACGGATGTTTGTGTCTGTATTGCGTGGTAGTTCAATAATCTTACTTTAGGTATATGTTATTTTTGTATGTACTAAGTCTCAATTTCCATAAATTTGGGAATATACAATCAAGCGGCAACATTTGTCACTTACAATGCGATGAATTTATGTAGGTACTTTTGAACAAGAAAATACACATGCACATTCATTCTAATGAATAATGATGGATTTTTTTAATGTTTAATTTTTTCAATAATCAAATTCAAAAATTATTATTAAAAATTAGTGTCCATTTCTTACAGAAGGTATGTTACATCATGTTCATTCAATACCAAAGTAGCACTTCTATGACAAGGACAAAACATCAAAATTTTGTCACTCACTACATAAAGCTCATAAATTAAAAACATTGTATAACTCTAACTCTAAGATCATAACATATTTTATTTGGTAATGGAAAATTTTCCACATAAATGAGGACAATCTTTGAAGCTAAACTAATATATGTATATACCTAATGAGCTAAGATTTGAGTTTTTGTTTTTTTTTTACGATTTAACTTTTGCTCTATAGTCTATGTAGATTTAATTATGTAACATAGGAATGATAGTGTAGTACCTACCTACTGATTATTTATTAGTTACTAGGTTTCCGCCCGCGGCTTCGCCCGCGCAGTCAAAGAAAAACCCGCATGGTTCCCGTTCCCGTGGGATTTAAAAAGTAGCCTATGTCCTTTCTCGGGTATCAAAATATCTCCATAACCCAAACAAATGAATTTTTCGCCTGTGATTTTGACCAACGGTCACCACAATTACGAAATACTAGCTGACGTATGCACTGTGTTCTGTGCACAAAAAATATATCTACTTCAACATATGTAGGTATATCACTTTTTGTCGTTATCTACCTACTGTGACTCTACAGCCTATATCCTATAGCCTTCCTCGATAAACGGAAAATCAAGAACAAAAATATTTGTTCAATTCAAACCAGTACTTCCAAACATACCTATACACCTTATACATAACATACCTACATGCAAACAACAGCCAGAATATTAGCAATTAGTATAGATTTTATTCATAAACTAGCTTCCGCCCATGACTTTGTAGGTACGTGCATCCCCGTTTTTCCCCTTTCCCGCAAGAATTTCAGGAAATCCTTTTTTCCGAAAGGATTTCCAAATTCCCGGAAAATATCCGGAAAATGCGTGAAAATGTCCGGAAAAACGTGGAAAATGTCACTTCAAATTTGCGAAGCAATTAAAGCAGAAAACCAAAAAAAGAAAAAGAAAGCTAAAATCTTTCATACATTACTCCTTAGGTTAAGTACTTTCGATATCAGTTTAAAGTTTTTTGTTATCTGTAATACTTACGGAAAAATCGCCTGTGCACACTAAACGATTACACCCTGTATAATAAAGACAGATCTTTAATAACGAAGGCTATTAAATGAAATTATAACTTGTGTTCAACAATAGGCCAAGCTATTAATACGCAATATTCAATTTGCGGAAAATAACTGATGCTATGTACTTTATTCTATCTCGGATAGGTACCTCTGTAAATACCGGACAATAAAAAATATTCTTTCACTTTCAAATAAAATTTATGTATTTTTATGATGTTATCAATATGTGGATATACATTGGAAAATCAATTTATTTTCTTCACGCTCGCCTGTTTGAAGTCCGAGGCCTTCACTCCTGACTACTGAGCCACCACTGCATTTTTATTATGGCAACATTAGAACAATTTATTACGGGCACAATTTAAGTTGTATTGCTAGAATATTTTGTTCTGTTATTAATTAGTAAAACATAACCAAATGAGCCGACAAAATACGCTCTTAATTACTTTAAACTTTTCTTTTTGGAGCCAGTAAACTTGAACTAATCTGTTTCATCTAAGACTTGTTATTCAAATTATTTGAAGGAGGCCTAATAAACTCGCTTCATTCTTCAATATTTTAAAACATGAAGAACGTAGTATTAACTTAGTTTATATCCTACTAATCCTACTCGGTACTGCTACTATAATAATATATCATATCATATCCTAATCCTAACTAATCCATACTAATATGCGAAAGTAACTCTGTCTGTCTGTCTGTTACTCAATCACGCCTTAACTACTGAACCAATTTGCATGAAATTTGGTAGGGAGATATTTTGATACCCGAGAAAGGACATAGGCTACCTTTTATTGCGAAATATGTACCACGGGCGAAGCCGGGACGGACCTCTAGTATTACATATAAATGCGAAAGTTGGTGAGGATGGATGTATGTGTGTTTGTTATTCTTTCACCCAAATACTACTGAACCGATTACAATGATATTTAGCACACATATAGAGGGTAACTTGGATTAACACATAGGATAGGTTTTATCCCGAAAATCCCACGGTACTATGCGGGTTTTTTCTTTGAAAAAGCGGGCGAAGCCGCTGGCGGAAAGTTAGTATTACTTATATAACATCAAATCTTTTTAAATTGCATGTGAATAATATTAAAAATTACAATGATTTAATCGTCTGAATGATAAGTAGATATATATAATTGCCCCTCCGGACCGTTGTGCAGTTTAGACGTGTTTTGCTTCAATCCAAGTTTAATTCGATAATTTATCGTGTTATAAAGTGAATAATTTAATTTTATTATAATTAAATGAACCAGAAATATATAAATCTTCTGAATACATGTGAGTGATCTATTAATATCATAAACCCAGACCCGTACAATATAAAAAGAAGAAATCAGTACACGCTCGTAATTAGTTTGAAAGAAACATTAGAGGTCAACTTATATTGGACGGAAAGCAATTTTGTATGAATCTGTCGATCGCGTCAAGTATAACTTGAACTCCGTCGCTGCTGTTCGACTTACATTGCATAATCTGCTAGCGATTGTCGTTTGACCGTTAAAACTACCCTCTGCTTCTACGTTATACTACAATCATGCCCCTCAAGCGCACTCCCCCCTCCACCCCCGCACCGGCTGTGGAATCGGATGTTAGCGACCAAGCCTACGCGCCCACCAGCGTGCTTACTGTACCGATTATTCAACAAACTTTACACCATTGCTCATCTGAGCCTAGTTTGACAAAAAAAACTAATGTCACTTTCCGTAAAAGGAAGTTCACTGAATGTGACGAAGATAAGCTCGACTGTTTTATGCTTGAAATCAAGCAAATGTTTTTAAATTTTAAAGAGGAGCAAAATAAAAGTTTTGAAAAGTTGTGTGACTCGGTTGAGACTATGCGGACGTCGTTTGAATTCTTAGCGGAAAAATGTGATTCTTTATCCTCTAAAATAAATGATTTGGAATTAGCGCGGGATGCGGACGCTAAATATATTAAAACACTGGAAGACAGGCTAGAGATTTCTGAGCGCGCATCTAGATCAACATGCATTGAAATCAGAAATATCCCGAATTGTACCTCAGAAACAAAATCCTCTCTCCTGGATACATTCTTAAAAACATCTAAATTATTAAATGTTGCTGTACAGCCCCACGAAGTGAAAGACATTTTTAGAATTAAATCCAAGGAGCCCACTTCAAAGACAATTATTGTTGATCTGACTAGCTGTCTGCTAAAAGAAAAAATTATCAGTATGTATCGAAATTTTAATAAAGGACCGTCTAAGCTCTCTACTGAACATCTACATATTAAGGGCCCATCAAAAAATATTTTTATTTCGGAAAATCTTTCGGCCAAAATGAAAAGATTGTTTTTCTTATCGCGTGACCTTGCAAACACACATAATTTTAAGTTTTGTTGGGTGTCGCACGGAAAGATCTTTCTTCGTAAAAAGGAAAACGGGCCATTGATAAGAATTAATACCGAATTGGATATTGCAAAGGTGAAACAGGACACTCAAATATGACTATTAATATGTGTTTCCATAGTGTTTCTTCTTAGTGATATATATTATACAGGGTGTCCCAAAAAGTAGTGATGAACGCAAGTTGGGAGGTAGAGGACCTAGAGGGCTATCCGAATCACCCCCATGTATGTTATGCGATTTTTCGTATTTTCGGAGTTATGACGTTTTCTTCAATTTTTCTGCTATCGCCTAGTACGATGATATTTTCACTCATGGTGACGTGAATTATTGCGCTAGATGCTTAATTTTTTTTGTGTGCTAAGCTGAAAGATAGGTCAATTCAGTATGGTAACATTTATTATCGTTAAATCTTCAAATGGAATAAAAAAAAGAGTTAAATATCAAGAAAGATAAAATTATCCAGTATGTTCAAAACTTCAAGGGCCCATAAAAAAATAAAATCACATGAAAAAAGTTTTCCATTTGGCTTTTAAAAACTTGCTCTATCTATTGGGTAGCTACCCTAAAAATTTCATTTTATTATTCAGAAGGTTTCAATCGAAAAATTGAAATCTAATGTGGTAAGTGCAAATATTTTATTAACATGATGATCATTAAAACTATTAAATAGGTGTTTAATTACCAGAAATTTTTAAAATAACCCAGCTGTGGCTCAATGCAAGTGCGACATCACCTTAAAAAGTTGTCTTTTAAATGTCTGAATGCCCTTTTATCATTTTTAATGGTTTCTTCTGCTACTATGAATTTCGGGGTTATTTCGTCCAAATTGTGGCATTCTTTCAAGTAGCCGAGGTCTTTTTAGTATCCCCATTGAAACAATTCAATGGGGTTTAGGTCGAGGGACCGTGGAGGCCAGGATTTAAGGCAGGCGTCACCGGCGCATGCGCAGGCTGCAACGACCAATCTATCTTTCAGGGTATCTTTGCCCTTTAGCCTGGCCTCCACGGTCCCCGGACATAAACCCTATTAATTTTTTTCCGTGGGGATACTACAAAGACGAGATACTGCCATAATTTGGACGAAATAACCCCGAAATTCATAGTAGCAGAAGAAACCATTAAAAATGATAAAAGGGCATTCAGATATTTAAAAGACAACTTTTTACGGTGATGTCGCACTTGCACTGAGCAACAGCAGGGTAATTTTAAAAATTTCTGGTAATTAAACACCTTGTTATTGGTTTTAATTTGTTTTTATTAATCATCATGTAAATTCAATTTTTTCACTTGCCTCATTTAGATTTGAATTTTTCTATTGAAGCCTTCTGAATAATAAAATGAAATTTTCAGGGTAGCTACCTGATAGATAGAGCAAGTTTTTAAAAGCCAAATAGAAAACTTTTTTTATGTGATTTTATTTTTTTACGGGCCCTTGAAGTGGTGAACATACTCGGTAATTTTATCTTTCTTGGCATTTAATTCTTTTTTTATTCCATTCAAAGTTCTAACTATAGTAAATGTTACCATACAGAATTGGCCTATCTTTCAGCTTAGCACAAAAAAAAATCAAGCATATTCCGCAATAATTGACGTCACCATGAGTGAAAATATCATCGTACTCGGCGATAGCAGAAAAATTGAAAAAAAAACGTCATAACTCCGAAAATACGAAAAATCGCATAACATACATGGGGGTGATTCGGATAGCCCTCTAGGTCCTCTACCTCCCAACTTGCGTTCATCACTACTTTTTGGGACACCCTGTATAAAAAATTTGTTTATCTATTTTACATTTATAATTGTTTCTGATTGTAATAATAAATTTTACATACAATATTTTACACACCTAGCACACACCACATTTACACATATCATACACTTTTCCAAAATATTTACTTCTTTCTCAACTATTCCGGATTTTAGATTTGTTTTCTTTAGTTCTTCATCACAGTTAGTATTCCCTTGTTCTATTCTATCTATAAAATGAATGACTTGAATACTATTAATGACGAAATAGATAATATTTCGGTGTCTGATTCTTATCTTTGCCAACCAGAGGATAGCATTTCTTATGTTAAAAATTTTGGAGACTTTAAAGTCTTACATGTTAATATCCGAAGCATTAGCTGTAATTTCAACCTTTTTCAAACTTTACTGCATAGACTCGGATATCAGCTTGATATTCTTGTTCTATCAGAATGCTGGTTAAGCAAGGCTCCATTCATTCCAATTCTTCCAGGATACGAATACCATCAATCTAATTTTACTACTCAAAATGAAGGCGTGGTCACCTATGTTCGAGCTGGTTTAAGTTGCAAAGTAACCTTACCTCCACTAAATGATGCTAATTGTATTATTTTGGAATTTCCTAATTCTCTTGCTGTAGTAGCGTTATATCGATCACCATCTTTTAGGAACCTTGATCCCTTTATTACGAGTCTAGATAACGTGCTCCTTTCTATCAAATCAAACAAAAGTATTCTGGTCATCGGTGATATCAATATTAATATAATTGCAAATAACGCAGATCCTTCCACCGATGAGTATCTTAATTTATTGGCCTCACACGCTTTATTGCCTGCTCATCTTTTCCCAACTCGCGAAGGCAATTGTCTTGATCATGTAATGCTGCGTACGCCATACAAAGCTACTACTTTAGTCCTTGATGCTACGTTTACTGACCATAACCCGGTTTTATGCTTTATACATGCGGAAATTGCAAAACCATCTAAGAATAATTATTCTGTTCATACTCATATTGATATTCCCTCGGTTGTGAACGTGCTTGAAAATACCGATTTTTCCTCTGTCTTAGATTCTACTGATCCAGATGAGTCAGCAACCAACCTAGTTAACACCTTATCCTCTATAATTACTTCTCATAGCCGCACAATCCCTTGTAGAAAACGCATAATAAAACCCTGGATTACACCCGGTCTTCTGAAATGTATTCGCCACAGAGATAAACTTTATCGCAAATTTAAGAAACACCCAGAAAATATTCTCAACAAATTGATATTCATCCGTTACCGTACTTTCTGTAATAAGCTTTTAAAGAAAATTAAACGAGAATACGAAAAAAGTAGGTTCCAGAAAATCAGAAAGAACCCCAGGGCTGCGTGGAATGTCATAAAGGAAATATCCGGACAAAAAAGAAAGGATTCTAATGCAAGTGATTTATTAAATTCGTGTAGTTGTCCCAGTCTATCCGTCAATTCAGTCAATAATTACTTTGCGAATGTGGGTAAGGATATGGCTCATAATATTATTGAAAATTCTCGATCGGCTACTTCAAATAATTATAATAACCCAAACATCTTTCCACAAATCTCTTTAAATACTCCTGTAAATTCAATGGTACTTCTGAACATTGAAAACGAAGAAATCCTTACAATTATTAACAACCTTAAAGACAAATGTGCAGTTGGCTGGGATGGTATTCCCGCGTCCGTCATAAAATCTGCAAGACAAGTTCTCGCCCCTATTATCTGTTATGTCCTAAACCTCTGCATATCAAAAGGCGTGTTTCCAATTGTTTTTAAAAGAGCTGTTGTCCATCCGATTTATAAGAGTGGAAATAGAGATAGTGTCGCAAATTATCGTCCGATATCTGTGCTTACAGCTTTATCCAAAATCTTTGAAAAAGTCCTAAATAACAGGCTTCTTACATTTCTTAATTCTAATAATGTCTTTTCAAAAAACCAGTTTGGCTTTAGACGGGGCCTATCTACAGAAGATGCATTACTGTCATTAACTAATTGCATTATTAACAATTTTGAGCATCAACTGAAAACTGTAGCTCTCTTTCTGGACCTCTCTAAAGCATTCGACACTGTCTCTATTCCTATTCTTCTATCCAAATTGGAACGTTGTGGTATCAGAGGCTCTGTTCTGGATATATTTAGCAGTTACCTTTCTGACCGTACACAATGTGTCGTTATTAATAACATCAAGAGTGAGTATGTTTCAGTTTCATTCGGCGTTCCTCAAGGCAGTGTCTTAGGACCTACCCTGTTTTTACTCTACATTAATGATTTATGTGACCTCTCTCTCAATAATTGTAAAATAATTTCGTATGCTGACGATACTACTCTGATTCTTTATGCTCAGACATGGAATGAGGTACGTAGTGTTGCTGAAAACGCCTTAAAACTTGTCCAATATTGGCTGCAACAAAATCTTCTTACCCTCAATATTGCGAAAAGTAAATTTATAACTTTTGCGCCCAAAATTTCGTCTATGCCCCCACTAACATTCACCATTTGCGCCCATGACTGTTTCAAAACTGACCCTTTTGTTCAATGTAGTTGTACACATCTGGAGAGAGCCACTAGTTTAAAATATTTGGGAGTTTCAATAGATCCAACATTGTCGTGGAAGCAACAGATCGATACCGTTTGTTCTAAAGTCAGAAAATTAATATATGTTTTCAAATGCCTTAGAGGAGTGATAGACTTCCGTTATTTAAAAACGGTCTATTACGCACTGATTCAGTCTGTTACTTCTTACTGTCTAACCTCCTGGGGAGGTTGTGTTAAATCTCTGATGATTCGCTTGGAACGTGCCCAACGGGCTGTACTTAAGACAATCACCAACAAACCTCTCCGCTTTCCAACTAGCGAATTGTATGCCCTATGCCAAGTGCCGTCGGTACGTCAATTATATATTCTAAAAATTGTTATGAGAAAACACTTGGATACTTCTTATGACCCCAACCTTATAAATTCCAGGCGTAGATATGACAGGGTGTGTACTATTGAACGTCGTAGAACCGCGGTAGCTGGTCGCCACTATCCATTTATTAGTTCCTTAATCTATAATAAACTCAATCAGGTTTTAAATATCTACCCACTCTGTAATTTTAAACTTAAAAATATAGTCCTTGATTGGCTTTTGTCCCGTTCGTATGAAGAAACTGAAGAAATTATTAAATTTACAGTCTAAAACTTGGAAAAACCCATACACACTGGCACATACTCACACACACGCACACTCACATACTCACACACTCAAATACTCATACACTCACGAATACACATCTTCAGTCTCACAAACACACCTGCTGTCTAGAATTTTGTACTACTTTTTTTTTTCTATTTTTAACCGACTTAATTTGCATATTATTGTTAAACTTGTTACATTATTAAGATGGAACTTATTTTATGTATGGAGGTGGGCGTTGGCATCCGTGCCACAGCTCTTATGCTTTTACGGATGTCATCGTAATTTAAGTTTATGTACAATTTGTTATTATGTTCCAAATAAAGAATTTTTGAATTTTTTTTTTTTGAATTATATGAATTTAATTTAGTTGCTTTGCAGTCTAATATACATATACGTATGAATAATATTAACATCTCAAAATATTTCGTACCTAACTAAGTATACAATTACCTATTTACTTTTTGCATGTACATATTACGTAAGTATTCTCGAATATTTTAATAATCATCTCATCACTCGACATACCTTTATCTACCGCTGTTTATCAATCACATCTATACTAAATTAAAATCAATATTTAATTTGAAACTCGTTTAAAAAATACCTATATCTACAATATTATGCATATTTATAGCATATTGCATATATATATTTATAGCATATATATATTTTTATTTTTAATATGAATATATCAATGCTGAATATTTTTCATGTATGTTTTGAATTGTAAAATCTTAAGTTGTTTAAAATTAAAACAACGTATGACTTCCTACAGGAGCACGGGCCAAATTCGTTACATAATTCTGAATTTGTAATTTTCATTTTATTGTTAACATAATTATAAATATGTATGTCCTATTATGACTAAAACATCACCTTTATTAATAGTAGTTCATTTATGAATATTGATTTTTGAAAAAAGTTATAGATGGTCTTAGAAATGTCGATATTAAAATACTGTATCTATATTCTATACGACTAAAAGCACTATTATCATTTATCGATGTTAATAAATAAATAATTAGATCTCTGAAACCTATGGTCTTGTTATTTAGATTTATATGTCTGAAACACATACCCTATTATAAACGTAGATATCTTTTTATACTGGTTTATTACCCACTAGCTTTCCGCCTGCGGCCACAGATTAAGAGAATAGTTACTTCGCTGCGGCTTCGCCCGCTTTGTCTAAAATCTAATACATATATTATATACTAAAAAACTTCCTCTTGAATTACTATCTATTACAAAAACGGCATCAGAATTGGTTGCGTAGTTTTAAAGATTTAAGCATACATAGGGACATAGGGACAGAGATAGCGACTTTGTTTTATACTATGTAGGTAGTGATTTTAAGCTATTAGCTAGATTAAGAGATCATTTATTAAGTACAATATAGTTTACAGGACCTGATTACAAAAGGTAGAGAAATAGAAATTAATGAGAGCGTGTCGAATTTTTTCGTGAAAATGTTTTTCCTTTTGTTCATCGAAGTGGAAAACATGAAATACGATGTGATATACAGCCGGAACTATACATATAAATATATTACCCTTGCTAATAAGCTCTACTCTTAAAGATGATAAAACTATGTAGAAATATAGTATGTACCTACATATTATCTTCCCCCGCTTTTGAAGGTAAGGCCTTATGAACACGTTTAAATGTATAGAAACTAGCTTTCAAAGAAAAACCCGCATAGTTCCCGTTCCCGTGAGATTTCCGGGATAAAACTTATCCTATGTGTTAATCTAAATTACCTTCTATATGTGTGCTAAATTTCATTGTAAGTAATCGGTTCAGTAGTATTTGCGTGAAAGAGTAACAAACACACACATAGGTACACATCCTCACAAACTTTCGCATTTAATTAGTAGGATAGGATTAAGGTATTTTTTTCATAAATTGCGCTAAAATTAAACGCACGAAAAAGCAGTTAAATCGTCTACCTTAATTTAAAAAAAACATTTTAATTACATAAATGAAGGAGAATTATTAATTTAACTTCAGCGCGTACCTGCCTGCTTAGAGATACCTAATACAAAAACTTATTTACCTATATCTGGTTTTGTGCCTTTTTACGTGCCGGGATGGCTAAGCTTTAAACTATAATATAAGAACCCATGTTTTATAAAGATTATGCATATTAATTACCAGCTGTGCCCCGCGGTTTTACCAGCGTTGCTCCGCTCCTGTTGGTCTTAGCGTGATGATGTTGGTCTTAGCCTAATAATAGCCTTCCTCGATAAAGGGGCTATCTAACACAGCTTACAACTCTTACAAAAAGGGTCGTGACAATTTTTCGTAAGAATTTTTTCCGTCTAGCCCCCTTTCACAACGTGCGATAAGGAACTTCGTTCCAAAAGTTCGTTCCAATAATTAATGTATTTAACAAGGATTGGGATATTATGTCAGCTCAAGATGCATCCCGTACTTGGCCAGCGAGGAATATGGTCTGTGCCCGTGCAGCAGCAGTAAGAAAAATATCCGCTGATATAGAGTCGTAGAGCGTGGCTCTAATAATATTAAAGAGATATTATTACCACTGTCAATTGTGTTATTACCGAAGCGTGATAGAGTGTATGTATATTATATTATGTGAATATGTTTGCGCTATTTCTTTACTCTCGTCTTATAAAATCAAATACATAATATATACATAAAATATCAGATCTATTGGTTGATGTTTTATCAAAACTATTGAATAAAGACGATTCAAAAACACAACTAGGATGATTATAAACTTAATTTTCATATATATGTTTTAATTTTTCCTCTTATGTATAAAAATCTAACGTAGAGCTTCCCAAAAACTGGTTGACCAAATTTTATGATTTTTTATGTTTAAGTGGTAGGTTTGAGCATTCAGAAGAGGCCGTACAATTATATTTTTATTTTCATGGTTGTTTCTTGTAGAACTACGGTTTCCGGGTCAACTAGAATTAACTTGTTTTATGTGAAATAATATTATATATTTTGTATACATATAACTATGTATTTTACTTTAGATATATTATTAAAATATGTACTTATATTATCCTTTTCCGGGACACTGTGAAACACGCTCTTGTCTTCAATTTAATTTTGTTTAAGGGCTTGGTCTAGTAGTGCAAACAAATGCATCCTGTCATCCTATATGTAAATAATACAAATGTACTAAGGGAAAGTTGCTCCACTTAATTTTTAAAAATTAAATCATTCGTATGCATAATTTAATATTCGTAATAAGTACCAAAAATGACAATTTGAAACAATTTTCGTGAAAATTACACCGAGTGATTTTTTTTTATCAGAACACAAAATTTGCGAATACTTTCTATTGATATCTTCAACTTCATGTTTATAACTGATCAACTTTTAGAAAGAAATTTGGACGAAATATAAAAAAAAATAAGCTTTCCATACAAAATGCATAACTCTATACATTTTTTTCGACCTAAGTTTCTTAGTGAAAGTTGTTCAGTTTAACTAATAAAACGGATAAACAAATTTTGTATATAATAAAAAAATGTAATGTTTGTTTTAAAAAATTATAAAATAGAAAAATACGCAAATGAAAACAAAAGATATTTATTTCTGACTAGCTTCCGCCCGCGACTCCGTCCGCGCGGATGTCGGTCTTCGCGTCTTCTACAGATTTATTATATTATGTATAATATATAGATTTATATTGATAAACCTAATAAATCTTTTGCTAGCATTCTGATGCTTTATCGGTTGCACTGGATTTATCTCTTTTTTTTTCAATCGCTTGAATAATATAGGATGGTTCCTTGATGGGCATCGAATGCTGAAGTCTCGAATCAATCAATTCTGACAGTAGGCAATTTATGTAAAATCTTGATAATGGTCCATTATTTTATTTTGCCTAAACGTTACATAATTTTTTATATATTCTATTTTTAACGAATGATTCACTCCAGTCCAAACAGCAAATAAGCAGACTTCTGCTTCTGCAACGTTTAGTTGCAACTAAACGTTGCAGAAGCAGAAGTCTGCTTATTTGTATTTCAAAAGTGTTATTTTTTGCATTGTATTTAAAATATTATTTTTTTTATTTTTAACCCCATCTTCCGCATTCATGTCTTTTGCCGGAATCAGACATTTAACTTCTACTAGTCCTATTTTCCCTTTTTGATATGGGAGTGTATAAAGTAAATTTTTTAGATATTTCTCGTTATACTTTTAAAAAGTTATTATTGTCATTTTGCTCATTAGGTAAAGTAATTTCGATATCAGTTTTAAGTTTTTTGATACCTGCAATAATAACGTCATAATCGCTTGCACATACTTAACGATTACACCCTGTATACAATCCACCATCCACATTCTAATGTTTTCCTGTCCTCCTCTCCTTTACGCTGTTCACCGATGATACATTTTAAATGAGTAAATCTGCTACCACTGAAGGATGTTTCATTGTGATCAGCAAATTTTCACCACTGTTGTCGATTATTTGTTTTTCATTTTTAATCAGCAATTGGGAATCATCAGTTTTGTTTTTTGCAGATTGGTGATGTACCCTAACAATACGTCGAAAAGGGAAAGCATCAACGAATTATCGTTTTCGTCCTGTTTTTTTATTCTTCGCGTCTCTGTTACTTGTGTTTGTTTAGTTCTCAACACCCACTGAATTTTCTATGTTATTGTGATCTTCCATTACATCTGAGTTTTGATGATGTGATGATAATCCATTCGTTTTAATATTGGTACTTAGAGTTGGTGGACTAAACTAGAAATGGCGGACTAAATTTGTCAGCGCGTCTGTAAGATCAGAATATAAAACCAACATCCTGTATTTAAGTTACAAAATTAATAATCAAACAACATGCCGCTACGTTGAAAATGACTAGAAGAAAAAATTAAAACACCTCGGCATATAATTTTGGAGTAAACAAATCATTTTCCCCGTATGGGGATTTCCCCGGATGAACTTGGGAAGTTCAAGTTCTCAATACAAGTTTATATTATATTTCGTATTTCTCAAACGAAAAATAAACATTTTTGGAACTTCAAAAAAAAAATATATTATAAGAAAATTTATGAGCTTACTTTAGTTTTAAAGAAATAATAAACAGATGTGACCCTTTACTGACAACCCGTAAAATAAAGAAATTGTTGCCAATCACCTTTGCAATCTATGTATTTGGTTTCATTAACTTTATGTTCGAAGATAATTTTTTTTCTAGTAGTTACACGCGTATTTTTTTCGTTTATTTTCCATATCGTAATCAAATGTTTAAAAATACGAATATTTGCACAAAACTAAGAAAAAAATAATCAATTAACAAAAATATTAAATTTAATGAAGTAGAGCAACTTTCACTTCGGTATGAAGGAAAATCGAGCGTAGAGCACACGTCAGAACGCTCCGGCCCAAGGAGCGCGACTAAAGAAATTCGCTAGGATTTTTCCTAATTATTTTAAATGTTTTTTTAATATTTAAAGAATTATCAAAATTCAAAAAAAATTTTTTTAAAGGATTAATACTCATTGGTCTTCAACCAACTCGAATAAATTAATGGAAAAAATAACTTTTAGCAGTATTTATCAATAGATTTTGTAAGGCAAAAAATGGGAAATTTAATGAATTTATAACGTTCTAATTAAGAAAATCATAAGTTTTTCGGCAATTGTATTCAGCAGTTTTTAATAACGACTATATAAGGATAATAATGCGCTGATCAGATTGTGTAAATTGTAATCGGTTGCAACGTAGTGAGTGCACAAACTTAGCTCGAAATGTCTTTGGGGGAAATAGACTTATCTTGAAGGCCTGATTAAGGTAACATAAAGTAACTTTATAAATGTGAAAAAATTCACGCGCATTGCGTATATAACACTTATTGATAAACAAGAAAAAAAAATTCAGTTTATCATTTCATTAGCCGGGAAAAAATTGTCAAATAACTTGTTGAAAACGCAATTTTGCTAGACTGCAGCCTTAAGTACATTTATTGATTGTATTTTTATACTTATTACAATATTATTTAATAACTTTCTTTTTTCATTATTCTGACGTTTATAATGTGCAATGATATACATATATTATATCTACTCTACCAATATGAGGTCATAACTCATATTGGTAGAGTCATCTTTATAATACAATAATATTTTAAGATTTAAAATATTCATTAAAATTCAAAAAATATGGCCTTGTGTGAGTGAGTACTATTAAAAAAAACAGGAAAATGTTGAATTAGTATATCATACAATTAAATTAGCATCCAAATATATAAAATTTTAAACCTCATTGAGATGTTTAATGTTTTCTATTCATAATTGTGTTTTTAGTAAGAAAAACCGGAGTAATTAAGTTGATTATTCTGAACCTAGAGCAGGATATAAGTTTAAAAACCGGCACAGATAATTATCAAAAATCGAATAAAAAATAAGCCTGCAAATTATGCTTCATGTTTTTAACTTAAAAACAGGGTTGTTTCAAGGAATTTAAATTAAAAAAAAAAAGATTATTATCTCGGTCCGTAAAATATTACATTTTGATTATTTTTTCACTAGTAGGGTACTTCGGTCATTTCTGTGCTTTTCCTAACTTAGATTTCTTATGCTGATCTAAGAAAAAAAATGTGTACGTGTACTAGTGTACACACGTAAGAAGTGAAACTCCTTTATGACCTTATTTTTGAAAAAATAATTTACTACATATATGCAACTTTAAATAAATACGTCGAATCACGCGTGGTAGGGATAAGAAAAAGATGGCGCGTAACGGAAAAATGTCACGCGTAACGAAAAAATGTTACACTAAATTTTTAAAACCCCGATAAAGAGGTTTCACTTCAAAAACTTTAAGGAAACTTTCATTTCCATCCTTTTGAGAGCGACTGTTTAAAATACTTCTAATATCTTATAACCAAAGCACAGATAAATAAATATTATGTAGATACTTTGTCAAAGCTTCGGTGCAATGACAATTTTTTTAATATTTCATGTTAGATATATGAGTGGTAATGAGACAGTGATGATCATAATTGTAATTTTGATAAATGAATAATTTTCAGATAGCTTTTGTTTTCCAATATTACGTTAAAATCCTGTTATGTTAGTAAGTTCTTCGTAATGTAGATTATAGATAAAATCTTATATATAAAAATGAATCGCAAAATGTGTTGGTAAGCGCATAACTCGAGAACGGCTGAACCGATTTCGATAATTCTTTTTTTATTATATTCCTTGAAGTACGAGGATGGTTCTTATGTAGAGAAAACGTAAACATGTACCACGGGCGAAGCCGGGGCGGACCTCTAGTATGAAATAAATTTAATCTCTTTGCGATTTATCACGTTAACGGTTATCGTAATAATTCAAACCTACTGAATCGAACCAATCATAGACGCTGTTACTCAACCATTGCGCTTATGCTATAACATTACTATTTAAAATTACATATTATCTAGGTATCTAATAACTTAGCATACTAACTTATACGATGTTTAATCGTAACTTAAGGAGAATTAAAATTCTGGAACATAACTTACCATTTACTTTTATATTTATCAAATACAGCTTATGCAATTAATAATAAAAATCGTTAATGTAATTTAAAATGTAGAGTAAAATAAATAAATTTAAAAAAAAGCCTTTCTGTTTATTTTCCATAATGTTTATGGTAAACAAAACAGAAGACAGTATTTACACGTCATTTCTTAGACAGTCGGCCCCTCAGCCAGGTCACTTTCTCTTCACAACCTTGATTTCTTACGCCTGCATTGGGTACGATAGCGTGTATACGTAATTTCAATGGTATTTTTGAGTAAGCAATAGGTAAGCAACGCTTTTACTTTTCCCGACACACAAACTTTCGAACGCTCCCTTACCGAGGTAGATTGTAACGAAATTATATAAATACTCTAATAACACGGAAACTTATGTAAACGCATTTCTAAGCTCTACATTGTCTATTGCTATTACACACGATCATAATAATATCATAGCCAGCTTTAACAATTAAAAAAAAGAAACCCTTACCAGGAATTCGAAATCCAAAGTTTAAAAAAAAAAACAAAAAGTCACAGACCACAAACACAAGAATTTGATGACACTGTCACTGTATGGCGCGGAAAATCGCGCGTAAACACAACACTTTCTAATTTAAATTTCGATTCCTGCGTTTTTGTTTTAGGTTTTCGATACGGTATCGACTTCGCCAGTTAGCCACGTACGTCACGGACAGTGGCTTCGCCGGCTGTGAAGTCGGAACGTAGTTTCGACGCGCGTCTTCAACCAATTTCTTGCCGCGCGTAGCCTCACCAACTATTATCCGGCCGGAGGAAATGCAATGCACCGGCCCGCCATTTCCGCAACGAAACGTGCATTTCAAAACGGTTGCATAATACATTAACCAACTAAGTGGACATGTTGAAATATGCTGTCCGTTTTCGCAATTACGACAAACTGCAAAAGATGGGTAAATAAAGTAGGTACCACAAATATTACGTAGTCAGCAGTCAGGTTGTAGGAGCTTCATAAAATTACGACATATTATATTTTTATTGATGTATAAAATTGATCGTGATCGTTATTTCGTGCTCAAATCCAACGAACGTGCAAAATGCAGTTATCATTGACGATATGCACTTTAATTTTTTATCGGTGATTCGATGAAATATAAAATTTTCCACCACGTAGAGTCACGCTCTATCTATGTTTAGTTATTATTTAAATTATTAAAAGCCTACTTTAGCGTCGATATTTAAGCCTTTTTGTTATATAAGTATGTTTTTATAGAATATAATATTATGTAAGTTTATAAAATAATACTTACGACATGTTTGTCATATTTTTGCAAACGGCGAATGGTAAGAAATACGAATTGGTGGGGTCTGCATCGTCCAATTCCTTTTCCATCACATTTTGTTATTATTATTAATAAGAAACTGAAAATGTCTATGTCTCTTTCTACAATTCATTGACTATATGTTAAAGATTAAACTTTACCAGCGCAGCTCCATACAGGGTGTCCCACTATCGGTATACTTAGCGCGAAGCTTTGCGCGAAGGTACTTGTAGTTTTGCATACACTGATATTTTACAACAAAATTACGTCAAAATTTTATTGCTAAATTTTGAACTAAACTAAAATCCATGTTTTCTTCTCTAGCTTCTTGCAGCTGGCCTATACCTCTTCGCTAATGTGAGCTTTTTGTCTATGAAAACATAATCTTAAACGATAGCTCAAGTGCGGGTGGCAAAGTTGGGCGGGTTGCTTGTTAGGGGTGTGTTTTAAGAATTCATCGATTTGAAAAAAAATGCGTCTGGAATTTAATAAGTATTTTTTACGTACTTAGCATATGCAAAACTATAACCTCCTTTGAGCTTAGTATTCTGACGGTGGGACACCCTGTATTATTATAGAGTTACATATTATGTAGCATACGTTTATTTATTTGTATGGTAATATAACTAATTTTATGCATCTGAATTTATTAAGTACGAAGTACAAATAAGTACAAAATAATAACAGCCTTCAAGGAGCATGTTCAGTGTAAACCGCTTTTTATAATATTGTATCCTTTCATAATTCATGGGTGCATGAATGTATCAAATTGCCTATCGTTGACTGTAAGGCGTTTAAATTTAGCATCAAGTACATGAAATTCCAAAAATACTCATTTTTTATAATTGTATTTTGAGTCTCTATAATTTTTTATCAAGTATTATGCGCTGATTTATAAGCTTATCGTGAAGTAATAAATTTAAGTTATGACAAACGACAATAAAATAATTATTACCAAGAATTACACTCGTGATTTTATAAATAAAACCAATTTGTACACAATATCTATATATTTATTCAGTAGGTTGATTATTAGGGGAAATGTAGATGTTCTACGAACCAATAACAGAGATGTTCCAAAACTTCCAATGTGTAGAGTCAAAAAGGAAAACTATATTCACGAAAACCACATTTGCCCACTTTTTCTTTTGACAATTAATTACTTAGAGACTACTAATGTGGTTCTTCTCTCTTTTGCATAATTTAAAGTTCATTTTTCAAAAGCAACTATAAAATAGTTTGGAAAATCCAAAAGTGCACGCCTCATATTTTTTTTAATAATTATTTATTAATTATTATTTTTGTTTATTTAATAACAATTAAACCACATCGAATCAGACCCTGAAAAATGAAAGGGTTCTATTCCTGAGCATATTCAAGCGTAAGAGAAAAAAAAAGACTCGATTAGTAAAGTATTTCGGTCGCTATCGTGTTAACAAGAAAATCCTGCGCACATACAGACACACGGACGTCCAAGACAGAACTTTTTTAAACTGTTTTTTAACTAGTTTAAATAACAAAAATGACATCAAAAATATCATTAATGTTAAAAATAGTGTTTTTTCTTAATAATGTGTGTGTATGTATTATCTTACAAGTGCAATGTATGATACATAAAGACATTTTAAGTTTGAAAAATCAGATGTTTTGCGCGAAGTGACAGTAGTACCCACCTCAACGCTTCGCTTATGAGGCGTGCAATAGAGAGCAGTGAGCTCTAATGCCTACGAAGACCATTTGCTCTACGTTGGCTCTACGCGTTAGATGACAAGGCGCATCAAAATGCATAAAAAATAAGTAGAAAGAAATGGTTTCTTTTTTTTTATTTGGTTAAATGCAGGAAAGTCGTGTTTAAATTACTTTATCTTCTAGCAATACATTTCAAAGAAAACAAAAATGAAGTACATAAGTTTCTGATTATAAATTGTGTAGGTTGATATAATTGTAGAGGTTGACGTTAAAACTTTTGGCTTTATCCTGTCTATACCTGTGTGCTGTACCCTGTGCCTGCACCTGTATTATTAATTATTATACTAGTTATTATATAAATTATTATCTTCTCGCTGTGTCTTCTCGTCAATCTTGTCTCTGTACGCCTCTTCTGGAATAAAAAATCTGTGCTTCTGTGTTACTTCACCTGTCACCATAGACTTAACATAAATGTCACTTAGTTGACAAATGTTAGTTGTCACTTGTCACACAATAATTTTTAGGTTATATTATTTATTAAAGTGGGAATATTTCAATTAATATAATAGTATAAAGTTGATTTCATATCAGAAAATGGCATTATTAAAGAATATATCGATCAGAAGTATAAGTTAGTGCAAATTATTCAAGTAAAAAATGTCTTATTTACTTTTGTTTTCGTAAATATATAATTGTATTTATTTCATTTCAGTATCGAACACTCATCGAATTGTATTGGCAAACATTCGGTCCACATCCACGGCTGCAGTTGACGAAGATGCTCCAGTAGAAATGGAGAATCCGTTTAAAAAAGAAGCCCGACAATGTATTTTGTGCAAGATGAACATAACACCAGATTATAAGAACTACAGGCTCCTTTCTCAGTTCCAAAGCCCATATACTGGCAGGATATACGGAAGACACATAACTGGATTGTGTAAAGCAAAACAAGCTGCCGTGGAAAAAGAAATTCGGAAAGCCCAAAATTGTGCATATATGCCATATTACTACAAAGATAAATCTTTCTTGAAGGACCCCAAGCTGTTTGATCCAGAAAACCCAGTTCGTTCACATAGATTTTAGGATATTATAATGTTGTAGTGTAATGTATATAGCAATAAAGTGTTTGTATTTAGAGTGAGTTGTTTTTATTGAAATAATTTTGTCCTTTGCCTAAGGGGTCGCCTGGTAGAGATCAAGTAGTGATAAGGCCACCCCGTTACACATAATATTATTAAAGCTGTAACTATGAGATTTAGTATTTACTTTTAAATTTTATCAAAATAATATGTGTAAGTGTTAGATAAATATATAATTTATCATAATTTGTAGGTTTCCAGTATAGCTTTATTTTTGAAAAAACTAGGTATCACGCTGGTCTTTGCAAATCTTCTAAATTTATTAATAAATTGTGAATGAGACCATTTTGTAGCAATTTATGTATTGAAATTGTTATACATTTTTTTAAATATTAGGTATAACACCTGCCTATAATGAAAATACATTACCTTATAGTAAACTAGCTTACCGCCCACGGCTTCGCCCGCTGTCTAAAACTTATAAATTATATACTAAAACCTTCCTCTTGAATCACTCTATCTATTAAAAAAAAACCGCATCAAAATCCGATGCGTAGTTTTAAAGATTTAAGCATACGAAGGGACAGAGAAAGCGACTTTGTTTTATACTATGTAGTGATGAAGAAACATGAAATTCATAAAAATATAACAATTTATTTCTTAACATAACATTATGTATTAATACTAGATAAAATTAAGCTTCTATCATCAGGTGTAACAAAACAATCATTTTCTACATCATAACCAACTAAATCTGGTGGTATTTTCAGTGTCTGCAATATTTCAGAGTAATCCATATTCTTTTTATCAGGAAATTTGTTCCGCATCAGATCAAATAGTTCAAAGAGAGCTTCCTGGCACCCCCTTTGCCATTTCTTTATTAAATTTCGTAATTCTTCCGTATCCTCGCTCATCGTTTTAGCAACTAATAAATTCTTCTTCATTTCTATTCTTGCTTTCAATTCATCAATATCCCTTTGTGTTATCGACCCAGTTGATTTAGCTTTCACAGGTTTAATTACTTTGTCATAGGATTTCTTAACCAAAATCGTTCTTTTATTAAAACATTCAAAATCATCATCATCTTCAAATGAGTTTTGGGATGTGTTTATTTCTATAATCTTTGGTTTTAATTTCGGTGTAACTTTATTTTTTATTTTTGTTTTCAGACCCGTAGTTGATGTTTTCTTGTCTTGTAATTTTACAACTTTAGTATCTATAAAATCATTATCTAAGTCCGTGTTGGTTTTTATGTTTTCTTTTTTACTCAATGCACATAGCGGAGTGTCGTCAGAATCAGAATCGAAAAGAGTTTGTGAAATAGAGTTATTAGCGTTACTATTTTGTTGCTCGACCTTATCTAATTTCAACCTTTTAATCATTTTCTTTTGAATTAAAACTACACATTCTTTAGTTAAATTGTTAGGACTTCTTTCCTTTACAGTCTTTTCACATTTAGTGTCCCCATTTTCCTTGCTTTCATTATCAGTTTTAAGAGATTTCTCTTCAATGTTCTTTTCTGCTATTTTTTTAGAAATTAATTTATTTTTTGAATTAATTCTAGACAATTTTGATAAGGGACTAGATTTTTTTATTGTTGAATTATTAGATATTGTTTCAGAATTATCACTTTTAGTTTCTTTTAGCACTGCGTCCACATCTTTAATACTGTCTATGTTCTCAGTTTCCTTAATTTCTTTCATTAATAAAGTCTTGGATTTCTTTTTTGATAACGAAACATTACGTACAGGTGTGTCATTTGTATTGGAAATGCTTAAAGTACTGGATCTTGGTGTAGAATTTATTTCTGTTTCAATCTCTTGAATAGAATCTGATTCTTCACTGTTACATCTCTTTCTTTTTTTATTATCCTTTTCCACTTTAACGTCTGCGCTGCTACTGTTTTCATTAGAAAGTGGAGATATAAATGGGGATGGTCCTCTTTTACCCCACTTTCTTGATAATCCCACTCTCCTACATGGTGTTAGTAGAGATTTACTTATTCCGCCTGGGGTTTTGGGTGAATCAATGCCAATTTTCGATTTAACGCCGCTATTCATATTTGGATCCCTTTTTTGACTTATATAAAATTAATACATCGAATTAGACCTTTATTTTTATTTACGGTGTTCACAAAAAATATGTCATTGTCAATATGAAATATGAACTAAGTATTTCAAATTGACTATCCACCAATCAAATGCTAGTTTTTCCCGCCATAACCTGTGACGATCGGATACTTGTTATGTAATAACTAATTAGTAATGGCAATCATAGTTTGTTTTATGAATAAACTGTTTCTGAAAATTGTGCGAGTTTATCCCCGTTTTCCAATTACAGCACTAGAGCGCATTATGCGGCATAATGCTTAACGTTGAATGTTCCAACTACAGCAACGCTTCGCACAATCGAGCACTAGAAAAAGTAATGCGCGTGAATTGATGCGTGCAATCGATTTATCGTTAGTAATTATTAATTGTTGGAAAAAAATTTAAAGCTTTCGTTTCATTGTAGTTTTTTCAAAAAAATAATCAAAGTTAATTCAAATTGTGTTAAAAAAATAAATATAAGTATGGATGAAGGTACAAACATTGAAAAAAATGTTAATAAAATAACCAAAATCCAAATTACTTAAAATAACCGTAAATATTTTTCAACCAATTATTATGTATACCACTTTATTTACACATTAATGAGGTTATTGCTAACTCTCAGAATATTTTTTTTTTCAACACTGAACTTAGCGCAACCGTTCCAATTAAGCATCAGCATAATTCGGCATTGTGCGGCACTGAGTCGCATTATGCTCTGTAATTGGAAAACAGCCAATTATGTGCACGTGTATAACTTATCATGCTAAGTGCAAATTTTAACCAAGTTTCATATCCACAGACATGTATCAAGATAGACTAAGCGAGTGTATGTACTTCCCGTGTCCAAACTATGTTAATGAAACTTACTTGACGCTGGCCTACACTCAGTCCGCGCTTGCAGTTCGCCAAGGAAAGACGTGAAGCTGAATAAAGTAAAATACCGAATTGCGCCGTTATAAACTGTAGAAACTCCACAGCCGAGTTAGCAGAGATGTTTACTTCCACCGGTAAGTAATTTTCTAATCAGAATATGCACTATTTATTTTAAAATCAAATAAAGAATATCTGTGGAAAACGATCGTGACAAACACGGATACCAAATCATACGAAATGATTCGGAATACATTGCGGCTTTTACTTGGCACGGTAAAGATCGAGTCGTATGATAACAAGCAATGAATAGCGTCTTCTCAATTTCTGTTCTCATTTTTCTGTCCAATTTTGTGGTTAGTGATGTTCATTTGATGCAACAGTTCTCGATTCTAATCGATTTTATAATCGAACGGAAAAATGATAATTTGAAGGAGCAATTTTTCAGAAAAAAAGGCATAGATTTTTTTGTCATTTAATACGACTTGACCTAGAACTTTTAAGTATTTTAATACAAAGCTACTCAAAATAAATATTATGACATGGACGCCATTAGTTAAAGTGTCATCTTGGGAGGTTTTAAGAAAACTCCTTATTGCTTAGACTATGTTTGTTTTTTCAGTTTTCCAAGTAACCCGAACATAAAAGAAAAATGGATTGATGCAACGGGACATAAAGATTGATTGATTAACAGTTTCATTACTTTCTTTCGATGGCCTCTCTAGTACGTAGTACACGGTAACTCAATGGGCATATGTAAGAAAAAGCTAAAACACATTAGTTTACTTGTTAGAATATTAAAAGGTTTATAAATTTATTTTATCATTCCTCTGTCTATGGTAATTATCATTTTTCTGTCTTGAATCGATTTAGTAATCGATTACGATTCATTTATTTAATTACCTCTTAGACATAGATCTAGTTTGATCTGATTTCTTTCGATTTACTTCGATGGGATAGGACGATACTAGAATCGCCACGCGAGTGGCGTCCTAATCGATTTAGCGTAAAATGAAATTCCCATCACTAAAAAGCGCTCGTGACGTCATAACGCGTCAAGGTCAGTACAAAAAATATGACACGCTTGGTTTTCATACAGATCGCGGTACTTGCGTAGTCTATCTATGTCTGTGTTCATATCAATCCGTCATTGACACCGGTTTTAGCACGTTCAATTTTAATCAATGTCATCTGATAGCTGTCTACGTCTGATAGTGACATTGTGAACGTCATAGAAATTCAAATTTCACCCAAATCTACCAATCGAACACAGCTTAAAATACGGAGTACCTACCTACTGTACTGTAAGTACTAAGTTGTAACCTGTCTTCAGTCTTGTAAATTGTCACTTGCTATTTCAAGAAAAAGATCGCGCTCTGCGCCGTTTCCAACTACGAACGAAAAATCGAACTATCGCTATATTTTTATTTTTAAGAATTAATTTGTTGTGTAACATTGTGAAACATTTTAGTATATTTTGTGTGTTTTGAAAACATTACATAATGCCGCTCCTAAGGCTTACGTCTGGCACTTTTGGGCAGCTGCGTACCTTCGCGACGTCATCAGCCCTTGGAAAGAGAGTGAAAACTTTCGCAGTATATCGTTGGAACCCTGATGAGCCCGACAAGAAGCCATATACACAAAATTATGAAGTGGATTTAGATGACTGCGCGCCTATGGTGCTCGATGCTCTTTTGAAGATAAAAAATGAAATAGACCCCACCCTGACCTTTAGGAGGTCTTGCCGCGAGGGAGTGTGTGGCTCATGCGCTATGAACATCGACGGAGTGAACACTCTCGCGTGCATCAGTCATATTGATAAGAATGTGTCAAAGCCCACAAAGATTTATCCTCTCCCGCACATGTATGTGGTTAAGGATCTGGTTCCAGATTTGACTAACTTCTATAAGCAGTACCAGTCGATAGAGCCTTGGCTCCAGCGTGACAAGGAGGCTGTGAAAGGTAAGGAGACCCAGTTGCTCCAGGACGTAGAAGACAGAGCTAAACTGGACGGTCTGTACGAGTGTGTGCTCTGTGCATGCTGTTCAACCAGTTGCCCTTCATATTGGTGGAACGGCGATAAGTACTTGGGCCCTGCAGTCCTCATGCAGGCATATAGATGGATCATTGATTCCCGTGATGACGCAACAGGTAAACGTCTTTCAAAATTGAAGGACACATACTCTGTGTACCGTTGCCACACAATCATGAACTGCACAAGGACTTGCCCGAAAGGATTGAACCCAGGACGTGCTATTGCCCAGATCAAGACATTGTTATCAGGCATGGTCAAGAAACAGGCTCCGATTATGGACCCGGCAGGTTTAGAAAAACAGGCAGCACACAACTAATTTTCAGATAAACTAGATAATTAACTTAAAATCCTTTTGTTTCAAATTGACAATAAGATAATGCAGATAAGAGTAATTTATTATCATTTATTTATTATCCGTTGATCTTGACTGAATCTATGGATGGAAAAATTTAGTATTGACCTAGCTTAACCTTCAACTTTATCAGTAATAAATTCTTGACCTGCTGTATGCTCTTATTTTATCAAATATTTGTATCGATATATTTATAAAGGATGATATATTGTCAAAGTATTAAAATGTATTATCGTGCCACAAATCTAAATTATACTCATTTTAAAGTATTATAACATTCTGAATTAAATTATTGTCATGTAGCTTGTATATGTTTAGTTTATTGAATAAAGATAACTTTCAAACACTATCGTGGTTTTATTCCATAGCACTGCAAAAACCAGACTGACAGGTGACCTCATTAATTTATAATTGCTCTTGTTATCATGGAAATTTTATTACTTTTATTGCACAATTAATTAGATATAATGTTATATTCTGTTAAGTATCTATATATTTAAATGGAGGTGATGTTTTATAACAATAAAAAGAAAATTCAAATACAGGTCTACCTGTAGTTTCTGAGATTAGCGAGTTAAAGCAAACAAACAAACTCTTCAGCTTAATAATATTAGTATAGATAAGTCTGGATTTATTAGGTATTCATGAATAAAAGACAATCTTAAAGAATTTAGTTTAATTAAATTTTAGAAGGGCATAACAGTTTTATATTATCACATAATATACAAAGCATCTTACTGGTAATGTATCTGTTTACATTTTTGTGATTTCATAAGAATATCTGTACAATATTTCGAGAAAAAAATTGCCTAAATTACAATGCGGCTGCTTTATACCAACACATTTTTTTATATAATTTTTCATGTTCAGGAGAGTTACCGTGACGTCTTTAAACAGTACTAATTCTAGTGTTGGAAAGTGATGGCGCTAGTCGACCTATATAGCTCTGTCTCTTTCCCACACTGGAATTAGTACTGCTTTAAGACGTCACTATGAAATCTGCATATTATTAAAGAACGATGGATAGATAAGTTAAGGAATTATTATTATCAAAATATTTCTGAGAGACAGACAGAGATGATGCTTAGATTGTGGTATCAGAATTATTATCAATGCGTCAGTGAGCAAGTGAGATAAAACATTCATTTTATCAATTTCTATATTATTGGAGGTTTGAATAATTAATCCTTTGTGTAAAGACCAGAAAAATCTAGGTTTAAAATATGCTCTATCTATCAAAATTGCGATGTAAATAAACTTTGATGAATAATATGATATTTATAAGGCAATTGTTACAATATTTCACTCTTACACCTATGTCTATTTGGAGCTTTGTTTCAACACGGCACAATCCCACATAACTTGGGTGAAATTTATTTAAATTTAAATTATACGTTCAGTAAATCGCATATCGTAGCTTTTAGGTGCATTTATACATTCGTGCGAATAGCGAGGCGAATAACTAACACGCATGTGTAAACATTACACTCTATTCGCGTTGAGGGTCCCGACTCCCGTGTTCGTGTTACCGGTTTTTCAGACGTAATCTAAAAGAAGACGAATCTATGAACATCGTTTCATCGCTCATAATTTACCAATTGCTTAAGCGCTAATAGCTTTCAATGGCTGGCGGATGGTCGGATGAGATGAACCCTGGTTCGCGATGACACTCGTAACGAATGTTCGACGAAACATTCGGCAAACACGAATGTGTAAATGCACCTTGAAACTTCCGTATCGTGTCGTACCGTCTATAAAATACTATTTTATTGATGCTTTGTTTATATTAGCATTTTATGACTATGAATTATAATATTGTAGATACATATTGCTTTATGAATAATGGCGAAAAACAATTCTAAATGACGATACAATAGTAATTATAATATGAACTAAGTGGCAGTGTTTAAATAATTTTACCTATATAATTAATTGATAGGTACCAATACAAATTGATTGATTTTTATTCATAAAAAAAAATATCATCAATAGAACAAGGAAAAAAACTTTGAATTACAATCGATAATATATTTGATATCGATAACTATAGAAATAGCTATTGTTTTATACATTTTCAAATAATAATATAAGACCTATCTTTTATTTGAAACAAAATAAAATATAAGGGGCCATCCATAAATTACGTCACATGTTAATGGGGGAGGAGTACTTAAAATGTGACAACCTGTGACAAGGAGGAGGGGGAGGGGTTGAACAGTTCAAAAGTTCGTGTGACGTAATTTATGGATGGCCCCTAATTATTTAACACTACTTACCTGCTTAATTTTTAAACGTCACTAACATTTTTTTAGTACAATTTACTTTGTATACGTTAAAATTTTGGTGTTCTATATATGAGGTATTTTTACAATACATATTACAAAATATATATTATGCGAAATAAAAAAAAAAGAATTCTAACCATAGACAAATTAGATGAACACTGCAATTTACTATGTCAAATAAAAAATAATTAAAATTACTTTATCTTCATTAATTTAAAATTTAAATTTAACAAACACTAAATAACATTATCTTACACATAATATCTTACAGAGACAAAAGTTACACCATTTCAAAATATCGACAATCAACAGAGAAAATACAAAATGTATTTTTTTAAATCTAGATTACATCAAAACAATCTATATTAAATTCAATAGATAAATAAATTTTATCAATACAATAAAACCTTATTTTGCTTATTTTACTCAATCACGCGACGTTTCGGTTTGTAAATTGTAATTATTTTAAATTCCTATAAAAATTTGCACGGATACACTACACCGTGTTTTTTCCGGCAACAGCACAGATAATAAATCTAACTGACGTTGCGTCTCGACAGATAATGTAACTTGGGTTTGTACAAATCTGACGTTTCATACCTCTGCACTACGTTTCTTGGTGTTTTCACTTTACCGTTCGGTATTTTTGGTGTAATTTGTGAGTTTTGCTCGTAATTTTCCACTGATTTGTCACTTGACGGACTATTGGGTAATTCTGAAACGAAAGAAATACATTTTTACAATTATACACGACTCGACTCGATATCGATTTACTAACAAATTAGTATAACGTCACATAAATATATAAAAAGATTTCTGAAGTCTTCGTTATCTTCTTCTCTTATATATAAAAATGAATCGCAAAATGTGTTGGTAAGCGCATAACTCGAGAACGGCTGAACCGATTTCTATAATTCTTTTTTTATTATATTCCTTGAAGTACGAGGATGGTTCTTATGTAGAGAAAACGTAAACATGTACCACGGGCAAAGCCGGGGCGGACCGCTAGTTAAAGATATATATAATTGAAAGATGTTAATCGATGTGAACTCGTGTACATAGTAATTTATAACATTGTTCTAGAACAAAAAGACAAAAAATAATACCTGGTCTTTTTGGTCGGGGCAAGCCCACCCTTTTCGCCCTCCCCAAATATTTTGATCGCGTATTTAATTTACTGTTTTGTTCTGTTTCTTCCGCATCTGAAATAAATACAATAGTATTTAATAAATAACAATACTAAGACTATAAATAAATATGACTTATACTTTTAATAGGTAACTTACCTTCTGTAGTAGATGTTATAAGATCTGACGTGCTCATTTTCCTAATTTTATTCGGCGTTAAGACCCTCCTATTATTATTCTCTGTTGTCTCAACTTCATCAATTTTTCTCTTCAAATTACAATCCATTGCACTGTCAATGTTAGATTCTGTGATGTAATCGATTTTCGGCATTTTTGTTGACGAATCGTCAACAATATCGCCTAGTATAATCTCCATTATTTCTTTTCTGGACGTCGTATGGACCATTTGTTCCAATTTAGAGTCGTAGTCACTCAATTCGAACGAACAATCCGATTTTCCTGGACTAAATACTTGTGACCTTATGCTATCTGTATCATTTGAACGTTCGTATTCTATATCAAGAGGAAGTGACACTTCAGCAGAAATGTTAACGTCTTTTACTATTGATTTTGTTTTTGGTAATTTTAGATGTCCATTCCTCTGGTAATTTATTATTTCAAAATCGCCGAACGTTCTCGAAGCCTCTCTAATAACGTTTTCTTCATATGTATCACAGTTTATTAAATATATTTTATTATTTGCTGCAGCTTTCTCCAAGTATGATTTAAGAAATGAACTGAATTTTGATTTCTCTATTTCAGATTCAGATTTTTCATGTTCTGCAAAGTGAGATAGGTTTGGCTTGGTATTCGTTGTATCTTCTACTTTGGATTTTTCTGCATTTTGTTTTTTACTCTCACTTTGATTTTCCGTTCGGGACAGTTTCTCAGTAGTTTCTATAATTACAAATTTTTCATATTCGGTATCTTTTTTAATTTTCTTTCCAGATATGTCAGGTACTGCAACTTGTTGGCTATTTTCTTGAATGTTTACACGTTCAGTAGTATTTGCATTATCAGCTGTTGTTTCCTTTACAAGATCTTTACTTTCTGTAGCCAAAACATACTCATTTTCTGTTCCACATTTTACTGTTGATGTTTTACCATCATCTTCATTACATTCTACTTCATTTGACTTATTAATAGCATCGTTTTGGTTTCCTTCATTTAACTCATCAAATAATTCCGCATTTGTATATGTGGGTTTATCCTGCTTATCAAGTGATGTCTCTGTTGCATTTTCGTTACTTTTTATAATATACTGCGATCTCGAAGTATTTGAATCGCACGCAAACTCCAATTCAGGTCCGGGTATACTTGAGTACACTTGGCTTAAGCTTGGCCTGACGTTTGCTTGAAATTCTAAAAGCAACGCCGCTTCTTGATTCATTCTCCTTTGCTCCTCTTCTAGAAACTTCCGCATCTTCATTATTTTCTTAGCCTCTTCAAAATTTGCGGCGATTTTCGGCTTCTTTAATGTTATATCAGGTACGAAAGGTAAACGTGGCGGTGACGAGACGGGAGTTTCTAAATGAGTTTCAACTCTGATGACAGGTTTATTTTGTAATGTTGTTGCTTTTGTTCCCGCATCTTGTACGACGTTCTCTTTATCGCTTGGGCTCGTTGATCCACTGCCTGATGTATTATCAGATTTTGAAGTGCTTTCTTTTGAATCTTTTTTACTTTCCGACGATTTTGAACTTGCCGGGCGATGCGAACCTTTGGATGAAGAGCTGCCATCATTAGAATCTCGATCAGTCGACCGCCTGTTGGGATTTCCCCTCCCTGATAAACTGTAATGATCATCTGCTTCCTTTTTAGTCTTTTTATCTTTGTCTTTATCACTCGATTTACTCTTCCCACTGCTACTACTACCCTTTCTTTCTTTATCCGAACGATGCGAACTGGATTTTGAATCTTTAGATTTCTCTTTAGAAACTTCTTTAGAGGAAGACTTTTCTGAACTCTTGTCTTTTTCTTTGTGGCTGGACGACGAAGATTTCTTCTCATCAGAATGTTTACTTGAGTGTGACCTGTGACTAGAACTGGAGCTTCTGTGCGATTTGGAATCTTTATGACTCGATTTGTGAGAACTTCTATGCCTTGAAGAATCTTTACTATCTTTCTTGTCACTTCTGTCTCTGGACCTTTCTTTATCAGTTGATTTATGTTTATCATCTTTGCTGGACGACTTCTTATCGTGGCGACTACTGTCTCTACTACTTGACGGTTTAGAATCAGATTTTTTATCTTTACTGCTAGAATGTTTATGCGAATCTCTAGAGCGATGAGAACTTTTGTGACTACTTCTCTTTTCTTCGGGTTTCTTAGTTTTTCTGGCATCTTCAGAATTTTGATCAGGTTCAATTTTTGTCTCAATATTAATTTTACTATTTGCGTCACTCTCGTAATCTATATGTAAGTTATTGCTGTTGGAGCTATCTTCACAGGCGGGTGAATTAAAATTATTGATATTTACTTGATTAAACTGATAGGATAACTCTGCTTCCTTTTTATCAGGTTTAGTAGTATCCAAACTATTTTCCGTCGATTTCGCTTCAATTGCAAATCTGAATGAACTTGGTTCTTTTATGTCTTCCTCTTTTGTTTCCGCAAATTCATTTTCGAAGCCCTGTTGAGCGTCACAAGAATTTTCATTATTGTAATTTCTTATTGGTGTCAACGGCGACATATTCCTACGTAATGAAGAATCCGAACTAGAATCGTCATCATCTTCAGTATTTATTGGTTTGAAGAAACTATCATTTTCTTCTTTAATAATTTCATCTGGCAATGGTATATCGGTGGCTACATCAGGATCTTTAGGCAATTCTATTTTTTCCAACTCTACTTTAGGCGGACTATTTTCTGGTGGGGGGATATCTTCTGGTCTGATCTCTTCAGCTGGAAGTGGTATGCTTTCTTTATCGTCACTACCATCAGAGTCATGTACTGTGACTTCATTAGCACCAGTAGTGTCTGTTTCTTCAGTTTTCTCTTGTTCATTATTTTCTGTTACTACATTACTTTCTTCTTTCACTTTATCAGTTTGTTCATCGACTTCCATCTTCGTGGCTTCAGAAAATTCATCAATTTCCATTTTCTCATTTTTATCTTCATTGCTTTTAACTGATCCTGGACTGACTGCTTCTAAGTCAGTCGGCAATAAATCAATGTTTCCATTAGAAGTTTCTGCAACTGTAGTTTTCTTTCTTGTAATGCCTAAGTAGTTGTATACAAGATCTTCTACTTTGGGCACAAATACAGTCGCAACTTTTGGGTTTACCACTTGATCAACTATCCTTTCTACACCTTGCTCTAAATAATTGCCACTGTAACAGAAAGTAATTAATTTTAATTCAAATTATGAGTAAAACAACATAAATCTAAAACATATCCCCTGTTAGCAAGGCAGGTCAACCTTTTAAGATATTGTTTGCTTTTTTGATATTGCTTTGTTTCTTTTTTGCTGTTAAATAATATATATTTATTTGAAAAAAAAAAAAATAAATGACAATGATTGCAGGTGCAATTATTATATTTTACAATAATTTTTTACATGACCTAATTATATAAAAATTCTCAAGCTTTAAATATTTTATACATACTCTAATATATGCTTCCTCAGTTTTTCTCGCAGTTGGTTTTTATTTAGGTCTGGTTGCCAACACTGTCTTGCTAGGAATGTCGACACCGAGTTTTCCACTCTCTGCCTGAGATTCTGGTACGCGGGCCGCGTGTCAACATCAGCTATGCAGTCTTTACGAAACTGAAAATAGAAATAAAACATGATACATATTTTAGACTAGCTGCGCTTCGCGGTTTCATGCGCGTGGCTCCGCTCCTGTTGGTCTTAGCGTGATGATATATCCTAGCCTATAGCCTTCCTCGATAAATGGGCTATCTAACACCGAAAGAATTTTTCAAATCAGACCAAAAGTCTAACAAACAAACAAATAAACTCTTCAGCTTTATAATATTAGTATAGATTTGATATGAGTATGACATCTAAAACATTTTGGTGTACATTTTCAATTTTATTGAAGAAGAAGGCAAATACATTTATTGCCAAACACCTTAATTAATAAAAAAAATGTGTATCTATTTGCATACAACTAATTAAATTTTATTCAAAAGTAACTTATTCTAATAGAACACTAATCATAATGTAATATGTAGTTACTAGTTATGATTTATAATTCACTTAGGTCTTAGGCTATACTTTATCCCTTGTTATTACAAACAGAATAAAAACCTAATGACAGCTGTAAATTACGACTTAAGTTTATAACCTAGAAAATCATAGAAACTCTGAACTCAAACATTTATTAAATCAAATAAACTTCTTCTAAGCACTTTTTAATTTATCATAGCATAGGTTTAACATTTAGCAATGGTTCAGAAAGCAGACCGCCTCCTCAGTACAATGGAGACAAGCGAACAATTCTCTAAATAGTATTGATGTTAATAATTTGAAATATATAAGTATGAAATATGTATAACATATCAAATTGATCATTACGGCACATAAATAGAATATTAATTGAAGTATGGAATGGCGGTTTACTTTTCAATTAGGTATGTTGAGATTTTTATATATATATCTCTTTATACTTTATAAGAACAAGCCTATGAAATAAACCAAATGATTCTTAGATAATGTTTACTAAGTTATAATTCTAATAAGTAATACATTTTTACTTCAAAATTGTAAATTTACAGTTATCAAGTGTTAAATATTCAATCAATTATTCTGACAATATTTTGAGATTGAAATCAGATATTATAACTTTCTTTTTATTATTAAATTCCCCAGCTGCAGAAATTCTTTAGAATTATTAATATAACATAAAATTTGTTCGAAATTGACTATCTCAATAATTTAAGAGCATTCCTAACATAAATTAAAAACAAAATGTCTCAGGTTCTGGTGGACTTTGGAAATGGATTTTTAGAATAAATGACTAAGAACAAGTTTATACCTTTTTATATGTTATAAAATAAAATGAAAAATTCTTAAAAACACAAACCTGATCGAAAATTCCTTTTGATTTTAGTTCATAAACTAATTGATCAACCAAACGAGGATCTCCAGGCATGTATTGCAAATGAGCCATTTTTAATATTGCTTCACAAAATAAAATTAATATACAACTGATAAATTAGATTTCATTACTGTCCAATTAAGTTCCTTCATATAACAGGAAAAGTTAAGAATAGCGTAATTTATATATTATTAAAAATTCTACAACTTTTCTGAAATCGGCTCAGTCTAGGGTTGCCAACCGTACTATAATATATAGTATTGTACTATATTTCGGGCCTGCGTACTATATACTGTTGAAAACATATATAGTACGCAAAAATACTATATTTTCAACACCGACAATGTTACAAACAAATCCTTCATTAAAAAAAATAAGAATGCGCCTTTTAATTGTTTAGATGGCTAAGTCATATAACCTATTGCGCATATACCAGTGGCGAGAAGAAAGAAACAGAAGTACATAGTGTATCATCACTACATAGTATAAATTAAAGTCGCTTTATCTGTCCCTATGTCCCTTTGTATGCTTAAATCTTTGAAACTACGCAACGGAATTTAATGCGGTTTTTTTTAATAGATAGAGTAATTCAAGAGGAAGGTTTATATGTTTAATAACATCCATTAAATAGTGGAGAAGTACTGTTATTTTTGAGGTTTCTAATGTGATGTCGTAAATAATTACATTTTTTCCGCTAACATTGCAAACGCAGGCTGAACCCTACGAGTTTTATCAAAATAATGTACTAAGTATTGTACACATTGAAAAGGTCTACAGAAAAGTCCGTGATGGTATATGTCTATCTCTTATGGATAACCCACTGTAACTTTTTTTTACATTTACTTTTTTCGACAAATAATGGCTAATTTTCGAAGCGATTTTAACCAATACAGCATTAATCCTTAACCAATTAAATACCTTGAATACATTGTTCATTTAATATAGATCTATATGGCCCTTTACACCGTATGATTTAAGTGAATATTTTCGAAGATATTACAGATTTAAAAATTGCGGGACGTAGCGTTTGCGGCGGTACCGGCCGGCCGCCATTGCACCCGTGCGAAGCCGGGGCGGGTCGCTAATCATTAATAAAAAATGAGCTTTTGATTTATATTATTTTAAAAAATTGAATGTGACAAAGCTTGACACTTTTATTTTAAACAAAAAGCTGTTACACAGTGCAAGAAGTGCAAAAAATATAGTTTTTATAAAAGTAAATATATATTTGTCTATTTTTTTTGTTTTTCCCATAAAATACTATATTTTTTTTAAATGTACTATATTTTTTACACCTTATTTTGGAAAATACTATATTTTGATGATAAAGTGTTGGCAACCCTAGCTCAGTCGCAAATTTAATGTTACCATGCCGATTCAAACTTCACCCTTGACATAATATTAAGAATTCAAGTACCTACTACCGTCATATCCTCCAACATTGCCCGCTTTTCACAGTGTTTTGATCTTAAACAAGAAAAAACAAAATATGGACAGAATTGATGCTGTTATTTGAGTAGGGAATTGAATTTAGGATGAATAGATATACTTGAAATAATCATATTCTTAATAGTTTCTCTAAAAATAAGGAAGAAAGAGGTGGGCGAAGTAAGGTGGAAAAGTATACAACTTTGCCCACCTTTAATATTTCAGCCATTTTAAGACTTACGTAGCTGTTTTTAAGAGACAAAGTACAAGACAAGGCAGAGATGCCGAATCTCTTACAAAAAATGATCCAAAATAAGTAGATCTTCATTAAATTGTATGGGCAAAGTTAGGTGTAATTTTCTCACAATTTTCATACAAAAATTTTTAGGGTCTAGGGTTGTCACAAAAAAATCAACTAGGTAAAGGATGAAAAAATTAAGTTTAATAAAATATGTAGGTGGGTAACAAGTAATAGGTAGGTACACATGCAATAATATTGCGTTCGTACTGTTTCTAGGTATATCTTTAAAATGAAACTGAAATTATGAATATTTATGTACCTATACGTAAATTCTACTACACATTTAAAAAGTACTTAGGTAGGCATACATACTCGTACAATCCTACCTAGGTACCTAAAAGAAAAAACATGCTGTGTACTTAATTTATACCTAAAAAAAATTACCTTGCTACCTATTTGTGAAAATGTGTCAGCCCTAGCACCTCAAAACGGTTGGGCAATGTTGGGATAGGTCACACTACATTTATTAACCTTACATTGCCCAGCGACAAAACTCCTATAATACTACGTATTTTTGCTTGTAAATAACAAATAACCTCCTTTTTTATATTCTAGTTTAATAAATAATAAGAAATATTCACGTATTCTAATTGATTCCCAGTGATCAGAGACAAGTTTTTTTAGAAAAATTTGGCACCACCAAAACACCTCCTTCTTTGTCGACATGTAGCAGCAGACTGATTGACGTTATACATGTGCTATCTAATCAGTGTTGCGAGAAAAGACTTTAATTTTCTACCAAAAAACAAAACAAGTCTTAAATGTCATGCTACTCCACATAAACACTCAGGAAAGTTAAAATTTCAATTTGGGCAAAGATAGGCTGGAAAGGCAATGTTGGAGGATATGACGGTACCTATAAAATAAATTTTATTAAACTTTTATATAATTAGTGCTAAGCTTTAACTTTAATAAAATATGATTTTATTTTAAAGCTGCTGTAGTAATATTTCGTTTTTAGTGCCAAAAGTACTAACAATGTAGATAAAATTTATTATTATAAAAAGATAAAATCAAATGTGACATATATTTCTTACATGAATTTTTTAAAAATTCGTCCAAACACCTATAAAATAAAATACGAATTATTATTAAGCTTAATTTCACCTTAATTTCTACAACTTTTTTAGACATATATAAATAATTAATTAATTTCTACAACTTTTTTAGGTATATCTTACAAACGTCACTTGCTGTTATTGTGATTTGTGTCAACTGTCAAACAAAAGTTTAAAATTTAAAAACGAAATCGTTGAATTAAATTTTAAATTGATTTATACTATCATAGTATTTAAAATGGATATCGACTCAAGTTCTGTTGGTAATTACGGCCATCTGTATAATGAATTGGTACAACGAGATCTACAGGAACAACTAGCAAGCGGTAAGTTTTAATTTTGAAGACTTCAAAAATAAGTTTTGATTTTGACAGTTGCTATGTTTACTTCAGTATAACCCTATTTTATTTATCTCTTGAGCGAAATTAACATTTAATTAATTTAATATATTAAACATGAATAAGTTAACCTCGTATAGTATAAAAGAAATACACAAAGCTTATCGAGAGAAGTCACTGAATCCAAAGAGTTTTGTTGACTTATGTTTAGAAAGGGCTAAAAAAGCGAGTGAATTAAATGCATTTATTACATTATCGGATGATGTAGCTAAGAAACAAAGCACTGAAAGTGAAAAACGATTAAACTCTAAAGGCAAGACAAAGTTAATGGAAGGTATAACGGTTGGAGTAAAAGATAACTTCTGTACCAAAGACATAACAACCACTTGCGCTTCCAATATGCTGAAGAACTTTGTGCCGACTTATAACGCCACAGTTTATACGAAATTAATAAATTCTGGAGCATGTCTCGTAGGGAAGACGAATTTGGATGAATTTGCGATGGGTTCTGGCACCGTCGATTCTATATACGGACCGACACGTAATCCATGGTGTTATGATGATGATTGGCGGATACCTGGCGGTAGTTCCGGTGGCAGTGCTGTCGCAGTGAGCAGTGGAGCGTGTGTCGTAGCCATAGGATCAGATACAGGCGGTTCAACAAGAAACCCAGCTGCTTTATGTGGAATAGTAGGTTTAAAACCTACATATGGACTAGTTTCGAGATATGGTCTTATTCCACTTGTAAATTCGATGGACGTACCAGGTATTCTAGCTAGAAAAGTTGATGACGTTGCTACCACACTTAACTGTATAGCAGGGCCAGACGATTTAGATTCTACTACTATCAAACGTGAATTTAAACCAATCACAATGAAAAACGACATTGATTTGTCTAAAATAAGGATTGGAATACCCAAAGAGTATCACTGTAATGGCATGAGTAAAGAAGTAATAGATACTTGGCAATACGTCACTGATTTGCTTTATGATGAAAAGTGTCAAATACAATCAGTGTCTTTACCTCACACTTCTGTGTCTATAACCGTATATTCTATTTTAAATCAGTGTGAAGTTGCCAGTAATATGTCTAGATATGACGGCCTGGAATTTGGCTTAAGAACTGACGCAGATTATTCTACCGAAGAGCTATATGCCTCTACCAGATCAGAAGGCTTCAATAATGTCGTACGATCAAGGATATTCGCTGGAAACTATTTCTTATTAAAGCAGAATTACGATAAATACTTTGTAAAAGCTTTGAAGCTACGACGGTTGATAGCAAATGACTTTAAAAATGTATTCGGTGAAAACGGAGTTGATATATTGTTAACACCTACTACACTTTCCGATGCACCATTGTATAAAGATTTTGTTGCTAAGAATAACAGAGATCAGTGTGCGTTTCAAGATTATTGCACACAACCAGCGAACATGGCAGGAATACCAGCTGTTTCTATCCCTATCAGATTATCGGAGCAAAATATGCCACTCTCTTTGCAGTTAATGGGGCCGTGTCTCTCTGAAGAGTTATTACTTAATGTAGCTAAGAAAATAGAAAGTTTGGTTAATTTTCCAACACTGGATATGGAATAATATTTGTAATAAGTTGTTAAGTGATTTTTTATGTTTTTATTAAAGACAATTATTACATTTATATATAAGACTTGTTGTTTCTTGCATTTTAATTTATTAAAGCATAAGTATTACAAACAATAGACAATGTTTTGAGTGTATTCTAAATTTTTATTAAAATTAATATGTACATATGTATAGTTGTGCAAGCATCTGTTTTTGTTTATTGTTAAGAAGTAATAAATAATTAAAGATAATATGCAAGAGCTTTTCTTATTCCACCTATACTACTTAACATACATTACTATAACATGCTATTTATTTATTTAATATTTTGTATTATTCTCTATGATCTAAAAAATATTTCTTTGGCTATTTATGGAAAATGTAATTATATTTAATCACTAATTCATAAAGATTTTCAATTTTGAAAGAAACTATAAAAAAAAATTAATGTAAGCAATACAAACATACGAAACGTTACAATAATGTTTCTGACGTTTTTTTTACAGCTACCCTCACATCCGAGATACTATCAAAACTTAACATAACACCAGATAAACTACCACAAAAAGCACAACAAGTACTCCAGCAGTGTGCTGTCAAACAATCGGAATTCAATACAAATCTAGACCCTATTTCCATATCACTCCTTACATCGAAAGATCTCTCTGAAAGACTGCAAGATGAATATGAGATACTAAAACTGAAACAAATGAATGCAACACTGCAAGCGAAAATAGACCGTAATAACAAGTTTATAGAGGAGTTAAGGGACGAATTGGAATGCTCCAGGAAATCGTTGGCTCAGCAGAATCCGAATCCCGAAAACATACACGATCATATAAGGCAGTTGAAACAGAAATTGGTTTCGTATGAAGAGAGCTGTGAAAAGGCGAAGGTATATTGTTATAATTTGTTTATTATTTCTTTGCCTATTGTGGAAATTCATTTTTGGGTCTCATAGATTTGTTCATGTTTTTCATCTCAACTTTATTGATATAGTCCTAGCCTTTAGACTCATTGGAAAATAGAAGCCTAGTAAACTAATTAAAGATTTAAATTAAGTTCAGTTTTTCAAACACACGTTCATGCTTACGTAATAAGTGTAAAATGAAATAATAAGGTAATCTACTCACTTTTCTTACAGACTAAATACGCAAGTCTCTCCGTACCAGACGCCATCTTGCCCAAAGCGCTGATGTCACTAGTCACCACATTGGCGACGCTAGAGGAAGAAGCCACCTCATTGAAGCAGCGAGCTGATGATGTGGTGCTGATGAACAAAACGAGAGATACTTTGAGAATGATCCGAAAAATAGAATAGATCAGGCATGCAGCAAGAGCCAGAAGTCAAGATCATGTTAGATTAAGCTTGTGCTATTGTAAAAGTTTATAAATTATATACCAATATTTTTTAAACCGTAATGTAAAATAAACGTTCGTATTTTTCATGAAAAAGCTTTAATACTTTAATTTTTTTTATTGTAACCCCAGTCAAAACTATTTTAATGAAATAAAATTAATTAAGAGGTGATCTACATACCTACTTATAGCTAGCCGGTGTAAAAAAATATCATATTATGTATATATAGATCTGTTACTATAGATCTCCTACGCCTGACCAGTGACCAGAAATACGAACTTAATCGGAACTGAAACCTATAACGTAACAAATTCAAATAACATTTACTTAAAAAAAACACGTATCGTTTGTTACTTCCTTGTTTTTTCCAAGAAATAAGTCCAAGAAATATACTTAAATAATATTTAAGCTGGATCCATATTTTCCCTACAATCATAAGTTATCATCTACTGTTATATAAAACGACAGCTGGGTGATTGGCCTCTCATCTAACGGTAATCTTCATCTAGGCTGATGTCAAACCAAATTTGAATAGTAAAATTCTATTATTTACGATGTTATCACTGTATGCACTAAAAACAACCGGTCCCCAAAATAGCATGGCATTCATAACTTTTCAATGGGATTGATTGCCTACCGCCTACGTACCTAGTTACCTACATGATGCCTATGTTTAAAAAAATTGTCTACTTTTTCTAATTTCTGTTGCAATTTTTTTTTTCATTCATAGAACTCAGGTCTCAGGCTGTTTATTTTTGTATTAAAGTTCTTTTCATGTAAAAAAAATCAAATCGTACATTTTCGCGCCAATTAATTTCTTCCTTTTATTTTTTATTATTTAAGTATAAAAATGCATACCTTACTAATTACGAATTGAGAAACTCCATCGTTTTTATGAAGTTCTATTTATTGAGTTCCGCCTTTAAGTAATTTTATTTTGCACCCAAAACTGAATGAGAATACGTATAGGTAACTAACTAATACATAATTGTTTTAAGTATATCTTATAGTTATATATAAAAATTAATCGCAAAATGTGTTGGTAAGCGCATAACTCGAGAACGGCTGAACCGATTTCGATAATTCTTTTTTTATTATATTCCTGGAAGTACGAGGATGGTTTTTATGTAGAGAAAACGTAAACATGTACCACGGGCGAAGCCGGGGCGGACCGCTAATCTATAATATAAAAATGAATCCCAAAATGTGTTGGTAAGCGCATAACTTGAGAACGGCTGAACCGATTTCGTTAATTCTTTTTTTATTATATTCCTTGAAGTACGAGGATGGTTCTTACGTAGAGAAAACGTAAACATGTACCACGGGCGAAGCCGGGGCGGACCGCTAGTTATATAAATAAATATTACCGTGTGCAGAAAATAAATAGCCCAAGAATTCGTTTAAAAAGTATCATAACAAATTATTTAAAAAAAATGTTATTATAGGTACCTAATAACTATTAAAAAAAAATCGTTGCCGCCTTTTTTGTCGCCGAAAAAAAATTCAAAAATCAAAAAGTGAACCTTTTTTCGGTCTTCAATTTCAAAACATTTTCTATAATAAGTAGTTAGTTACTTACTTTTTAAGTTTTATTACATGCTTTGGCAACAGGTGTTCAATATAATATTGATGCATCATTGATACAGTAATCCATAAAATCAAATCGATGTCATAAATAATGAATCTACGGGCAGTGTTCGACCTATCCTAATGTCCAATTGTCCACAACAAATTTAGTGTGTGATCGGACGTTGGTGGCAGCGGACGGTTCACGTAAGTAGCTTTCATTTTATTTACATTACGATTATTAAAAATATTACACAATTCATAAAAATGCAATTATATAATCTTATGTTTGTATCAACCGCTCGTGTATCGATAAAGTGAGTTGTTGTTTAACATTTCACTTTCTCTTTATTACGTTGTCGATTTTTCTATAGTTTCGCGTTCATGGCGAATTAAACACCCGTGATTTATTGAATTTTATATTTAATACTCATTTTAATCCTAATCGAATTAGTCACATGTGACGTGGGTGTTTTATGCGTCGCTTGCAACTTTTTGCACGGGTAACTTTTGATCTCATAATTAAATTGAAGATCGCATTATTTGTGTACAATTTGAGACAACTTTCCTATTCATAGCTACCGTCAGTCTAGAATAAATTTTTCAACAAAATATATTAATAACTGTTAGCAAAGTAAACAATCTTCAGATGTTGGTATAAAATCAATTATTATGTACCTAAGATATCATTTCATTGATATTTTACTTATTTTAGTACTTGCTAATTATTTTCAAAAGTAACGGATGTAAATGATGGTGTAAAACTTAGAATAAACATACTTCGAAAGTATTCAGGCTTGTTTAAACTTACCATTTACTGTGATAGTCTCATGTCTTTAAACGGAGTAAAATCTACTCATGTGGTACAATACCTACTTAGTTAAAAATATCGTTACACAAATATTTTATTTAAATGTGTTTTTTATAACTTCAAGGTATGTATTTAGGGTAATCTGTAGTAGGTACCTATATATTATTCATAGAAGTGATTAAGACGTTTATGTATGCAGTATGCTACTTCATACTTGATTTAAATTTTAAATACACCATCACTTTCATAAAAAATAATATAAAAGTTTACAGGTTAAGCGTGTGCTACACTTGTGGTCGAAACAAGAAAATACCAATTACTTATGTTGAAAAATATACCTACATTTTGCATACGTTCAGAAAAATTAACATTTCTTAAAATTTTCCTCTATATAACGTATGATGTAAAAAAATAAATAAACAAACATAGATATTGTGTTTGTTACTAACTTTGGTCATGAACCCAAAACTTTGGTGAAGTTTGGTGAATGGATGAAGCCGTGCGCGGATAGATACTTAGTAGAAAATAATACACATCGCGAATAAATTGTTATCCAATGATTATATTTTTATTTATACTGCTGACGCGTAATGAGTCATAGTAAAGCCTCAAATATTCAGGGTCAGGCGTACATGGTTATCCTGTGTCAGACGATCACCACACCACGACCTTCGACCTTTAGTTTTGAATAATTCATACGACAATTTCTATTGTTTAATGCACTGAATGGCAAGGTTTGTGGTGCCAAAATTTTTCAGATTAAAAAAAAATAAGTACTTAGACTTACCTAGGTATGATAAAAATTTATAAAATTTCGTTTCACAGTGTTGTAAGTTGTGACGTAACTTCTTTGAAACAAATTGACCGAATTTTTATGAACTTAAAGTCCAAAAATACGAAGAAAGTTTTCAGCTTAATATGGCTTTATCTGTAGGTACCTATATTCAAAATTCAAATAAACGTATGCTGTGTCAGCTAGTTTAAAAAAAAATTAAGGGGCCCTTGTTCAAAATGTATGTTTCTAAATCATGGTTTTTGGATATAAATCATCATATTTAAAATCCTAAAAAAATATATAGCACAGATAAACGTTTGATCTAGTGACTTTTTTGGATAAAAACACAATATTAAACATTTAACTCGATCAAAAAAAAATCAGAAGTAACATCGATTTTGAAAGCATAATCAGTTTTATGAGAATTAGGGGAACGCTATGTTTATGAAAATTTTACATTTCATTTACTAATCAGGTTTTACAGGGAAATTTTTGGATAGATTTATAATTTAGCCCTTATTTTTTTCTATATAAAATATAATACGTAAAATGCGACTCGCGCGCACCACGTCAGTGCCGCCAGAGTCCAGCCGGACGTCATCGAAGGAGGACCTGGCCCCCTAGTCAAGTGGCTTTCTGTTAGCGTAGCGTTCAATAGAATAGACTACGAATGTATGAGATTGACGTAACCTGTAGATACGTTTATCTACAGCCTTCGTCAATCTCATACATTCGTAGTCTATTCTATTGAACGCTACGCTAACAGAAAGCCACTTGACTAGGGGGGCTGTGCTAGTTTTGCTCCCGACCACGTTGTAGTCGCCGCTCGCGTATTAGAACCGAGCGGCGAGTAAAACGGCGAGCACGTCACGGTATAAATAAATCAGTAGTTTGATTTTGTTTGTTATCCTAGGATTATTGTTGTAAATATAAATTAACTTCTTATTCTATTAAACGAGCAATATTTGCATATTAATATATTTGTTTGTAAATACAGTGTGGAAATTTTCGATGGGCCCTGGGTGAAAGTACTAGAAATACTGGAGATAGCAAATTTCCTTTATTTTTAAAAAGAAATAGAACTGCATTCAAAGATTTTCAAAAATTCATTTTCTTCGACCGGGAATCGAAAGAACTATAAAATCCGTTGCGTAGTTTCAAAGATTTAAGCGTACAAAGGGACATAGAGACATAGGGACAGTGAAACCGACTTTGTTTTATACTATGTAGTGATTTAAAAAAATTACCTTGTAAAATGTTTTAAAAATTACCTTGTTGTAAAATAGTCACACTTTTTTAAGTTGGTTGAATACACTAACATACTTATTACATACTTATATTCAATTACATATTATTTTGCCTTTTTTATTTGTTTTACTTTTAATTATTATTACCAATATTTTCAGAAGAAAATAAATTAATGTATCCAGAACGAGAGTTTAATTTTAAACTTTAAATGTATGTATAAAATAGACCAATAAACCAGAAGCGTTCTTTATGTTGAGATGATGTTGATTCTACAATAAAAATGTTAGATTCCATGATATTTTTATTTCTAAGAGCAAATATTTTTACGAGAAATTAACAATAAATTATCTTTTATATTGTTTCTATCGATTTGAATAATAAAGTAAAATTTGAAAAAGGAATGTTACCTTTCAGAAAAATTTGCTATCCCTGTATTTCAAGTACTTTCCATTCAGGGCACATCGAAAACTTCCACACTGTATATACACAAACAAATATATAAAAATGCAAATATTGCTCGTTTAATGGTATAGGATAAGTAGTAAATTTATTTATCAAATACATTCCTACGATAGCAAATAAAATCGAACTACTGATTTATTTATACTGTGGCGTATTCGCCCGCCTTCATAGGTCACCGGAGTTCATGCCGCGCCGGCTCCTGCGCAACGCGGGCGCGAGCCGTCTCGCAGTGCCTAAAATGCCTAAACTTTCAGTATAATGGGCTCTTAAAATACAAGTAGCCTTCAAAGACGATAAGTAGTCTACTTATTTGGACCAATTATTAATGTTGTAAAAACGTGAGAACGAATATTGTTTATATTAAGGTTTATACAAATTCGACAATTTAAATCTACCTTCAAAAAACATAAACATTGAACTTACATTGAAACTAGGGATGTAACGATACCGATACCAATACCGATATATCGGCCGATATATCGGCAAGCCGATATATCGGTATCGCCGATAATAAATCAACCGATACCGATATTTTTTTATTAAATTCTTTCTTTTCTTTTATGTTTTTGCATTGTATTCATTCATATTTGTATCATTGTATTCATTCATTATTATTTCTGTTTCTGTAATAGTGTTAAGGAAGAGCGGAACCTCCTGCACAAGCATTTTATTTGCTTACTAGGAGTGTTCCAATCACAAATTTGTTTATGTAAAGGAAAGAAATACATAATTTTGATTTTTTTTAATTTTTAACGTGATAACGTTTTTAAAATCGTTTTAGTGACATGTTCATAAACTTGTGTCACACCAAAACCTCACGAGCGCGATCGCAGGTATAACGAGAGAGAGACGGACCGATCTCCCGTTTCATCTCGAGCGCTGCCACTGCATTATGTTATCACGTAAACATCTCGATCGTAAACCTACTTTACAAACAACCAATTTTTTTGATATCAAATAATTCGGTAAAACTGTACATTATAGGGCGTGGAATTTATGGGTGGTGGGGGGTGTAGGGAGGGGGGGTAGGTACTAGGAACTTTCCCTGTAAAGGGGGGGGCGCGGAAATTAATAGTTTTCGAGATATTTACAAATGAAGTTTTTGAGGTTATGTTGGATTGTTACCACTTTTTGGCAGGCAAGGATGCAAATTAACATCAATTTATAACTAAAGCATGTATTTTTTTCCAGTTCCACATTGATCTGAAGCAATTAATATTAATTATTACTTTACAATAATAGTTTTCAATACTAGTAATATTGCATTAGCTCTTTGATTTGAAATATGACAGATTTAATGTAATAAACATTATGGTTAAATTTTTGAAACATGCTCCCTGAATTTCATTATTTTGAGGTGTCTAATCGATAAAGGGACTTTTCATAGTAAACTGCTTTTCTTTTTATTTTCTTGACCTGTAGTTTTTTTTTGTTTGAGTGGGAATCGCCCTAAAGTCGCGGTCCGCCTAAAGCAAAGGGGGCGCAAAGTAAGGACTTAGAAATTTTTTGATCCAAAGTGTAAATTGTATAGGAATCATAAAATACTTAGGAAAACTTTATTCAAAACGCTAAGATAAGCATGTTTTATAGAAAAAACTTTTTCTCTAAAATCAAAAATGGCCGAGATATTCGCCCTCTCCCTCCGCGCCTCCGGCTTTTTACATACACTCTAGGGGTAGGGCAGACAAGACCACGTAGAATTCGGGGTTGACAGCTTCGGTTCTGTGGCAAGTCTTATGATAATGCAATGCTTATTTTAGCGTAACGTTTTTTAGCTAGATTCGGACTTTCGCAGCAGATAAAACAATAATAAATAGGTGTTAATGATACCAACATCCATTGAAAATTTTCCAAGTCCTAGCTCCCTTGAAACTCTGAGGGCGAATATCTCGGCCGTTTTTGATTTTAGAGAAAAATTGTTCCTATAAAACATGCTCATTTTAGCGTAATATTTACGATAAAGCAATAATAAATAGGTATTATAATAACACCAACATCCATCGAAATTTTTCTATGTCCCAGCTCCCTTGAAAACCATCAATCTTTGAGGGCGAATATCTCGGCCATTTTTGATTTTAGAGAAAAGTTGTTCCTATAAAACATGCTTATATTAGCGTAATCTTTACGATAAAACAATATCTATTTTACAATAACTATACTTAATAATAATTATTTTTAATGTTGTTATTAAGGGCTTGGTCTAGTAGTGCAAACAAATGCATCCTGTCATCCTATATGTAAATAATACAAATGTACTAAGGGAAAGTTGCTCCACTTAATTTTTAAAAATTAAATCATTCGTATGCATAATTTAATATTCGTAATAAGTACCAAAAATGACAATTTGAAACAATTTTCGTGAGAATTACACCGGGTGATTTTTTTTTTATCAGTACACAAAATTTGCAAATACTTTCTATTGATATCTTCAACTTCATGTTTATATAACTGATCAACTTTTACAAAGAAATTTGGACGAAATATAAAAAAAAATAAGCTTTCCATACAAAATGCATAGCTCTATACATTTTTTTCGACCTAAGTTTCTTAGTGAAAGTTGTTCAGTTTAACTAATAAAACGGATAAACAAATTTTGTATATAATAAAAAAAATGTAATGTTTGTGTTAAAAAATTATAAAATAGAAAAATACGCAAATGAAAACAAAAGATATTTATTTCTGACTAGCTTCCGCCCGCGACTCCGTCCGCGCGGATGTCGGTCTTCGCGTCTTCTACAGATTTATTATATTATCTTATATATAAAAATGAATCGCAAAATGTGTTGGTAAGCGCATAACTCGAGAACGGCTGAACCGATTTCGATAATTCTTTTTTTATTATATTCCTTGAAGTACGAGGATGGTTCTTATGTAGAGAAAACGTAAATATTATGTACCACGGGCGAAGCCGGGGCGGACCGCTAGTGTATAATATATAGATTTATATTGATAAACCTAATAAATCTTTTGCTAGCATTCTGATGCTTTATCGGTTGCACTGGATTTATCTCTTTTTTTTTTCAATCGCTTGAATGATATAGGATGGGTCCTTGATGGGCATCGAATGCTGAAGTCTCGAATCAATCAATTCTGACAGTAGGCAATTTATGTAAAATCTTGATAATGGTCCATCATTTTATTTTGCCTTAACGTTACATACTTTTTTATATATTCTATTTTTAACGAATGATTCACTCCAGTCCAAACAGCAAATAAGCAGACTTCTGCTTCTGCAACGTTTAGTTGTCCCTGAATTTGGAAAAAATAGTCATGATTCTTATCTATGAAAAAAGTGTTATTTTTTGCATTGTATTTCAAATATTAAATTTTTTATTTTTAACTGCATCTACCGCATTCATGTCTTTTGCCGGAATTAGACATTTTACTTCTACTAGTCCCATTTTCCCTTTTTGATACGGGAGTGTATAAAGTAAATTTTTTAGATATTTCTCGTCATACTTTTAAAAAGTTATTATTATTGTCATTTTGCTCATTAGGTAAAGTAATTTCGATATCAGTTTTAAGTTTTTTGATACCTGCAATAATAACGTCATAATCGCCTGCACATACTTATCGATTACACCCTGTATACAATCCACCATCCACATTCATAATGTTTTCCTGTCCTCCTCTCCTTTACGCTATTCACCGATACATTTTAAATGAGTAAATCTGCTACCACTGAAGGATGTTTCATTGTGATCAGCAAATTTTCACCACTGTTGTCGATTATTTGTTATTGTTTGTATATTGGGAATCATCAGTTTTGTTTTTTGCAGATTGGTGATGTACCCTAACAATACGTCGAAAAGGGAAAGCATCAACGAATTATCGTTTTCGTCCTCTTTTTTTATTCTTCGCGTCTCTGTTACTTGTGTTTGTTTAGTTCTCAACACCCACTGAATTTTTTATGTTATTGTGATCTTCCATTACATCTGAGTTTTGATGATGTGATGATAATCCATTCGTTTTAATATTGGTACTTAAAGTTGGTGGACTAAACTAGAAATGGCGGACTAAATTTGTCAGCGCGTCTGTAAGATCAGAATATAAAACCAACATCCTGTATTTAAGTTACAAAATTAATAATCAAACAACATGCCGCTACGTTGAAAATGACTAGAAGAAAAAATTAAAACACCTCGGCATATAATTTTGGAGTAAACAAATCATTTTCCTTGGGGATTTCCCCGGATGAACTTGGGAAGTTCAAGTTCTCAATACAAGTTTATATTATATTTCGTATTTCTCAAACGAAAAAGAAACATTTATGGAACTTCAAGAAAAAATGTTGTGTGGTTTTATGAAACCACGGTAAAAGTGAAACTGTTCGAACGGTTCCGAACACTGCTTTGTTACACAGACCAAAAAGTTTGAGACGATGTAATAAAAGTTTCACTTTAAAAATTATATTATAAGAAAATTTATGAGCTTACTTTAGTTTTAAAGAAATATACATCCCTTTACTGACACTCCGTAAAATAAAGAAATTGTTGCCAATCACCTTTGCAATCTATTTGGTTTCATTAACTTTATGTTCGAAGATAATTTTTTTTCTAGTAGTTACACGCATATTTTTTTCGTTTATTTTCCATATCGAAATCAAATGTTTAAAAATACGAATATTTGCACAAAACTAAGATAAAAATAATCAATTTACAAAAATATTAAATTTAATGAAGTAGAGCAACTTTCACTTCGGTATGAAGGAAAATCGAGCGTAGAGCACACGTCAGAACGCTCCGGCCCAAGGAGCGCAACTAAAGAAATTCGCTTGGATTTTTCCTAATTATTTTAAATATTTTTTTAATATTTAAAGAATTATCAAAATTCAAAAAACATTTTTTTTAAAGGATTAATACTCATTGGTCTTCAACCAACTCGAATAAATTAATGGAAAAAATAACTTTTAGCAGTATTTATCAATAGATTTTGTAAGGCAAAAAATGGGAAATTTAATGAATTTATAACGTTCTAATTAGGAAAATCATAAGTTTTTCGGCAATTGTATTCAGCAGTTTTTAATAACGTCTATATAAGGATAATAATGCGCTGATCAGATTGTGTAAATTGTAATCGGTTGCAACGTAGTGAGTGCACAAACTTAGCTCGAAATGTCTTTGGGGGAAAGAGACTTATCTTGAAGGCCTGATTAAGGTAACATAAAGTAACTTTATAAATGTGAAAAAATTCACGCGCATTTCTTATATAACACTAATTGATAAACAAGAAAAAAAAATTCAGTTTATCATTTCATTAGCCGGGAAAAAATTGTCAAATAACTTGTTGAAAACGCAATTTTGCTAGACTGCAGCCTTAAAAAATATACATTTCATAAATAAAATTTAAATTATAATTTTTTTTTGTTAGATAGAAATGTTTTACCTGAAATGAAACGCGTTTGACAATCGCTGTATGTCAATTTGACACTGTCATAACAGTAAGTTCGCGTTTCAAAGCTAAAATTGTATGTTTATTACTTAAAGTTTAACTGACTTCGTAAAATAATAATACTAAAATACATAAATGGTTTTGTTGTTTTTTGATTTGGCATTTTTATTTAAAAGAATACGATTAACAGTTGTCTCTGTTAAATGTTGGTAACTTTTTATGCATAATTCACTATTGCACGCCTCATAAGCGAAGCGTTGAGGTGGGTACTACTGTCACTTCGCGCAAAACATCTGATTTTTCAAACTTAAAATGTCTTTATGTATCATACATTGCACTTGTAAGATAATACATACACACACATATTAAGAAAAAACACTATTTTTAACGTTCATGATATTTTTGATGTCATTTTTGTTATTTAAACTAGTTAAAAAACAGTTTAAAAAAGTTCTGTCTTGGACGTCCGTGTGTCTGTATGTGCGGATCCTTTTTCTTGTTAACACGATAGCGACCGAAATACTTTACTAATCGAGTCTTTTTTTTTCTCTTACGCTTGAGTATGCTCAGGAATAGAAAGAACCCTTTCATTTTTCAGGGTCTGATTCGATGTGGTTTAATTGTTTATTTTTCTACCAAGCCATCGATATCGGTATCGGTATCGGTATCGCCGATACATTACTACAAATATCGGTATCGGTATCGTATCGGCAAAATCATGTATCGTTACATCCCTAATTGAAACATAAAAGTAAAAACAAATATTAGGTAATTTCGCGCTTGCCTATGAATCGCTTCATTCTAAAACATAGCCAAATAACGTAGCTTACAATCTTAGTTATATTGCTATTGTTATCATATCATAATTATAATCACGGACTACTTAGTTACGCCAGTATAATAAAAAGCCTTCAATAGCAGAATGCGTAAAATATTTTATCAACACATATTCCATACCTTTTTCTCAACGCATTCAAGTTAAAAGTAATAAATTATGAAATACATTATCATAACGGCGGGTATCACTATCACATTGGCAGTGCAATGAACCTTGAACTGATTAGGTTTCCGAAAACCAGCTGAGAGCTTTGGGACCAGGTAAAATGGAGAAAGTTAAAAATGTATGAGGAAAAAACAAAATATGTAGTAATTATAATTTTGGCTTCCCTTTTATAACAGAATACAACAATTCTTTAAATCTATATAGGTACTAGAATATTATAAATCTGAAGAGTTTGTTCGTTTCCTTGAACGCGTTAAGCTCAGGAACCACGGGTCCAATATGAATAATATTTCACTGTTACATAGTCCATTTATCGAGGAAGGTTATAGGCTGTATATCATCACGCTTAGACCAATTGCAATATAAGCAGCCGAGCAATGCGGGGTATAGATAGTATGAGAATAGAGTGATCATACAGTGGTTGTTGGTTCTTTAAATGAATAAAAAAATAAACGTAAGTAATAACTATATGAAGTAATTGGTTAAAGTCTACATATATTTGAGAATATAATTTTATCTACTTTCATTGATATTGATATTATATACCTACCTATAGCCAAATTATATTTGTTCATCCAAAGCCCAATATTATATTGTACGTAATTTATTATTAAAACTAATATGTTTTGTTTGAAAAAAATATAAATTGTATCGCGTCATTACCGCGAAAGCTAAGTCTCTTATTTAGTGCAAGGACAGTTGAAGCCCTAGAAATCTAGTCATCTATGCAGCGATAGTATATTATTAGATAGATACTTTTATTATTAAAATACTGATTTTGTGATGTAAACAAATTGATTCAATTAACTTAGTCCTAATGTTTGTAAAAAAAATGTCTCGGTCTGGTAGGACACAGAAGGCTGATAACCTACTTGTCCCTAAAGAAAATCGATCAGTAAAATAGATGTATAATGCATCTGCCCCACCCCATTGGGGAAATAGGACTTCACTTTTTAATGTTTGTAAGGCCGCCTTTCCATCTGCAAGTAAACTTGCGCAAGAAATGTCCGACAGTCTGTCTGATAGCAGCTTGCAAGTCTACTTGCAGGTGGAAACGCGCAATTAGACTTGCTAGCTTCTGCCAGACAGACTGTCGGACATTTCTTGCGGAAGTTTTCTTGCAGATGGACAGGCGGCCTAATCCTAGTTAATGAAAAAAAACACTTGTCTCTGAAACTGAAGTTGAAAATCGTCGCTGAAGTTTCAAAGTTGACAGACAACCGACTAGATTGTAAACACAAAAACATTCAAGTGAAAGGCAAGATATAATGTAATAGTTTGTAACATCAGGGCAGTTCCGTATACGTAAGTTTAGATGCTATTTATTACATTAATTACAGTCGGTAAACATAGAAATTATCTATTGTTACCTACTACATACTATAACTTATAATATAATAAACTTTCCGCCCGCGGCTTCGCCCGCTTTGTCTAAAACATAATAAGTTATATGTATAGGTTGAACCTTCCTCTTGAATCACTCTATCTATTGAAAAAATCGCATCAAAATCAGTTGCGTAGCCTTAAAGATTTAAGCATACATAGGGTCAGAGAAAGCAACTTTGGTGTTTATTATCTATGTCGTGATGATGAAAACAACAATCTAATATTCTGTATCATTGCGTTACACGAAGGATAAGTACACATTAAAGCCTCGTATTCACCGTATACATTTGTTGAACAACAGTTGAACAACAATGTTGATGGAGCCTTTAGCTTTGTGATGAATGCATATTCCTTGCTCTGTTGCATACTAAGGTTGCATATAACACAGATAATATAATACACATAATACACTATATAACGACACTCCATTTAACGTCAAACTCCGTATAACGTCAAGATTTCTCGACTTTGGTTGGTTTATATTGTTGTCTATACAATAATACACTCCATATAGCATCACGCTCACTCTAATTAACGACCATAATAAGACATTAACACTAGGAACTAGGACAGGAAGTACTGACTAAGTTGCCGAAATCAATGAAAATGTAGTTGTTACATTCTTTTTTACTGACATACCGAAGATTCTCAGAAATGCAGTCGTAGAAAAATAAAGAAAAAATTCTGCATGCCGAAGAAGATGGACGATCTGCCAAAAAATTGAAGAAACCTCAATATGAAGACATGTTGACACATGTTTCGTAGGCAATGTCAAAATAATATTCCTGTCTCGGGACCAATCATGCAATTTTCCCTTTCTCTCCATTTAACGACCACTCTCTATAACGTCGAAAAATGCACGGTCCCATAAGTGACGTTTTATAGAGTTTACACTGTAATTAATATGTACCTACTACAGTATACTACAAATATAAATGAAGCTGAAAAGATGGCAACCCATTTCGTAAAATAATTATTTTTCTTGCTCAATAAATAAATGAGTTTTAGTCGTGAATCAGTTATGTTATGAAAACAAAATAGTCGGGGATTTACCAAGATTTTCCTCAATATTTATAAATATAAGTGAAAGTGGTTTAGTACATTAGAATTGAGGAAAATAATAAGACAAAGTAATTAATTATTATTGTAAGAAAACAATTCCGGTTATTGTTTAAAAACAGCGAGGCTATTTACTTTTAACATTAATCAGTTAAAAAAATATGCAGGTTAGATCTCAAAAGGTCAAAAGGTATTTTTTAAATAAAAAAATATTACCGAAAGGGACGAATTTTCTCAATTTTACCACATATTTTACTACGTACCCTAGTACTAGGTACCAACAATATTGTTATTGTTGACAATAGCTTAGCGTTTAGAATACAGGCATATAAATGTCCTTCCATACAAAGGAGCGTTTTTCCCTCATCAAAATGAAGCCAAGGCGTCACACATTGTATTTATGACCCATATTTACTATTCATTGTTTAATTTTATGTAACGACGTTTGTCCTTAATTAACTGAACAATTACAAATAAATTGTATAATTTATGTAAAATATAAACAAGCCATAAAATGTAAGGATAACACATGCGGGAATTAAATGAATAGGTACCTACATTTCGCATAACTATTCAGTTAATTGTTAGTTTCAATGTTCTTTGGAATTCATCTTATTCATATGCATTTTTTATCAATTCAAGATTAGGCGTAGTATTTCATAAAATTTAATTTTTTAATTTTTTTCGTGACTATAGTCATTTGTTCTAAGCTAGTTTCGATCAAATTGCACATCAATTAAATAACACAGCTTGGGAAGGCACATGATTACATAATGTGATACCTCTGAGCAGTGAGCTCTGATGTGAGATGCTGTCCTATGACCTATTAGGACGGTTAGGACCACAGACATGTATATTTTAGTAGACAACGCAAGTACCGCGATCTGTATGAAAACCAAGCGTGTCATATTTTTTGTACTGACCTTGACGCGTTATGACGTCACGAGCGCTTTTTAGTGATGGTAATTTCATTTTACGCTAAATCGATTAGGACGCCACTCGCGCGGCGATTCTAGTATCGTCCTATCCCATCGAAGTAAATCGAAAGAAATCAGATCAAACGGTTCTAAGAGGTAGACAGATCTATGTCTAAGAGGTAGTTAAATAAATGAATCGTAATCGATTACTAAATCGATTCAAGACAGAAAAATGATAATTACCATAGACAGAGGAATGATAAAATAAAATTATAAACCTTTTAATATTCTAACAAGTAAACTAATGTGTTTTAGCTTTTTCTTACATATGCCCATTGAGTTACCATGTACTACGTACTAGAGAGGCCATCGAAAGAAAGTAATGAAACTGTCAATCAATCAATCTTTATGTCCCGTTGCATCGATCCATTTTTCTTTTATGTTCGGGTTACTTGGAAAACTGAAAAAACAAACATAGTCTAAGCAATAAGGAGTTTTCTTAAAAAACTCCCAAGATGACACTTTAACTAATGGCGTCCATGTCATAATATTTATTTTTAGTACCTTTGTATTAAAATACTTAAAAGTTCTAGGTCAAGTCCTATTAAACGACAAAAAAAATCTATGCCTTTTTTTCTGAAAAATTGCTACTTCAAATTATCATTTTTCTGTTCGATTATAAAATCGATTAGAATCGAGAACTGTTGCATCAAATGAACATCACTAACCACGAAATTGGACAGAAAAATGAGAACAGAAAAATGAGAAGACGCTATTCATTGCTTGTTATCATACGACGCGATCTTTACCGTGCCAAGTAAAAGCCGCAATGTATTCCGAATCATTTCGTATGAGTTGGTATCCGTGTTTGTCACGATCGTTTTCCACAGATATTCTTTATTTGATTTTAAAATAAATAGTGCATATTCTGATTAGAAAATTACTTACCGGTGGAAGGAAACATCTCTGCTAACTCGGCCACTCACAGTTGTGGAGTTTCTACAGTTTATAACGGCGCAATTCGGCATTTTACTTTATTCAGCTTCACGTCTTTCCTTGGCGAACTGCAAGCGCGGACTGAGTGTAGGCCAGCGTCAAGTTAGTTTCACAAACTTAGTTTGGACACGGGAAGTACATACACTCGCTTAGTCTATCTTGATACATGTCTGTGGTTAGGACCTATCACCTAGACCTACTCGCCGTGTTCTTTGACACAAAAAGTCATAGTGCTAAAACTATGTTGTTATTTTTAATCCTTGTCCATCACTTTCAAAGTCAAACAAATAGATCATTACTTTGTTATTATTAGCTATTTCGACCTTTAAAGTCGATATTCACCTTATTTGTTTACATTATTATATTTTCCTTAAAATTGTGGTTTTCTCGTTGTAGGAAAAATGATTGCCTCACTGTATATTTAAAACTGACTGTGTAACTCTCAAAATTGTTTTGGTAGCCTTTTTATTTATATAATTTTACATGAATATTAATTGTATATTGTAATAAATTGTAATTGTAATTGTATGTATGTATGTTTACTAATAAATAAATAAAATTTAAAATAAACTCCTTCGGTTTTACCCGCAGTGGTCCGCTCCTATTGGTCATAACGTGATGATACCACTACAGCCTTCCTCGTTAAATGGGCTATCTAAAACCGAAAGAATTTTTAAAATCGGACCAGTAGGTAGTTCCTGAGATTAGCGTGTTCAAACAAACAAACTCTTCAGTTTTATAATATTAGTATAGATGAAAAAGCAGAAAATTTTAGTAGTTATGCTAAGTAGAATAATATTATAATCTTCTTTATCAACAGTTAAAATGCGGCTACTAATATTCTGCCTGGCCGTTGCGCTGGTCGCAGCCGACAGCGAGTACCTTCTGCCCGATGACGTCATACCTACACACTATGACGTGAAGCTAGCCTACGATACTGATCCAAAGACTAACTTCACACACTTCGGCGTTGTTCAGATTACGGTAAGTTTAAGAGTCAAAATATGTTCAGGTATCAATGGTCTTATATTGAAAGTATTTTATATGATCAAATTCATATAGTTACTAGGTAAATTAAATGTTATAATCGTAGGTAGGAAGTTTATTAAAGATGTAATGATTAAAGTCATAAAAATGTTTTAAATTCCAGGGTCTGTTATTGTTTTTCAAATATTACCTATTTGTTTTTCTTTCTATCACGTGAAACGTGAAAACGCCGTTAAAAATAATTCCTGACAAAGATGTAGGTCTTAGATGTAGGTAGTCAAAAGTTCATATATGTATATATATATTACATATTACTAAACTAGAATTTTTAACTAGGTTAATCGTGCATATTTATTTAAATTATCTTAAAAATTAGCATAGATAAAATACAAAAATGTCATTCAACTTAAGGAGCTTCCGAAAATATATGTCATCGAACTTTAGGATGTCTTTTGCGCGCGAAATGAAAACAAAAGAATAGGTAACGCTTGTCTATGTTTAGTATTATAATTTATAATAGACTACAGTTATACATAAACATGTTGTGGCCATCGATAACTGCTTTATATTCCAATGGCACACGTGTGAGGTTGAATCACATTTTTCCTTAGATATTCTAATTGTGTCAGCATTTTTTATCTGTGCAGAGTGCGTCGCTACCAAAAGGGCGCGAAAGTAAAAATTTCAATCTGTATCCAAAAATATTGTGAATTGTGATCATAGTTAGATACATAAATAGATTTTGTAGACTTTTAGAAAGTAAAGTTTAATATTTAAAAAGTACTGACGACAGTATATAAGGATCGTCCGATCGTGGTCAATATTTTAATATCGTTATTCATAAGATACCTAGAAGATATAGATAGCCTTGTGAAATTTAATGGATATAAAGGTAACAGCTATTATCTCATCAAGATTAATTTCATCATAGGTACATAATATTTGGTAGACAGTTCAAGATGAAGATGCGACATATTAATATAATAAATCCCATATTGAACGGATTTTGATCTGTTTTATAAAAAGTAAACTTTCAAACAATTTTTTAATTTCCATAAACATCAGAACCTTAACCTAATTATGCGAATTGCGAACACAAGGTAACTAGCTAATGTACATTGCGCGCATGACAAACAAACAACATTATGCATTAAATATCTCCCTAACCTACTTTCCAATGTACGCTAAACATTTCCTTTGTATTTTGAATAATAAGTCGACCCACGTCCGCTCCAAAAAACGTTTCGTTACAAACTTTTGTGACAATGAAAAACTGTTTTTGCATGCAATATCTCGTTACAAGGCTGTTTTTTCATTTTGAATTAAATCGGTTGCGAAATTTGTTTTTTTTTCGTTTGGGGCAATGACCCAACCTTAAGAGAGTTAAGGCGAAATATGAAAATCATACATTATTTATGCAGGAAAATTAATACTTTTCCAATTAAAATCCAATGAGCTGATTGAGCTGATAAAATTACCGTTTTTTATTTTTAAATTGTATTTTTTTCAATTTATCCCATTTATATTATAATAAATCAGTAGATAAAGCAAGATTTCGTAAAGTACCTAAACTTACCATAATATAATATTTCGTGTATGTTAGTAGGTTCAATGAAAATTTTTACGCTGCAACATTTTTCAAAAGTATTTACGAAAAAAATTATACCTACACATCATACTAAATTATTTGTCGTTTGTCCATATCTTATAGCTTCTATGGTTAATACTAATTTAGGTTCTATGTAAGGGTCAAGGCAAACGTCGATATGAAAACAGCATAACACAATAATATACCTAAAAGGACATAACTGCATCCATTAATCATCATTACTTATAAGAAAGAGGTTCGAGTCTCGAGAGATTTTTTTTGTTTGGATTGCGAATTTCTCAACACACGAATGTAAAATTTTTGTCAAAATCGAATGTGTACCAACATGATATACATACCTACTATAGTCACCTTTTACCAATCTATATCTATACTAATGAATTAATGATATAGCTGAAGAAAGTGTTTGTTTTTGCGAAACTAAATATTCTCTCAGAGTAAGATAGCCCATTTATCAAGAAAGCCTATATATATGTTAGCGCGTTTAATTTAAAGATAAAATTATATTTTAAAAGTAAATCAATTGATGAACTTAATTAATTATTTTAATAATAATCAAATGGATAAAAGTATTAATAATCATTTAATTATCAAATAATAATAATATTACATGTCATATTCAAAATAACGATCAAAACAACACAAATAACACCTGCGCTGACTCACACAGTCACGCCACTCGAATAATCGTTCTATAAATAACGGTCGTCTGCAGTTGCGAGTCATTCTTGTACCGACTTTGGTCGAGTCAAGATGTCTAAAAAGTATTATAACAGTATTTAATTACGTAATACAACCACGCTTTAACATCAGAAGTAGAAGATGAACCAGCCCTTAGGGTGCACTCACACACATCAGTCACCGTCACGGCACGTCACCGGACAGGATTAAAAAAAAATATGTATCAATAGTTCTAGTATGACTCTGTTCCCACACGACAGTCGCCGGCACGAAATCTATCAGTGACGTCCCCGGTCAGGCACGTCAAATAATCTTTCCATACATGTATCATACTTTTATCCCCACTCACCCGGTGCCGTCACGTCTCAGTTCAGTCAGCGTCGTGCTACCGTCAATTGCTACATGTTCTCTAGCGTGACACACGTCTAATCACTCACTAACCTGATGTATGTGTTCAATGATTCAGTCAAACCGGCGACGTGACTGACGGACAACATGACGGTGACTGGTGTTTGTGGATACGTACACAAACCGTCACCGATCAGGCATCGGTGACTTGACGGTGACTGATGTGTGTGAGTGCACCCTTACTCGGAATCCTGGCAGGCTGGCACAAATTCTTCCATCATACTACGTGACAGTGTGCATCTGTCACTGTCACCATCATGACAGTATGCGACTGTGGATTTCAACCTTCGTAAAAATGAATTGAATTGATTTCAAGTAAAACAAGGATGAAGGAACTCGCACAATGTGTGTTTTCTTGTGCGTTGTGTGAAGTAAATGTTTGTGGTGTGGAATATTGTAACGGTAATGTAGTTCATCAATATTATAATGTGATGTCATGATGTGCAATCCGGGCGGTTGTCCAGGATATTTAATAATTGTGGTAAGCGAACGACGTGCTTATGTCACAAATAATGAGTTTTTGATCCCATGGAATTTGGATGTGGTGCCTTCGATGGCGCCCAGTGTAAGCTATTGTGGTGGTAAATGATTATTTTTCTGTATTTTGACGATTGAAAAACGCTTCTAAAGCGAAGTCCAGTTGAATAAATCAATATTTGAGTTTGAGTTTATCGTGTGGATGTGATATTCATAGTGTTCTTTAAGGTCAGTTTGGCCGAGCGGTTATGTTTGTGTTATAATACATTGTGTTTTGACATCACGAGATAAATTACCGTACTCATTTCAAATGAACGTACGAGGACGTTTTGTGTTATTGTTTTACTATGGCCAAGCCGGATATAACTTGTGTTTTAACTTTTAATTATGTTCCAGGACTTATGGTTATCACTTGAGAGTTGAGATACAGATGAGATACAGAAGCCGCTGTTCGCAGCTGGAAAAACTCGTTGAGCTATCGAATCCTATGTAAATCACAATAATACTCGACAATGATTGCTATGAAGCGAAAAGTACCAGCAATTGCTAGACTACTATTGTGTCCTATGTACGTGTAAGAAAAGTACAAAAGCCAAATTTAGATGACCGTGTTAGCGGTAATGGAAACTAATTATGATAATCGACTGCCACTTGTCTGTTCGGGTCTTCTGTGACTTAGGCTGGCAACTGGGCAGATAATAATACAATTGAATGCCACTTGTCTGTACGGGTCTTCTGTGACTTAGTCTTACAACTGGGCAAATAATATAATCGGATGCCACTTGTCTGTTCGGGTCTTCTGTGACTTAGGCTGGCAACTGGGCAGATAATAATAGAATCGAATGCCACTTGTCTGTACGGGTTTTCTGTGACTTAGTCTTACAACTGGGCGGAAAATAATAATAACCTGATTGTCACTTGTCAGTATGGACCCAGACAGTGGTTTAGCCTGACAACTGGACAAAGAAACAAATAATTTGAATATAATGTACTACTTAAAACAAGTCTGAATGTCACCAGCTGAAGTGAATTATATCATTGATATTTTGAGTTTTGAATTACCGCTCAGAGCACGAGCTTTTTTCAGAATGGCCGTGTTAGCGCGTTTAATTTAAAGATAAAATTATATTTTAAAAGTAAATCAATTGATGAACTTAATTAATTATTTTAATAATAATCAAATGGATAAAAGTATTAATAATCATTTAATTATCAAATAATAATAATATTACATGTCATATTCAAAATAACGATCAAAACAACACAAATAACACCTGCGCTGACTCACACAGTCACGCCACTCGAATAATCGTTCTATAAATAACGGTCGTCTGCAGTTGCGAGTCATTCTTGTACCGACTTTGGTCGAGTCAAGATGTCTAAAAAGTATTATAACAGTATTTAATTACGTAATACAACCACGCTTTAACATATATATCTATACATCAATTATCATCACGCATCATCACGACCAATGGCCAATAGGAGAGGAGCAATGCGGGTAAAACCGCCGGGCACTATTAGCGTACAATATTATACAGGTGTTCCACTATTGGTATACTAAGCGCGAAAGGACTTGTAGTTTTGAATACACTGATCACGTAAAAAAAGTGTGTGCGTGTAACCTTTACGCGCGATTGAAGTAAAACTTCTTTGGCGTTGACGACATATATCACTGAAATGATTAAATATTAACTTAAATAAATAAATATTATATTATAATTTAATTATATTTATTATTCATGTGCTTTACAAAGATTATTTAAATGTTATATTAATATTATTCATTCGAAACAGGTAATTGAATGTCATCATAATTTCTTACGTACGAAATTATAGGTTTGTGGTAACTATAATGTGAAACATAAATTTTACTCTCTAAATTTGCTACTTTTCTTGAAAATACAGCATCTATCGTTGTACCGAAACGCGTTGTTGAATGAAGTCGAGAAGTATTCATAGATAAATCAAATTTTTCTTCTAAAAAATCAATTAACGGCTGAGATTCCTGAGAGCGAAAATTAACATTAAAATCTCCAGTTAGAATCATCGGTAATTCATGATAATTACTATTTAAAAGTCGAGAACCTTCAATTGTGAAGTGAAGTAATTGCTGATGAATAAATTTTATGATATTTGTCAGGCTAATATTTGTAGAAATATAAATAACAACGATAATCACAGGTTGGTCATTCGTATTAACACATCGAACCAAGGCGATGTCACCAATTTGTGAAACCTCATCGGAAATTTGTGATAATATAGTTGGTGAAATATTTTGAATTGGTGTTACATTGTTCAGTGTATCTGTAGATGAATGATATACAGCTACTCCACCAGCAGTTGAGTTGGGTCGTTTGTATTGGGTAACGCAATAAAAATTTTCAATAAGAATTTGTTCGTCATTTTTCATCCAAGTTTCGGAAAATAACAGCAATGTGGACCTTTTTAATACTTTATCATTCAGATCAGAAACATGAGCACGTAAACTTTGGCAGTTGAAGGAAAATAGTGTAATGTTACTCTCATTTACAAGGTTATATAATTCTTCCTGTTGTGTTATTAGGCGAGAATTTGAAAGTCTTTCAAATTCACACTGTAAATCAACTATTCCCCCTGGACGCTTTCTTCCATGATAAAATTTGTTGTCATCGGTGTTTGAGACAATGAACAATCCATTTATATCAGTTACTCGTGATAATGCTACATATAACAGCTGCTGACTGTGACTTTTATTGTATTCATAAACGATTTGATCAAAAGTACCACCTTGAGACTTATGTATTGTAAGCGCACAAGCAGATACTAATGGAAAGTGATTTCTCTTTGCAAATATTGTCTTATTTCTATTCATTGGTACAGATGACGATCTTCTTAAAATTGGGACTGCTGTTCTACTAATGTTTAGAGTTTGAATATGATGGGCAGCTTTTTTCCTAATTTTCTCTCCTATCTTACCAGGAAACTCAAGCCATAAGCGTATGATGTTATCACTGTCATCACGTTCAATATACACTAACTTTCCAACACAACCGTTGGCTAAGCCATCAGATACATCAATATTGGTTGTAATAATGTAAAATTTGTTAAGAACTAATATGATTTCATAAGGCGATCCTCCTGTATCAATAACTGACATTTTATGAAATTGTTGGCGTACATAATATGCTTCTTGTTCAACTGAATGACAACCTATATACATATCTGTTGCTATGGATACTACTTTGTCTTCAGCAATATTTAAAATAGATTGATTATAATCCGCAACATGTTTATTTTTATTTTTAATTTACTTATTTTAAAAGTAATAAATAAACAAGTATATTTAGAGATTTTAAAAAAATTTTGCAATTTAAAATAATGTTTTTAAAACTGTTGAATTTTTCATTCACTTTGCTATTCACAATTGATCCGTTTGAAAATTTGAAAATAAATAATCCTAATTGATTATGATATTTGCCACTAGCTGGCGTATAAGTCAAGAAGCGTGTAGTATATGACATATACTTACAACCAATCAGAATTATTATTTTTAAATGGCGGAAACTACGCAGACTATAGTAAGCGTTACTTCCGTCAGAAAAAAAATCTGAGTTACTCCCTAGTCGCGCCTAAAGAAGTTTTACTTCAAAAATACTTAAACAACAAAATAACATCCAAAAATGTTTTCTAAATTTTTCCTGAAAATCCATGTTTTCTTCTCTAGCTTCGCGCAGCCAGCATATACCGCTTTGCTAATGTGAGCAATTTGTCTATGAAAACATAATCTTAAACGATAGGACACGTGCTGCAGGTAGCAAAGCTGGGCGGGTTGCTTGTTATGGGTGTACGCAAAGAGTTTTAAGAATTCATCTATTTGATAAAAAATTTCTCCTGGAATTTTATAAGTATTTTTTACGTACTCAGCGTATGCTAAACTATAATCTCCTTTGAGCTTAGTATACCAACAGTGGGACACCCTGTATAGGTACAATATAAATTGCAATGGATGTGATTCATGAGCATTTTTAATTAGCAATGAGACGTGACGAATGTTTTAACCAAGCCATTATACTTATTTGGTATTTATTGACGTTATGGTTAAATCCAATAAGGAGCCTAGGTGTTGCGTCAGTGCCTAAAACTTAAACAAACTTAACTTTCACTTTTATTAGTCAGGTTTTTGTTGACTGGGTCAATATTTATTTATGTTATATCTCCAATCATTTCGATCTATGCCTAAGGTCTATGCAGTATTGTTCTCAGTTCAACCGGGGATGATAAAATCATGTTAATCTGTATATCCAGGTTTAACCCATAAACTTGAAGCATTAGAATAAAATAGATAGGTAGGTATTTGATATTGTCTCTTCATTAATTTAGCTACTGACTACTTTAGTCTACGGAGCATATTTAATTGGCTGATCTCAATATGTAAAAATATTTTAAATTATGCTTCGTATAGTTTATAGGTTGTTTTGTCCTCGTGTCGCATATTTATCCTATAATTGGCGTGATTTCTGGTCTATTTATATTCATATTATTTAGATGACAATGCATTTTACGATAAGCTTCTTGTTAAAAAATAAAAATATTACATATATTTTTGCTAGACTGATATTATTTTTAAGCTCGCTGCATTTTGGATTGTTGCTATTAACAAAAGAAGTACCTAATTCAATACTTATATCCTTAATTTTGAGAAATTTGGGAATTGGAGAAGACAGTCAGATTCTTCGTCAGAATATGTGTATGGCGTATTCGATTCAGATTAAAGAACTCTTTACTGCCCAGAATTATAAAAAGCTATTCTTCTTTCAGCTAACAGCAAAACGTCCGACATCAAAAATAGTTCTGCACGCGCAAGGCTTTTCCATAGCCAACGAAAAAATCAAATTGACTAGTCAAAACCATGAATATCAAGTTAAGGGTGTAGATTTAAACGATACCTATAATTTCTTGACACTGCAAATAGATAGAGAATTGAAGGAAGACAGGATTTACAAGCTGGCCATACCTTTTTATGGGAATTTGAAGCAAGGTCTGGATGGAGTTTACATTAGCTCCTATGTGGATAGTAAGAGTAAGAAGAAAGAGTAAGTACTGTTGTTATATATACCTTTTGGTATTTCCTGTTATATACCTTCTGGTATTTCCTGTACTTAAAATATTTTTATTTTATATCTAAATGGGGAAGTATTGGTCGAATGTTGGTTACCTTATCGCTCGAAAAATGCAAAACACTTTTGAAATATTTGAAAAAACACTGGAGTAATTTAGCTCTGGCCAGATTTAAAGACAAATAATTAAAAAATACGAAGAAATAAACATATTATGAGAAAAGTTTTTTGTTAATTGATAGAGAAGGGCTTGACCACAATCTCGTCTAATGTTAAGTTAACAGGTGGTCTAAGATGGTACGCGTTTCCCTCGTAGTTACCCGTTACATATGGCATGTGTAGAACTACGTGATATCTTCTCTTTTTAATAAAAATAAAACAATCAATTTTATTGCTTACAGGTACTTAATAACGACCCAATTCGAAGCCATATCCGCCCGCAAAGGGTTCCCATGTTTCGACGAACCGATATACAAGGCAACATTTTCAATCAATATCGCCCATAATAAAGATTTTACAGCTGTCTCTAATATGCCTTTGGAAAGTTCTTCGAATGATAAGTAAGTTTTTGAATATTTTTTTCTGCTTTTAACCATTGAAGTAGAATTGTTTTAGTCTCTTTATATTATGATGAATTTCGACTCAAAAAATAATCGTATTAGTTTATTGTTTATTCAATAAAAAAGTAATATTTTTGTACATGGGATTGCTTATGTGTACCTATTCTATTTGTTTTCAGTGCTCTGGAAGATTTCTGGCCTTGGGAAATGATGAAACAATCTTTCAGGTAACTTTTTCTCCAGCTTACAATGATACATTTTGACTTGATCCAACGAAATATGTAAATTTTTTTAGATCAGTGATTCATTGAAATTAACTTGAATACCGTAAAACGGAAAATTTTAACAGATATAAGAACATATAGTTAATAACAAGACATGTTTCTTACATTTTTAAAGAATCTTCAGAATACAATTCTTCAGACACAGCAAACACCTCAGAAATTAAAAAATTTAAAACTACCCACTTTTTTAATTTTTATTTTATAACTATTCCAGTGCACCCCGCGAACAATTTGTCTGGGATCAATTCGAGAAATCAGTACCAATGTCCACATATCTAGTGGCGTTTGTAGTTTCCAAATTCGCTTATGTGGACAGTCCACCAGCTTTGTCCACTACTAAGTTCAGGATCTGGGCAAGGAAAGATGCTGTTGATCAGGTAAGTGAGGAGTGATGAGGGTTTCTGCTTTTTGGTTTTTTTTTGTAAGAGAGGGTAGGTCTGGAAAATTTTTATTAGCATATAACACAATTTTTTTTATTGTCGAGTAGAGATTGAGGTAGTATCTAGTTACCTACTCTAGAAGTTGTTTATGATAAAAAAAATATGTGGGTACTCAACAATTTTTGCAGAAAAAGACTAAAAGTACTTAGATAGTAAATTTTTGGGTGCGGCACAATCTTTGTAAATAGGGAAAGTAATTGGCAAAATTATTTGGGTACTCAAAAATCTTTGCAGATAAACCTCGTATATTAAAATTTTTTGGGTACGTTGGGAATCTTTGTAAATAGAGAAAGTAATTGGCAAAATTATTTGGGTGCTCGAAAATTTTCAAAAAAAGTAAAAGTAGAAAGTAAATTTTCGGGTACGTCACAATCTTTGTAAAAAGATGCAGGAATTAGTTTCATAAATATGACAATTTTGGCAGGACTTTTTCACTTGATATGCTTGAATTTTTATCTTCTAACTAGCTTTCCACCCGCGGCATCGCACGCGCAGTCAAAGAATGTTCCCGTTACCGGAGGATTTCCGGGATAAAACCTATCCTATGTCTTTTCTCGGGTATCAAAATATCTCTATACCAAATTTCATGCAAATTGGTTCAGTAGTTAAGGCGTGATTGAGTAACAGACAGACAGAGTTACTTTCGCATTTATAATAATAGTATGGAAGTATGGATTAAACATTAAAATTTACATTTACATATTAACTATATAGTAATCTACATTACTCCTAATATTCTCTATTACAATCCCCAGACAGGCTACGCAGCAACAATAGGTCCCAAAGTGCTATCCTACTTCGAGAAATTCTTCAACGTATCCTTCCCTCTACCGAAACAAGACATGATAGCGATCCCGGATTTCTCTGCTGGGGCTATGGAGAACTGGGGACTTATTACGTATAGAGAAACTGCATTATTGTACGATAAGGGACAATCGTCGTTTTTGAACAAGGAAAGAGTCGCGGAGGTAAGTTTTGTCGTTTGGTGTGAAATCTTTTAGAAGTAGAAGTGAAGTAAGCAGTAGATCTAAATAGGAGATTATGGGTATTTTTGAAGTTGTATCTGCTATAATTTATTGTGTGTAATTACTAATTATCATTAAAATATTATTAAAATTTGAATCATTTATGGATACGGATACCTAATTAACGGCATTTTAATTGAATTAAATGACTGTGTTTACAGTACTTACCTAACTTAAGTTTCTATTATAAGTACGGATGTTTTAAAATTATTTTAATTTTTAAAGTAACTCGTAGTTTATTGCGATTTATTCGTTATATTATTATCCCGACGTCTCACTTTGCAGCGAGCGCAGTCACAGGAGACTAAGATGTCACCTATACGTTTTGATACGTCTATATTTTAATTAGTTATATTTTAATTTCACCAGGTGATAGCCCACGAACTCGCCCATCAATGGTTCGGTAACCTAGTAACAATGAAATGGTGGTCAGACTTGTGGTTAAACGAGGGTTTCGCTACATTCGTCGCATCTCTGGGCGTACGTGCAGTTGAGCCCACGTGGCGGGCGGAACATGCGTACGCGGTGGGGAATATTATGTCCGTGCTGTCGTTGGACGCGTTGGAGTCTTCGCACCCGGTGAGTGGGGCAGAGTTGAGTGGGTTATGTGTGAGTTGGTTATGTGTGAGTTGGTTGCGTGTGAGTTGGTTATGTGTGAGTTGGTTGTGTGAGTTGGTTATGTGTGAGTTGGTTATGTGTGATTTGGTTGTGTGAGTTGGTTGTGTGTGAGTTGGTTGTGTGTGAGTTGGTTGTGTGTGAGTTGGTTAGGTGTGAGTTGGTTATGTGTGAGTTGGTTGTGTGTGAGTTGGTATTGTGCGAGTTGGTTATGTGCGAGTTGGTTATGTGCGAGTTGGTTATGTGTGAGTTGGTTATGTGTGAGTTGGTTATGTGTGAGTTGGTGATGTGTGAGTTGGTTATGTGTTAGTTGGTTATGTGTGAGTTGGTGATGTGTGAGTTGGTTATGTGTTAGTTGAGTTATGTGTGCATTGGTTATGTGTGAGTTGGTTACGTGTGAGTTGGTTATGCGTGAGTTGGTTATGTGTGAGTTGGTGATGTGTGAGTTGGTTATGTATGAGTTGAGTTATGTGTTTGAGTTGGGTTTTTGAGTTCGGTTATGTGTGGGAAAGTTAATGTTCTAATTAATAATATCTATTCCCTTATTTTGATTAACTTTATCACACTTTTTACAGGTGTCTGTAGCAATAGACGATCCAAAGCGTATATCGGAAATTTTCGACCAGATCTCATACAGAAAGGGTTCAACTCTAATCCGGATGATGACCATGTTCCTAGGTGAAGATGTGTTTAGGAAAGCGCTGCACAAGTGAGTTAATATATTTTAATTTTTTTATTGAAAATTTCTTTGCAATTAATACTAATGTGATGGCCATTTTAGACTTGATTTTTTAATTGTTCATTTTATAACCGATTATTTTTAGTGCCAAATAAAATAACATAATATGTCTAGTTATGTATATTATTTGAATAGAATTTAATAAATAAAATGAACTTTAAAACATAGGACTCTTTTTTAAAGTATTAGAGGCTGGAATATAAGGAACTGCTTTAAAATAAAATCAATTGGATTTGATTTTGAATTTTTGAATATCATTAACTTTAAAATTAATCCATTATTTCTGCTTTCTTAAAACCTTATTTCACCTCCTTCTTTAATTACAATAAATTTCTAGCATTTCGTTATACAATATAATATGTATAACTTGACTTCATTTATTTTCTTAAACAAAGAGCAAAACTAATTGTTACATATTGTTGAAATACACATGTCTGTATAACTCCGACCGTGAACACAATTAATGTTATGCATTTCAATTTAATTGACCAGAAAATTGCAAATCAGTTCAATATTATGTGGATGCTATATTTGTGTTTTGTTTGTAACTTTTACTTTAAAAATAAAACCATAGAACCTAAGAATTATTATTTAGTCGTTCATTATAAGCTTATAATCATTACATCAAAAATAATATGTACATAGTTATTTTTAATGTAACAAATATTGCAATATCTGGTCAAACGTAGCATATTTTTTAAGCCAAATGATATCCAACTAAAATACTTCTTCAGTCTTCACAGAGACTCTTCTTTTTTGATTGATTGACTGATACTTCAAAGACTCCTTTCCGTGCTGAATTTAAAGAAATTATATTAATTAAATTATACATTTACTACCACTAACATGAATATAACCACATAAGCCGTAACATTTATAATTCACAACTTTACAACCTCACTCACTAAAACCCACTCAATTCCAGCTACCTCATAACCCACTCATACAATAACGCCGAACAGGACGACCTCTGGAAGGAACTCACTCAAGTGAGTCAACAAAATGGCGGACTCACTCGAAACGTGACCGTGAAACAAGTGATGGACACTTGGACTAGACAGACTGGGTATCCACTGCTTACAGTGAATAGAGATTATGCGGATAATTCTTTGACTATATCACAGGTAAATTATATTAAATCAGCTTAAATGTGTGTTAGTAATTTTAGGTTAATGTTCGCTCAATTTAATTATTGTTTTCACTTATTTGTTAATTAGATGATATAAGTTTTATCCTACTTACTGAGGATCAACTTCTATTAAAAAATAATTATCATGGAACTGAAATAAATAGAGTGCAGTAAAGTCGACCACTGAGTTGGTTCGTTAATGACTTAGTGGATTAACTTTGTCAAACCCCATTAAAATAAATGAGTAAAATGTTAATTTATATCATCAAAATTATTGAAATAAAAATAATTTTGGGCTATAGCTTCAAGATCCATTTCTAATGAATTTTTTATAATGTTATTTCAGTATTAATTAATTTCACTTAATTAAATTAAGATACAGTGTCGAAAAATATAAAACCCCACCACTTTACAGAAACGCTACCTCTCACTCGGCACAGCTAAAACCACCTCATCCTGGTGGGTCCCACTCAGTGTGCTCTGTGAAAAGGATTCCCAAAACCAACAAGTGCAGTGGTTATCGCAATCTGAAGGTGTGGCTAATGAGTACAGGTTCGAGCATAGTGCAACGCCTGATGAGTGGGTGCTGTTTAACTATAATATGATCGGTGAGTTGGTTTTTATATAGTTGTGAATATATCTGAGAAATCATTTTTGTACTTTCAATATTTTTTTTTATCAAAAATTAAAATAAATAGACTATTATTTTATAAGGGAATAGGTATTAGTTTAAATACTTTAGCATTTATCCAAAGCGTTTTAAATAATTGTAACGGTAGTCTAAATTTATAGGTATAGCAGATGTAGAATGCTTTAGATCACTACTTTATGTAATTAACCTTTTTTCTTACTACTTACTTACTAAAATATATAATAAAAACTGTTTCACAGCGCCCTACCGCGTGAACTACGATACCCGCAACTGGCAGCTCTTGGCCAGCACACTCAAACGGTCGCACGTTCGAATCCCGGAGCTGGGGCGGGTGCAGCTGCTCTCTGACGCGTTCGAACTCGCCTGGTCCAACCGGCTTGATTATAGCACTGCGCTCGAGTGAGTTGGTTTATGGCTAGTGAGTTAGTTGACTATTGACCACCGAGTTAGTTGTATAATGGCCACTGAGTTGGTTGGCTAATGAATACTGAGTTAGTTGGTTAATGACGACTGAGTTAGTTGGTTAATGACGACTGAGTTAGTCGGTTAATGACTACTGAGTTAGTCGGTTAATGACTACTGTGTTAGTTTGCTAATTATAAATGTGTTAGTTGGATAATGATTACTGTGTTATTTGGCTTATAGCCACTAAGTTAGTTAGCTAATGATTACTGAGATGGCTAATAACTAATAAGTAAGTTGGCTACTAACTACTGAGTTTGTAGGCTATACTATTGAGTTAGTTGGTTAATGACAGTTGATTCAGTTGGATATTGGCTACTGAGTTGGTTGACGAATGGCTACTGAGTTAGTTGGCTTATTTTTTCTGAGTTAGTTGGTTAATTATTACTGAGTTAGTATGAAAAAATTCATAGAAATGATTTTAACTGTCAATACGCTGTTGATTTTAGTACTATAAAATAAACTACATACATAGAAATATATTAAAGTACTGTACATGAATTTAACATTTATTTGTGTTTCATTATTTAAACTATTAATTAATCTACAGTCTAGCAAGCTACCTTCAACACGAAGAAGAATACCTACCCCTATCCACAGGCCTATCAGCCCTCATTAAAATAGAAAACGTACTAAAACGCACCCCACACTATGGCGCGTTCCAAAAGTACATGCGTAAAATAATTCGCAATAATTACGTGAAGGGAGGCTTGGCGACCAAACAGATTGTGAACCCGGATGACTTGAGTAGCGTGAAAATGCAGGTTCGATATTTGAATTTTTGTTTTTTTTTTGGTGTGGTTTGTGTTGTGAGGTTGGGAGTTGAGAGGTGCCAGTTTGTTTTATTTTTTTGGTGGTGTGTGTGTTGCCAGGTTGTGGTGTTGCTTTTTTTGTTTTTGAATGTTTTGATAACTGCCAGGTTGATGTTTTTTTTCTTTTTTGTGTTAGAAGGTTTTGTCAGCAGCCAGGTTGTTTTAATTTTTTTTGGTGTTTGAATTTGTTGTGTTGCCCTGCCAAGTTGGTGCAGTGCTTTACTTTTCGTTTGAGTGTGTTTTGTAATCTGCCAAGACCTAATTTTTCTTTTGAAATTTATGTTTTTTGTAGCCTGCCATTTTGTAATTAATTTTTTTGTGTTTTGTTAACTGTCAAGTTATAGTTTTCAAATGTAGATAAAATAGGTATAGATACTAAAACACATTAATAATACATATTCCACATTTTCTACATACAGGTAGCAACAAGTTCAGCGGCTTGTCGTGCTGAAGTTCCCGGGTGTATTGAAAACGCGATCGCTCTATTCCAGCAGTGGATGGAAACAGATAACCCGGATGAGAATAACCCGTGAGTATCTGTTTTCTTTCTATTTTTGTTTTGTCTTTCATTATTTTTGTGAATGGTTTAACTTTGTGTAATATCAAGTATTTTGATATTTTTTTATTACGGTCTTGAGTAGTTATGGATTGATATTAATTTAAAAATGTACATTGATACTAATGCGTTGCGTTCTAAAACGAATGGTGTATATATTATGTCGTCTTATGTCTGTCCCTCCCCTCATATCTGTTATGAAATTTTGTTTGATTTTAGTAATTGTTGGAAAAAAAATTAATGTAACATTTTTTTCGTTACGCGTGACATTTTTCCGTTACGCGCCATCTTTTTCTTATCCCTACCACGCGTGATTCAACCAATTTCTGTAAAGTTGCATATTATAGTAAATTATTTTTTGAAAAATAAGGTCATAAAGAAGTTCATTTCTTACGTGTGTACTCTAGTACACGCTAACATTTTTTTATATAGTTTGTTTTGTTCGACAAATATTTAAGCGTAAATTAATTTTTGAAATGTACCATTTATTACCCCGTTAACCCATTGAGCCCCGAACGGCCCGATCGGTCCACGACACAATAGATTTTCTATTGTGTCTGTGATTCCTGAGCCTGAGTTATTAATGTAAATGTCCCCGCAGCATCCCACTAGACCTGCGCCCCACAGTATACTGCTACGCGCTACGTCGCGGCGGGGCGGCGACCTGGCGCTTCGCCCTGCAGCGCCGCCGACACGCGCGGGTCGCCGCTGTGAGAGACACGCTGCTGCGGGCGCTGGCCTGCACGCGGCATGTGTGGCTGTTGGCGCAGTGAGTACACACATACATGGGTTGATCCAAAAGTAATGATAATCAATATTAAACAAGGTCATTACAAGTAAAATTATTATGTATTCCTCTAGATAGTCTTCTAACTAGATAATATACATCGATATTTTTTTCTTAAACTTAAAAAAAAAAAAACTTTGACTTTATCCACAAAAACCCCTCTACTGCGGCCATCACTTCGCTGTCGTCTTAAAATTTCTTGCCTCGAAGGTGTTTCTTGTGCCGAGGAGAGAGATAGAAATAACTAGGAGCTAGATCTAACAAACAGGGTGGGTGTTCAAGCATTTGGAATGCCGATTTTTGAATGGCAGCCATTGCAACTGACGCTTTGTGATCTGGTGCGTTGTCTGGGTGAAACAGCATTCAAGCCCGCATTTTGCCATGTCTCTTTTCCTTACTAACCTACCGCAATCTTTTAATTTGGTATGTGTAGTAAGAGCCCAATATAGTGGCTACCTTCTTAAAATATCCCACCATAATTATTCCTTCAGCGTCCCAAAAAACTACCGCTTTAATCTACCCCACTAATTTTCACTTTGAATTTCTTCATCGTCACTTTGGAAGCTCGCATCCAGGCCATTAATTGTTTCTTGGTTTCAGCATAAACATGGTGAACCCGGGTAACGTCCATGATCACAAATCGTGACAAAAAATTATCCTGATCTCATAAAAAATTTGGAAATTCACCCTCTAAATGTCGAATCGTTGTTTCTTCTTTTCGTCGGGAAACATTCTGGCACCCACGGTTCACATACAAATTAATGTAAATACTTGGAAACGTGGCCTGTTGATATGATTTTTTTGTGATAACTTAGTGAGTACATGAGCAAGCAAAAAATATTTATTTTATATTTTTATGTGCACAGGAAATACCCAATTATCATTACTTTTGGATCAACCTAGTACATACACATATATATACATACGATCACACATACAGAATTCACGCGTGAGTACTGTGTTACGATTTGGGATCCTTTAAGTAAAGAGCATACACCTTACAGGCCGGCCACACACTCGCCATACCCCTAATTTTGTGGGTGCAAGTGGGCCACTTAACATCAGGTGACTCGTCTGCTCGTTTGCCTGCTATTAACATAAAAAAACATACACATATCTACGAACACATACACTGCACACTGAATACGGTATACTGTACACAACATATTGCACTTATAAACAGACGCACACTGCATAATGCAAATACCCCGCACACAGCTACACTCTACATAACTCAAACTCCACTCAACAGTCCAAACACCATACGCACTGTATATTGTATAGGTACTGCACAGAGAACTATGGTATCTAAAAACTGCCCTATACACCTATACTGCGGCTATACTTACAATGTGGTAATTCCGATATTTTTTTTAATCCACATAATTATTATGTATAATTTTATTAATAATTGACATTTTACATTGAGTTAAGTTTACACAAGGTCAGCTGACCCTTAATCAAAATTACTCGTAAAATCAATACACTATAACCCTATAATAAATTTTACTATATCATTTGAAATCAATGCCTTAATTTCCACAGATACCTAGAATGGTCGATATCCGACAACTCAGACATTCGTCGTCAAGACGCAGCCTCCGCTATCACCTCTGTGCTCTCATCTGACGTTGGTTATTATATCGCTAAGGACTTCGTGTACACGCGTATCGAGGATATGTATAACGCGTGAGTAGTTTTAATATAATTGTACTGTAAAATGTGTGAGTGTACTGTAAGTATACTTTTAAAGTACTGTATAATGTGCGAGAGTACTGTAATAATACTCGTAATGCACTCTATAATGTGCGAGTGTACTGTTAATATTCTCGTAAAACACTATATAATGTGCGAGTGTACTGTTAATATTCTCGTAAAACACTATATAATGTGCGAGTGTACTGTAATTATACTTGTGAATCACTGTAAAATGTGTGAGTGTACTGTAACTATATGCCATACAGATATGCACTCTATTGTATAAGTGTACTCTATTGATTACAGTCACACTCGAATGTACTGTGTATTGCGACTAGAAAATAAAATTGATATATTTGTGATTTTATAAAATTTAACTAACCTATTTACTATTTACCGAGTCGTATATTTATCACTAGCTGCGCTGCGCGGTTTCACCCGCGTGGCTCCGCTCCTGTTGGTCTTAGCGTGATCATTATAGCCTATAGCCTTACTTGATAAATGGGCTATCTAACACCAAATTAATTTTTCAAATCGGACCAGTAGTTCCCGAGATTAGCGCGTTCAAATAAACAAACAAACTCTTCAGCTTTATAATATTAGTATAGATTTAGATCAAATCTCCAACCAATCATTTTATACTGATAATATTATACAGGTTCCAAGGCCAGGGCCGTCGTTTGGGCTACATCATAAAATCACTGCTCAATCAATTCACTACACAGAGGGAACTTGATGAGGTAAGTTTATTGTAGATCACTAGGTTTTAAAAGAATTGTTAAAGACAATTGTAACTGGTTTAGAAAGTAACTTTTTAAAATATGTTAGAATAACAAGCAACCAACTATAGAATGTCAATTTTAATGCCACAGTTTTCTTCATTAAAGTAGCGTTAATGTTTTCCATGGTCTCATTTCGTTTCTTAAAATTTTACATCATTTTTTGCCAGAACTGTCAAACATAAAAATATAAGTTATTTAAGTATGTAAACTTGGCAAACATTTATTAATGTTACCCATTTTAACACTACAAATCAAATTAAAATCGAAGATATTTTTTTTCTTTTCTTTAAAATTTCATAAATTATTATTTTCTTTCAGTTCCTAAAATGGTCGTCCGAAAACAGCAAATACCTATCTGAAGCCAAACTCAGCGTGTCTCAGGGAATCGAAACAGCTAGAGTTAACATTGCCTGGCTGAAACGGAATGCGCAAAAAGTTGTTAACGATATGCGGCATGCTTCTCAGTAAGATATACAAACATACATACATACAAATATAGGACGTAATATAAACATACAAATACATGATACATGATATACTACTAGCAGTGAAATACTTAAGTAATACAAAGATACAAAAATACATTATATACGACATGTTACTTGTAGTGAAATATATAAGTAATTTTTTAGTACGCAGTGAGATATACAGTGAAATAGATTAATAATGTTAGACCTACATGATATACAGTACATACGCTATTCTAATTACAGTGAAATATATAAATAATGTACTCGTAGTGAGATATACAGTGCATTTGACACAGTGATATAGATATAGAGAACACATTATATATCATTGTCTGTCTACGCTATATATTACTCGTAGTGAGATAAACACATATTAGAGAGAGATAATTTAGATATAAATAACAATACGCTACGCAGTATTTTTGCTTAATTATGTTTTACATGATACACGTGCAGTACACATGATATAGTACACTGTAAGCAAGTATACTTCACACTATACAGGGTGTACCAAAAAGTAGTGATGAACGGAAGCTGAGAGGTAGAGGACCTAGAGGGCTATCCGAATCACCCCCATGTATGTTATGCGATTTTTCGTATTTTCGGAGTTATGACGTTTTTTTTCAATTTTTCACCTATCGCCGAGTACGATGATACTTTCACTCATGCTGACGTCAATGATTGCGGAAGATGCTTGATTTTTTTTGTGTGCTATGCTGAAAGATAGGCCAATTCAGTATGGTAACATTTACTATCGTTAGATCTTTGAATGGAATAAAAAAAAGAATTAAATGGCAAGAAAGATAAAATTACCCAGTATGTTCACCACTTCAAGGGCCCGTAAAAAAATAAAATCACATAAAAAAAGTTTTCCGTTTGACTTTTAAAAACTTGCTCTATCTATCAGATAGCTACCCTGAAAATTTCATTTACTTATTCAGAAGGCTTCAATAGAAAAATTTAAATCTAAATGTGGTAAGTGCAAAAATTGAATTAACATGATGATCATTAAAACCAATAAATAGGTGTTTAATTACCAGAAATTTTTAAAATAACCCCGCTGTTGCTCAATGCAAGTGCGACATCACCGTAAAAAGTTGTCTTTTAAATGTCTGAATGCCCTTTTATCATTTTTAATGGTTTCTTCTGCTACTATGAATTTCCGGGTTATTTCGTCCAAATCGTGGCATTCTCTCAAGTAGCCGAGGTCTTTTTAGTATTCCCATTGAAACAAATCAATGGGGTTTAGGTCGAAGGACCGTAGAGGCCAGGCTTTAAGGCAGGCGTCACCGGCGCATGCGCAGGCTGCAACGACCAATCCATCTTTCAGGGTATCTTTGCCCTTTAGCCTGGCCTGCTCGGTCTCCGGACATAAACCCTATTGATTTTTTTCCGTGGGGATACTACAAAGACGAGAGACTGCCACAATTTGGACGAAATAACCCGGAAATTCATAGTAGCAGAAGAAACCATTAAAAATGATAAAAGGGCATTCAGACATTTAAAAGACAACTTTTTACGGTGATGTCGCACTTGCATTGAGCAACAGCGGGGTTATTTTAAAAATTTCTGGTAAATAAACACCTATTTATTGGTTTTAATGATCATCATGTTAATTCAATTTTTGCACTTACCACATTTAGATTTAAATTTTTCTATTGAAGCCTTCTGAATAAGTAAATGAAATTTTCAGGGCAGCTATCTGATAGATAGAGCAAGTTTTTAAAAGTCAAACGGAAAACTTTTTTTATGTGATTTTATTTTTTTACGGGCCCTTGAAGTGGTGAACATACTGGGTAATTTTATCTTTCTTGCCATTTAATTCTTTTTTTTATTCCATTCAAAGATCTAACGATAGTAAATGTTACCATACTGAATTGGCCTATCTTTCAGCTTAGCACACAAAAAAAATCAAGCATCTTCCGCAATCATTGACGTCAGCATGAGTGAAAATATCATCGTACTCGGCGATAGGTGAAAAATTGAAAAAAACGTCATAACTCCGAAAATACGAAAAATCGCATAACATACATGGGGGTGATTCGGATAGCCCTCTAGGTCCTCTACCTCTCAGCTTCCGTTCATCACTACTTTTTGGTACACCCTGTATACTTGCAATTGGATCTCGTAGTGAGCATAATACACTACTTACATATACACACACACACACACATATACAGTGTACATTTACACATACACACACAATAATAATTATTATATATAATAATAATTTACTCGTAGTGAGCAATATGCACTACATACTACTTGTAGTTAGTTAGCACACATATTATATACATACACTACAGACTACTTGAAGTACTATATCTAAAAATCAGACTAAAAATACTTAATAAGCACACACACTATTTCGCATTACAACTCACAGTGAACTGTAAACAACACACACTGAACAACACAACTCACAGTGAACGTCCAACATTACTCACATAACTCACAACATAACATACACACAGTGAGCACTAACTCACACTAAACTAAAGTGTGAGTTAGTGTTTACTATTACATTACTAAACATCACATAGTGACAACACACTACTAAAGTGAAAAAATAGACATTGTGTAGTTAATTCTTTGCTAATAAGTTGTTTTTAACCCGGCTTGCGCAACTATAAGTGGATAAACTATGTATAATGTTATTTTTTTTGTATGTTCAGTTGATAAATTTGAAGATATTTGTGATTTCGTATAAGAAAAGCTTAAATGAAAAATGACCAGATTCTTTAATTTTAAATAACATTTTAATTTACCTAACATTTTTTTTAAACTACGTATGATTATCGAATTATAATCTTTAGTCACAAATATCTACAAATTATTTAAATAGTAAAAACCTAGTAGACATTGTAACGGCTTTTAAACGCCTGTAGTTATAATACGCATCATTCAATTTAATTGCTGTTATATAGTTGCATTTTTAACAAAGTATTATATTGTATAATTGTTGTAATAATATGGAAATTCTAAAATATGTAGTTTAATTCTAATATATAAATGTTGTATTAGTAGTTATTATTGTATTTTGTATGTAATTTAAACTTGACATGACATTTAATTATTCAACGAACAAAGCGATATATATATATATGTATTGTTTTATATTAATTTATTATGGGTATCATTTAAGCTATCATCAATTTAATTAGTTTTGTGTTTCTTAAATAATAGGGTTTGTCCTCAAAATAGTAGATCTGTCACCAAAATGTTGTCACCAAACAATACAAAATCAGTTCCACAATAAATCACCTAAAATCCTGAGATATAAGGTCTAGTACCAAATAAATGTTTTTGTATGTATTATAATAGGTGTGTCCTAATAAGTATTTAAGCAAACTAATTTAAAGAGATCACAAATAAATCATATTATGTTACTAGAAAATTGCATTAAGACCAAATAAAAAATTAGGGTTGTCATGATCGTTTCAACCAAAAGATTCTGCAACTTAACTAGACTACCAAGGTTCTAAATTTCCACTGGTAGTATATATAAATTATATTTAAATAAAAATTTTAGCAGAGTAGTAACAAGCACTTTTATCGTGACAAAATCAAACGTTTATCTCGAGAAAAAAAGAGCGCCAAAAGTGGTTTATCGCAGATAAAACCAAAACTAAAAGTAATTACACAAAATGCTCTGACAAATATCTTGCAAATGTTTTAATATAATTGTTTATGAAAAAAAAATCATAATAAGTATTACCATGTCAAGTAGAAAACGTAAAAGTGTGAAAATTAGAGCTAACTTGGTGATTTTTTTTTATCGAGTAAATTTTAATATTTTATGTTTTTGATTAAACAGAATCGTTGAACATATCATCTAGTTTGATATATATTTTATTTTTTAGATTTGGTCTTGCATATTACACGTATCATCTAATAGAATATTGGTTATTTTGCTTTATGCGCCCCCTTAATTAAAGATAGAAATTAGATAATTAGAAAGACAGAATAGTAAATTGATCATTTTTTCATTAAAATTATAAATTGATGTATTAAATTGGTAACGAATACTATTAATTTAATATCTGAACGAAATAAAATGTTACTACTGTATTGGTAACAAAATCCATACTAATATTATAAATGCGAAAGTAACTCTGTCTGTCTGTCTGTCTGTTACTCAATCACACCTAAACTGCTGAACCAATTTGCATTAAATTTGGTATGGAGATATTTTGATACCCGAGAAAGGACATAGGCTACCTTTTATTGCGAAATATGTAGTATGTACCACGGGCGAAGCCGGGGCGGACCTCTAGTATCAAATAAAAAAGAGTCGCAGTCAGGGATCGATAATCGATTTATTTGGTGACAGATCTACAGTCCATTCATTCTGAGTACAGAGCTATTATTTAAGTAACAAAACTGTTATTAAAAGAACGAAGTTTATATTCATGTAATGCAATATAATTTTATTGGTTATCGATCTCTTATTTTACACATAAATTAATATTAATTTGATAATTCATACCTGGGAACAATTTTTGTTTATTTGAGAACGAAAATATTTCGTGGTGATAGATCTATTTATTAGGTGATACAACTTGATGACAAATATAAATTTTGGTGATAGAAAATATAGTTCCCATTTATTATCTGTATATTATGTATCTGTATTTTAATTTTTATAATATTGGGACCAATAAATGTGCATTGTGGAAAGTTCAAAGTAGTTAGCAAATATCACAGCTTCGTTAAAAATGTACGCTTTTAGCTAAAAATTGTTATTTCTTTAATTTTTTCAATATTTTTTCATCTTATTTCTTAGTATCGAACCGGCGACCACTTGGCAAGGAAAACCTATCTTCATGTCATCTCTTTACGCTATACATAATATATCAAGTCATCGATTGGAGCCTTATTTATATATGTATAGAAAATAGTGTAAAAATATTGTTAAAAATGTGTAAAATACGCCATATATTTAATTTTTTTATTTTGTATTGTAAATGTGATTTTGTCTATCCGTCCGTAAGCTGGTTGTGAGCGTTTTTAGATCAAATGTTTATTTTATTATTTATCTAGATGTAATGATCGATGTGGTACAATAAATTATGTTGACATTATTTTGTTTTTTTTTTACCCTAACATCCTCACATTCTGACAAAACGAGCCTAAACGTCAATTCAATGAACTATTAAAGATTTGCTATAAAATTTTAATTTTAATAACGTAGGTAGGTATAGGCTGATAAAATCACCGCAGATATAAACCTACAGAAATCTTTTACCAAGAAAATACATTATCATAGATTTATACATATACTAGATTTCCGCCTGCGGCTTCGGCCGCCGTTTCAAAGGAAAACCCGCATAGTTCCCATTCCCGGGGGATTTCCGGGATAAAACTTATCCTATGTGTTAATCCAAGTTACCCTCTATATGTGTACTAAATTTCATTGTAATCGGTTCAGTAGTTTATGCGTGAAAACCTACATACATACATAATTAGAAACCTTTCCTCTTTATAATATTAGTAATAGACATACACTGAAACTGCATTTTTCATGGAATCAGTATCAATCTACATTTTTAACCACATAATTAATTTTTTATAAATATAAAAATGGTTTGCTCAGAAAACCTTACAATTACAAAAAATAACAACTTTTTTTTCCAATAATAAATCGACATACCAATTATTATTACAAATTTCCAATAATTACGGATCGAAATTTTCCGATTATAAAAAATTTTCCTAATGGCCTTTTATAATAAATGGTATGTACATAGATTTCATTTTCTATAAGAATTAATTTCCTTACGTGCCGATAATCTATGTAAAATGAGACATGCTCGTTAGTCGTTAGGTAGGTACATACTTTAACATCTTTGTTATTGCTAAAGTAGTTGGTTACTGAATTAGTGCAGTTTTTATCTTTTATTTTACAGCAAAATGGAAGACGATAGGCTCATTGTAAGAAGATTTTCGGGAGTCGCCGAGAAAAATATTATTCTAAAGACTTTGATTACTGCTCAGTTAATTTTGCTATTATGAATATTGTTGTGTATGTATCAATAAATATAAAAACTTGTTTCTACCTTTGATTTATTTTGAAATAATTCGTTAGAAATAATAATCTACATAAATACTATTTCTACTTTGTCTGTTTCTGTTGGATTTCCGGGATAAATCATTCAATTTGGCGCAAATAAATATAATTTTTGTGCCATTAGTCGGTTCTGTAATTTAGGAGTGAAGAGACAAACAGACAGAATTCTTGAGCATTTATAATATTATAGGATATACCTAACATATTAAATTAAATAAATTCGTGATCATATGAGTATTGTTTTTTTGCTTCATATAAATATTTTCTTTTATGACGATTAAGTTTTCCAGCAGCCAAAATTACCTAATCGGCTATTAATTTGGTTTTAGTAGATGTAAGAATTTGTGTTAAATAATAAAATTATAACTTCGATTCCGGAATCGATTTTAATCATTACAATCAATTTAATTCTAGACTTTGTAAATAAACGATACAAGAGATAATTATTTTAATTGTAATTGCCTCTGAAGTAGGTCAATTACTCAACAAGAACTTAACTTTTTATTATGATTGGATCTTAAATAGCGAGATTAAAATTGTCTTGCACTTTCAAGAACTGCGATGATTGTAAAATTTGCAACATTTGCTAGTGAACCAAAAAATTAAGTAATTATACCTAGTTGGTGACTTTTACAGTGAAGGTGAAATGGGTTGTACCAGCGTATGTTTTTACTTTTTAGCATATTTTATCAGTCTCAAGTCAAATAATATCCCATTTTTTATTGACGCTACTGACAGTTATTTAACGTTACTTTAAATAGCGTAAGTGTTAAAATTGTGACAACATCTATATCTATAAAATTTTTAAATGATGCAATTGATATTTTCCCTAACCGTTACTTTAAAATGTTTGTTATTGCTGTAGTAACATGGTGCAACCCATTTTTTTTAAGTAAATACATATTATGCATTAAATTACAGTAAGTAGTGTAATAAAAATTGTCATGAAAATAAGTCTTATTTATCAGATATCATTTGGAAAGTGTGTGTCGATGATTTATGGTACGAATAAAATAAAACAACGCTTAAATAATAATATTTTATTAAACTTAAACACAAAAGTCGATGGCACTACAGGGTAACTTGTCAAGTGCTACATAAAGGTGAACTTAAAATTCTAATTTCACAAAAATTTAGTTTAATCTAAAATAACATTTCTCTTAAGTTTGTGTGATTCAAAGCATAATCATAATTCACAATGTAAATATTATGTATTTGTAATACGCATACAATATATTTAAATTGAAAACCATATCAGTCATAAAATACAAAATTATCCGAAAATAATCATTAAAAATTACAACTACATACTTATATAATAATATTATAATCATTTATAAATTCAATGTATATAAGAGTATTCAGATCACAATATAAGTTTTTATATTATTAACTATCTTTACAATAAGGCACAAAACATAAGCACTAAGGTGACAATAAGCTCATATACTTAAGTCTAGGAATCTTAAGATAACATATTTTCGTTAAAAAGGATATCCACCATTTATTGATTGATTTTCTAAACTAAAAGGAGATATGTCATATTATTTCCAACTATAAAATCGATGTCTTTCTGAATCTATTTAATATTATTTCAACTATTTTGTGCAGAATAAATCTAGTGGCAAAATATTATATTTATTATGTGCTTCATTTGTCGATGAATAATAATATAAATTATTATATTACTAGAATATAAAGGTCCTTCTTATAAATAAAAAAAAATTGTGTAAACCTACAATTGTGTAGGCAATCTTCGAAAATATAAAATATCTCTATTAAATTTTGTAGAGATAAAATCTGAATTAATACATAGAATACTTCTTATGTAGGAATCACGCGAGTGAAGCCTCGAACTCGAACTAGTATTTAATAAATCAAAATCTTATTTATAAAAACAAATACTTTATCACCCATTTTGATTGACACATTTTTCCTTAATTTATTACAACTTTCATTCTAATTGACGCATATTGAATCTTTCTGTACCCGCAAGAAAACGGCATTTTGAAAAACCGAGTATTTATAGACATTTGACGGATAACGATTTATCCATAACCATAATAATTGACAGTCTTTTTCCATAATCATAATGAACACTCGATATTTTATAATTATACTGAATTGTTATTTTACCTAGTATATATGGCCTAATCGTAACAACTTATACAGTGACCTTTTCCCATAGATATTTGCTTTTACAATTACTAAAATTGTCTGAATTTTACATAATTGGTTATGCTCACAAAATATCCCAAAAATAACACTACAAAATCATGATTATGCACATTTTACACCATTTCAAGTCCGTCAAATGCCCAAAAACCATTTCTTCACCCCCATTTAAAAACACATCCTTTAAAACCATATCTTCACCATTCTTTAACATTTCTATATCTTAATCACCAACATCATCACAAATGATCACCAACACTAAGCTTCATCACTGATCACACTGGGCCTGTGTCCTCTCCGTTTTCTCAAAGTGCCGAGTATTTGCAGCATTTCCTTCACGGCTTCAGGCTGATCGTCTGTTTGTTTCTTCTCTATAGTGCGATCTGTTGACTTTAGGTGGAATTTACCACCTTTGATTTGGTCCACTATTGCGTCTATTGCACCACCTGGAAATAATGTTTTTTAATTTATTGCTTGTTAAGTGTAGTTTTGTAGTGATTATTGAAAAGTTAGATTTGTTTTCAGAATGTCACTGGAATATTGAAATATTGCTATATTAAATCACAGAATACTAATTAATAGTAGCTAACGCTAACTAAATAGTAAATTTCTATTTAACAAGCGGCCCGCCCGGCTTCGCCCGTGGTACATATTGCGCAATAAAAGGTAGCCTATGTTCTTTCTCAGGGTCTAAAGATTATCTGTGCCAAATTTCATCAAAATCGGTCCAGTAGTTTATGAGCCTATTCATTACAATCAAACAAACAAACAAAGTTTTCCTCTTTATAATATTAGTGTAGATATAGATCTAGAAAAAACAATTACAAAAGTAAAAGGGCGCAAAGCTATAAGAAATATCCTGTAACAATAATTAATGTTTTACATTTGAAAAAAATAACCTGTTCATAATAATTTTTGTGCAAAGTTCATTTTCTGTTTGTTTAAAATAGAATATGTAACAATGAAATCTTGCAATATATTCTTAGTAAAATTAAAAATAAATTTCGAAACTACCCTCATTACCTAAAAATAATAGCTAAAAATAAGAGCAACTATGGAGTTTCTTGCCGATTCTTCTCCATAGATACTGCTTTCCGAATCGGTAGTAAATAAAAATACTTATGTAATGACGATTCGAAAGTGCTACTAAATAGTTGTCTAATTGAATAAATGAATGTTTGAGTTTGAGTTTGAAAAAACCCAAAAACCAAACCTACCTCCATTCTGCTTCGTCTTTTTCAACGTTCCCGACTTGCTAGCCAATAGTTTCGCCATATCACCCTCCACATTTCCTTCGAACACCACTGGCGCAGGGGGTGGTGGGGGTGGGGGAGGGGGGAGACAGGGGGGAGGTGGAGGGGGAGGGGCTGTGGGGGGTGTGGGGGGAGTTGGGGGTGCGGGAGCAGGGGGAGGAGGGGAAATAGAGGCTGGATAGGGAGGTTGGATAGTTTGAGTAGGTGGTGGGGTGGGTGGTGCTGGTTCTGTAAATGTAAAGTGTAACTATAACATTGAACACCAAAAATATTATTGCTATGTTTGGCAAAAATAGTCCGAAGAAATACTCTGCTCACGCTTTTATAGGCGTTTTCTTACTTTGAACATTACTGGCATAAAATAAGCTGTTCATTTCAACTTCTTTTAATAAGAACACATTAAACAGGTTAATTATAAAACTAGCCAATCTATTTTGTATAATATTCGCCAAGTGTTTCCACAACACTACTTTTTTCAGCTACTCATTTCAGATTCTAAATTCCCGTAACCATACACTTACCAACAACTTCCTTAATTTCCTGTTTCTTCTCTCCCTTCCCCCCACTCTCAAAGTAACTAATTCTCGACTTGAGCGTATTTCTTGGCTCATTCTTCATTCTCTTTTCCAACTCCATCAATTTCCTTTCAGCCCTTTCCGCCCTTTCGACCGCTTTCTGTGCATCTTCTTCCGCTAGTTTTATCTTCTCCTCCCATAGGAGTATGTCTGTGTCTTCGTGTTTTTCTGATAGTTTTAGCTGAAAATATTAATTATTTTGTTAGGTTATATTATCGAGATGCGTTAAATGATGGTTACATAATGTAATTTAAAACACTTTAATTTTTAAATATTACAGATTTGAACAGCCCCACTAGATTTGTCCCACCGTCGATATACTAAGTTGAAATATATAAAATGAAATATATATACTAAGTTGTATACTAAGTTAAAAATTCATAAAAACCTAGAAGATTTTTTTCAATTAAAAAGTCATCATACCTAAAAATGATGATGAGAAAAATTTTGAGGAATGTTGAAAGAACAGAAAACATTTGATCACGAGGCGGGATACGAATCCGGCGAAAAGCAAGTCGCGAGAGGGAATTAAAAAAACGCCTGTATGTTTTTTTATCCCTTTCACACCCACTTGCCAAGTTAGGTGTGAAAGGGATAAAAAAACATACAGGCGTCATTCAAAGTCATATTTTCTTGTTACAAGTTAATGTTCATACTGAAATCTCCAGTGTATTAGATATATAAGCCTCTTGGATGGCCCGCATTTTTCCGTAAGGACGATACGCAACGAAGATTGACAACATTAATCAAATTGACTTAAAGTAATTTTATTATTTTGGATTTGTGATTATCGTTTTTCGTAGAACAAGGTTAGTTATTGTGCTGTTTACGGATGTATTTCATCAGAAAAACGTGAATTTCTTTACGCTAGTCACAATTAATGTGCGAACCCTAAAGCGTTAACACACAGATTTGCAGTCTCTACAGTGTGACTGTCAAAACGATAATTTTGTATGGAGTGTCCGGGGTGTGCCGGAACCGTAAAAAAGACGTGTTGCACTGGGGGAGTGCCGAAGTGAAAACTTGATTATTAACGTTCAGCATGTTTGATATTTTGGAATGGTATCCGTCTTACGCTTTTTCGATCAGGTCACGTGTCCTGACGCGAGTTTAAGATTTTATACCCATTACAGAAAAAGTGCTCAACGCCGCTAAAGAAGTTCACTTCAAAAAAAAATTGTTTGTTTGTAAAGTAGGTTTACGATCGAAATGTTTACGTGATAACGTCTTATTGGTGGCAGCGCTCGAGATGAGACGGGAGATCGGTCCGTCTCTCTCTCGTTATACCTGCGATCGCGCTCGTGAGGTTTTGGTGTGACACAAGTTTCTGAACATGTCACCCAACTAAAACGATTTTAAAAACGTTATCACGTTAATAATGATCATCACCTGCAGCAGCTCGATCTGATCGCGATGTCTGTTCGCCTGGCAGTCGAGCGCGGCTCGCAGGCTGTCGAGCTCGCCGAGCAGCAGCCCGAGCCGCTCGTCGAGCTCCAGCTCGCCCATCAGTAGCGCGCTCTGGTGCGCGAGCACTGTAGCGCGCTTTTTGGCGTCGCGCGCTTCGTGCTTGTACCTGGAAATAGGAAAAAATACATCCATTATACTATTACTGAATAAAATGTACGCTTAACCCCAATTGTTCAGTTCAATCCAGCAGCTAAAATTTTATTACAAAAAAAGATTCAGTATATAAAAGAAACAAATAACCTTTCGAAACCAAAAATAATCACAGAAATAGTTGCCAGGAAAAATATAAAAAAAGTATGTTTGCTTCAAGCACAAATTCATTTGTCAAAACAAATTTAAGACCAATTTTATTTTCATTTCAAATCAGAGGCGGCTCGCCCTAAGGAGCGCTGGTGCAGTGAACTCCCATAAATAATTATAATAAAATCATACTCCTTAATTTAATTATTAACATTAATTATTACTATTTAAAATCAATCGTAATCTTTAAAACTACTGTTAATACCAATGAATATATCCATCATTCCATCATCCCATACACCTGTATAATACCTTCTGTATTAATGTAACGCGCGAAGCGGTGCGCTCACGATTGCGATCCAATGAAAAAAGATTTAGTACATTTCCTAATACGAAATCCAATAGGAGTGAAAGAGAGGGTTTTGCCAAAGCCCTGCGCGTGAAACAAAAGATTTTCTATGGAAAAGTAGCAAAATTCGGTGCGGCGCACCCGCAAACGTTGCCGGTTCGTTTTTACTGCCCGGCAGGACAGCGATAGCGCGCGCGGCGCTGCGCGACGTTGCCAGTTACCACTTCTATTAATATAAACAAACACTCTAGTCAACTTCAATGCTCGCGCGCGATTCATGCAATTTTCTAATTAAAATTATAAAATACGTGTTGAAATAGCCTGTAGTTATCAGTATTACTATTTACTTGTGAGTGTTAAAATGAACAATAATTATAATGTGGCGTTCATTAAAAAGTGTGATAAAACGTTACAAATTCGGCTTGAATGTAAAGCTAAGGGACCGCCACGGCCTGAACTTGATCTTACGCAAAAATGTACGACAAAAACGAAAACATATACGCGTGTGTTTAAATCTGAACAATATGTGAAAACACCGTGGTTGTGTGGTTGTGATGAAAGCAACAAACTATTTTGTTTTCCGTGTCTTTTATTTAAAGCGGGCGCGGCCGGCGGAGGTGAGAGTGCTTGGACTGAAACGGGCGTGTCCGACTTAGCTCATCTTTCAATCAAGATGAAAAAACATTCACAATCTCGGTACCATTTGTTGAATGAACTGCAATTGGCGTCTATCGGACGACAAGACATTCGTAAAGCACTAGATTCCGCGTACCGAAAGTCAATACGCGAGTTCAATGACCGTGTCGATGAAAATAGACATATTTTACGAAGGTTAATAGATTGTGTCGTATTTTGTGGTGCATTTCAAATTGCTTTAAGGGGGCATGATGAGTCTTCGGAATCCCTGAATCCCGGAATCTATAGAGGGTTGGTGGATTTTGTAACCGAGATTGATTTAGCCATGAAGCAACATTTAACCAGCAGCTCCGTCTTTAAAGGTACGTCAAAATCAATTCAAAACGATATTTTAGACGCGATTTACGAGGTTTGCATATGTGAAATACAACAACAAATTAAAAAATCCAACTTTGTAGCCATTCAGGCAGATGAGACTACCGATTGTTCTACAATTCAACAGTTAGTGTTCATTGTGAGATATGTACATGATGGTAAAATATATGAGAGATTTATAAAATATTTGCAACCTAAAGGGCACACGGCAGACATATTAGCGGCAGAGATACTGAATGAGCTGGATTCGTTAAATATCGATAAAAATAAATTAATTGGTCAATGTTACGACGGAGCTTCAGTAATGAGTGGAAATTCAAATGGTGTGCAGAAAATCGTAAGAGATATGTACCCATACGCATATTATGTGCACTGTTATGCACACCAACTCAATCTTATATTAGAAAGGGGGGCATCGATTAATAGTACGATAAGAAGTTTTTTTTGCAACCTACACGCGTTTCCGTCGTTTTTTACGCGTTCACCGAAACGATCGGAATTTCTAAAAGAAATCGTGAAACGCAGAATACCAGCCGCCCCACAGACTAGATGGAATTATAATACACGAACAGTGATAGTTATAAATGACAACGTAGAGCCCCTGAAAGAGTGCATGCAAGCCATCATGGATTCGCCAAACAGTGATTCGAATACATTCAACCAAGCTCAATCGCTCCTATCATACTTAAATAATGACGACTTCCTGTATTGGCTTAAATTCTTCGCAACACTGATGCCTCATTGTGAAATTCTGTTTAAATTTTTACAGAGCCGATATATTGACTCTACAAAAGTTACTAACGAAGTCAGCCGATTTGAAAAAACAGTAAGCGAGTTACGTAACGCAGCGCCGCCGCCTTCGCCGACGAAAAAACGTCGACCGAATAATGTCAGTCATTCGGCAATGCGTAAAGAAATATGTGACGTAATTAGGATGCAAATAAAAGACAGATTTATGTACACTGATCATCTTTTGGCGTCAAAACTTTTTTTTACGTACAATTTCGAGAACTACAACCAAAACTTTCCGGAAGAAGATTTCAAAAAAGTTGTTGCGACATATGATTTTTTAGAAAACTCAAAACTTAAAAACGAGCTAGTGGTTATTTACAGCAGGGAAGATTTCCATAACGCTGATGGTGCGATAGCTTTACTGCAACACTTCATAGAGTTCAACCTGGAGTCAGTTTTTGTCGAAAGTATTAAATTATTAAAATTAATTTGTACAATACCGATGACCTCGGTCGAAAGTGAGCGCTGCTTTTCCACCTTAAATAAAGTGAAAACTTTTACGCGTAATAGCATGACACAGGACCGTTTAAATGCATTGTGCATGATATCAATAGAAAAACGACTGATTAATCAGATATCTGATTTTCACAAAAAAGTTATAGATATTTTTGCACACCAAAAAGAAAGACGTATGCATTTCCTTTATAAGTAATTTTTTTTTAATAAATTGTACTGCTTTACACTATGTATTTTCAGTGTTTTATTTCAAGTGAACACCCATAAAATTTTGTCACGAGCCGCCTCTGTTTCAAATATCGATACGTACGTTTCAGCCATCTGTCTGTCCTTGTCTGCATTCTCCTTGAGTGACGTCACCTCTTCCATTAACAACTTGGACACCCGGTTGTGTCTCTCTAGCTGTCGCCGCAAATCTTCTAATTCCTTCGCTTGTTGTGCACATTTCTCTTTTTCCACTTCTAATTCCTGGAAATTATCGATAAAAATCTATTATATAATAGTCTTAAAACAATTACACACTAGTTTCTGTATCAAAACTCAATATTAATTAAAAAGTCATTTACATAACTTAGAAATAGCAATGGACCTAACATAGAACCTTGTGGAACACCCTTTGAACAAAATTTCAAATATCGACATCCACGAGCGTAATAACACCAATAAAGTCTACCAAACCACAGACCATACCTTCCCAAAGCCCTTTTAATTATAGGTTTACACTCAAACAATTAAAAAACAACATTAAACATCGATTTTTGCTATTTTCTACAACGATTACCTGTGTCAATTGCACGTTAACTTCATGCGCCTCGAATTCATGCAGTTTCGCCGCACTAGCCTCAGTCTGTAGTGTTGCGATCTGTTCCGATAGTTCACTCACTGTGCGCTTGAGGAATTCCACCTCTTCATTTGTACTTGCTTCTGATGCTAGGGATATAGAAAAATTGTTGTATATTGTGATTTTCATCAAGGATTTGATTTAGTCTAAGTCAATTTTATCCAATTTTTGTTTTTTTTTTGCATAAATGTAAAGATAAAAGTGTAGATAAATGGAGAATTCTAAAAGCAGTCAATAAATATAATAGAAACAAATATGACAGAATTGCATTAAAAAAAATGAAATAAAACCGAGATAAAAACCTTCATTCCTATTTCAGACACTAGTCCTTCACAACGAAAATGCTACATACATATTTAGTTCGTTTGTAATAGTTTTAAGTTGTGAAGGCAAATAAATGAACTTTTTTTTATTTATTTATTTATTCAAGAAATGATATTTAGTTTGTTTTTTTTTTGGAACCCATTTACCTGTTAGAAGCTTAATTATCACCTAAACAAATTTCAACCACAATCACATTAAAATAAGGTTCTATTTCAAACAATTGATACTTACAACTATCATTGGCATCAGTGAGATCAATATCCACGGTAGATGGTAGCGCGTGCAACAACGCCGTGCTTCGTCTCTTCAACTGTTTATTTTGTTTGTACCACTCTCCCGCCTGTTGCATAACCCTGGAAATTATGAGGAGAAATTTTGTATTAATTTAATGGAAAACTAATCTGTTCCCTTAAAATTAATTGACAGCTTGCTGCTGAAAAATACACCGTAGAATAATAATTATGAGGTCACCAATGATAATATGAAATTTTGAAAAATAAAAATTAAGTAGTTAAATAATGAAAAAGTTTCATACATCATTTCACTTTTCTACCCACTGAGGAAATAAAAATTTTCCTGAATAAATGATTATAGTCAGTTTTTCATATTAATGTCTATTTAGTTAATACTCTATTAAAATACTTTTTTCAGTTAAAATATAATAACAAAAACAGCTACTCCATTTTCAACAGAATCGGAATTAAAAAAATCAGTTTAATTATAAAGAAATGAGACAACACTCAAAATATATATTCCCGAAAAATAATAAAAGGAAAAATGTATCCAAAGGTATAAAATTGCAAACAATGCCTGTACAATTATAATTTTCAAAGTTGTGTTTATAATAAAAACAACGATGCAATGTAAATGATCCAAGAATAAATTTATAGTTTATACGCATCTCGAGTTCTTGGATTGACCACAAACAAATACTTACATGCAGTATTTAATAAACGTAAATATAACATCATCATTTATACATTGCGAACACATATTATTAATCACAAACACAAACTGTAACACAATATAATAATTAAAAATCCATCACCCTAAATATAATTTAAACGCACACTAATTTATAATCACAATTAGGACACATATTAAAAATTAATCACACTAATTACAACCGGGCACTGAATTATAATTACAATTAATTTATAAGTTTGCAATTATTAATTATAATTACAATTAGGACATATTAAAAATCATATGCCACGTTCGTGAGGGAGTAGTGAAAAACAAGTAATAGTCAAAATAGTGAAAATGTGAACGAATTAACATATTTCTGGTATAATTTATTATATTGCGTTACTGACATATGCTTATGAGCTTTCTATCCGATATCTGGGCCTCGGAACTAATACGTCACTGTGCCAGTTAATTGATTTTTAACTATATATTTAACTATTAGCTACAGCCCGTGGATTCACCCGCGAATAAAGGTATAGGCAAAAAACTTTCGTAAGTACCTTCATAAGTCTACAAATTTTTGTTTGTGCTACGTAAGAAATAGCAAGAGATGATTTTAGGCAAGTTTAATAATAATTTTAGCATATCTATATTAATTATGCTATAAAGTTCCTTTGCTTGAACGCGCTAATCTCAGGAACTCCTGATGCAATCTGAAAAATTATTTCAGTGTTAGATAGCCCATTTATCGAGTATATACTCACCGCCCATTTATCGGCTATATTATATCATCACGCTAAGACCGCTTGGAGCGGAACAATGCGTATAAAACCGAGGAGCACTGCTAGTTTTGTATAAGTGAAATGACTTGGATATAAAGCTCTTATTGGAACTTTATCTATCAGGTGTGCAATAGTTGGTGGTAATGAAACACTGCTTGACTGTTATAAGCTGTATATTAATGTATTGAACTGTTATTACAACTGCTATTACAACTGCCCTTAAACTGAAGAACCACAGGACTATATAGTATGACGCACACATACATAACATACATGATACATTACACACTACAGGTGAAAAGAGTCCGCAGTAATTCAACTTTACGCAGTGATTCAATTAATAAAGAAATCTATTAGAGGGAAAAGCCAACTTACATGATTGCACCGTCTTATCCCGTACAAAGCTTTACTCTGAATTAAGAACAAAACAGCTAACCGCTTATATTATCCAGCGGTTTGAATATGCATGCTTCCTCTAATTGAATGCATGTTAAATTAAATAATGACGTTTACAAATATTCATTATTCCCATCACGCCCCGGTGTCCTCTTCGTAGAGATTGTTGATTTATTTGATCTTTTACGTCATTGCGTGTATAGGAAATGGTATATAACGCGATATAAATAATAGACGTTTATGTTAAACAAGTAAGTAAGGATTGGAAAACTTTTATATGTCTATGAATTCACTAGAAAAGACTAATACCTTATTTACAGCAAATCTGGATTATTCTAGTAACTTAAGATGATAACGCAATAAGTAATAACTGACTACGCTACGTAATGTGTCGTAATATAAGTAATATACTATAATTGCATACTCAACCACGCTGTAAAAAAAATTGTTGTACACAATCAGAAAAATTGCTTTGAAATTAAAGCGACTGTCAAAAAAAGATGTTAAACTTTTGCCTCAAATATCTTTAACTAGCAAATTACTAAAAATTTGATTCAAATATGAACTTATTTAGAATATATGGGCCTTTTCCAAGGGGCCAAAAATACCCGCAAATTCGAAATAATGGAACTTAAACAAGTAAGGAATAGTCAGATAACCACCAGATAACTAATCAAAAACACATCACAACTCTAGATGGCTCTCAGTCGCTGACGTCACATCAAATTACATCGCCCACGGTTCCCTCCCACTTTAATTGAGGATCTAGTACATTTTTAATGCAATTTGTAACGTTGTTCCGTTGCAATTAGTTTCCAATTATAGGAGATTTATTTGTGGACATATTGAATTAAATTAAAGCTAAAATAATTAATTTGGTCATTCATCATCAGCCTGTTTTTGTTCCAACTAACAGGACACAGGCCGCCCTATGAGAGTTTAGACCATAATACACACTGCTGGCTAAGGCGATTCACACACGGCACCGCGCACCGCGGCGGTTGGCAGTGAATCCCTACGAGGAACGGACCGTTCGACCGCGCGGTCGGGCGGTGTATGTGTGTTTGGTATCAACGGATTTAATAGAAGCCAATGCAACTTGAGAACCGCTTCACCGCCAACCGCGGCGGCACGCGGCACCGTGTGTTAATCGCCTAAGTGTGATTCTGTAATTATATCATATTAAGCCGTCGAACTGTTTTGGTTCGCGGATATAGGTACCATATTTCATTAAAATTATAATCAGTTGAATTAGGGACAATTTGCAAAAATCGCAATTTAAGTTTTGCACTTTGCAATTACCTACATATATTTTTTTTCTCGAACAATCGACATTATGATTGTAGTCGATTACCACAAAATTAAGGTTCTAATAAAGTCTCTTATTTCTGAGGCGCATATCATTTGCCAATTATCTTTAATTAACACAATTATATAAATAAAAAAAATCTATATCATCTATATAAAACGAAAGCGAATCTTACATTTTTTATTCCTTAATTACGGTAGTCCAGCCTCCGTCAAAACGATTGCCATGGCGACTAACGTATTACAATAAAAATATTGCGCAACACATACTGTTTACAAAACCTTACCATGGCAACGATAATCGCATTCAGTAGGTGGGATTTGAAAATAATCCTATCTGTAGAGGGTTTCGAAGCAAGTATGATAAATATGATTTTCAATTTCAATGCAAAAAAATATCCCGTGTTTGTAGGTAAAAACGTTCTTCAGCTGTTTTTTAATTCAATCGTATATACAAACACGTATCTTTGTCTCCTTTTTATCTACAAAAATACTAATAAGAATGATTTTATTTTTCGTATTTTTTATGTTTCGAATAAACTCAAAAACCTATAATCTCATAAAAATGGATTTTAAAAATCTTTGACCATCAGAATCTATATTTCTTCCGAGTCACTTTTCTTTTTTTATTAATATTTTTTGATCAACCCGACCTAGTTTTGAACAAAATCTTGAGCACTCACTTGTGCATAACCCCCGCGTCGATCTCATGCTGGTTCTTCAACTGCTGGTACTCCTGGAACAGCTTCTCGGAGACCAGCCGCAGCTTGTTCAGCTCGCGCTCCCGGTCGCCCAGCTCGCTGTCCAGGTGATTCCGCTCCTCGAGGAGTATGTTGTACCGCCGTTGCAGGTCATCGTGTTCTCTGCGTGCTGGAGGAAATTTTTTTTTAATACGGATTTCTTTTATAAAGAAAGAATTGGTTGTCTGTAAAGTCGGTTTACTGACGATAGTTGAACGTGACAACGTCCGATTGTGCTTCTTTGTCGCTCGTTCCGCGCTCTCGCTTGCACTTCAAGCCTTACATGGAACGCCTCAGAGCGAGGTAACGCGGCATGAGTCATGTTTTTTCGTGCGTGCGTGCGGCTCTATCGAATTATAAGACGTTGTCACGTCAAAAATACATTTCTTTTGAAAAAAAAGCGACATCTCGCGTAGGTAAAGTTAATTGAGTATGTATTATTGAAAGCAAATGTTGATAAGAAAACCGACTACAAGAAGATATGCTAATAAAGTATGGAGTAAGAACTACATGATAAATCAAAGTGCTGGTTAGAACTGTAAAGTTTAAATAACACCTTACATGAGCACTAGTTTTTAAATAAAAAAAGAAGTATCAAAATTGGTGGTTTGCCATATAAAAATTATGAAACACATTACACAAAATATGGTAGAATTATACTTCTTCCTTTTTCTATAGCTGAGATTATCTCAACTTTTGAACAAAATAAGAAGAAGCATTAATTTTCATTGTTACAGTAATCTGTCACTTGTTTAACATATAATTCATGTACAGCCGTCCAATATTTTAGTCAAAATAGCAACAAAATAAGACAGCAATAATTTATGAATTAAAATTAGACAGCGATAACTTTCATAACTTTGTACTTAAAAACATTGTAATGTTAGTTTTACATTAGCACCACTTGAAACAAGGGAAACTAGCACATGTTTACCTAATTAGTGCAGTCATTAGGAGTTATTAACATTCATTTAGATAATATAAATATGCCTAGTGATTGCTGAGGTGTTAAACATTTCGTACTAACTTTGCTATACATGTTTGAACAATTATAAACAAGTTGATTGTAATGGGTATTCAGTTTTGTAATCTATTTAATAATTACTTATTTATAGAACTTAAGTTATTAAGTTCATATGATGAAAGATCATTATCTGATAATATTTAAATTGCTTTTGAAAAACATAAATCTATACCTACATATTTTTAAAAGGCTACCATAAAATTAATAAAATTTATCCTTAACTGAGTACTAACACAGTTGACAGATATATACGTTTAATTACACATTTTAATCCGTCAGTCCTCGGATCACAGACACAATAGAAAATCTCTCGTCGTGTGTCTCGGCCCGATCGGGCCGCTCGGTGGTCAATGGGTTAAGGCTGATTCTAAACAATTTAATTGAAAACAAATTCATCTGTTTCTTGAAGAGTAGATATAAATATATTTTATCAATAACATATTCTACACTCATTTAAATTAGAACAATGGCTGATAAGAAAATTTTAGATTTATGAATTGATTTTATGTTTAAACGCTTTATCTACCTAACAAAACATAAATAACCTGTGTTTATTAAACAAAAAATTTTTTTTTTGTTTATGTTTGGTATCCAACAATCTAAAATAATGTTGTTTTACTGATACATAAAACTTAATAAAGAAGTGTAAAAGTTAATAACACAATAACAATAAATGAATTAAATCAGACATTTATTAAAAAATTAACGCAAGATGAGTAATACTAGTAATATTACACAAGACTATATAACATTTATATCTAAATGCAGCTAATGTAACAACATGTAATGCAATATTATGAATTCATTATTTATCTACATTGCTTTAATCAGATAAAACCTATCTTTGAGTGAGGAAATCTACTTGAAGTTATTATCTCTGTCAGCCGTTACAATGAGTTGTTTATCAAAGTTAATTCTTGGCAATTGGTTTGTTTTATGCATAATTTAGATTATTCATTTATAGATTTAAAAGAATCGCTATTTCAATTTGTTATTTTATCATGTATGAATGTCTGGAGCGAATTTGTTCATCTCAGTCAAGTATTGTAGTAATATTTAAAAGGATATTTAAAATATTTAAAAGGTCTATAAGCTATTAGAATGAAGTAACATTGTACAAATAAAGTTTAAAATTTACTCTTTGTATTTATTTAAATTTAAGATGTTCTATTTTGCTTTACACAAAATATGCTCGCTACACTAAAAATGTCTGACTAATCGAAGTTTTCAGAGTGAAATGGCAGTAAATTGTATTATTTAAACCACAAGACATAATTCAAAGGAAGCAGACTAATTTAAATCGGTGACTCAAAACTTGTAATGAAAATTTTCATGTTTCAGAGGACTTGATTCATCGTAACATTGTTGGAATAAATTGTAAAATTTTCCTTAGTATTTTTGTAAGTATTTTAGTCAACCTATCCAAACAATTTTTTATGTATTGAGAGTGACACTGGCTACGTTTTTTTTTATAATATGAAAAGGACATTCTTTGTTATTCTTATTTTTGATAAAAAATATCCCATTGTTTCTTATGAAATCATTACTCACAAAACAATTACGAATTTAACGCATTAGTAACTAATTTGCTTCTCAGAATAACTAAATCACGCTTTATTAATACAAAATTAATGTAATATTTGTTTACCTCCATGTTGCGATTTATAAATGAGAAGTAAACAGAAGTTGTGATAAAACTTTTTAATTTATTTCAAAAATGTTATATTTTGGAACATAATAAGAGCCACACATTATTAAAATGTAAACATAATAAATAACTAATAATTACTGACATTGCTCTAAAAATACGATTTTTTTAATAATATTTACCTAATTAGTACAAACTACAAAAATATGAAATATGTATTTGTTTGAAAATGACATTTAGTTTGACGTTCAATTTTGTAAACTAAAAATAGTGATGTGCGATGTTAAAATTATTAAAAAATTGGGTATTAATTTATCTACCCACCAAAATGAAATATAAATTCATTTTCAATTTTACGTTTAATTAGGTATATAGGCATTGTTATATTAACAGGAAATATAATTTATTACATTCCTTTAATAGTCATCGGAAAACAAATAATTTAATCATTTTTATACGAAATTGATAGTTCAGTTTTTATAAGGAAAATAACATCTGGTAGGAATAGTATGTTAAAAGTTTTAAATACATTATGCGTACGCAACAGGTCATCCTTGATCCTATCATAATCCAACAAATACGAATCTAGACCTGCCATTCGTACTTTAGTTTATAAGCACGACCCAGAAGGCTGGCAGAGCATGCGCAGTTCAGACAACAAAAAGTGGGAACACTAAAGATTTCCGCACCGAAATGAATAGTACCGACCTTTTTCGGACTTGAGCAGGTAGGCTTTGTGCTTCCTCTCAGCGTCCTCGTATCTGTTTTTCCACTTTTCGACGTAAGTTGACAGCGCGATATTCGCTTCCTTGCTGTTTGTGTGCGCGTCAGGCTGCGTCATCCTGCCAGCAGTGGCTCGCGGGATCCTCGTAGCCGCGTTGGGACAGAGCGAGACAGAACTCCGTCCGCCTTGACACTGATTATTGTTCGACGCGATCGCACATACATTATCACCGTTCCTTTTAATCATTTTTGCATTGGTTTTTTTTTATATGCGCGCTGCGCTCACTCGCATCGTCTCGTTTTAACATATGCACCACACACGTGTGTAGAACATTACATACTATCTCGATGGTGTAGAATCAAAAGGCTGAGCCGGAAAGCGCTAAATAAATTCGCAAATAATAAATTCCCTTTGTTCTCGCCGTTAAGGAAAATATACGCGTTATATAAGCGGCACTATTGGAGTGTGTCACTCGCGTTCACTTGATAAAAACAGCCTTGACGATACGTTTATTATGGAAACAAATTAATGTTCTAAAAGCAATATAAAGGTGTATAATTCGTATTGAGTAGCACGACAAATATCGTTCGGCGTCGGATTGCAACTAACGTATGCTTGTGGTTGTGAATTGTGATATGATAATGAAAACTACGTCATCGTGAGTCACTTGGTCCAATGTTTACGCTTTTTGTTTACGATAGTTACCTATGTTTAAAGTTGTTACCTGTTGATCTGGAATATTTTTTGTACGGATATTTTTATAATAATTGGAATATTCTTTATTGTGGATCATTATAAAACAAAATACGCGCTCTTAAGTTGCACTTAAGTAAGGTCTCAGTAAATTGAGATATTTAAATTAGAATTTAATTAAAGAAATTTGAAAAATATTTAAAATTTTAAGATAAGGATAACATCGCAGCAAAAACGTATGAAAAAAATAAAAAAATAAAAATACACGAGCGAAAAAAACATACGAGAACCTCAATTTTGTATTTTCGATTAATAAAAGCGTTAATTGTTACCACTTTGAACAATAAACTCATATACCTAGCTATGAGTCAACAAAAAACCGCGCACAAAAATAAACGAACACTAAGCACTATAACACCGAAGTCGTTCATCAAACGCACTGAATGCATTTTATCTAAGAAATGCCAAACGGAAATTCTAATTTTAACACTGTTTCTATTGAAAAGGCGCGCCCGTATTGCATACGACAGGACTGAAGCGTGGGCCGGGAGACAGGACACAAATGGTCCGCCTTGTGATTTAATTGTCGCGACGAATACTTGGGAGTTGGGACATTCATGATTTGAATGTTTGACCACCCAAGACGTAAATACAAGTTTAATTCATTCAATATTCATTCGGTGCATTGATATTTATTGCGGAATAAGGTACTTTTGTAACCACTATAAGTAGAAAGTTTCTGTTTAACCCATTGAGCCCCGAACGGCCCGATCGGTCCACGACACAATAGATTTTCTATTATGTCTGTGATTCCGGGGCCTGAGTTATTAATACTGTCTATAGAAAAATAATACGAATATTGGTATGTCCAATAAGCAATAAGAATATTAATTTTATTGTACAATGAAATATAAAATTAAATCATACAGTAGAACTCCAATTATCCGAACTCCGACTATCCGAATCGCCGATTATCCGAATCACAAAAAATTGTCCAAAAAAAGTCTAAGTGCGCTATTATTCTTCCCCTAACAAGAATATGGAGAGGATGATGATGATAAAGATGCGTTGTCACTAGAGGAAATAAGAAAAATGATTGCAAAAATATTTAAAACATGTGAAAATTTCATGTTTCTTTCATTTAATTCAATAAAAAAATAGTGCAATATCAAAACGTAGCTTTTATTCTCTCCAATGGCAATATTTTTTTAAATCCGATTATCCGAATATTTGATTATCCGAATGGGTCCCGGTCCCCATTAATTCGGATAATTGGAGTTCTACTGTATTTCAAATTTGAAATAACCGCTGTATCCAAATTAAAACACAAAACTAATATTTTTTAAGACAAAACAAGTTGGCACATATTGAATGAAATAAATGAAATTCTAAAGAAGGATTAGACACATGTTACTTGAATACTAACAACTTGAACAGCTATCCATAAGGCGTCTGGTAGATCACACAAAGAGTTCATTACACAAACACGCAAGTACACTTATGGAAGAATCTTTATTGTTTGACCTCGTTGGAATTCTTAACTCGATTCATACTTCACAAATTAGTGTACAAGTGGACTGCTAATAAATGCTCCAAGCAAATCTCATTTGAGCGATTGAATAGATGCACTAGATGAAATGTATTTTATTTACCAATAATTTGATCAACGTTTCAACAATTCAGTAATACAATAAACACTGATAATTGCAGCGTAATTCACAAAAAATCGTCTAAATCTGTAAAAAATCAAGCAAGGTGAGACTGAAAAAAAGCCCTCTTGATCACACAAAAAGCGAACTCGGTGCAGCCGGATGGCCTTACAAAACTTTTCCATATTTATAAAATGAGGTCACAACGAGGCTTACCTCAAAGGGCTCCAGGTCCGCGCAAGGCAATCCGATTACCTCATGATAGCCAAGTTGGAACGTGCACAATGTATTTATTAAACTCGTTCCTCGCCGCAGCCGAAACTCTACAACTGTACTTTGGCATTTCGCGATGTGTGACGTCACTGCGAAGCCTTAAATTAAATAATAATAAATAATTGCAATTTTAATATAGTTCACATAGGAATAAGAGTGCTATTCATAAGAACTGATTCTAATTATATTATGTTTTATAGAAAAAGCATTCAAATATCTGTAAGGCACTTCATCATGCAAAAAAAATTGAACAGATTTTGATTAGGTTTAAGAGATACTGACTAATGAGATTAAATCAGTGAATATTATACTCTTTAATATTCATTTACATGCATCCAACGACCAATACTACAAAACTTGTACGCAGCATTGTTAAGCTTATTGGAAAAATAAAGCCTTTTTTGTAACATTAAGGTACGTAAGTAAATAAAATTGATTAATTTTTCTTTTATTTATTGACTTAATTTAAATAATATGAGAAGATAATTGTTTTTTTTTAATGTTTCCATACTAATTTATGCCATTTTAAAAACATAATATATCAATGTTTAAATACGCATACATAAATAAGTGCCTCATAAGCAATTTCTCATCTTGCCCTCATTTTTAATGCAAAATACGTAAAATTTAACACGTGCTCGACGTTTATTGCTTCCTGGAACACATGATTCACATCTTTGAATTTGACGTTATTATTTTTACGAGACTATACGAGATAAAATTGCCGGGAGCATTCACCCCTATTCTATTTTTAGCTCACGAACAAGACCGTAAAAAGAGGCGATTACAATTAGCGCAAGGGATCAGTTCATTGTAATTGCTATCTGTTATTTCCTATCCAGAAAGCGTCAATTTAAACTCGACGTATAAAACGCATTTTCAATTCGTACAGAATTACATAATCGACGCGAAAGGTCGCGCAATTTACTAGGTCAAATCCCCATGTTGGGTATCTTGGTGGCCATTTGTTAATTTGGCGCGTATTTTTTGCAATGACCAATTAAAATCATTAGCAGTTATGGCATGTACGCTCTAACTATTGAACTTAATTCAAAACTACTTATTATAAATAGTAATAAAATGTTGCAATAACCTATTTAAATACATCTATTTCTTGCTACATAAATATTTTGTTTTTTTAGAACAATATACTTTTCTAACTAAAATTGTGACGTGGATAACAAATGGTGAAGTGTAAACTGTAAAGTAATGTCACTCAACTATAATTACGTGGGAGACGGGATTGTCTACTATCTTATATTATTTAGACTCTGTGTGGGATGTTCAGATAATTTCTTGCGTTTATTTTTTTGCACCCAGCACTTTTTAAGAAAATAAATATTGCACCAGGAATTATTATCTGATTATTTAAATTTGGTGTATAGTAGATTCTATACAAAATATTTTTGTCCTCAAGGGATTTACAAATTTCACTACGATTATTAAAAAAAATATAACCATAACTACATAAGTAGATATATTTTGCATATTTAACTAAATAGGTTAAATGAAAAACTGTGGTAATTGATTTAATATATTTTAAAAACTCAAGTAGAGAGCCATACAAATCAATCCATCAAAAATCTTTTTCAATTTGCTACATCGCTTTCAATAAATATTTTATCTTCATACATAAATACATATTTAAACATATTTACCGTGCCTCTTAGATTACGCTAATTCAGTCATTTATCAGAGGTGAATTATAAGTTTTTTGTTCTGTGCATTTATTCATCAAAATAATTTCATTGGAAAATAACGGTATCTGACGTTACAAATAACTATAAATCTGTGAGCTCAACACTATTTCCCATTAAAAGAAACCGTTATCGTTGTCAATGTGACCAGTCTTAAAATTAATTATTTTATAAGTTATGTTTTTTTTTATCCTAAAAAGAAAAAAAAACATTATTGAGTGCAAATTTAAGCCACCAACTTGAAAATATTCTGTAAATAATTACATTTGGATGTAAGTCGTATAATATGTACTTTGTGAGTTTGTTATATTTTAAATCGACTTCAAAAAAGTAACGTTTTCAATTTCGTATAAACATAACACGTGAATGCGAATGGTGGTGCGTTTTTATTGCCAAATCTGTACTTTAATAATTTAGGGTGCGGAACAGCACATTTTTTTATAAAATCGTTTTTTTTTAAAGTGAAACTTTTATTACATCGTCTCAAACTTTTTGGTCTGTGTAGCGCATGTCGCGTGTATCGCGGCTGCCGACTGCCGAGTAGGTATACCTACTCGGCAGCCGACCGTCACGCGACATGCGCTACACAAAGCAGTGTTCGGAACCGTTTGAACAGTTTCACTTTTACCACAGACTAATAATAATATACTACGTATACAACTTTTACCGTGGTTTCATAAAACCACACAACATTTTTTTCTATTATTAATTAATAAACATTCGTCACGTAAATTTAATAATTAATTGAATTTATAACTGACAAAGCTAACATTTTCATTACATTAAGAGTTCCACTAACATACAGACATGTCTAATTGTCTAGTTATAAATAAGTTTTCGATGAATCTATGAATCATAATTATTGTTTACTATGAATGTACGCATCGATGACCCGACATTGTATAATGTATTATGTGCCTTACTACTACGTATTATATTTTGCTGTACTATTCAATAATTGTAACATCTCTACAAACTTATGAATAATCCTTTATTTTATGATAGGAGTAGTAGACTGGGGTAGAAGCCTTTAAAAATAATGAAAAGATAAAAAAAATCGCAGTCGGATGAAACCCATTAGAAAAGGAGGGGAATATGATGAAAATAAAAGGAAAAATAAATTACGGTCAATCTGAGTTCGGGAAGCGGGAGGGGGGAGCTTTAAAGAGAAAAAAATGGTTTCTCTCGATTTCCGACAAAACTACAAGTCCTATAGAAAAAAGTTCAATGGCAACGTTGTAGGTAATTAAAAGTTCTACAACTTTTGTATTCACAATTTTTTCACATAACCTAAAAATTTAGGAGAAAAATTCAAAAAACCAAGTTTTTGGTCTTTTATTTCTATCTACTTCAAAATTTGTTTTTTTCTACGAAATTTGGTGGAAACTTACTTTATTATGTCCCAAATACACTGTAATTTATTTGATTGAAAATATTTATTTTTTCGCCTTATTTTGAATTAATACCAAAAAAACAACCTAATTTTCAATCGAAAAGTCACCCGTCAAAATATCAGCTTTTTTCAAAAACTTGGGGTGCCTTTTATTCATTGAAATCTCTACTTTCATATGGTGTAAAAAAAATAAACACCACCATAGTAAATGTTCTCAGGAAATGCATACAAACAGTCTGAAAATTAGCTTTTACTAAATCAGGCACACTTCTTGAACTCTATATCTTCTCTTGTATCGGCTTTTCGGTAATATTTCAAAAGAAAAATAATTATCTGTTCTAAGTTTAATATTTTACAGCATATTCAAAAGCAAAATGATGTCGATAAAAACATTTCAGGTAGTTCGAGAAGTGTGCCTGATTTAGTAAAAGATTATTTTCAGACTGTTTGTATGCATTTCCTGAGAACATTTACTATGGTGGTGTTTATTTTTTTTACACCATATGAAAGTAGAGATTTCAATGAATAAAAGGCACCCCAAGTTTTTGAAAAAAGCTGATATTTTGACGGGTGACTTTTCGATTGAAAATTAGGTTGTTTTTTTGGTATTAATTCAAAATAAGGCGAAAAAATAAATATTTTCAATCAAATAAATTACAGTGTATTTGGGACATAATAAAGTAAGTTTTCACCAAATTTCGTAGAAAAAAAATAAATTTTGAAGTAGATAGAAATAAAAGACCAAAAACTTGGTTTTTTGAATTTTTCACCTAAATTTTTAGGTTATGTGAAAAAATTGTGAATGCAAAAGTTGTAGAACTTTTAATTACCTACAACTTTGCCATTGAACTTTTTTCTATAGGACTTGTAGTTTTGTCGGAAATCGAGAGAAACCATTTTTTTCTCTGAAAAGCTCCCCCCTCCCGCTTCCCGAACTCGGATTGACCGTAATTTATTTTTCCTTATATTTTTATCATATTCCCCTCCTTTTCTAATGGGTTTCATCCGACTGCGATTTTTTTTTGTTTCAAAAATTATCTACTCTAGTCTATAGGTAAATAAGTACCTAAGAAGTAGGTACCTACGTACCCACAATATGAAAATAAAAGAAGGTTCTTATATTTATCCGCTATTTACAAAATATTGTTTTTCACGTATTTATGTACATGTAGGTAGATTGTAGGTATTACAAATTGAAACAATAAGCGTGGCGCCATCTTTCCGTAAAACGGTTTCAGTCAACAAATTACAAATCACAATTCGAAGCCAGAACAACTAAATAACAATTTATAAATTACCAACAGATGGCGTTTATTTATGATTGGTAAAAAATTACGCCTTTCAAAAGAATATTGAACACATTTTGAAATGTTTGCTCATAAAAATATAGGAGTTAAAATTGTTTTTCCTAATTCCTATTTCCTATAAGAGACTATAGTAGTCAAGGTCTTCTGAGAAACTAAATATTCAGTAAAATTCAGTAGAAAAAAATAATGTTTAACGATTTTTTTATTTTTTTTTATTCTTGTAATTAAATTTATTTACTAAAATAACAGTAACGTAATTATACATATAAGTTTTCTTGTGCATACCTGTAATTGGTGTATACATCATATTAATATTCGTTATGTTTAGATCTAATTGTTATAATTTTTATGTGTACTCTGTTGGTATGTCTAAATAAATAAATAAATATTTCAGATTTTATCAAAGTATCTTCATTGGCTGCTAGCAAATATCAAAATTATGCTTTGTAATGCTTACAGATTATGACCTATTATTATTTGCAGATTAACTCTTATTTATTTATTCGACTACCAAAATCCAATTAACACATTCCATACAAACAACAGAATCTGCTATACCCTCGACGTACACAATATGAACCCTGAGTGTCCCTCTTTCTGATATTGCCGACTCAGCGCTGACTAGCCAATTGATTGCTATTACTTTTGCCTAATGAAAAATGCTATATGTATTTACAGTGCAATATGGAGTATTTTAAGTCTATGGTTGTTCTTTTAACATCACTATGGGTTTAGAATAGATAAACGTTTAAGAGTAAGTAGTCGGTTTAGTCCGGGTAAAGATGATAATATATGTAGTACAATAATATAGCGCTTTTATAATGACAAAATACCAGATTTGTATGCAATTTTGCGCGAAGTGACAGTTATAGTACCCACCTCAACGCTTCGCTTATGAGGCGTGCAAAATTACGTAAGTATGTAAAACAAATACTTATTCAACAATTTTGTCGCACTGTGTCCACGTCCAGTATATTTCGAATACGTATCTGATGGATGGTTTTTGATAAACATGTTCTTGAACCTTATTCATTGACAGATTAATTCCTTCTGATAATATACTAAACGCGAAAGTACCTATGTAAGAATATATTATGGATAATGGATTGTTACAATTTATATGAAAATCACTGAATCTAGTATAGAAACTAGCGTTTGTCTGTGACTTCGAAAAATATGAATAATCAAATTTTATAATAAACTAGCGGACCGCCCCGGCTTCGCCCGTGGTACCTACATGTTTAAACTATCCTATCTCTCAAGTTGGATCGAATGCACATGGTGTGCGAATTTTATTATAATCGGTTTAGGAGTCCATTCAGGACAAACATTGTGACACGAGATTTATATATTATATGTATTAAGATTATTCGAAAAATTTACTTCTATTATTTTAGGCCTCAAAAATGACTCCTTTTGTCGGTGATTCAATATCTTTTTAATTTCTAAATGTACGATGTTCGCATAAAATCAAATACGAGAAAGAATCGAAACAAGTACATTGCTTTAAACGATACTGTATTGAAATCAGGTCAAGGAATCGAGTAATAAGATGTGTGGTCCGATCGACCAATACATTAAAATAAGAAATTGAAGTATAGAAATATAAATTTTTAAGAAAATAACGTTGGTTGGTACAATTTCCGTGTGGGTTTTGTAATATTAGTATACTGTTCCCCGCGGTATCACCCGCATTTCTCTGCTCCTGTTGGTCTTAGCGTAATCTTCTTATATATAAAAATGAATCGCAAAATGTGTTGGTAGGCGCATAACTCGAGAACGGCTGAACCGATTTCGATAATTCTTTTTTTATTATATTCCTTGAAGTACGAGGATGGTTCTTATGTAGAGAAAACGTAAACATGTACCACGGGCGAAGCCGGGGCGGACCGCTAGTCTTCTCTTATATATAAAAATGAATCGCAAAATGTGTTGGTAAGCGCATAACTCGAGAACGGCTGAACCGATTTCGATAATTCTTTTTTTATTATATTCCTTGAAGTACGAGGATGGTTCTTATGTAGAGAAAACGTAAACATGTACCACGGGCGAAGCCGGGGCGGACCGCTAGTGATATTATATAGCCTTTTAGCCTAGCCGATACCGAAAGAATTTTTAGATTATTAGCGCGTTCAAACAAATAAACAAATTCTTCAGCTTTATAATATTAGTATAGATTACCAATTTATTATTATGATAGTTCACAGATTACTAAATATTTCCTAAATCCTACTTAAATACTGTCTTATATGTATAATTTATATTCAAGGGTTCAGGGTTTATATAAATAAATAATAATAATAAATAAATTCTTTATTTATAATATGTATTGTTAAATAATATGGTCCAAAAAACGTTATTTCGTATATTGTAATGGAACATATTTTTATGAATCTATAGTTTGATTCGAAATATTATGTTTGTAACTAGCAAATAAATTCTTCGAAATCGAACCTATTTGTGCTATTTATTGGAACTAGAATGAAATTCCCTCCTTTGTTTTATTCTAAACTAGCGGTCCGCCCCGGCTTCGCCCGTGGTACGTATGTTTACGTTTTCTCTACATAAGAACCATCCTCGTACTTCAAGGAATATAATAAAAAAAGAATTATCGAAATCGGTTCAGCCGTTCTCGAGTTATGCGCTTACCAACACATTTTGCGATTCATTTTTATATATAAAAGATAGCGTTTGATTCGATATATTATGTTTGTAACTAGGAAATAAATTCTTCGAAATCGAACCTATTTATGCTATTTATTGGAACTAGAATGAAATTCCCTCCTTTGTTTTATTCTAAATTTAGATCATGTTCCGATACATTGAACTCATGACCTATTAAAAGCATATATGTACTTTAACGTAGAAAAGCAATAGAATCCTGAAGTTATAGGAATATCATGATCACAATTAATTGTTGAAATATTGGAATTTAATTTCGGATTGAAATCCTCAGTATTGCAATAGAAGTTGTGTCGGCATATAAAATGTGAAAATAGGACGACATATAGCGCGCCCATTGGAACTTACGGTCTAAATATGACCTAGGATTGTACTAGATATGCACTAGGAAATGTTTCCTATTTTAACATATAATATCTATAGTAATATTATAAAGAGGAAAGGTTTGTTTGTATGTATGTATGTATGGTTTTCACGCATAAACTACTGGAGCGATTTTGATGAAATTTGGCACAGATAACCTTTAGACCCTGAGAAAGAACATAGGCTACCTTTTATTGCGAAATATGTACCACGGGCGAAGCCGGGGCGGACTGCTAGTCTTTAATAAGAAGATTGTTACTCTGTATGTCTGACAGTAATGAACGTAACGTAAAATATATTGCTAATTGCTATCAATATTTTGTTTTCAAATATGTGTAATATAGTTATTTATGTAATATAAATAACTATATTACACATATTTAAAGCATCACATAAAATAACAATTAAGAAAACAAAATATTGATACATATATATTGATACATAATACATAATTATTGTTTAAAATTACTGTGTAATAAGGAAATTTTGGAAAATAATTATTTCACTGATGATCGATAAAGCCAAGCGGTTCTGCGAACTATGTTCATTTCCTAGTAAATATTGAAGTCTGGATTAAGGTTTTAACACAAAAGAATGGAACACATAATTACGATTAAATTCTTGCTTATATAGGAAGTATGCTATCCATGTTGCCCGTGACCCGAACGGGCAATGGGACACTTATTCATACATAAAAATCTATATATTTAATAGACATGCGCACTTTACACATTTCTTCATTAAAACCAAATGACAATTTCACTAAATACGAATATACAATGACTATCTGTACTACATTATCTGTATTCGTAGCGCCCTCGTAGCGCCCCCGTAGCGCCGTAGCGGGCGGGGTCTACGCGTAACGCGGGGACTCCGTAGTGTTGCTAGAACCATGTTTTTAATTTACCATTGCAATTTTAATAAAATATAATAATTTCACAGTTGGTGTTTTATTTACTAATCAAATTAAATATAATGCATAGAGAAAGCTTTTCGTGCAAAAAGAATAGCTTTTTCAATTTCTCTAGTACTCTCAAATTATCGAAATATTGATAATTTTATTTTTTCATATACCGTATTTTATATTAAAAGCTCATAAGTATAACGATTGTATTCACGCCATAACATGTGTGAGTTTCTTCATCATTGTTATCTATCTACGTTACTCTAATATCTATTATAACAGGCTGATAAAATTACACATTTATTTATTTATTTATTTATTTACACTTTATTGTGCTAGCATACAAATAAATCTTTAAAATTAAAACTTATAACTAGTCCAGCACAGAAGGCGGCCTTATCACTTAAGAGTGATCTCTTCATTAATATCCACTCCATCAAAACATTTTGTAAAATTAAATTACTAATGGTATCAACCCTTAAACTGCATTATATTCCTCGTATTTGTTCTAACAAAACGGTCAAATCCATAAGAATTTTCCATCAATAGTTGCAATATTCCGACCTCTTGCAACCCACAGTAACTACGGCAGTGCACTCATTGCCGCCGGGCGGCCAACACGCGTCGCGAAGTATCGCACAAGAAATAACAAAGTAATTCATTAAATATTCACTTTTATAACGTCCAATTGGGTCAAATTTATACCCCTCATACCCGACCACAGATACCAAATAATATTTCGATTAATCGTTAATCGATACGCTTCTACGAATCGATTTTGTCGGCAATAGAGATTGATTTTTCCGTGCCACAATTTAGTGAGCGATGCGGTATTTTTTGAGGATTTAGGTTTTTGATTAGGATATTGAAACTATCCATAATTATTCAGTATTTTTCCATTTTTATTTTTTGATTGTGACCTGGAAATTTTATAAAGCTTTGCCATCGATAATTATTTTTCATCCGGATATTATATACTTACATTAGTGTTTGCGATGTAATAATATGGCGAAATTCAGTGTCTACGTTACAATTGTTTTAGTACTATCCAGTCTGGTTAAAAAAATCATGAATTTTATTTGAAATCAAATCAAATGTACAAATATTAAAAATAAATTTTCATGTAAGTGATATTTTGACAGGAATATTAAATTAAATTTGAAACGTGTCAAAACATTTTATCTATCCAACATGGCGGCCGCCAAAGCTACCTAAATTCACTTTATTTAATTAATATTTCAGCTTAGGATTCGACGATTTTGCTATAACTATACCTGTTAAATTTATTGTATTTTCTTATAGATATTAATAGATATTTAAGGGATTTTTGAATTTTAAAAAGTGCGAACGTATTTATATTTTCAAAATTTAATTCAGTTTTAGATAACGTTTAAAACGATTTTTCGGCAGTTTACTATTACGCAATATTACCTTCTCCAATTGGTGCTTTATAAAGCTTAAATTTATAGCACTTAAATATTAAAATTTAAAACCAAATCTTATACGTTAACCATAAAAATTGAACTAGTTAGGTACTTATAACTATACATTTTATTAATTCTAAATAAATCGTACCGTAAAGACAAAGAGGTTCTGATATCATTAATTCATTCATTCAGGACACATTTTATAAAATAATTATATGTTCGGTAGAAAATGTTGGCTATTTCTGTCATTACCTATGTATTACCGACCTATTATAATTCTATTCATTGTTAGTAGAGACAATAATAAACCTTTCAAAACATTAAAAAAATTCTCTATGTAAATATAGAATAATCGTTATAAAAATAATATTAATCAGAAATTGAAAAAAATCTAATTTCTTACCTTACATTACGCACGGATTATATTTTTCGAGCACTCTTAATGAAAATGATCCTAAAGAATTATTTCTTGAGAAGTAGCTGTCACCCTAAATATAAAAATAAAAAGTTATAGAACAAAATACATTAATTATATCCGTTTAACAGCCTGTGACCATTTTGCGTGAAAATATTAAATTTAATTCGAAATTTAAATAATGTTCGTCTCCTTTTCTTTTTTTATTATTTTTTTTAATTCGACAATTATTTATGGCCTGTCCTCTTTAGATTATTCTTTGTTGCAGACTTAGGTTGCAGATAATTAATCCAACGTTTCGATGAGAAAAGTATTATTTCGTCAAAGGATGTTAGGTATTATATTTTTCTTAAGTTCAAGAGAATTGATTTTGAGTTGGATTCTGCGTTGATCTCTCTGATTTCTTAAGTAATGACCTCGACTTCAAACTTATTCAGTACACGCAAGAGTACACGATACATATCTGTGATTCATATAAATAAGCTTTATTTTTAAGTACTTACTTACATTTATTTGGTTAGTTATACCACACACGACTTATTATTGACACACTCGACTTCGCCCGTTAAATTTTGAAAAACTAATTATTTTTTAGTTAACTACTCTTTATTTTGTTGAAAATCTTGAAAAACAAGATTTATCAAGACATATCGGAAAATATCTGCAAATTGTAATAATCAAGTAGTTTTTATCTAATAAAATCGTACGTACATTTATAAATTTGTACAAAATGATCGAATCCAGTTTCTTTTAGTATCCGGTTTCATATGACGTCATCGGGAAATCCTACAATATAATATTCTCACTACTTACTATGACCGATTAATTTTACGCTTCCATTTAGTACCTACATCTACCTACAAAGGACGGGAAAAATATCTTGCATTAAATATATTATGTAATTTCTCAGAGGAATAAACCTTTATTCCTCTGAGTGTAATTTAAATTCAATATTCAATTAACAGATAACACAAATTAAAAAAAAAAAACATGGCTGTAAAAAATTAAAAAGAAACCATTTAAAAAGAAAACAAATTCAAAAATAGAATTCAGTAAATGCAAATCTTTTCGCGCGATGTATCAAAGGGAAGCCAATAGCTCTATTCTTAGTGACCTTTAATTTCAATGGAATACCAAAATTCCGATGAAGTTCGCAAACTTTAATTGAATTTGTTGTTATCTTGGTAAAGTTCATACCGGTTGCATAATGTGAACTATTTAGCTTTGAAGCTAGGAGCTAGAGATCTTCCTACGTAAGTAATAATAATTACATTGTACACTTTGATACTTTATTGAGCGTAATTTAATTATATCTATTTCTGGAGTTTAAGTTTTGTTAAAAGATAATTATGAGGGGGCGTTAAAAATACGTCATTGCTTGTCGGTTGATACCTTTTCAAATATTAAAATTATAGTATAATACATACTCTAATAAAGGATTTGATTTCATTAGCGACTTATAAAAGAAAAATAACCAATAGGGAATTAATAGCTGTAAAGACTAATTATTCATGATGCTTTTTTATTCTGCCCACATAGATTAAAGATTTGTTGCTTTTTAACCGATCGAGAATTTTCTTTTGATAAGGATAACTTATGGAATTATGTAAATTTTGATTTAGTCAATATTTAGGACTAGGGAAAAAAAAAATTTACGAATCTAATTCAACAATAGGTCCTACTTAAGAAATTTAGAAGGTGGTACGAGCATAACAGCTTTGAAAAGTCACTTGTACCTTCAGTAAAAGATCGAAGCTGCTTTTATTCGACACAAGGCTAGATTTTGAAATAACATTGACCATTAAATAAATACCAAAGGAATTAATAAATGACATATTTTTTGTTCGTTAGAAAACTTTAAAGTTTTAAACACGTAACTTATAAAATATTTTGTAATACAGGGTGTCCCAAGAAGTATGGATATACTGAAGCCAGGAGGTAGAGGACCTAGAGGGCTATCCGAATCACCCCCATGTCTGTCATGCGATTTTTCGTATTTTCGGAGTTATGACGATTTTTTTTAAATTTTCACCTACTGCCGAGTACGATGAGACTTTAATTTACTGTGAGTTGACTTATTGCGATAGATGCTTGACTTTTTATATGTGCTAAGCTGAAAGATAGGCCAATTCAGTATGGTTACTATCGTTAGATCTTTGAATGGAATAAAAAAAAGAATTCAATACCAAGAAAGATAATTGAAAGCATACGTGAAAACAATTAACATTTCATACATGTAGTTAGTATTAGAACTCTATAATATTCTCTAACTAGGTACTAATATTATTTGTGACGCATATAAACCAAAGTTTCAAGGATCTGGTTCATACGAGAAGTTGACAATAATTCGTTTGCTTTGGCCCAATTATTATGGAACTAGATCATGAATTTAATATTTCTTGATACGATACCTAGTAAAACGGTTGTTCAGTTTTTGTTTTACACTACAAAATATGTATTAGCAAATAATGCTGCTCTGATAAGATCAAAGATTGCAAAAGGTCTTTTTATCTTTTAAAGTCCTTAGTCAAAGAGATCCTTTTCATTACTTTTTTCGACTTTAGTGAGAATTTTTAAGCTTTAATGAAATAATTACAAAATATTTATCACACAATACGCATTTACTATCATACATACTATCATCACACAATACTCCAAAATACAGGCAATAGCCAAGTTTGGATCTCACTGTACTTTGTTAACTAATCCTATTGTTTTAATCTCATTAATATCAATGTAATGTTTAAATGTTTTTTGCTAATAAAGATTTTTAATTTTTAATTTTTTTTTAATTTCCATAAATAGGGCAATTCAATATAACATCTGATAATTTTCAAATCGAACTTTTCTCGTTTTATTTGCACTTTCGCGAATTACATACTACGTTGTAACTTGTAATACAGATATTAGTCTTCTATGCTCTTAAAATGCTTCTTAATTGTGTTTTTTTTATACATAACACTTTTCCAATTAAAAATGATAATCTACATCGAAACTACCTAATTGTGGCATGGATAGATACTATTATTAAGGAGAAGGCTATATATTCAAAGTTTTGGTTGATGTATGTATTAGGTAACATATCGCATTGTGGTTAGCCGTTCTAAGCCAGCAGTAGACAAACAACTGATGACCTACTATGATCCGTCTTCCAAGGTTAAACATGTTTAAATAACGCTTTTAATTAAATATATACTATTCTCAGTTTATTTACAGGCCATTATACAAATCAATTATACAATAATAGTTAGTAAGGCTGTTTCGTCGACAATAAATAGTGATAGAATAAATAAGATGTAATAAAAAGTGAATGGTTGTGTTGTGATGTAAGCTAAAAGTGAAAGTTCGGTGTTAGTGCGCGTAACAGAACTGCGCTGGGTGAACGCGTTGCGCGCTGTCAACGAAGTGACATTACCGCCAAAATTGATGTCAAATTAACAAAAATAATGTGAAATAAAAAATAAAACAGAAATACCGAGAACGCACAAATCGCACAAAGATAAATAGCCTTCCAAATAAACCTTCGCAAAAGGTTCGGAAGTTTCGCGTTTGTTAGAACGCGGCGCGTGTTGCAGAGTCCCGCCAAAACAGCTGTCAGGCTGTCAAATAAAAAAAAAACAATACTAGACCAAGGAGTTTAGAGCAAGGAGGTTTAATATCGGAATATATCGAGCCAGCCCCCGGCGCCCGGCCAATGACGCCACGGGTCCCGCCCCCGTGCGGGTCGCCGCTCTTCGGGCTGCTTCTTATACTCAGTGCCGGTAAGTCAACATTATTAGTTTGGGAAACTATACACATACACTGTTTTATATAATATTTTGAATACTATTGTAACGATTTTCTATGTGAAATAAGATTTCTACTGAACTGCCATTGGTCTGCCACTGCCATAATATCTAATTGTAGGCAATCTATGAGGACACAGAAAAGATTTAAACCGCGAAAATGCTTTTGGGTAGATAACATATACTTATCTGTAATTATGATTTGGAAATTTATCATTCTGATATTTTCGGTAAAGTTTAAATATCTTCCTACAACTGGACAAACCACAACATCATCTATGTAGGTATATTTTTTATGCTCATCATAATTGGCGGGTTAATCGCGTAAAAAATACAATCAAATTGGGAAGCCCCTTTTATAAGTCGGTTAAAAAGTCAAGTAAGAATTAGTAAACAACAAATAAGTGTGGAAACGTTGACACTCGATTATGTTGTAACAGCTATGAGGTAATCTGTATTGTGTCTCGAATTTAAATCATTTGAAGATATCTTCTGAACGGCTTAAGTTCTCAGCATTATGAGCATTTGTACAAAGAAATTGATGGATTTCAGATGAAGAGAGTATACGTAAATGCGATTGCGTTGATGGTTTTAGCAGAAAAGATAATTATTATTTTAAGTATTATAATATTGAAAAAAATATTAGTTATCATCGCTTGAACCATAAATACATAATAAGGAATATTTATCGATATTTTAACCTTTCGAAAACACGCATGATTAGTAGCTTTTTTTTAATATTACATCGTAGATATACTGGACGAATAAACAAGTTAAACTGATATTTTTTATCAGACAGCTCTAATGCAAATAATATTATATTGCGAAAGTAGCCACTATGCCACCCGTCGTCGATCCGTGATAAAAAAATTCAGGTTTCGAAAGCTTGTACAAACACACATCTAAAAAATATCCTCCTTTTAACATTACTCTACATAGATGATTTTAAAAGAGCAAATATGGAGTTTCTTGCCGGTTCTTCTCCATAGATATTGCTTTCCGAATCGGTGGTGAATGTTAAAAATAATGACGATTCGAAAGTGCTTCTAGAAGAAGTCTTGAATAAATAAATGTTTGAGTTAGATGAAAAATATGATCAAACTCAGATTTATTCGACAATTCTTACCACTAAGCTACTTAAATACCAGATATTAAGTACTATAGGTGAAAATTAAGTCCGAACTCACGTCGACAATCTTATTCCTTGCCACTAAACCACAATTAGAGCTACTACAAAGCCTATATCACATAGATGAGGTCATCAAATTCCAAGGTATGCAAGCATGTGCACTTGACATTAATTACCAATATTGATTATCTCGCTTCGCTCTAACCGTAGTCTATTTATAAGTGAACTTAACTAATGTGAGAGGCTAGATTTCAGAGAAATTGCATTTTGATTCATTTGATAGAGATTTTGCGGGTATTTATATATACATCGGTATGTTGTGTCTGTCTCGTAGATGGTATGGGCAAGTGAAATTTTAACTAGCAGACTGGATGTACGTAAATTTTTTAATTCCTGGAAATTTTACTATGTGTATCTGCAAATCAAAGCCAATTCCCCGGAATTGGCTTTGATTTGCAGGTTACCTACATCTTATAAGCAGTAACTTATTAGTTATTATTGTGTGTCATTTTCCTACTCGATCTAGTAATCTGTTGTACTGCTAACCCATAGCGAGTTCACAGTACCGATGATTATCTTCTCTTAAATGTAAAATGCTCATCACACGACATTTTTGCACATTCGTTACAAATATACGATATTACTACGAAATATTAAGAGATGATATTTCCGTAGTCGAATAAACCTCAATAATACTCATCATACTCATCTCTCGAGAAACTTGCTTATTCTTTCTTATGATATTTTATTGAGGTCAGCCCTAATTTTCTTTCCAAAACAACATTAGTCGAAGTTTTCCGCTAACAGCCATTCAAGTCCCACCAAACGAAAATGATTATTGATCAATATTTTTTTCTACTATATAAAAATAAGTCGGGTTTTCCTTCCTGACGCTATAACTCCAAAACGGACAAACCGATTTCCGCGGTTTTGCATTCGTTGGAAAGGTCTCGGGCTCCGTGAGGTAGGTATGTATAAAGCAAAGAAAAGGTGTCTCTGGTGGTGAAACGGAGTTCGCCCGGTTTGCTAGTACTGTATAATTATACTTACTTTCAACTGTACTTCATAAAAAGTTGTGCTCTAATATCATAAAATAATACTACGATTTAAGTTTTTGAAAAGAAATCAGATCATCACAATCACAAAGCGCATAGAAACACATCAAAGCTTCAAAAAGAATTCACCACTTTTAAACTTTGGAAAAAACATTATAGAATTAGTACTACCTCTACTTATTAGGTAGTATAGTATTACTTCGTATAAGTATGTGATATTAGTATTAGATAGTAGTGCAAGGTCACTGATACGTAGTTACAGATCCTTCTGTTCGTGTGAAATAAGATAACATTTTGTAATACCCTGTGAAAGCGAGCCATTTTCTATTGTAAACGGAACACTACAATAGAAGTATTGTGTAGATAAAGATTAGTTTAACGATGCAGCTTGGAGAAATATGCTATAATTTTGTATAATGGAAGGTTTTCTAAAAATTAAAAATGTTTCTCGATTTTTTATTTATTCTCTTCATCAGAACAATATGGGTCAAGTGTAGAGTAACTTCTCGCGCGATCCATTTTAGACCGCATTTTAGGTTACCATCAGGTGACTGTGGTCGAGCGCTTCCATATAAAAAAAAAGACGGGTTGCACTCCGGGAGTGCCGGCAGAAGTGAAAACTTGATTATTAACGTTCAGCATGTTTGATATTTTGGAATGGTATCCGCTGAGGGTATCCGTCTAACGCATGGAATATAAGGGCTAAAAAAAAAAAAAATCCGTCTTACGCTTTTTCGATCAGGCCACGTGTCCTGACGCGAGTTTAAGATTTTATACCCAACGCCGCTAAAGAAGTTTTCACTTCAAAAATATCATTTATTTGCACTAAATAATCTACCAAATAATAAGCATGATAGACATAATTGCTTTTTGTAATTATTCGTTCGATTTGACTCGCAGATTTGATATTTTTCTTTCTACAACAATATCAATACAATGGTTGCAATCTACGACCTAAATCATATTCAGATAAAGATTAAACTTGCGTAGAGGAGTGAGGACACTTTTACTTACAGTAGGATTTGGGGCAGTTCTGATAAAACGGCCAAATAAAGTTGAACATGCGCCTTGCGTAGGTACTTGTAAAACTCTTTGAATTTGTCTACTCGTATCGCTTCAAGATCTCGGAATTGAATTTTGCAAAACACAATTTGTATAACAGACAATTTTCACAGCACATAATATTATAAAGAGGAAAATCATTGAAAGGTTTCGGTTAGTCGGGATATGGTTAAATAAAAAACTAAATATATAAAAATTATGACGTCGTATAGTACAATTTTTTTAGGACAACTTACAAAACAGTCACCATTACATGATTACAGATATAAAATAACAATACATAGCTGAGTGTTGTTTTAATTACAAGTTGCCACGGTTTGTTAACGGACACTAAAAAATTTAATTACATGCAATTAATATTTTGATTAACAAAATAAATCGTAATTGAAAAATACATATTCAAGTTAAATTGTACTACAAACTACATTAAAATAAAATTCATTAAATTATATAAACATTTAAATTCATTGCTATAAAATATTGAACTCATGTATAACTGTAACCTACTGTAGTCTGTAACGTAGCTTTTTGACCGCAAATTGCCAATGCAAAGGAATGAGATGTTTCGATGATGTTTTAAATCGCTCCATTGTGACGTGAAAGAGATACAAACACACAAACGCACTTTCGCATCGCCTTGCATTTGTGAATTGTATGCCAATATAACATTGCAGAAAATTGCCTATAAATTTTACAAAAAATTCAGTACATAGTTAATATCACGACACGAGAAAGTATCAAATCCGTTCACTCATTTTCATCGTAGTGAAAACAGCACCTTTCAAAAGTATCAAATCCTTTGACTTTCATTCTACAGCATATTGGACGTACGATGTGGCGATATTTAGCCAGCAAGTAGATCGACACCCAGTAATCTGTTAATCGCAGCACGCCAGGCGCTAGTAATTGCTACTTATTGTTTTTATAGTCCGGGAGCGAGTTGGTAACTACCGCTTCTTATCTTGTGCGATTATATTTTGTTAAAGTTGGTATATATAATATTATAGTGGTGGAATAAATACAGGATAGGTAGATGATATTGATGCAGTAGTTTTGGAATCTACTGTGAAAGTATGACAAGTAACTTTTTCATAATCTTAATACAGATTTTTTATTAAAATGTTTTAGATAGATGAATGTGTATTTGTGTTAAATAGAACTAGGAAGCTCCCTTTCAAATTCGAGAAAATATTTCGCATTGAAATGTGAAACATACCGACTATTTACTATTACTTGTATACGTAGTATATTATTATTAGTCTGTGCTATTACGTATGCTTAAACGTGGAAGGAACAATCTTAAATACTTACAAAAAACGTATTAAATACTAATATATAGTTTTTTGTTTTCTTCGTCCACTTAAATACGTGTCCTTCCAATCTCCACGATTGTTAGAAAAGAAAAACAGCCTCCTTTATAGAGTCACAGCGTGAAGGGACAAGATATATTGCATTTGGGGTGAATAAAATTTAAGATGGGAAACCCTGATTTGGGGAAATGAATTTTGGGAAACAAGATATTAATTTAAACATTGTAATGTTGTTCTGTGTTAAGAAATTTGGGTCAATTAGTACATAATAAAAATGATTGTAATTGTTGTTTGCTATGCGATATAAAAATATCTATTTGGAAGTGAGACCTTGTCCCTTATAATATGTAACGGATATTTTATATTTTTAACAACTTTCAAAACGGAGCTTCTTATAAAACATTTGTTGATCTCATACATATAATATCGTAATTATTGCAACCTTTTAAATTGTAACCCTTTTATTGGTACTGAACAATTTAATACTTCCATTGAATATTCAATTTCCCATCATTTTATGACTTTAAGTAATGAACTCGTCATTGTTTACGATTTTCATAAAGTTAAATGAAATTTGATTGATACAGTCCGCTCGTGCCTGGAGGTTTGTGATATCGAAAATCGAAAATAATTATTAAAACAGCATAATTTAATTAACTTTTTTGATATATGATATGTTCGCCCTGATAAAATGCAAAAGTTTGGTCTCAGACATCTCGTCGTCTCGTCGTATTATACAAGTTCGTCGTGTTATATATCTTTCGGTAAAATGATTTGCCTGTTTTTATGTAGTTTAGGGTACTACATGAAAGTACTTATATTTTATTATGTATCTGGAGTTTTCATAATATTTCACTTCCATGTGAATTTATTTATATATTTACTATTAATGTAAATGTATATACGGATCGTTAGTACTTTTAATACATTGAACTACCCAGGAAGGCCACATGACAGTGTAATGCTTTGATTCCTACTCATTATAATGACAAAAAAGCAAGGCAGTGAATGGTTACTAACACACTTATTTGCATCGGTCAAAACTCAATATAACTTACAAAGTATACGGCGTTGTAAACTTAACCAATTTAAAAATATATCCTTGTCAAGTTAAACGTAACGGCAAGGAACATTTATTTGAGTAATAACAGAATTTCGCGACGTACGTGACTTTTCTGGAACGAAATAAATTCTATCCTTTTGAGGGACGAATACTAATGGAGCGTTTTGTACGTTGTATAAATTGAAACGTTTATACAGGGTGTCCCACTGTTGGTATACTAAGCTCAAAGAAGGTTATAGTTTTGCATACGCTGAGTACGTAAAAAATAATTAAAAAATTCCAGACGCATTTTTTTTTTTCAAATAGATGAATTCTTAAAACTCTATGTGTACACCCATAACAAGCGAGCCGCCCAACTTTGCCACCGCACGTGAGCTATCGTTTAAGATTATGTTTTCATAGATAAAATGCTCATATTAGAGAAGCGGTATATGCCGGCTGCGCGAAGCTAGAGAAGAAAACATGGATTTTCAGGAAAAATTTAGCAAAAAATTTTGGACGTAATTTTTTTTAAAAGTATTTTTTACGTGATCAGTGTATGCAAAACTACAAGTTCCTTCGCGCTTAGTATACCAATAGTGGGACACCCTGTATATTGCGACTTGAAGGCATTGGCCTGGGAATCGGAAATTTTGTTATGTGTGTGCAATAAAGTGTTTATTATTATTATAAATTAAATAATCGGAATATGAAACGGCTACAAGTATGTCCTTCATCGAATCATACATGCAAGTTTGACATTTGCAGCAGTCAGTTTAATATCTAGAATTAAAAATGAATAGAAGAACAAGTTTTCCGCCCGCCTCTCTGACTATTTCCAGACACAAAAATCATATCACTAAACCGCGCCGTTACGACGTGAAAGAAAGACAAACAAACAAACTTTCTCATTTATAATATTAGTATGGATTTGAGCTTTACATTTTTGCCAATAAAACATCTTATTTTAAGAATTTTCCTTGAACATGTTTAAGTCCTTTTAAATGAGCTTTGAGTTTATAAGGAACCAGCATGCAGTTAAATGGAATACTTTACGAGGAAGCTATTACGTCTCTCTTTTCGAAGAAATATCTTGTAAAAATATAAATATTAAATACGTCAATAATTGGTATGCATTGCAGAAATGACTTCTATTTACCAGATGATACATACAGTATCGTACGTTATGCTAAAAATTAAAAAAGGGGCCCATAGGTTGCTTTATTATTAACCACCGAGACATAATATTTTCAATGTCAAAACACGATGCACAGTTATAAAAATTGTCCTTATTAAGCAAACTTTCAAAAAAAAAGCTAATCAAAATTGATCCTTAACACACCATAAACTGTAACTCCAAACCATATTCCCGATCAATAAAAAACACATAAAGCCTTTTCTTTACGAGTCACAACGGATTGAGTTGCAAAACGGGATAAACCGAAGAATTTGAAACCCCTGAATCTTACATGCAAAACAACGTGGAGTGTTCTCGACTGAATACGGGGTTAAATAATTCGCATTCCAGTAGACGATAGTGTCTTATATAGCGGGGAAAAAATCACAGGTTTGAAGAAAATAAAGATATCAGAAAGCAGAAAGCAATTCTAGGACAGGAATATTTCCTACCTAGAAATCGGTAATTGTTCTTCTAGGAATCTCAAAACATTTTCCGAGTATATTATGATAAAATTTCTAAGAATGAAGCAGCTAAGTTAACGATGAACATAATATTGATAGTTTATCATTTCTTCGAGATTTTCGTTGATATTATCAGCATGCCGAGACCAATGTCGTAGAATAGAATAACGAGAATAGAAACTGCTATCGCTAATTATTGACATAAGGTCTTGACATTTTAGTAAAGAAGATGAACATTTTGTTCGTGGTTGTCGTTGGTAGGGTGACCAAATCCTTAGCAAAACATCATACGCTTATATCAATTAGTATTGATAGCCGATTCTATTTCTTTGCGTTTTGACGTTTGTCTCGGCCCTCAATTATCAACTTACGACTTTTACTTATTTCAATAGTAAACTATAGCCACAGGAAATGTAATACTATAGGTACCTATGGTACATGGGTAGAGCCTATGCTCTACTCTATCTGTGCGTATAAAAATCGATTCAAGTCCCTACAAGGTTAAAACATAAAACACAAACACAGAATTATTCTGCTAGAGCTTTCCTATTTTCAAGTTAAAATAAAATGTTTTCAAAACGTATGACACAATTTTGTAGCCAATAACGAAACAACAGTGTAAGCAGGAATATCGAATAAATTGGATCGTGATGGAATTTATAGCGAATATAAAATGTGAGTAACGAATGCAGAACGTCTCCAACGTTACGACATCTTTGTAAGAAGCTGTTTTCTTGTGAACCAATACGTTTGCAATTCCATTTGCAGTAGTTTTGAGGTTATAAAATAACGTATACGACAGAATAGTATGGTCATACTTTCATACATTGGTCTTACAGTATAATTTATTCGTTTCTATTAAGTGGCATGGCATCGTTTTAGATATCATTGTCATTAAGGCATAGTATAGAAGTAATAAGTATTTACTGCTAGGTACTTCTAAGTTGCTTTCAAACGATATCAACCTATCCTTTAACTGATAACTTCAAATCATCACAGTTTTTACTACTATAAGAATCACTGTTTTTGTATTAAATAATCTACCCATACAAAAAGGGGTATTTCCACTTGTATCGGCATCTTTTACGAACTTGCTTTTACAAAATAAAAAATAATAATATGAATTAGGCAGAATTAGGTATTAGTTCCAAAAAGGTCTTTAACCTTCATCAATGACGCGGAATGTTTAGACCAAGCTAAAGAAAAGCAAGGAAAATTATTGTTCCAATCTGCAGTAGGGGGTGTATCGAGATGCGGGGCTAAACTGTGTTACGAAGGGGTGGATTAGGGGTGGCGCTTGGGCGTTTAAACGTGATTTTGCTAAGAAAATCGTACGTGTTGTGATGTTTACGTTTTTTAAGAAATTTAAAATAAAATTTAACAATAATAATTTACTTAAAGTATAGATAGAAAATGGTTTTAAATAGAATATTAAGATAATTCAAGATCTGGAGGTATTGGCAGATATTTTTTCGTACATACTTACTTAACAATGTTCGGCAGTTCATACACCAAAACGTAAAAATAACCTAAATATGTGTCGCATTTATCATAATAAAAGATACTCTGTATTGTAATATTAAATACCTATTAATTTTTATTCCCACACAAAATATTATTGCCGTGACAACCCTACAAACGCCCTTGCGGAAAAACACCGGTGCGATATCAATCAAATATCCTTATGATATGAGATAACTGCGTCTTGTGAAATTGCACGGGACAGATGGGTTTCATAATTATAATGGTATTGTTGTCTTAGGTTATTTATCGATTAAATCTTTTTGATGTGAAACTGCTTTAGGCGCGTTGAGAGTAAAATTTCAAGGTCGTGTCATGAAGTAAGGCGATGATTTTGATATTTTTGAATCTTGAAAAGAAGTTTCACTTCTGACACGTATGCTCGGCACACATGCTCTTATTTTAAATATGGGATTCGAATAAAATAGTTTAAACTGTATACCAATGACGGCATTATTCGTTTCAAAATTCCTTATATTTTAAATTCTGTACAAATTATCCACAAAGTCATCTACATATATTAAAAACATTACATTTTCATAAATATACTCATAAACATATACAGTCGTACATCATATAAATTTCCATTCATCCCACACAAGATTCACACGAAAATATTCCTTTAAACAAATCTCTCTTTGTCACCAGCTCTAATAGAATGCCGTCGACCAGAACCCTACTACGGCCGGATCATTGGGCGCCTAACCCAGTACGCTCACGGCATCAGAGGCACGGTATATGCCGTGGATGAGAACACGGTCTTCATCAGAGGCTTCGCGTATGACGGCACTGGACCAGACGCGTATTTCTGGATAGGAGATACCCCGCAACCTTCGCCGGAGGGCATCCTGGTGCCCTACCCTGAAGATTATCCTAGCAGGTATGTGTTCATACGATTCTAGAAGTTTTCTACAGAAACTGCTGTCCGAACCGGTGGTAAATTAATGTTTTTCTGTATCTTGATTATTGAAATGCGCTTATAAACGAAGTCTAGTTCAATAAAAAATGTATGAGTAGGTAACTAGGTAGTTACCTATGTATTGAAGTATGACATAATTTTCTTTTGACTTTCATGACGTCATGTAAATTGTAGAGGTGTAGATTCTTCTTCTTATTTTTGAAACATACTATAAACTAATTTGTTTTTAAAGTGAAACTTTTATTACATCGTCTCAAACTTTTTGGTCTGTGTAGCGCATGTCGCGTGTATCGCGGCTGCCGAGTAGGTTTAGTGAATAAATAATTAATCTTTCGTTTCTATAATTTTGTTGACATAACTTTTTATAATACAACGTTTTCCAGGCCAATCAAAGACCAGGGCAATGAGTGAAAAATAAACGAATATATATCTTTATATCATAACATTAGGTATACATAAATAACAAAAAATATATCGTGACATGACCACAGATTAAGGATGATTGATATCAACCATTTATTTATCTAAATGGACAAACATTGTACCTTCAATAATTTGTACAGAATCGTGAAAGCTTTTAATAATTAGTTCATATTTTATATTTAAACTAGCAAAGGCACGCGACATTGTAAATTATATTTTACAAGCAACCCTGTAATTCTTGTAAACACCTACACAAATCGTTAGTTACTTTTTAAAAGCGATTTTCCATAATCCTCCCAGTCTATTCAGAAATTGATTGGAACACACAGACTCTTTAAATTGTTTTTTGCTTTTATTTTACTTGATCCGCATAGATAGACTGAGAATTGTAAATCACTACATAGTATAAAACAAAGTCGCTTTCTCTGTCCCTATGTCCCTTTGTATGCTTAAATCTTTAAAACTACGCAACGGATTTTGATGCGGTTTTTTTTAATAGATAGAGTGGTTCTCGAGGAAGGTTTTTGGTAGGTATATAATTTATTAGGTTTTAGACAAGGCGGGCGAAGCCGCGGGCAGAAAGCTAGTACTCTATATTCTACAAGTTTTTCATATAATACTTTGTATTCGTGACTTCGTACAAATACAATTTTAATATTTCCATTTCCAGAGATCCACCCGTGTTATCGGCACACAGTAATTCTGACATTCTACTAAGGTTGCCTGGCGGAAAACGCCTAAGGGACATTAAGTGGATTAGCGTGTGGTGTCGAAGGTTTACGGTATGTTTATTATGACTATTTGTTGATTGTTTTTTAATTTTAATTTTATTGATTCGACAGGAAACAGTTTGAAATATTAAAGTTTTATGAAAAACGTTATTTTTGCATTGTTCTTGATCAGAAGAAAGAGGCGTTTATCATTTGAGATTTCTACAGGGCGATCTTTTCAATACGTAAAATAATACGTGTAAACTTGGATACATTTTCGTATCCAGAAATAACAAGTCATTCCTTCTCTTTATTTCTGCAGTTGTGATCTAACTTCTAAGCCATTTAATTCAAATTCCCTTCTCATTTTTTTGCGAAATTAACATATTATTGTATGTCGGGCTTATTTTATTTTAATTACATACCAAATAATTTACATATTATTAAAACATAATTTCGAAAAATTTTCGAATCGAATGAATGAAATTATTTCAACCAAACTATGATATCAACACAATTATATCATAATAAAGTATACGTACAAATAATGAACGAGGATCAGACAATAAAATTGATGTCAGACTCAAACCCAAATATCGATTAGAGGCGGGTTGGCGCGCGCACGCTACGGTTCCCGCCAAAATGTGACATTTGCCGATTTAACTTTTTAATACGCTGAACGTCACAGGTTATAAATTATTCAAGAAATTGCTATCATTAATTATTATTGTATATTAGGTGCTTGTTTATACACTGTTTTAATCTTTATAGTAGTCGAGCAAGTGAGAGTAAATAATTTGAATATTTTTGGTTGATTATAAAGCAGCAGTTTTATAATATGTATTATAGAAATAGACAGAATTAATTTTATAAATCATTGTCTAATGATTTATATACTATAAATAAATAACCTGATTTTTTATCTATTTTTATCAAGTCATGCGGGATTAATTTTCAACCTGCTCCATCAAAGGTGGTTCGTTTTATTTTTCGGAACTTTCGACTGGATTAACCGATTTTGATGATTCTTTGTTTATATTTTGAAAGTTACTTCCGGTTAGTCACATTTAAATTCCTTCCAATTCTGACACTTCGAAGGCATGTCAGCTTTTTGTATATGTAATTGATTGCATAGTATCTTTAAACGCCGCGCCGCACCGCTGCTACCGTTTAGCTACTACATATTATGTATTTTTTGCACTGTGCCGGACGGAGTAGGGGCCTAGGGGGTGTTAAGTTTATTTCCTTAACGGAATTTCTTGTATCGGTCTGCGCTCCAAGCCATTATAGCTTAATAATTATTATCAAAGAAAATTCCAAAATAACTTCCCTTCCAGGTAAACTTCGGCGACGTATTCATTCCTCCCGGGCTCGATCCCCCCCGGCCGCGAGTGTTGCCAGAGTTCAAGCGGCTCGCGCACGGCCTGCGCTCTGGCAACATTAGCGTGTTGGACGCTAAGACGTTCTATATACCGAACTTGCACTATGATGGTGCAGGGCCCGATGCGTACTTCTGGGTCGGGAACGGGAGTGAACCGAGCCCGTTTGGAACTAAGGTATGTTGATTTTTACAGTTTTTTTCAAATATCTTTTACGTGAAGTTACCTACTCAACACTTACTCGTTAAATATTGAGATTTTTTTTGTGTTGGGATGAGATTTCGTTAGCGATAAGATCGTATTTTATTAATTGTTTAGACTTGATTTAATTTTCAAATTCTGAACTGAATCACATAACATCTACCTTCACTGTTCTACTTTCTTAGATTTAATTATTTATGGTGAAATAATACCTATGCTTTTTTTTATAAAGAAAAGCACATTTTTATTATCATATGCCATTCTCTACAATAATCGTGTAGTAGGGAAAATGTGAGAGTTTATTGACTAAACGAGCAATTCAATTTACATAATAAAATGTATAGCATAGGTAATATCAAGTGAAATATTGTTTTTTACTGCTTTCTCCTCGCCGCCTTCCATAACATACGAACATTATGAAGATTAAAATTACCCAGCTGCGGTAAATAAACTGAAGGTAGAAAGGAAAAAAAATGTTTTGGTAGATATATCATGTTTATAGTAGTTTATGCGTCATTCTACAGATTTATTCTAGGCTCAATTATGGGCAGATCCTTATAAGTTTGTCAGTCTAGAAGAACACAGAAAACTGAATCATTACGAAAATCTTTACCTCATGACCAACGTAACAATTCACATACGTAACTCTTATGTCTTTAAACACACAACCTACGGTAGAATTCACACATACATATAATTATTTACTCAAAGGTACCCAACGAAATGGGTTCCCTCAACCCGCTCCGGGGCTACCAGGGCGAAGACATAGAAATCCAACTTCCGGGCAAATTAACCGCCTACGACATAGACTGGCTAGCAGTCTGGTGTGTGGAGTATAGACACAACTTTGGGCATGTTTATATACCGAAGGATCTGGATGTGCCTCCAGCGTTGGGGCAGACGAAGATCACTGTGAGTTTTATTAGAATTAAGTTGGGAACCTGACTTGTAGTAATAATGCCTTGTGGTAAACCTGACTGGTAGTAATAATGCCTTGTGATAAACTTTACCTGTAGGAATAATTGACTTGTGATAAAATTGACTTGTAGGAATAACCATTTGTGATTAACTTGAATTGTAGGACTAATGATATGTGTATAGCCTGTTTTTGGATATACATAATAATTTGTGATAAACCCAATTTGTAGGAATGACTTCTGATAAAGCTGAATTGTAGTAGTTATGCCTTGTGGTAAACCTGACTTGCATGAATAATGCCTTGTGATAAACCTGACTTGCAGGAATAATGCCTTGTGATAAATCGGACTTTTAGGAATAATGGCTTGGGTTAAACCTACTTCGTAACAAATCTAACTTTTGATAATCCTCACTTGTAAGTTTAGCTTAACTGGTACGAAACCCGACTTGTGATAAACTTAACTTTATATTCATATGCATTACTTTAACATAACTTTTAATAAACAAGGTGGTGGGCTCTGATAAAATGGGATTGGAAATGGTGAAAGGGTGATTTTCAATTTCTTATATTTTTAAGAATATTATAATAATGATTATACGACTTCCTTTGAATGGATTTACAAACTTTATTGTTCTCTGAAAGAATTATTTTTTAATGTTGACCGTAAATATTTGTACCTAAATCTATTCAAAATTTGACGCGCAATCAATAATTACTGATCACTTATAAGCTAATTTTATCATTTACTTTCATGCTTAGCTTTCAAAGGACGTTTTAATGTTTTTAGTTTTATTACAGCGCCACCTATTGGAATATTTATGATATTTATTTTTCAGGTTAAAAAAACATCGCCAAAGCGGCGTAACAAACCGAAAATAACAAAAATACAATTTCCGTTCGTTGATTGGTTTAATTAATAAATAATTATATAATTTTTTTATTGTGTGTTAACAATTTTTTTATCATTTTCATGTTTTTATTTTCATTATATCATGCCATAGATTTATGGTGATTTTTTAAATAAGACTGAATATTACATATTTAATAAAATGTTATGTGTTTATGTGTGTTTCTTTCGCTTGCCTTGGATTATTAACTTGTTAACAGCCTGCTTGGTGGTACAATCCGGTAAGTGGGAGAGCTATTTAAATTATTTTTTAAATATTTTTTGGTCTTTTAGAAATAGAATCTAATAGAATCTCTAATAGAATAGAATAGAAACACATTTATTCCCAAAAAAATGATACAGTACATTAGATACAGAAAATACTTATAACTTAAAAAACAAGGTTTAACTGGGTAAAACAATAGATATAATAATTATTGTGTAGACGTAATAATATTTACTATTTATTGTTTAATATTTAGTTTTATGGAGCTGCCAGATATTATAATATTTCGCGATTTTATTGGAAAACTGGGACTGTTGTATAGCGTAGCATATTATCATAATTATTGCCTTTTTGGGGAAAGACGGAATCACAGAATACTTAATAGTAGCTTACGCTAACTGAATGGAAACGTTGAACATTATTCATTTCATTATATTTATCACCACTACCTGCATATTATAAAACATAACATATGCTGAAATCTTAAAATTGCCTAGCAATGGATTTTGATGCGGTTTTTTTTAATAGAAAGAGTGATTAACGTGGAAGGTTTTAGTATATAATTTAGGTTTTAGACAAAGCGGGCGAAGCCGCAGGCGGAAAGAAAGAAAAAGATTCAATGTTATCAAGAACGTTTAATACAATCTAAGTACATTCTATTTCTAACCACACCCGCTATTACAGACTAGTTCTACAACATCTCAGACGCCATACAGTGCATCTAACAATTGTAAGGAAATTCTAGACAAAAGGCTGCAAATCCGCTGGGAAATACAGGTAAATATTGTTATGTACATAAATTTATCTAATAATCGTGTTGTTTAATTTAGAACTGTTTAATTTTAGAGGACCATGGTAAGGTTAATAAAATATTTTACTTAAGAGATTTCTACGGAAAACATACGCTACGAATTAAGAGCCTTCCGTCGTTTTAGAACGTCACGGTCGATTAAAAATAATGAGCTGAAAATAAGCGAAGACGTGGTCGAATGTTAATTTTTCTGATCTTGATGATGTTAATCTTTACTCAATATTCTTCAAATTACCTAAAATAATTTTAAGAATGTTAACTAAAAATCTGATCAAAGAATCACAGAGCGTAAATTATTCTTGAAGTAAAAATAAAGCAACTGTTAAACCCATCACCCACGTAATGATTAACTTATAATACGCAGACTAAAATAAATCCTTGTTCTTTCAATTTATTCGCGTATAAAGTTCTGAACATTCAGTACTCGTATTGGTAGTTAAATTTATCCACTTTGTACATTAATAGAATGTTATGAAATCCGCCCTCGCGTTTATGCAAATTAAATTATGAAATATGGGCGTTTAACGGACGCGAGCGAGGCGGGATGCTAATAAATTGTAAATTGCCTTAACTCACGGGGCGAGTTCGTGAGATTTATCGAGGTTCTATCATGTGTTGCTTGCTTGTCAGGATTTGGGTATTATGTTGAAATTGTTTGTAACAGCTCCCAATGACGATGGATGGTTTGAATTCGTAGCGTTTTTTGAAGTAAAACTTCTTTATCGGGATTGGAAAATAATTTAGTGTAACATTTATTCGTTACGCGTGACATTTTTCCGTTACGCGCCATCTTTTTCTTATCCCTACCACGCGTGATTCGACGTATTTCTGTTTGCATATAGTAAATTATTTTTTGAAAAATAAGGTCATAAAGAAGTTTCACTTCTTACGTGTGTACACTAGTACAAGCACACATTTTTTTAGTCGTTGGAACAGCTCGTGATTGGAATAGTCGTTGGAATAGCTGTAGGTACATATTATAACAATTATATTTATATTATGTATGTTGCATTATTTTATATCCAGTCAATAATCAAATTCAAAAATTACTTATTCGGTCTATAATATTATGTTATGAGTATTTTTTTAAGAATGTGTTTTTTAATAAATATTGTTGAATCAATTTTGATATCGCGCCCAAATAAAGATGGAGTGGAGAAATTCCTCTGCAGTTTTCGCTACAATCTCGAGATTTTAAAAATATACCTAGATGATGTTTAATTGTTTTATAACTGTTTTGTTTTTTAATGTGTTCTTGTTATGCATAAATTAAAATTATTCATTTCATTTACAAGCGAGTGGTATGCAGAGTTAAATGAAGGTAATTGTAAAAATTTAACATAATGTGAAAAATGACCCACCATTTTGTTTTTAAATGAAAATTTTAAATTTTGTTTTTCCCCTGTCTACCTATAATAAAATTTACAAAAATTGTTATTCTCCAATCATATTTATACTATAAGAAATATTCAATATTATAAGATTCTATGAAAAGCAATTTATAAAAATGTACTATCATTTTTATGTTTTGAAATTAATAACATCCATATTTCACATCGCAGAAAGTAAATTTCTCGGAAATTAACAACCTTAATTAGTACAATATCAAAGGCTTGATGCAATTCACATTACAATTCTGACGAATAATTTTCATTTCATTTATTTTACTGACCGATTTTCTTTTAACCGACAAGTAGGTGAAGTTTCAATATCTTGCTAGAAGCTAAGTTACTATTCCTTCATTATTTTGAACCTGTTCCACGAAATAACTAGACTCACAAAAGTCTTCCAAAAAATTTACGGCGTTGTATGACACGTACATTGAAATTAACACCTTATTTCGTCGTGGTAACATTCAAAGTAGATTGTATCGCTCATTACAGAAACTCTGCCTACCTAATACGCGCGTAACACGTAGGCAGAGTTTTACTTCGGATATTTTAAGCATGATTGTGAGTCTAGTTCGTTTTATACGTAAAGAACCAAGGTTTTAAAATCACTTTAAGAAAAGCTAATTATTTCCTTGCTTTTCCAGGGAGAGCAAGTCCAAATAAGTTTGTCTGCTCGTCTGCGCAAAGAACAGTACATGGCCTTCGGTATATCTGGTGCTGAGGGGAGAGCGGCCATGTTGGGTGCTGATGTGGTAGTCGCGTATTGGGATACTAAGTAAGTATATTTTATTGGAGTGTTATCATATTGTAGCAGCTGATTGTTAGGACAGTTTGAGACTTGTTTAAAAAGTAGTAACAGTTTTTTTGTCAGAGATACATAAATGTTTTTTTTAAGCTATACCATAAGTATTGCTTCGATTATTTCTCGTCGAAAGAATTTTTGCATATTTTTTTATCATAAGTTAACTACATATTTTTTTCATAATCTTTTAATTATTGATTTCGACTATGACCGGGAGATACTGACACAAAATTTCGAGTCATTTGTAACAGGATGGCGGTTCTACAGGGGTCTTAGTACGCAATGACAAAAATAAAAACGATGGTGTGAACGCTGGTACCGGCGGCTTAGTCGCGTGGGCGTTAGTCGAACTCGTTGGAAAAATAGCGAAGTCAAACGATTTGTAACACAAAAATTTTAGAATTTACCGATAGCCCATAAAAAAGAAGTAGGCGGTAGTGTCATGCCATACTTTTCCGGTGTGACTTACAGCCCGCCATACCGACGCGAATGTGTTGATTTAAAAAAAACAATTCAACCATTTGTACCAGGCTAACTATTGCACAGGTAACCATCGTCGTGCAGCCATTTACGAAAATCGCCATGCCATACTTTTCGGACGATTCCAAATGGTCGCCATACCGCCGAAAATCTGCAAATTTTTTTTTTCGCCGAACCATTTGTAACACCCTAAATTTTTTTTTCAACAACTCCTGAATGATTATAAATAGAAGTATGATAATGCCATACCTGTGGGAGGTGGCGAATGTGTATAAGATTTTTTTTTATTGTATGATTTTATTCGCATTTGGAACGATTTGTAACAGTATGGCATTAATCTTTCCTATAAGTTTGAGGTTCAACAAATATAAATACAAAATTTCAAAGATCTAGGTGGTAGAAATCTTCACTTCTATAAATTAATAATAAATTTATTTATGAAGTATGGCAGCACTTTTTTCCTCTACTAGAAGTATGGCAAATATAATAATGGTCACATTTTATCAAATACTCTCCAAAAATCCAAATGCAATACTGGTACAAAAAGTTTGGCGAAAACAAAAAATTTTTGCAGATTTTCGGCGGTATGGCGACCATTTGGAATCGTCCGTAAAGTATGGTATGGTGATTTTCGTAAATGGCTACACGACGATGGTTACCTGTGCAAAAGTTAGCCCGGTACAAATGGTTGAATTGTTTTTTTTTAAATCAACACATTTGCGTCGGTATGGTGGGCTGTAAGTCACACCGGAAAAGTATGGCATGGCACTACCGCCTACTTCTTTTTTATGGGCTATCGGTAAATTCTAAAATTTTTGAGTTACAAATCGTTTGACTTTCGCTATTTTTACGACGAGTTCGACTAACGCCCACGCGACTAAGCCGCCGGTACCAGTGTTCACACCATCGTTTTTCTTTTTGTCATTGCGTACTAGGACCCCTGTAGAACCGCCATCCTGTTACAAATGACTCGAAATTTTGTGTCAGTATCTCCCGGTCTATATTTTGGATAAACTATTGGTTCGTTTCAATAATATAGTTCCTTGTGGAATCTGGTAAGTTTTATAATTTAACTGCCTTTTTTTCTACATATAACAAAAATTAACAATTTCGATATCATAATAAGTTACTCCTAATATTTTCACATCAAACTATACATTATTAACAAATTAAACGAGCGATGTTGAAAAAATTCTGCTTCTAATAACACAAGCTTACTATAATTTTAACAATTTAATTCCAGATCAAACCAGCCCCGAGTAGCAGACTACACAATAACACATTTAGCGCAATGTGATGGTGAAAGAGGTGTCTGTCCTGACGCTAGACTCGGGGGTAGTAATGACGTCACTTTAGGTAAACATTTATATTATATTATCTTGGTTCTAATTATTTTGATAATGGCTTAGAAATTTCTTGCTACTGTTCTATGATATCTAATTTTAACTAAGATCAATATAATTTACTCGAGTAACTAATTTGTCTTTTTCATTTTGTCAATGAATCCAGTTTTTATCAACTTATTTGGCGGAAGCAGCAGTGGGCACATCTCCTGTAAAGTTATGAGTCTTATTCCATTATGCACAATTCAGTTCTTGTAACTTGATAGAATTCATGGTCATTCTTTATTTTGATCATTCACTCACACCATCATCCCTTCCACCTCACTACTAACTTTCCAATACAAATCTTCAGTATCCGGGCAACAGAAGAACGGTGTAACAACGATCACATATCGCCGGCCCCTCACCGCTAAAGAGCCAATGAAAGACAAGGAAGTTCTGACGTCACGTTCTCAGTCCGTTATAGCGGCGTTTGGTCCTTTGAACTCGAGATATGAAGCAAATGCTCATTCCTTCATGGATACTACGAGGAATGATGTGCAACTCGATTTTGGAGCTTTGGTAAGTTTTAGTTTACGATGTTAACAGTTTTGTAATAGTAATATTTTGTCTAACCATCTTAGTTCACATCAAAAAAAAATAATATATAAATCAACATTTTACTACCGGGTACATCTAGCCGGGTGGCTAGATTTTGGTCAAGCGTTTTTTATAGTATGAAAAATACGCACGAATAGCAGCAGCTTTCGTCAGTATTGTGCAATGTCGACTGCTCTCGACAGAGATATTGTGATCAAATTTTTTATTTTTGCATTTATGTTCTTTGAAACTACCCTCATTTTCTGTGATTTTTTATAGCGCATTAATATTATATTGTGGTCTTATTTTTTTCAATTGTTAACCGACTTCAAAAAAAAGGAGGAGGTTATCAATTCGGCCGGTATGTTTTTTTTTTTTATGTATGTACACCGATTACTCCGTGGTTTCTGAACCGATTTACGTGATTCTTTTTTTGTTCGATGCGGGATGGTGTCGAATTGGTCCCATAAAAATTTTATTCGGATAGGCCCAGTAGTTTTTATTTTATGAGCATTTTTGTCTGTATTTGTAAATGTTGCAAGTTTGAAGTCGGTTGTTTTTAACGCAGTTATTGACTTGTATATTATGTATTTTATGTATTTTATATTACTATTAGTAAGTAGTTAGGTATATGTTTATTTGTTGTCTCTTTTGGAGACGAATATATACAGAATTAAAAAAATTACAAACGTGTTCTGTGATCTGTCCCAGAACGACAACACGGTTTTAAATGTGTTCTTGCACAGAACGACAGTACCTACGTTAATAAATAATAATAATAATAATAAGGGCGTAGGGATGTGACGACCCCATCGCCCACGGTTGGAATATCTATTGTCTACGTGACAATAGATATTCCACCCGTGCAATCAGTCAACCCGCAGGACACCTTGTGGCGGGGTGTCGGGGAGTAGCGACCCCGCGGGAACCGAGCGCTCCCGGGGGAGGCCCCTGTCTTCATCTCCGGCTCGCCTTCACCGGCCGGTCGGAGTGAAGCCTGACGAGGACAGGACCCCCACCTCTGGCTTGCCTTAACCGGCCGGCCAGAGTGGAGTCGCGAGAGCTTTTAGCTCGAAGGGTGGATGCGAAGCGTAAGTGGCGAGTGGGCACGTGATGCTGGACCCTCAGGGAGCGCGTGATCGTAGTTTAAAGTCCAGGGACGCCTCTCCACCCTTAGCTGCTCACAATATGTTGCCCCCTTGTCGCACTATTGCAGCGACTTATTTCGGGGGCCCATACAGTGAGAGGGCGAGTCACCACCTGCCAACATATTTTTACTTTCTTTTAGTAGAAAGGCAGGTGCCATAGTTTCCCATAGTCCTCAGTACCAGTCCATTTAGCATCCCAATCCATAGCCCAATCATTAAATTTCCATACCCTGCAATAGTCCTACATCGGCCGCGGACTGCCCAGGGCTGTATCTCTATAGTGCAGTCATGGGCAGGCTGCGGCTGGTGTCCCACAACACATTAAAATTCTCGAAAGGGCCTCTGCGTGTTGGATCCGTGTCCCCACGTAAGCCTTCCAAAGATCCGGGTACTGTCCTTCTGGTGGTACCCGAGTATTATGGAAATGAGAAACATAATAATAATAATAATACAGAAGATTTATTGCAACCAACAGAACATACATAATAATACACAATACAAAAAAAGGAAAACAGACATAAAATAACACAAAATTATAAGGAACTAGCTGTTGCCCGCGACTTCGTCCGCGATTAGGTCGTTTTTCGTCATTCGTCGTTTAAAAAAAATACGTGACACTTTATTTTTGAATGTTCTTAATTATTGTCTCTTATAAAATTTAACTACTTACATTAAAATTGAACACTTTGATAAGAAAATCTTAAAATCTGAAGAAAACATGAATGAATGTGATTTAAATTCTACATTACTTAGTATCAAAATATAATAATCTAAATTAAATGTAGATTAACAGTTTGAGCACACCATTATAGAATATGTACTTAAGTATTAAATTACGTTAGTTAACATAGTAACTTTACTAAAAACACGATGACTTTCTTTCGCGCTCGGTACCACAAACTAAGCATGTTTGTGGTAAGTGGCCCGCGTGACGCGTCACTTGACCCCCCGCGAGTTCCCCTCCGTTGCTATGCGAAAATACATTCGTTGCTCTATTTTAGGAAAAATTTGTAATACTGTGGCCTGGGCGTTATAACACGTCCAGGGAGTTCCTGAGTGCCGATATCACCATCTTGAGGAAAAGCTTCTAATGTCGATTTAAAACTGCATACATACGAATTAACCTGTTATAAAATTGTGAAATGAGTTCAGTTTTAAATTTGAGAAATATTGATTTCTTGTATTCCACTATTCGTTGTAGTCGAATACAAAATATAGGTATTTAAACAAACTTAGGTTGGCCTACAGGCAAAAGGGATCCTATCAAATGGTAAACTTGACCTTGTATCTTAAAAGTAAGCATGAACGGACCTTCTGATAATTATTGAGCACCAAAGGATCATTTGAAACGCGCTACTATAAGAGCGAATATTGTCTAATAACAGTTTACATTGCACAGTATGTTCCTCTAAAAGTAGTGATTTCAAAGGTTCCGGTGTATCTTCAAATGAAAACCGACTCCTTACTACACTTTAAAGCATTACAAAAAGAACATACTACGCCTTTACAGAAGATGATCTGTAATCAATTGTGAGGTTATAAGCAAACCCACTTTTATAATTGTCAGACCACACCACCGAATTCGTAGATTGTTTACCTCAAGTCATTAAGACTATGACGAAATCTGTCTGCAGTAAGACGGCCCTCTCGCTATTCGTCCGTTTCCAGAGACCGAATAGTTTCAATTCTTAATCTTTCATTAAACAAACTTATTAATCGTTCTTGTCTCATATAATTGTAATATTCGCGTCCCTACTCTAGTCATTGCTTATACTCATGTTCATCTTCAAGAGATCGAATAATATTATGATGCACCCTATCATTTGTCAAACGGTCTTCATATTGAGTAAAGTTTCAGATTCTCGAGATAAAATATGACTGTCGTGATCAGTAGTGAGACGTAATTCCCTCTCAGTGAGGGTTTCGGTCTCACGGGATAGTACAATATGCCGTTTGCGATCAGCTGTGAGACGTCATACCCTCTCAGTGAAGGTTTCGGTCTCACGGGATAGTAGGGGAGACCGGGTTTGGTTGTCTCACGGGTTGGTTGTCACAGCGGTCTTAACACAAAACTGAACTACCGAATAAGTCTGTTGAACAGCGTGGCAAGAGCGATACAGTGACAACGCTGTCCCCACTTCGCGTCAGACCGCCCCGATCTGCCGTGAGGGCCTCACACGTGTTTATTGTTTTCGCACAGATTTTTTATGATATGAGGACCGAATATGCTCCTCATAACATCACTTTTTGTGAACGAAACGACAGCGCGGTTTAATTTAATGCCAACACCATAAGAAAAAAGGATTATTATTAATTGTGAAAAAATATCATGATTTACACTATTAACACTCTTTTAACATAAAATATAAGTCTGTGAGTGTGTAAAAATAAATCCAGCTAATTACACATCAAACTTATGTTTATAATTAGGTATACGACATGAAAATATATTAATTACCAAGCAATAATAATACAGATAAGCAGTGGTGGCTCAGTGGTGAGACCTCGGACTTCGAATCGATAAGTCCGGGGTTCGAGACCAGGCGAGCGCGCAGGAAATAAATTGATTTTTCAATTTATCTGCGCATGTTGTAACATCACCACTGCTCGAACGGTGAAGGAAAACATCGTGAGGAAACCGACATGTCGAAGAATTAAAAAGTTCGATGACATGACGTGTCATCCGCCAACACGCACTTGGCCAGCGTGGTGGATTATGGCCTGTACCCATAATAGATATTAAGTAGTATTAGTTAAAATATACTTTGACTGTTAGTCAAAGTTTGCTCATTACAATTATGAATCTAAAGAATAACTAACAACATACTATTCAATTTTATTGAGCTGATGAATATCTTTTGCCTGGAAGAAATCACCGTCGCCTAATAAATATACTGTGTTTTCTTATAAAACCGTTACATAATTTATTTTATCTACTTAAATAATGAAAATGATATTATATTTATAAAATATAAAACATATTATGTAAAATGATTAAAAATAAATAAATGAATGCAACTACGATTCAAAGAAAACATCTTTTTCAGTGTTAAAATGCTCTTAGCAATCCTGGATGATGAACTGTATCATGTACTCTGATCCCAGTACGGTCGGTACCTCGCCATAACGATAAATATTATAATCAGATAACCGCGAAGTCAAAATAAAAACATTACTTGTACAGTTGTGAGTGCAAAATTTACGTTTCATTTGGAATAACATTTTTTTCGGTACTAAAACGTAGTCGTTTGATATGTGGTTGGCTGCCCCTCCTCTCCTTCCTGAAAAATATCCTCCAAAACTTCCCGAGATACTTCCAATGATTGAACCATACGTTGGACATTAACTTCAGTCAAAAATTGACGAAGCGGATGATTACTAATTTCCACTTAATCCTCGCTGCTACTATCTTTACCATCAAATCATCAATTTTCAAGTGGTGTTGTAAAAATATCAGCAGAAATCGTCTTCCAAAGGCGATATAATTTTATGAGCATTGAATCTGTAAATAACAAAATCAAAAGTTAACTGTAAATCTATAAAAAAAGCTACTTACGAATAAAATTTTATCAAAAACTACTGTTCCCAATGCACCTCAAAATAATAAAAGAATTCATCATTTTATTATTTCATTCTAAAAGTGTAATATAATACCTACCAACAAAAAACATGAATTGCTATCATTATAAAAAATAAATACCTATAAGTAACAACTTACTTTTTGTGGGAACGCATGATGGTGAAAATTCACAAAACACGAAGATTGCATTTGATATTTTTGGTTTTATGGCATTCTATTGCTTTATAAATATCACTACATAGTATAAAAAAAGTCGCTTTCTCTGTCCCTATGTCCCTTTGTATGCTTAAATCTTTAAAACTTCTCAACGGATTTTGATGCGGTTTTTTTAATAGATAGACTGATTCAAGAGGAAGGTTTTAGTATATAATTTATTAGGTTTTAGACAAAGCGGACGAACCCGCGGGCGGTAAGCTAGTAAATTTATAAAATACGAAGATTTTTAAAATTGTAACTAATGAACGCAATCAATATTAGATTAACTGTAGATAATGGTGTCTAGTTTTACTTAAAATAATAAACATCTACCCTCACTTTAAAAAAATGTAGTATATTTATTATTTACACGAAATATACCTTATAGGGAAGGGAAGATATGGGCTAAAGAGTTAAATAAATAACATAATTATATTTAAATTATTAATTTCCAACTGTGTATTCAGTAGTGTTAACATCTAAATTGATTTGATTTTTACGAAATCTCATAGATGGCGCTGTTACAAAATTCTCTTCCCAAGTTACTTAAATGGCATAATTTTTATAGTGTCAATCTAGATATTGTCAAACAACATTTATATATGCGTCATTTGATTATTAATTTCCAATAGTTAACGTGTGTTTGATTTTTCTAACACTTCATAGATGGCGCTGTTTCAAATTTGTCTTTATACTGCTAAGATTCATTTAACTGTTTCTCTGCCCAAATTACGTAAATGACATAGTTTTTATTTTGTAAAGCTAGATAATAGCATGGCTTACTCGAAACCAACATTTAAACATGAGTCTTTAGATTGTACGCTGTCGTAGTACACGGAATATGTAAGAAAAATAAAGGCTCACAGCTCCTCCCCCGAAGGTGATATCATGATAATATGTTTAAACTATCCTCACTCGACCTCTTAGGAATATACATGCAAAATTTTAAGTAAATCTATGCAGTACTTTTCGAGATTAGCTCGGTCAAACATACAGACAAACAGACAAACAGACAAACAGACAAACAGACAAAAATTCTAAAAACTATATTTTTGGCTTCTATATCGATTATAGATCATGGATTATGTATTCTTTTAAAAAAATATTCAATGTACAGTTTTGACTTTCCTACGATTTTATTATATGTATAGATTTACAACACTTACAGTTATTAGTTACACTTATAGTTAAAAAAGTACACGAATGTATTATCTGTGTTGCGCGCTGGCTGCAATTAGGCCCTGGCTCAGCATAGTGTTGTGGGAGCAAGCTCCACAACGCTGATAATTCTGCCAGATACCCAGATGAATAGTTTGCGCCTCCAATCAAGTAGGTATATATAAGTATAATAAAAATAGAATAATTAATTATTAATGTAAAGAAATAATAAATGTGTAATAATAATAATATATAAGCAGTAGAATAGATATATTTGGTCAAGTAAAATCAGTATTTATATGTAGGTATATAGGTAGGTATGTATGTATGTATAATGTGTTAATTTATAAGTTTGGATACGTATAGTCAAAGGAAATAAAATTATGATGATTGTAATTTGAGCAGTAGTGATTTGTAAGTGCGACGAAAGTTGGATTTGCACTTGAGTTTTTTTATTGGAGGTGGTATGTTATTCCAACATTTCGTCGCATTATATTTAAATGACCCACGAAAGGCGGTAGTTTTATGTTGGGGGATGGATAAATCTTGAGTTCCACTTCTTATTTCACCCCTTTTAGTATCCTTACGCCATAATAGTTTTGTGTACAGATATCCAGGCTGCTTTGTATGGATCGTATCAAATAAAAGGCAAGCCAATAATAAATCTTGCCGACCTTTCATTTTTAAAAACTTTATGCTATTAAGAAAAGGGGTGACATGAGACCTGGGTGGGATTGTCACGCAAAATCTGGCACAGGAGTTTTGCACTCTCTGAATAAGACGCTGCACTTTTGCCGTTAGACAAGGTCCATAAACAGGGAGAGCGTAATTTAATTTAGAAAGTACGATGCTTTCGCACAACCTTATTCGTAGGTCAACACTCAAGAAAGGTCGAATATTGTAAAGCACTTTGAGTCTATAAAAGCAATTGCTAACTAAATTAGTGACATAATTTTCGAACCTTAACTGGCCGTCAAAATCGATGCCCAGGTTACGAGCAACTGTAACCCGCTCTATAGGAGTGGAGTTTACAAAAACAGTAGGATCAGCTGTGACCAAATTAGAGACTTGCTTCTTAGAGCCAACAACAAGATATTTAGACTTGGATGGATTTAGAACCAACGAGTTTTTACGAGACCAGTCAGATATGCGTTCCAAATCCTCATTCATTTTCCTGGTGCATTCTTCTATTCGATCTCTATCAACAGGCATGTAAAGTTGCAAATCATCGGCATATAAATGATATTGGGAGTTATGTATGCAAGAGGTGATATCTGCCGTATATATTATAAATAAAAGAGGACCGAGAATGGAGCCCTGGGGAACTCCTCTATTGACAGGCACCAGCGAAGAAAAGTCTCTGTTTCCGTCACCTTTAACCAGCATTACTCTTTGGTGACGTTGGCGAAGATAGCTATCAAACCAAGATGAAGAAATAGGATTGAAACCATAGAAATTAAGCTTTGAGAGAAGAAGAGAAATATTTATACAGTCAAAGGCCCTAGAAAAATCGAGCAGGGTTAGAATCGATGGCTGGCCATTGTCGCGTGCAGAGAGCAAGTTATCCACAACATCAATCAAAGCAGTGCAGGTGCTACGCAGTTTTCTAAAACCTGACTGGTACTCCGGCAAGATATTATTTAATTCACAGTACTTAGTGACTTGGTTGTAGACAACTCGCTCTAAGATCTTTGAGAGGTAGGGGAGAATACTGATCGGCCTAAGGTCTTTGAGGGCAGTAGGATTGCTGTTTTTTGGTATGGGCCGCACCAGGGCTGTCTTCCACTGCGATGGGAAAAGTGATGAAGAGAGAGATTTATTAATAATTGCAGTAAAAGCGTGAAGAGAATGTGGAAGTGTTAAAATAAACATGTCCCTGGTGATTCCATCGACTCCTTCTGCATTGCTTTTGATGTCAAGAATAAGTTTACCGACATAGATTTCACTAACGGGCTCGAATTTAAAAGAACTGTCACAATAACGATTTTCGTCAAAATAAGCGAGGTCGACAGGGTCAGCAGTACTTTGACCAGGAACATCAAGGAAATGATTATTAATTGCGTCGGCGTCACACAAGTGTTGCGGGATCTCACCAGTGCATTTAAAGTCAGGGATAATATTTCTTTTCAAATTTTTCCACAGAAGTTTTGCGTTATTTTTATGTTGGTTTACGTTGTGATCAAAGAAGGCTTTCTTTTCATAGAACAAGCTAGTGTTCACTAATCCTTTCAAATGTTTATAGTCCTGAAGATGAACGTCTAGGTTAGTTTTTCGAAATTTATGATGTTGCTCATCTCTCAGCTTCATCATGTACCTTACGTTACTGGTTATCCATGGATACGACACTTTTTTTATCAAAGACTTCTTAATAGGGGCAAATGAGTCAAATAGGTTTATAATCAAGTGATTGAATGCATCTACCATCTGATTCACATCGGATAAACGCGTAATTGTGTCCCAGGGTAGAACAGAAACAGCTTTATTCAATTTATTAAGATCTATGTCTTTTAATGGTCTAAATATTATGTGTTTGGGGGAACAGGTGTTTTTTCTTAATTTGAATTCTGTTGTGATAATTGCATGAGCACCAAGGTCTGGGATATGTTCAACTTTTATTTTAGCTACAGGAGCATTTGTACAAATAACATCAATGAGTGACTGACTATGATCAGTAAAGTGTGTAGGTTCATTGACATGATTTACTAATTGCAGAGATTGTAAGAATGCATTCAGGCGGGCGGTATTTGGGTCTCGTTTGTTAATGAGATTTATATTAAAATCACCGGTGAGCACCAGGTAGTCGTAGTCACTGAAAGCAGAAATAGTGTCTGTTAAAGTGTCCAAGAAGACATCGACGTTAAGCCACGGCGGGCGGTATGCTGTGCCGACAATGACGCGACGAGAGTTTATCTTCATCCTCAGCCACATCTGTTCGACAGATGCAGGAGAAGAAGAAATGGTACAGACTCGCGCTGACATACCACGCCTTACGTAGAACCCTACACCTCCACCCCTACTGCGTACTTCGGGTGGGCGGGGTCGGTGACGGAAATTAAAGCCGGGCAATGAAGGAGCATGTGCTTCCTGCCCATCCCGAAGCCAGGTCTCATTGATCGCAAAGATGTCAGGTTGTGAGCGATCGAATGCAACACGGAACTCATCCTGTCGTGAACCCAGAGAACCCGCATTAAAAAATCCAATAGTTAAACTAGTACGCTTGGCCATAATATTACAAATGACAAATAAATACTTAATGCAATAATATTAAAATTATACGTATCCCGAGTGCGATTATTTAATTGATAAGAATAAATGTATGGTACACTATAATAAAAATTTAAGCTAAAAAATAATGTTTCGTTAAAATACTTACTTTTAGATTCAACTGCAATAACAAAAATAATATTAAAGATAATGTCAACATATATAATCTCATATGATAGGTATGTTGTAATATATAAATAATAAAGTGATATTATAATATGATTGTGTAAGATATACAATATAGGATTAAATTTATTTAATAGGATGGCTATTCCCAAAATTCTTAAAAGTTTATAATATGATATGATTTTATACATTTTTATGTGTTCATTGTCTAAAGTGGTACCTGAAGAATCATCAGCTGTATTGTGGAGTAGAAAGTAAATGAACAAAATAATAAATTTAACATATATTGCCATAACTAACCATGATACTATGTTTAGCACAACCAAAACGCAACCACAGTTATCTACCATTTGTATAATTAAAATAGTGACATAAAGTAAAGTTAAAATAAGCATTAAAACAATTTTCACAATATAATATAAGTTCATAAAGTTTAAACGTAACACATTATTTAGAAAAAAGTTGAGTAAAAAGAAAGGGTTTGACCAAAATATAAAGTACATAATTTTTAGTATTGAATTTGAATATAAGACAGAAAATGAATAGTTTAATAGCAGATTAATATCATATATACATACACAGCGCAATCCACAACAACGAAATACAAAATATTCAAATAAATAAAACTCAAAACTATTATATAATACAATATATCTAATTTTTGTTATCATCATTTTGCAGCACATTTTTGTGTTTGAATACACGGGTAATGTCGTGTTCATTACGAAATAAACAAATTTTTGTGGTTTCACTTTGCCTTGCATATATACGTCCCTCCTTCGTCCAAGCAAATCTCCAATTTTGTGCCTTACACATTTCACGTAGTTTACCGAAAAGTAGGCGATTTGATTTAGTTAATCTTTCATTAATATATATAGATTTTTGATTGTGAGGTGGGAGGCCTAGATCAGCTGTAGTTAAGTTGCGTTTAATGCGAGCCTGCTTTAAAAAATCATTCTTTATTGATCGGCGCGTGAGTCTTACAGCGATAAGCCGGGGACGCGGGGAGCGGGAATCAGGGTGCAAGTCATTAGCAGAAATCGTAGAATGATTAGTACGATGTTTAGCCCCTATGCGATATGCACATACGATGTCGCGTTCCTCGATTGTGATACCGAGTTTTAGTGCAGTGGTGATAACAAGATGTGTCAGGGACTCGTTGTTAGTTTCGGGAATGCCAGATATTTCTACATCGTTGAGTAAATCAAGCTGATAACGTTCATTTAACTCGGATTGTAATGTGTTAATAGTATCACTTAGATTTGTCGTGTCCCGAGTAGAAAGTTGATCGCGTATGGTGCTTAATTCAGCCCTCAGTGAAACGTTATCGTTTTCCAGTGCCAGGATTTTCTCCTTGTGAGTATGCAGTTCGTTTTGATAATCAGCCAGTTGATCGCGCAAAACGTTAATAGTGTTCGAGAATTCTTTTTTTATCTCAGTGAGGGCGGCACTTATATTACTTTCAAGTAGGGATTTCAACTGATCGTAAGTAACTGGGGAAGGTGGGATGACAGGGGAACCATTTGATGATGAGCTGGTTTCATGAGAAGTGCTTTCTAACTGGGCTTTAGCGGGTGTTTCATCGCCTTTACGTCGAGATGTAACGTTCTTACAGAGAGGACAAAGCCACGACCGCTTTAATTCTTTAATATTTTTCTTGAAGTATTCGGCGGAAATATTGATACATTTATAGTGGTAAGACCCCGAACAGGTAGTACAGTCCAGTTTTTCATCATGTCTTAAGAGTTTCTTACACGCAGCACAATTCATGATAGAAAAATACGTAAATAGTAAAGTTTAGAAACAAATTTTACTTGCAAACCTGCTTCACGTAAATATGTCTCACTAAATTCACCAATTACACAGTGATATGTAACTTATATACTTTAATTACAATTAATTATTCACAGAACTTTTAAAACAGCTGTTAACTCTCGAGGCGCAAACTAAATGAAACACGTTAAAAAATATTGTTCTGGTTGTACAGAACGACAACACATGCATCGGCCTGGCCGAGCTAGAAGCGGGCGGGCCAGCCCCATGGCGACCGCGCGTGCTCGCCGGGCTGGCCAACTTCACCGCGCGCATCGGGCCCGCCGGCGGCCGCCGCGGGTACACGCCCGTTACTGGTGAGCGACACACACTACACAACACATGCACATACATATAAACACCCACAGAGAACACAACACATGTACAAACACACGCACAGAACTGGACCATAAATGGTCGAGACCGAGCGACAGTATATTACGACATGGATCGATCGTATATGGTATAAGTCTTTCGCATTATTATGTAATGAATTGTAACAGTGTGTATTAATTATTCTTGGTTTTAGTTTTCACGTAAGCATACCCCAGCCGATACGATATAATTTAATCATTTTATATAAATGATTATTTGATCATTTTATAACTACCCTCATAAAACTTTTATTTATGCAACGTGACAATTTTCATTTTACTTTAAGAAAAACTAACACAATGTATATTATTCTTAAATTTCACGCAGACAATGAAATTACAAATGGATTCCTACCGTATGGTAAATATTCACTATTTTTTATATGAATATAATTAGACTATCTTAGTTTTAAGAATGTGATTAAATAAGTGTGTTTTAGTGATAGATATGTGTCAATTATATCCATGAATAACTTTTCAGTTTAGTTCACATTTTTCATGGTTATCTTAATAGTTCTACAAATAAAGAAATTTGATCAATTTACTACGACAATTCAAGAAAGCCTATGCAACAATTCTGGATGGAAGAATATTATTTTTTATAATAAATGAAATTAACAGGTCATCCGTCATGGGGCATAGCGTGGTACATCAACGATCAGCTGATCCCCGAAATATATGTGGAGCGCGGCAAAACTTATACCTTTTTGGTGGAAGGGGGGGACGATCGGACTAACCCGGCTAAGTAATAAATACGATATTGAAACAACTTTTTAATTTGAGCTTTTTAATTTCTATGTTCAGGCTAAAATGGTTACGCTTTAACGGATTTCGATTTTCGAGTTCACGCAAAATCAATTTCATTTCTTCAGGATTTTCAAAACCATGAATTTTTTTAATCTTTTATGATAGAATCAAAAGTTTATTTATGCTATGAATAATGAGACCCGCAATACTATGTACAAAAGTTATCAGGATAAAAAATTCGAGAAGTACCCTCAAAGAATGCTACTTTCATTTCTGTTATTATAAAAAATCTACCCTCATTATTATTAATTTAAAATCTATATTTACATATTAAATATTTATTAATTTCCCAGATTCCACCCGTTCTACATAAGCGACTCCTCTGAGGGAGGTTTTGGACAAAAAAGAGAAGAGGATCAGAGGAAGCAGCGCGTATTCGCCGGAGTGGCGTATGATAATGAAGGATATCCGTACCCTACTGCTGGTATGGCATATTCTTAGTTAATTTTATTGACTATCGTGCCAAATTTCATCCGAATCGGTTATGTGGTTTAGGCGTAAGAACGACATACAGATATACTTTTGCATTTATAATATTATTATAGTAGAGATATAACCCTTTTTCTCATTTTTACGAATAAAAAACGCCTCTAAATGAACTATAATTAAATTAATGTTGATGTTCCATGTTTTTTAAGAATATTAAGTAAAAAATACATAATACAATAAATAAATGATGGTATATTGCGTTAAATCGCGCGCTTATATAATATATGTATTTTTTAGTAGATTTGAAGAAATATAAAAAATTATATCTTCTAATTATTTACATACACTGTCAGTATGTCTGAATAAATAAAAGCCATTAACTTGTAAGATAAGCAAAATTCTACTATTGAAGCTATAAAGCCTATTCAAAGCATAAACTATAAATAATTTATAACAATATTACCTTCCCAGTGGGCCGCTACTGCGAATGGACGCACAAAACAACCGACCAATCAGCGGTCTCGGAGACATTTGAAGAGTACATGCAAACTCTCCAGTTAGAGTGCAACGAGGGAGAACCTGCTGTACTCGAGTGGACTGTGGCTCATGAAACACCTGATTTGGTGTACTATCAGGTAAGGAAAGCGTCAGAAGTGAAACTTCTTTGACAAGATTCAAGGAAGGTAAAACTATTTTATTCGAATCCCTTATTTAAGAGCGTGTGTGCCGAGCACACGTGACAGAAGTGAAACTTCTTTGGCAATTCAAAGATACCGAAATTGTTTTACTCCATGACGTAACGGTATTGCCATGATGCGACTTAAAATTTTGCTCTCAACGCGCATAAAGAAGTTTCACTTCAAAAATTCGTACGTAGAGCGTGGAACGTAGAAAATATCAAATACCTACTACATACCAATCCCATTGTTTTTATTATTTAACCCCATTATAAGCTGCAATTTACCTGATTGGCAGACATATATTTTTCGTTTTAAAAGCAGACATAGTGAAATAAGTTTTATTTCAACAAAACAATTGAAATTATACCAAACTTTAGAAAGCAATAATACATAAAAAGCATGGTAAGGCTATTTTCATTCATCATACTGTTTCAAAGCAAATTTCATCAATATTTTATTAAAGCTTTTCAACTAATAAAGCATGAATAAATAAATATTTCACTAAGAACTTACGGTCTTACTAATAAAATGTAACCCATTCGCTATGCAATGGATTAGTTATTGCAATAACCTGTCTTGTTTTTATGATTGACGTTTCATGTGAGCAAGAGCAACAGCTATGGTAGAAAATCACTAGTACTAGATCTGTGTAGAAAATGGTTGAAATTTATCCATTGTTTAACTTTTTATTAGTAAAGCCGTTACTGTACAACTAATAATTAATTTAATTCCAGTGTTACACGCACAATAACCTCGGCTGGAAGATCCACGTGGTAGACCCGGGAACACCGATCCCACTCCCGGGACAAAGCGACGCGAACAAAATCGCGCCATTTCTCGCGCTGTCAATTATTGTCACAATCCTGACAGCTGTCACACACGCACAGATTAGATAAAGCGTTCCGATACTCGTACCGAGCTCTGGTGGGGTTGCCATGTGTAAAAACGTGTAAGGAGTTTTAATAAAAAATAATGTTATTTATCTAAGATTGTGTCCACAGACTGAGACCAGAGCTCGTTTCCTATTGTACAGTTATGAAAGGGTATTAATGTCAATATACAAAATATCAATTTCATATCAAAACATTTAAAAGCGCATTTGAGCATCTATCTTTAAATTTTAGACTTATTTGAAGTTTGTAGAACTATTTAGAGATTTTATTCGTAGCGTAAGACGTAAATAAGGAACGAGATGCATCATTGCTTTCTCTCTTTCTAGTTGCGTACGAGTGAACGAGACGAATATATAAACGGAGACAATAAATCATGATACTATTTAATAAAAATTGCAACATTTTCTTTAGGATTTTATCGATTGTTGAATAATTATATGGAATTGATTCCGATATGATAATAAAAGTTCTGAAATTATATAAAACTATGTAATATTGACAATAATAGAATTAAAATTACTCTTAAATTAAGTGCGGGAGTGCTTGACAATAATATGAATACTTTACTGTTATAGAATATAGAAATGTTTTCGAATTTTTATCTACGTACTTTATTATGTTGTACTTAATTAACTTATGACTGTTGTAATTTTGACAATAAACTTTGTAATTAAGACAATAATAAATTTTAATTATATTATAAATATATATATTTCTCATTAGAGAACGTAAATATAGATAATTTAATTGAATATTATATTTAAAGTGCATAGAATGCTAATATAATATAGATAATCATACTTTTTAGTATGTGTTTGATAATATTATTATAATTATATATAAATACATATATATACAATATTGTATGCCTACAAAAATTACCATTTTGGAACAGATCAAATTAAATATTTAATTATCAAAAATAGCGACCGATTTTTAATTATTTTTTGTATGATCGTTCATCGTGTTGCATTGTTAACGTGTGGATTTTTGATAATAATTTTACATTGTTTGTTTTAATGAAAGCATAGCTGTTATTATTGACGAAATAATAACTGTGCTTTTCAATATTGATTCCATTTACAATTAATGAATGTGGTATTAAATTATGAATTACGCACAACACAAAGCATATAATAATAATATCGTATTACAAAGGGAAAGGTCTCATCTTACAAAATGGTCTTAAGGCCGATAAATTCGGTTAAATAAATGTATTCCTAGCATATCTTTATAATATTTAAATTGCCTTTCGAAACCACCAAGCAAAATATTCATCATAAGTTGAAATATCACAAATTATTCAAGATTGAGGTTCTACAAAAATGTATATCTACTTACTGTGACTAAGTGATAAAAGGAAAATTTAAATTTTAGTTTATACATAGGTGAATATTAGGTAGTTATGTATTTAAATTTTTAACACTCTAAAATAATATAAAGGACGGTACTTACCATTTTACTCATAAATTTCACAAACCATTTTAATCTAAGTATGTATTTGTATACAATGATTTTTATGGACGCAAGACAATACATAATTAAATTATATTTATATATTTTAACGACACTTAAACGAAGCTTAAGAGTAGGTACCTAGATCAGTATGTAATTTTCAAAAAACAATACATATTACCGGTGTAAATTGTAATTATTAATATGATGACTTACAATTATTTAACTATAGAAATACTTAATTCACGAACCCCGTTTTTCAATTCATAAATTCTCGAAGGTTAAGAAACGGTTCTTTCGCGCTTTTCCCACAAAAAAAGAGAAGCCTAGGAAAAACACTATAGTAATAATATGCAGACCATAATATGCAGACTTTAAAATATCATTTCACATATTTTCTGAAAATTTGTGTATGCTAAAAAGCGCGGGATTTTTGCATTATTGCTATTGGTCAATTAAACGTCATGTAACGTTATTTTTTTTGACGCAATGCTAAAGTGTTGCCATCAATAAAATAATTGAACTATGGATGAAAATAATAAAAAATTATATAAAATTTAAATTATACATACTTCAAACAACCGAAAATAATATTATGTTTTAGATAAAATTTACAATGTTTTGTAGGCACACTACAATAAACGTCTACGAATAGAGATCAAGTGAAAAAGCTGCTTTAGAAGAAATATTTAATGCTAAAAATAAAAATGCTTTACAATGGTGATAGAGTTTATAATTAATATTCATTTCAGTATAATTATTGTGTGTATCGTGAAGAAGCTGTATTTTCCATAATGTGTAACAGATGTAACAGAAATTGTAATTTAGCGCTCGTAAATTATATTCAAATATAAAAAAAACTGAGGGAATGAAAACACAAAATACCTACGATTTCTTATAGTTTAAATAAATAAATTCCATAGGTAACTATTTTTACAGACAATAACATGAATGATGTTTTAAAACGTCTAGAGCTACTAGACCGTAATCTTACCGTAATTTTCTAATTAAGTTCTAATGGACAGGTGTTATGTGTCACAGGGTTATTATAAAAAAAAACAAATTTAAAACCGAAATTTTTCATGTAAGTATCCTATTATTTCGTAGTTCTTACTTCTATGTGATCTAAAGTCAAAATAGTGTCCATAATTTGTTCAGTTTTTGTGATTTAAATTAAAATATTGCAATTTGTAACCATAAGAATTATGTTGGAGCATAACTTTTAGGTGGTACTGTGTTTATTTTACAGCTTGAATATTTTATTTTGTTTTATAGTAGTAGATTTGCATAAAATATATCCATATGCTATTTTTAGCAATATGATTTTAAACCTCATATTATAAACCTCGTGTCTATTTTCCATGCGAGCCAAAAGGGGTGAATATTTCATAAATCATCGTTAAATTTTAAATCCAAATAAAAGTACTTCATATGTATTCTAAAGAGGGTTATTACGTACGTGACTACAATAACTAAGTAAATACTATCGCATTCATCGTCAATAATTGCTGTAATTTATTTGATAGTTAAAATATTTCACACAATTATTGCTATTGTAAATACTTAATAATAATTAATATATGCATAGTCTTTTATAATTACATTTTGTATAAATCGGTTGAATGCAAACTTTAAAGATGAATTGCTGTTACTTTAATGGTACTTATAAAAATAAACAATTTTCCTTAAATTGCGTGTTTTATTAAAATTAGAATTGAGTTTCCCTTAATACCCTTCTTTCAGCTTATACTGCAACTCGGAAGCTACAACAGACCTTTACGTTTCGGTCAATGTCTATTGTCTAGGTTGCAGTCTCCTCACTTATTGCTCCAAATATAAATCTGTAGATAAATTTTAGAAAATGCTGTTTTGAGGGGTAGGATTTTCTGAAACTTAAATGATAAAACATAACGTAAATTAGGGAATTAATGAGATCTGTTTTGAATCATCAAAGGATTGTATCAAACTTTTGGAAGTGTATTCATGTTATTTAATCAAAAATTATTTCTACAATTATTATTTTTTTTTAGGTACGCAGGTCAGGTGGCAGGCAACATTTGGCAGGTAAGCAGGTGTTAACAAACCAAGGCAAAAAGTGGCAACATTCATGTCACTTGTCAGTATGTCACAAATCGGTGACTCACGTTGGATAATGAATTTACCTCACACCTGTGTTTTGTGCGTTCACCTGTTTTAATTAATTTAAATTCTAGTTAATATAAGTTTCAACAATGAAAACTTGTTAACAACAACGGAATTCAAACAAAACTTTCACTTTCAATCATTAACTATTCTTAATTGGTGAAAATAAAGTACAAGTTGTACAATAGTGCGAAGTTAGCTTGTTTTTGTTTTAAATGCGTTTCTTTATTTAGATAACTCAGTGTTTCTTATTTTTAAATAAGGACAATGGCGGAGAAAGTGAGTAGCAAAAAGTTTTTATATAAAACATGAATAGCTTTGCTAAGTCCGTGTTTGCATCCCTAGCCAATGTGTCAAAAAAACTTGCTGTAACAGTTGTTGTCAACGCCGTCTGCTCTTTTGTTGGCTTGTACTATGAAAAAATTCTAGTGTACTCGAAATAAACTTAAAATATGGTAAGCTAAGTATAGATCAGAGATATAATTGTCGTTTATAATGATTACTATAAATTTAAACAAAGGATTTGTAATGTAAGGGTTGTTTAATTCCTACAAATACACATTCTAGGGCTATAAATATAACCAGAGGATTACTATTAATCACGGTTCAATTAGATTAAACTAGATAACGTAAATAAGTGAAGTAAATTCAATTAATCTTTATATATCACATCATTCATCACAAAGGAAAATTCACACTTTTTCCATGTTCAGTTGATCATTGGGCTGATTCAGCAGCATTACTAAGCTTATATTGTTACATACAGCTTATTACTAAAAATAGGTTGAAAGGTTTATTACAATAACAAAAATATCTTAATTTAATTAATTGTAGCATAACCACTATTAAAAAATAGCTTGGTTACAGCTATGTAGTAGTATATAAGGAATTTATATGAAATTGCTCAGTGATATCAGCAAATGAAGATAGGTTAACTTATTATTCCTAAATATCTTTAATCCTGCCTTATCCTAATGGTAACTAATTTATGCAGCTAGTTATTTAATAAGCTGCTATTATAAACACTGCAAAATTGATAATGTACATTGATAAATGCATGCTACTACAAAATTATAATAAATACTAAATAATGCCTTAATTCAAGCTAAAGCAAAAGATAAACATTTCATTTGCAATCCACAACCAATTTCTTTTCCTTAAAAATTTACAAATATTATCAACACTGTTTTTTAGAAAATACAAGAAAACCCGCTGCCAGAAGTACCACAAGAACCGGTGGACAAACCGAAAGATGTACCAAAACCAGTCCCAAAAACTACTACAGTGCCCATCGCTCCAGTGCCTACAAATAGATTTGGTATTCCGTCGCTAACAAAGACGCCACCAAATGAGTTGTATAGAAAGCTCCTGCCAGCTATTTTGTTTGTGCTCACGTTTGTTACTGTGATGACCATGCTGCTCATTTATATGGATACTGTTGGTAAGTTATAATACTGTGTATTATTTCAAAAAACTACAGATTTTTTTTAATGATTACAATACCATTTTTTGTTCAAAAATAATCACATCTTTTATTATTACAACAAAACAAGGCACTCTCATTTATAAGAAAATAATCTCTTAGAGAATAGAGTTAATTTTCTGAATTAATTATGTGTTTCTATCTTTCACAACCCTAAGGGCCGAATTTTCAATGCTTGGATAAAACTTATTCATCGGATAATGTATAAAACCACCATTTTAAAAACGTATTTTAATTGCCCGTATTTGACAGTTTATGTGACATTTTAATATTATCATGTCATACTTTATTGGACGGATAAGTTTTATCCAAGCATTGAAAATTCGGCCCTAAATGTTCTAACATGTGAAATTTTCAGCGATGGGCGCCCAACAGTTCCGTCTCAATATGTCACAAGACTACGAGCTGGCCAGCATCCCGGCAGAGTCACCGATACTCATAGCGTACGTGAGGCAGTTGCACCTCGCGCCTCGCCCTCCGAAGAACCCACCGCCTGTGCCCAATATAACAGATCGGGTGGAGGTTCTTGATCGACTTTATGGCGAGATTGTAAGTTCATATACTTGTCAAAAAACACTTAGATGTTAGTGTGTCACATGTTATAATATAAAAGTCAATTCAATTCAATATTTTAATTTATGGCAGTACTGCATTGCCACAATTTACTATCAAAGTTAATTCTATCAAATTTAATACTGTCAAAGGCATTACTATCAATATTAATACCGTCAAAATCATTACTATCAATGTTAATACCATCAATGTTATTTCAATCATTATCAATACCATCCAAATTAGCATTAGTAATATATAGGTATACATAATTTCTTGAAACATTCAAATTACTAAATACCCACAGTACAACGGAACATTCGTTGAGATCCTACCCCAAGGTGACCGCGAACCGACCACTTCATACCTTGAAATGGTGCGAGGCTGGAAGGGCGTAGCCGTTAGGGCTGCGCCCCGTGACTTTCTCTCACTACGGGGTGCTGCTAGCGCTCTGCACGCTTGTCTCAGCCCTACTGCACATCCGAGAGAGGTTCGTTGAATATTTCGGTTTTTGTCTAGTTTATAAGTTTTGTGACATTATCATGTTTCTTACAGCCTTGGTGTTAAGTACCTGTATGCTTCTTTCTCTTTTCTGTATATTTTTTATATAGACTGTTTCCCTGCCAAAAATAAAGTTTAAAAAAAATCTCATTTAAATTAATATAGTATACTCCAGAAGCGGTCCCAATATGAAGTAATTGTTGTTAAAAATAACAAAAACTAAAAACAATATACATAACATTCAGTGGTATTGTAGTGTTTATGTGTGTACTTTTTTTGGTACAGGTAAATTCGAGTACCAACTACCACTAATATCCTTTGTTTTTTCAATAAAGAATAGCAAAACTTTTTTTTTCTTAAATAAATACGTTTTCACGTTCAAGAGATACAAACAATTTCTTACAATCGAATGAAAGTTATTAAATTTAATTTCTGTAAACTACAGTACAAACGTCACATGGGTAAAGAAGGTGTATATTTCGGCAGCTTCCATGTCGATTGATAATTGATATCCCATAAGCATTTGATTGAGTATAACACACGAGGTTGATGTGTGTATTGTATTACTCCTGAATTTACTAATGAGTCTTACTATTCACAAATCATATAAAATTTTGTATTTATTTTCGGTAAGAAAAGCTCCAAATGAAATGCGATTTCATAATATAATATCACCTTATTTCTTTGCGGGGTCTCCCAGGGATCTATATTTGGCCGGGTTTGTACAAAATCTTCACGAGTAAACTATATCAGTATGATAATGATACCGCGTTACTAGTATGGTAGATTGAGTTGAAAAACAGTGTTTTGCAATCATTTTCCTTTTTTTACACTAATAAAACGCTTGAAAAAGGCGTGATGTTGAGCGCTTTTATAAAAATATTAAAAATACCCGCTTGAGTGTTAATCACTAATCAAGCTTTATTTGTACGATTTTCTTACACCATCGTAACGTCTTTTTGACTCCGGACTTAGTGGTCCTTCGAGCCGGATTTGTTTTCAGGGTTCAAGTTTCTGTTAATTGCGATATGTCTTAATAGATAGAGTTTGGCTAGCCAAAGATGAACCCAGTGTTTTTGTAGCGGCCACACTATGGAATGTCATCATGGCGTTTCGGCGTAGTTAGTTGTTAGTTTTGTTGAAAACGGTTCAAATCATTTGCTTTAATAACGTTTAAATCCTGCTGTGTCGTGTACCTAATGTACCTATATACTATGATCACCTCTAAGAATATCAAAAGTATCAAAATGTTTTTTTCCTACTAAAGCCGATGTTACCAGGTCCATATTTTTTAAATTTGCCGCCTTTTACTGGGTTCAGCTTTGGCTGGCCAGACTCTATTTTTGTTTAATGCGAGTATGGGGTTTACAAGCGAGTTTCGTGTTAGGTGAGCTACCAAGAGCCCGAGGGGGGCGGTAGCCTGTTCAGCTCGCGCGTGCTGTGCCTGCCGCTGCACACGCTGCTGCTGGCGGCGCGCGTCACGCGGCCGCACTACGCGCTGCTCGCCGGCCGCGCCGTGCCCGCCGCGCTGCGCCGCCTGCCCAACAGCGCCAAGCTGCAGGTACACACACATACACACATCCAACACAAACATAGACAATAACACACACTTAGCTAAAAGCAACACATGCCCAACAACAATACACACAACAACACACAGCCAACAACAACAACACACACACATAATATAGCCAACAGTAACACCAACACAGACAAAAACAACACACACACACACACAAATAACATAGCCAACAGCAACACAAATACATACAACTGCCAACAAAAATCCACACACAGCCAACAAAAACACGCACCCAACAACAACACACACATCCAACAACAATACACAGCCAACAACAACACATACCCAACAACAACACAAAAACAGACAACAATAATAGTCCGTAGGTTCCTCACTCAGTCGCCCTAGACTCCGGCCGTCTGGCCACACAGCCGGAGTTTTTTTCAGCACCGCCGCGAGGCGATATACTTGCCCCCACATAACAACACACATACACAAAACAAACAACAATACACACATCCAACAGCGACACACAGCCAACCACGGAACATCAACCCAGCCAACGGCAACAAACACACACAGTCAAAAACAACACACACAGTCAACAACAACACAAAATTTCGTGCATAGCTTAAAATACATTATGCTCTACTCAAACAGACACCAAACTATCGCAATATCCAAACACAAAACACGAATATGGCTACATTCGACATTTATATTCGATATGTCCATGCACATGAGTTCTAATTAAAAGTAAATCACCCAAAAATAAAATTCCAGGTGATAGAATTCCGTTCCAACGACCAAGCAGCAATACGCAACACGACAGAGTACTTGCTAAGCGTCAACTACACAGTTGTGGCCACATTCCACGACGCGGTCATGTATGCGCTCACGGACACGCTCACACGCACTTCGGTGACCACGGAGAATTCGTGGTCACCGTAAATGGGCGCAAAGGGGAATAACACTTCGTGGTCACCGTAAATGGGCGCGAAAGTGGAATAATACTTCGTGGTCACCGTAAATGAAGGTATATACTTTGTTGACCACGGAAATAATGAAGAAGTGCAGAGAAATCAAGATAATATTGATAAAAACATTTGGAGGACTTTTGTGATGTTCGATTGGTAGTGAAAAATAATGTACCGTCCGCGTTGTACTGATATCTAAAAATTATTCATAACATTAAAAAATCGTTATTTCAGTCGGACATTCTAAAGGTTCTTAAAAGCTTATAAATGACATTTGAATCCATTTATTGTATTTTATATCCGACACATTATTACGTATATAACATGTGACCTCAAAATTAACTTACAATGTTAGTAAAATAAAAATAAAACTGGGCTATCATATATTTTTATTCTCAAAATAAGAAAAATAAGTGGAACGGAAAAAGATATTATATAAGATGCTACATGTCATGACAATCGCCTGGTTCTATTCTTATTTTATGAATTTTTAATGCAAATATTCGTAAATATATCTTAAATACTCGAAATTAGTAAAAAAATCTGTTTTCAAACACAGTTGTGCCTTCTAACGTGTCATAGTATGTTATTGTCAAAAAAAAAACAATCAAAAAACGTTAAAAATCGCATTACATTTTTATGGTTTTTTGATAAATTTTCCAAAATTCTACCGTCCATTAGCAATCTTTAATCTCACATTTAAAATACTGTCGCATTAATTAATTAATTATTAATATTGATAATAATAATTGTATGATTTATGATAATTTTTTAATCGTCCATGTCTATTATATTCTATTTAATTAATATTATTATGATTAAATCCGATTTTATCGATTAAATTTTAAATAATCTCTAAATTAATTTCTTTGAATCTCCGATTTTTTTATAGAATAATAATTTTAAATGGTTCTCAATGAGTATTATAATTCTTAAACTAAGTTTTTATAATTAGTAATGATTATTTTTAATGATATAAGTCCTTCTTTTAAAGTATTTTGTGTGATATATCAATTCAATAGGTAATATGTAATAACATAATGGCAGCTAATTTTTATTTCATTTGTACGAAAATGCCTTACAAATAATTACTTTAAATTGGTAAATAATTAAAATAATTTTATTGTTTTAATAAGCTATGTCGTAGGTATTTAAAAGATGCCTATTTTTCAATCGTCAAACAATGCTGCGAAATGACATTACTTGATCGTTGAAAAATAGGTAATTACTTAGTTAAAGACAATTTGCTTCTAATAACACTAGTTCCTCGATAGTTATATTTTCTCATAAAGACAATTATAGCAGCATATAGCATTAATATAAAATACTTCGCTTGTATTTTAATTGACATAGTAATCATTTCAGTTAATATCAAATCTCATTCATTTGATATTCGGTTAAAAATCGGTAAAAAATTAATCACTCAAAATAAAATGTATATCACTGAAAAAACCACAGCAAAATTAGTTTGCAAAATTGCACAAAAAGTAAAAAAATATATTTTTTTTCGTTCGCTATAATCGTAACTGTATTTTAATTCGGTGTTATGTCAAATTCTACGTCTTTGTATTGTTTTGGAGTCATTCCAATGTTTTATTTGATAATTTTAGAAGACTGAATATCGATATTTGTTCAATAATGAGTCGCTGCTATTTTTTTAATTCGAACAAATTAATTTATATTTTCGTATCGTTTCCAGTATTAAGTATGTTAAGTGCTAAGTTTTAATCAATTTTAATGATTATTTTTCGCTCGACGAGTGTGTGCAACTGAGATGACGTTACTATGTATCAAAATATTTTAAAAGTGCTTTTGAATTTATAAATTCAACAATCAAACATTTCCTTCAAAAATATTGGTGCAAATATTTTTTTTTTGTCACATCTCAGTCGTACACACAGTAAAGCGCTGAATCGATGTATTTTTAATTTAAGCTATTAAGAGTTAATTTAGTGTAATTGCGCTCAATTTTCACAAATAAATGGCTTTAATCAACTACATGTGTTTCTTTTACCCGCTTTAATTAGCGGTCTCTCATCCCTATAACTACAAATATACATATTATGCTCGACGAAGCGTCGATGTAAACAATGCAAGTGTTGAATTTATCCTTCCAAATGTAAAATAGTTGGAAATAGATATTACTTTAAACTAGGAGGACCATAACCTACATAAACATAACATTGGTTTTTGGTATATAAGTAACATAAATATAAGAAACTGCAATCGAGCACATCACCACATAACACTGCTAAGCTCATCTGCATTTGCAAAACAAAATCCAAAATTCAGTACGAAAAATTAGGTATTATCCATACTAATATTATAAATGCGAAAGTAACTCTGTCTGTCTGTCTGTTACTCAATCACGCCTTAACTACTGAACCAATTTGCATGAAATTTGGTATAGAGATATTTTGATACCCGAGAAAGGACATAGGATAGGTTTTATCCCGGAAATCCTACGGGAACGGGTTTTTCTTTGAAAACGCGGGCGAAGCCGCGGGCGGAAAGCTAGTAATATATATTATAGTATACAGGTTCTGACTGACAAATGCAGCTACATCTATACTTATGATATTTTCATATCCTATGAAATTCTCATATGGAGCAGAGCAGTACCATGCAGTACCTAGATACAAAAACCTTTACTTGTTTTACAAAAAAGTTCTATGTACTTATACATTCAATATTTAATAGTTTAAAATTTAAATTCTAGACAGACATTTCTTGATCATTTTAATTTGATTTTAATATTTTCTAGACAGTTCACACCGCTGACGGCCGCACATCGGTCTTGGGTCGCCGCTTGCTCAAATGTACGGTGTTTGAAACGCCTTGTCTCAGTCGCATTGCTCTATTGAAAGTATTTTTTCGGTCAGCAGTAAATGTGGAATACTTACTGTACAATCACGGTACCTATATACATTCTATAGTTACGTACACGGTACACAAATTATTACCGCCTCACAAATTTAGAGGAAGTAGGAATTGTTACGAGGACTATCCTAAACTCAAATTAGCTTATAAATTATTGTATATTTATATAAAAACCTTATATTATGTAGAATTACCACCTTCATTGATTCGATTAGAAAATGGTTCTCTAAAGTATGTCACTGCTGCTTCACATAATAATATCTATTGTGCTTGAATGATGGTTGATCAGATCTGGATGAAATTTGCTAGCTCAATAATTAGTGGCGAAATTGGGAAACACTTATAGGTACCTACTTTGTCGGTAGACATATTTTTTGCATGTTTTGATATTATCATCTGATTCCATTGGGTTAGGGTCGTAGATTTTTATTCGGATTATTAAACTGGTTATGCATAAGTACTGCACTTTTTACTTAGTTATATGAAAATTTTTAAGGTCTTTTTTGATACTTTTGATGTGGGTAAATCGGTTAAATTATGATATTATGAAAAAATAAATGAACTAATTATTATAAAAATAAAATAAACTATTTTAATAAATATTGAAATTTTGTTTAACTACTAAAATCTAAAATAAATAGAAATTTACGAAACGTATTAAATACGATTCTGTGCGGAATTGAATTAATTAAAAAATAGCGTACATGAAAGAGAATTATTTTCACTTATTTTCTTATTGGTGTAATTCTTTTTATTACCTACTTATTTGTGCATTGTGTTTCGTCTGTTTCAGGAGTTTAATTGCCCAAAATAAATGAGTTTTAAGAGTGACTGAATAAAGAAATTTAGTTTCCACTATAAAAATACTTAGTATTTTATGTACCTATCTATATAATATCATGACTCATGAGTCATGACTATTATAGTCGCTGTTTTTGCAATATATAACATAGGCATATTTTGCAGTAGTCCGGTATTTTTGTTGAGATTAATATCTTTTCATCGATCTTTCTTATGTTTGAAGATATAAAGCACATAGAGTGGCCATATTCCATGTGTGTGTGTGAGTGAAGATAGAAAAGGGTAAAATAGGAATAAAACACAGATATACACTTATATTTTATTATCAATACATACCTCCATTAACAGTCCTGCTCGCCTTTATCAAATCTTACAGTTAATAATTAATATTATACTCCTATATACATCGTATATACGTCGCATAAAAAACAAATATAAATCAATTTTGTGCGACACGACTAAATTACTAAAAATCGCAAATAAACTATTAATGAAACAACTACAAATAAAATTTTAAAATTATAATTATTGCTTTCAAATCTAAACATGGAAGAACATAATGTTATATACAACAAGGTGGGTCACAAACATACGTCGGTCATACAAAAGAATAGTGTAACTTTTAATCTACATTCTATGGATTAATTTGATATAGATTAAAATACTTATTCAATATTTTCACTCCCGTACATCTAATGTATGATAATCCATAATAAATACTTAATTATTAAGTATGGAAAACGAGTATGCCGTCACAAAATATTTGCTAAACGGAGCAGCAGTGTCGTTTTCTAACAATTGTATAATACATTATAAATATATATGTATTACAAATGAAACGCTTACATTGATGTATACCCACCGTCTAATTTACATTATTTATAACATTGGCTTAATAAATTCATGCTTTTACAAGCTATCTAATATTTAACTTTGATTAAAAACATTGACTGTTGGAATTTGAAAAGGCATGAATGTTTTTCGTTTCCATTACTATATAGTATTGAAACTATGAAAATTACCATTACAATAGATATTTGGCAAATCGTCAATCACGACATTTAACAAATGGCGTCGTATTTAGTTGTTATTATTTTAGGTATTTAACATAATTAAGTAGTAATTAACAATTAGTCCTTTTGCCTTCATAATAAAATTATTACAGCGTTTGTATTTTATTTGTTATTTCGTTCTAATCAAAATCATACGCACCAAGAAGCACTCAATATTAATTTAATACAATAGAAATTAATTTTAACTTATTTTTAAGAGAAAATTCGGTGCTATTAATAATTTTATTTTACAAAATAAATAAAAACGAGCGGAAAACAAATTTACAATTCTTGACAAATTTCTTGGTCCCGAACACAATCTATTCCCATAAAAGAAAAAAAGAAACTACAAATTGATAAACTCTCTTTTTGAGGATGTTGGTAAATAAGATAGACTACAAAACAATTCAAAGGTTTTAGGTATACAAGTCTATATTCATTTCTATGTGAGACAGGAATAAACGTTTTCCTTAACATGGGTTAATCACAACTATGAAATTAGTTTTTACTTTAAAATTTGTAAACATTATTATAACTGCAAAATCATACATTAGCGTTCGTATAAACATTTCAAAAGATCTATTTTTTCGCAGTTTTAATAATATTTATTTTAAAGGTAATTTAAACACCTGAGCTGCCACACTTAAAAAGAAAGCAGGTGCGTTGCAAAAAGTGCAAGCTGTAACAACCACTCGTGACGCTATGCGTTTATGTATTTATTACATAATTAAGTACTTAAATAATCATTAAAAACGTACAATTAATAATTGTGATAGATATACATAAAATAACGTATTGAATTGAAAACATATTAGGTATAGTTTAATATAGGTTTTTTTATAAGTAAAAACTATGGTGCTGGTTAAAAAGAAGTAATAGAAATTATGCCAAATTTTTTAAAGAAATTATGAGTAAAAACAACATATTTTCATCTTTCATGACCGATATTAATTAAAGTTGTAATTTTATTTTGAAAAAATACTATAATCAGTTTAACGCAATATGTAACTGATACAGACTTTTAAATCAAACAATTTATATTTATTTGCATTTTTAAACTAAAAATCTCGCAATCACTGAAACGCCTTATCATTAATTACACGATTACATAACACTTACAGCTCTACGAAGCGGGTATAAAAATATATTCAACATTGTACATACACAGTACACTATGTAACAACTACGAGAGACTACAACCTGCAAACGTATTCCGTGTGGGCAGTGAAAAACCGCTCAAAATAGGTAAGAAAAAAAAAATTTAAGATATGACATTCTACAGATGATACCTGGCTGTCAATAAAAAAAGAAATGCGTTGATTTTAGTTCTGTGAAAGTGCGTTCTCAATTTGAATAAAGAAAAAAAACGAACTGTCAAAACTTTTTTTATAACATCAAATAAAAAGTTTTTCCTTCTAAATAATAAATGGAATTTCCAAATTGAAATGCTCATTAGTCGTGTTTAATTGTTAAATGAAGAGTTTTTGAAGAGATCAATAATTTCAGTTATATTGCTTCTCCAAATTAAATACAAAGGGAATGTATCGTTGAGCATTTAGCTTTCTTTTTTGTAAATTTAACTAAATATGTTTAACCTATATGTATTGCTATTCGCCTAAATGCTCTTATGGATGGAAACGAAATAATACTTTTCGAACTTATAGCACTTTTAAAGAATAATAATTTTTTTTTGTGTGTAGTATTTTAGTATTATAAAGGTGTTTCTACACGGTTCTTTTTACTGTCACAGTCACACAAAATAAGTAGGTGTGAATAGACATCTTTATAATTTCAGAAATAGGAATTAGATGCTTACGTAAATATGATACGTAAAGTTACAATTATACCTGATATCTAAGTTTTAATGGATAAGTCGATATTTTGAATGACGCTTTTTGATGAAAAAGCGCGGTTTTCTATATAAATGTAAATAATATCATGTGATATATCGTGATATGCACCTCTACGCGGGTCGGCTTAATATCAACACGTATAAAACTGCCTCCCACTTGGCCCTAGCACTAATTGAATATTTTTAAGCAATGAATGTTATTTGTTACATTTATTTACAGTTAATTGTTGCAAATATTTGGCATTATTTCCAAAACAAAACTGTATGTTTGAACTATTATCTATATTTCAAAAAATTAAACAACGCCAAATTTTGTTTTAAATTTATTATCTGTACACACTATTAAAAAAGCTATCACCTAGTCTGTGTAAACACAGATAATCAATCCATTTACGCGGGAAACACATCCATCTTGTATAATTGTCACCTAACTATTTGTACGTAAATTCCGATAACAATCATTGCTCAAAAATCAACCGCTTTGGCAAACATCTGCCAATAACAAATATCATTGCAGAAAGTTCTGGTTGGTCTGCGGCCTCATCATGTTGTTGTTGAAATTGTTCACGTTGGCCATTTGCGTGGGCCAAGCCATTTGCATATTGCCCATCGACATCGGCATGTTGGCCATGGGGTTGGCCATCGGCATGTTCGTATTGGCCATATTGGCCATATTCGTTGGTAGCATGTTTGCGTTCGCTAGGTTCATGTTCGCGTTCGTTAAGCCCATTGGCGCTAAGTTGGACATGTTTGGTGTTAGGTTGGGCATGTTTGGTGCCAAGTTTGGCATGTTTGGTGCCAAATTTGGCATGTTTGGTTTATGTGCGGGGGAGTTAGGGCTAGATTTAAGCTGATTAATGCTGGGAGCTGGACCACCTTTAGGCGATCTTGGTGCTAATAGATTATCTACATCAATGTTAATAGCGCCTGTTGTATCAGCCCACGTGGCGCCGAGTTTTGTTGCTGGCCTGTTGTTGTTGTTATTGGTAGATATTGGTTGTTGTTGGCTCGTTGGTTGTAGCGCGCCAATCGGTTGCAGGAGGTCCACGGGTGTTGGTTGTAGACCTGTAGGATGAATTAATAATTAAATGATTTCGTCGATAAGTTTCCTTTATTTGAATTATTTTAAGTGCAGATAGTTTTCTATTTACTAAATCTATAATACAATGCAAGTTAAATTAATTAAAGATTAAGGGTCGATTTTTCAATGCTTGGTTAAAACTTATTCGTCGAATAACGTATTAAACTACCATTTCAAAAATGTATTTTACTTGCCCGTATTTGACTGTTTACAGGTGACATTTTAATATGTTCGTGTAATACTTTATTTGGACGGATAAATTTTAACCAAGGATTGAAAAATCGGCCCTAAATTTACGAAAAATTACATACCTACTAATAACCCTTGCTAAACGTAATATTAAAGGAATAAAAATAAATAAATCACATCTAGAGACATTTATTAGTGATAAAAACACGGTGGGTATGACTACATTACAATCGCTACTTATATTATTGTGATAGTATCAAGTAACCAGATATGTTTCAAGCTTCGATATATTTCGATATTTTAACTTTTATTAGTAGTCATTAGATTAACAACTTAAATGCAATGCAATACGGTCGAAAATATTAAGAAATTCTTTACAAGAAAGTCAAGAACCGAAGTTCAGCGTAACTTTTAATACCCTCTGTATTCAAAGTGGAATTGGTATACCCACTATAGTTTCCCTATGTTACAACCCCATCATTTTTTCTAATCCCATACATCACTCTATCCCATCTCAAACTCACAAGTTGGCTATCCCATCTCAAACTCACAAACCCTACGCTCAATCGCTGTCCACTCTATTCAATGCATTTTCAAATTTCTAATTAAATTTTCATGTTACGAAATGGTAGCTTCTTCAATAAACACCTGTCTAAAGTCTAGACTTTATTTAATAATACCTAATCGTTTGTGCATCCAGTTACTTTTACTATAACAATTAATATTATAGTATAGAATACAGAGTATACTTTCATATCTTACAAGGATAGCACTTAATTGTCTGTTTTATAAAAGCATTTTATACAATACAGTCAGTCAGAGCAAATACATATTATATCATGATACACATTCGAGAAACATCTTAAAATAGCGAAGATAACTTTTAAATTGCTATCCCTTTCTTTCCTATGTGAATTTTTTTAAGAGTAAAGGAGACAGACATAGCTTATGATGATTGACGCATATTTCATATAGCTTAAGGTGTTAATTCATTTTTAAACGTATTTTTACTTTACATATCCTTTGCTTTTAGATTATGTATAAGTTTATACAGAGTAATCTTTTTGAAAAATAGATTCAAGTTCAAATTCTATTGTTCCCTTGTGGGTATGATTGATATTATTTACGGTCAATTACTTTAGGACTATTAAATCGAACCCTGGTGCTTTTAGTCGTTTTAACATTAACCACTGTACCATAGAAACTTATACTGTTGTAGCCTCCTTACTTGAGATATAATCTATACATTACGAAATAGATTAGCCGGTATATCTCGGAATATAATACATATTATGTCGTCTTACATTACTAGACAGCCAATACAGAAATTTACTTTAAACTTCTTAATAATCTTGGATTACGCATTACAAATAGAATTATACATTTAAAATTTAAATTGAATAGCAGTTACATCAAATAATCAAAAATTTTACAACACCAAGCAGTTTATATTTTAATTTTAAAGTATTCGTACCATATTCTTTTTGATATACGCAAACTATTAAGATGGTCAACCTTTTCTGACTAGATGATCCCCAAACAAGCTTAAAAAGATTTTACAAATTGCTTAATTCGAGACCTTTTCCAAATCGAGATCTAGCCTCGATATTAAGACATTCTAAATAATAACGTAGCAATAGTAAATTAACCTTCATAAAATTCCTTTTAATAGGAAAAAACAATACCAAGTATAAATATTGGTATATGATTTTACCCTTTCAACTACAATCCGGGCCATACACTTATATTAAATGTACTTCTGTTATAGCCTCCGAGTTTTTGGTTATTTTAATGATCTCGCAACTAGCACGGCTCATTTAGGCCAAAGTTTGGTATTAATCAGTGAGGCTTCTCTCAATTAAATTCAACACTTGTCCCGCGAAAATTCCCGCATCAGTTCTCCCACCACTCATTTTAGTGGCCAAGTCCATATTATTCAAATAGTCCATAAGCCAAGCGCACATCTCCGACATCATAGTCGAAAATTCGTCCCTTACAATGCTTCCGGGCAAAACCATCACTATGGAAGCTATTAGTGAGATCACGCACCTTTGAATCTCGGGTTCTGGCGAGAAACGCATGTATAAAACCATAGGGATGACTTCTTTGCAATACATCGCGGATTTTGGACAATTCTTAGAGGCCAGAATGATATTTCCAATCACGGTTAGATATTTTAAGAGTAGAATGTTATCAACGTCTTGTTTTGTATTGTAATGGCTGAGCGTCAGCTGCCGATGGCCAAATCCTCCAATTAGCGGATAGAAGAAATAATCTGCGACCGCCGCGAATTGATTTTTCTTCGCTTTCGCGAACGGGTGTTGTCGTTTAGAATGAAAGTATCTAGTTTTATTGATAAGACGGATTCTAATAACCTCTTCAGCGCCTGATTCCTCTGGTTTGATCTTCGTTTCAGTCTTATGTTTCAGTTCCATCGTAGGTATGACGCCGGCGATTCGATTGGCCGATTCGGAGAGCACATCTAACATGAATATCTTAGTGGCTATGGAGTATCTGCCTATATCCGTGTGTATTTCTTTGCACAAATGTTCAGCGCAATCTTTAGGCTGTGCACAGACAATGGCCACCGCCGTGTTAAACCTAATGTGCTCAAAGTTTTCAACGTGGAATTTCTCTTCTAAATGCACAAACAGATCTAACAGCTCTATGGCAAGTACTCTGTGTTCGTTCTTCATCTGTTCTTGGACTAATTCTTCTGAACTCAGCAATGCTATCTCAAAGTATTCCACGTCCTTTGCGTCTCTTAGCATGTCGAGGAGATCTCTCAAATAGTGCGGTTTCTTTTTTTCAGATTCCGATACATCGTTGCTCATATCGTAAGGTTGGAGGTCATCGTCTGAATCTAAGTCATCGTCTTTGCCATTTTTCTTCAGTTCATCCAGTTTGACCGATATTATTGTCTTTACTATAGTTTTTGTTTGTTCTGGACTTTTCACAGCGCAGGTTAGTATCGTATTGTGTATTGGCCTTTCGACATCATCTACTTTAAACGCGATAAGATCGAGCGTTTTATTCAAATTAGCCGGCTTCAATTCGTTAGCGGGTTTCACGTGATCCTTGTCGAATAAACATTTAGTTGTGACATTTTTTAATATATTATATATATCGAGACACGCGTTGCCCATGTCGCTGTAGTCGAATTTCAACTTTTTAACTGCTTTTCTGTCTGTTTCATCGACTTCTATGAGCATTTTCAATGTTAATTCCACCGTAGCCATTCCTATACAGCGAAACTCTTGCGCTATGACGTCTAAATGTTTCGTCATGCCTCTAAAGAGTATTTTCTTTAACTGCATGACATCCCACGCGCCCTTGCTCTGTTTTCCCAACATTACTTTGTATTTCACCGCTAATAATAATAAAATTGACGTATACATGTGTTGGTTTACATCTGCAATGTTCTTGGAACGAACATCTGCCCAAACCTTGCTCAGGCTATAGATTAGATCATTCAAAACGCTGCTCGCATTTTTACTCGACGCAATATAATATATCAAGTTCTCTTGCAGTGTTGTATCTTTAAAATTTTCCGGGTGAATGTTGAACGGTATCTTATATGTTAGAATTTCGTGCCAATCCTTGTTAGTATCAATATTATCGCCTAGCAACGTTTTGATCGGTTGGTCTTTATTCTTATAATAGATTGGACACTTATTGCAAACATACACTGAGAATTTGTCAATCGCTTGTCTATTGAAATGGTATGAGAGCGTTTGAATCAATTTTCTCATAACGAATTTACTCGGGTTATTATTTTCATCTGTCCACGCGATAAAAACTTCAATAAAGTGTTGGAACGCCTGTGTATTATTGTAGTAATTAATGTATTTGGAAACTAGATGCGAGAGGCAGGTTAGGTCATATTTGATGCCTTGTTTGAAGCTACTTTCCGCCATGAAGTCTATACATCGAACGATTTGAAACACGACTATAAAAGAGAAACTTTCATGGGAGAATTCTTTAGGCGTTCTAATCTCTAATCGATTCGCAACTCTTTCCGGTAAAGTTATATAATATTGTACAAACATTTCCCAATCTGTTTGCACTTTATATCTCTCTCTGCCATCACCTATCGACAGACAGCAGTCTACTATAGCGGCGAAAACAGCATCGCTTTTTGCAAACTTCTGCATTATGAAGGCTAGCGCCTCCAATACAGTGTTATTCCGTTCCTCCTTGATAAACCCGCACATGATGGTCAAAGTTTCTTGGCTCAGGAGAAAGCTTTCTTCCAAAGTAAATAACGCAACCAATTCTTGTTTGAACACCGGCCAATGGGGAAATAGTTGAGTCACACAGCTGGACAAAACTTGGGTATACACATCTATATTGTGGGAATTAATGATTTTTTCGTCATTCCCAAACAATTTTTGCGGGGTAATTGGTCCGGGGAGAAGATTTAGCACTTTGTGGATGTACATTTTTATTTTAATGGCTTCATCTTGGCTTCGTATATCGGATAATATCTTGTGTGTGAGTCCCCGCAGCTCTGGAACGAGTGTGTCGGTGCGGAGAGCTCTCGTGTCGCCTGGAAATAAAAAATTCCTGACTGTGCCCAAAAGTAAATGGATCAAACATCGAACGCTTATCTCTTAAGGTACATGCCTTATATCTATACAAGAAATTTAATAGACTTATTTGTAACTTAATTGCATAAAATACTTTTTTCCTTTACTTGCATTATTTTAATTGATTTCTTGGTAATTATAAACGATCACTTATTCAAGAAACTTATAATAAATACAACACTTAATAATGTAATAATATAATATGTACATCAATATGGCAACAAAAACAAAATCAAAACAGATTGTAAGCCAACAAAGTAAAAAACAGTATCATATATAAATTAATATAAAGAGTATTTTGTAGTTCCTTATATATTTCTAAACCTTTAATAATGAACGTATCCAAGGTACAGTGGTTATCGCATCACAAATAATCCGAGGTTCGAACTTGCGTGGTCAATAATGTCAGAATTAATCGAAATAACTTTAGATAAAATCAAAATATAAAATCTTCATATTAGGTAGGTATATCTCAAAAAACTACCGTATTTTAAAATTTTCAGGCGTGTTTGTTAAAAGGGGTAACTGAATTCAAAAACGAATTAGATGTAATATTATATACGCAGGTACATTTTAAATAATAAACAATAAACTAAATAATGAGTACTACTTCTAATTGTAAGTACGAGTGTTTAAAATTGTCCCGCCAAAACTGCAAAGCAACCGAAAAGTGCACGTAATATGGATAATGTTATATACCTATATAATATATGCAAGTATTTCTGCTAAGATGCGCAAACGTCTGATAAAATTTTTAAGCTATTGCATAGCTTCTATCGCGGGCCCATATACCGAATCAAGAAATTCCGTAACGAAAAACCTCACGCTCCCCACTCTGACGGGCGCGGAGGTGTGGCTTGAAGGCATAGCATGCAATAGCTTTACCGCGGCAGTCCCCGAGGGACACACGTCTTTTTATGTTTTTCCCCATATCCCCTATAGTATTCTAGATTCTATATAGGTACTTAACCTGGCCTTAGTTAACTCAAGATTATTTAACCTACTAATTGAATTGAAAACTTGTGAAATAAGTGAAGTGTGTACAGAAACAACAAAAAAAGCCAACACTGATACATAAATATTAAAAAGGAAAAAGATCATCAGCATCATTCGAAACGCTACTTAATTTTAATGAATATCATAAATCTAAACATATACATAATAACAGTCCTTTTAATAGAACATATAATTAAGTACCATTTCAGAACACAAATAATATAATAAACATGTATAGCAGCAAAAAAACAAAACCAAGATAAATAAAGGATATTCGTATTATTAATAGTTTTTGCATTGTTGTATTTTTAGGTATAATTTTGAAAAAAAAATACGTGACGTTTCAAAATCTGTTAAAAAGTTTAAAAACACATTTTAAATTGCATAGACACGTAATTGTAACTATATTATAATTTCGCAAGCCAAATATATTTAAAACCGATTAATTTAAATATATTTTAAGTTACATGAAAATCAAAGTTTGATTGTCTTGCTAAAACTCCAAAATGGACCAATTTGGTAAAACTTGCTCTTATAAAATTTGTACCGGTTTACTTCATTGAAAGTAACTGTCTGTCTGTTTTTTCTTCACGCTTTTGGGATGTGAGAAAGGACATAGGATAGTTTTCATCCCGGAAATCCCACGGGAACGGGAAATATGCGGGTTTTCCTTAACTAAAGCATTAACAGGTAAAACGAATGATGGTCTAAGAGCCGGTGGGAGCACGACCTTCAACGATCTGATATCCAGATAGATATAAAAAAAATGTGTGCGTGTACTAGTGTACACACGTAAGAAGTGAAACTTCTTTGTGACCTTATTTTTTTTAAAATAATTTACTATATGCAACTTTACAGAAATACGTCGAATCACGCGTGGTAGGGATAAGAAAAAGATGGCGCGTAACGGAAAAATGTCACGCGTGATTGAAACGTGAACGAAAAAAATGTTATACTAAATTTTTTTCCAACCCCGATAAACTTCAACTTTTTTTCAATTCAAAAATTATATCTATGAGCACTTTTTGATAGGCAAATAAAAGCATAGACAAATCTTTATATATGAAACGTACGTGCCACTTTGTTTAGTCCGCGATGGACTCCAAAACTACTGAACCAATTTTTAATTTGATTTGCACCCCGTGTACAGTTTAATCTAACTTGAAAGATAGGGTAGATTATTCTCATCTGGTCATAAAATCGGTGCATTTCTATCTCCCACCGTCTCCTCCACTATATTATACTAGCGGTCCGCCCCGGCTTCGCCCGTGGTACCTACATGTTTAAACTATCCTATCTCTCAAGTTGGATCGAACTGCACATGGTGTGCGAATTTTATTATAATCGGTTAAGTGGTTTAGGAGTCCATTGAGGACAAACATTGTGACACGAGATTTATATATACGTATATTAAGATTTAAAAACATCAATTACCTTGTAAACTAGATATGCTCGTGTCCGCAAAGGATCCAGTGAGCGCGTCGATATCGAACCCACTACCCCCGGTGGCGATATTACCCCCACCGCTGGTTGGTGTGAGCTCGCTGAGCAGGTCCAAGTTTGATGCGGCTGAAACTGAAAGATAAATTATGTTATAATTTTTGTTGAATTCGTAGAAATAGTATAAATAATTTACGCAATTTTACGTAATTTACCTACGTTACTTATTTATATGTTTTACAAAGTTTATTTATATTTTATTTCCCATACATTTTGTATTCAAAGCCGATTTTCGAAGTGACTTCCTCATTGTGCAATTTTTAGATATTTCTCGTTATATTTTTAAAAAGTTATCGTCATTTTACTGATTAGGTAACGTACTTTCGACATCGGTTTAAAGTTTTGTGATATATGCAATAGTTACGGAATAATCGCCTGTGCACACTCAACGATTACACCCTGTATACCTAATTCTACTTGAGAATACCTAAACGGATTTTAGAAGTATTATTTGTTTGTTGTATTAGTCTGGGCTTGGATTAGGCATTAGGAGTTATTCAAACTTTGAAAAACTAAAAAGAATGTCTTAACGGGCAAAGCTGTTTCGGGCGGCTAGTCTTAGTTTAAAATGACATCTTAACTCGTATAAATAGGGACCATTTAATGTCTCGTTTGTATTTCGTTATTAATAAAATAAAAATCTCACCGTCCGTCTGTACAGATGGTCCACTGAAAGCGCTAGCAAAGTCCGCAAATCCATCGCCACTTTCTTTCGGCGGGCTTGAAAATGCGTTCGTGAAATCACCGAATTCCTCCTTTGCGGTGTTTTTTATTTCTTCCGCTCTGAAATATTGTCAGCGGACGTGTTAGTTTTTTTGTGGGTAAAAATTTAATAGAGACAGACACACACATTACAATCAGTCATATACCATATATAGACATGGAAATTTACTACGAATATACTATATTTACGCGAAAACTGAATTTGAAGATACTTTTCAATACCTTATGTACCAGCCCCCCTAGACAAGTGGCTTTCTATTAGCGTAAAGTTCAATAGAATAGATTATGAATGTATGAGATTGACGTAATCAATCGTCGTCGTCGTCGTAATCAAACGTCAATCTCATACATTCATAATCTATTCTATTGAACTTTACGCTAATAGAAAGCCACTTGTCTAGGGGGGAAGAATTACATATAATCTACAGAAATACTTGATTTTACACCATTATTATACACATTCATCATGACAAAATACATCTTTTAACCAAATAGCTACCTTTTTGACCGCACACACAATTATTCATACAATTAATCTATACAAATATTATAAAGAGGAAAGGTTTGATTTTTTGTTTGTTTGTTTGTATGAATTGAATAGGCTCCGAAACTACTTGGCAGATTTGAAAAATTCTTTCACTGTTGGAAAGCTACATCATTTCTGAGTGACATAGGCTAGGTTTTATCCCGGAAATCCCACGGGAACGGGAACTATGCGGGTTTTTTTTTGAAAATGCGGGCGAAGCCGCAGGCGGAAAGCTAGTGTTTATATATTTGTTTTACAATTTAATCATTAAGTTCTAGTTGATTTTTAAACTATTTTTTGTGTATTTAAATAAATATTTTCCTTAAAAAAATTGTTTGTCTGTGAAGTCGGTTTACTGGCGATAGTTGAACGTGACAACGTCCGATTGTGCTTCTTTGTCGCTCGTTCCGCGCTCTCGCTCGCACTTCAAGCCTTACATGGAACGCCTCAGAGCGAGGTAACGCCGCATGAGTTATGATAATATATACGTACAGTTACTTACATATTTTGTAAAATTAAATTGTTATACTGAAATGATTTAAAAGAGCAACTATGGAGTTTCTTGCCGATTCTTCTCCATAGATACTGCTTTCCGAATCGGTGGTAAATTTAAAAAGTATGTATTGACGTTTCAAAAGTGCTTCTCGAAGAAGTCTAATTGAATAAATAAATGTTTGAGTTTGAGTCATGTTTTTTCGTGCGTGCAGCCGGCTATATCGAATTATAAGACGTTGTCACGTCAAACAGCTTACCTAGGATCGAAATCATCACCACCCGTACTAGTCACTTCATTCGGCGCGCACGTTTTGAACAAATCGTCTAGTAGCTCTTGCGAGTTGTTGTTTGTTGCTTTTGGTGTTGTTTTCGTTGCTTGTTGGTTCTGTTGCGACTTGCCGTATGTTGCTGCGGCGCCTGGAAGTTAATAGATTAATTATTTGCTTTTTCAAATAGTTTTAACATTCACATAAGTATAATAGAAACTTATAAATGTAGTGGAATTAGTGAATATTTTATAATATACTATAACAAGCATTAAAAAGATACAATAAGCACAGAGGAAAATTTAATAAAACTAATTAAAAAAAATATTCGGCGATAACCAGCCACGGAAGGAAGATTTGTAAGGATGAAAATAAACGCAAATAACTGATCAAAACAACAATTTAAGCTATAAATATATTATACCAAAATTGGAACTCAATGCTGACTAAAAAAATATTTAAATATATTTTTTTAAATACAATTATATCAAACTAACCAAGATCAATAGTCTTGCTCGGAGTCACCGGTTTGTTCCTGGCCGGGCTGCGCAGGTTTATATTGAGCGGCTTCCTCCCCCCACCCCCAACACCTCCAACACCCCCAACACCCCCAGAACGGTCTTCATCACGCACTCGGGCTAAGGATGGACTCTCTGTGACGACGGCTTCAGCGTCGCTGTATACGTTCTCTCTGAAAGGTAACGTTTGATTAAATTAATATTAATTATAATTAAAGTTATAATGTTATATCTCATGTGAATAAACACACAAACAAACAGAATTACCTCTTATCTTTAAAGTTTAGAGTAGACAAAACATTGCCTACTTTGTAAATAATACTAATAGTAATTTTGTGGTTTTATATAGGTAATTTTCTATTATAATATGTCAAATATTGTTAATGAATGAGAACAAGACAATTTACTAAAACTGACATTGCTAATTTAATTAAACAAGTTACATAAATAATCCAATTTCAATAATATGTACTAACTTAACACATATATACACAGATTTATCTCAATAAACAGGTACTATTTGTATATAAGATGGCCAACAAAATTAATATTAACCTTATAAATTTGCTACCTATAAAAAAACCTCTAAAAATGTATTTTATTAATACATAAATCATTACTTGTTTGGTTTCCTGTGTCCATATTCACCGTCCGAATCCTCACGATCATATTCTTCCTCTTCAGTTCGTTCTTTGCCTTCATCTGAAATAAATATAATTATAATATAACTAGCTGTGCCCCGCGGTTTTACCCGGATTGCTCTACTCCTGTTGGTCTTGGCCTATAGTCTTCCTTAATAAATGGGCTATAGTCCAGGATCCTTCGCCCATTTTTGCACGTGATTACTATCAAGCTAATTTTCCGTGAGTAGCTTTATTGCACGCCTCATAAGCGAAGCGTTGAGGTGGGTACTACTGTCACTTCGCGCAAAACATCTGATTTTTCAAACTTAAAATGTCTTTATGTATCATACATTGCACTTGTAAGATAATACATACACACACATATTAAGAAAAAACACTATTTTTAACGTTCATGATATTTTTGATGTCATTTTTGTTATTTAAACTAGTTAAAAAACAGTTTAAAAAAGTTCTGTCTTGGACGTCCGTGTGTCTGTATGTGCGGATCCTTTTTCTTGTTAACACGATAGCGACCGAAATACTTTACTAATCGAGTCTTTTTTTTTCTCTTACGCTTGAGTATGCTCAGGAATAGAACCCTTTCATTTTTCAGGGTCTGATTCGATGTGGTTTAATTGTTATTAAATAAACAAAAATAATAATTAATAAATATTTATTAAAAAAAAATTATGAGGCGTGCACTTTTGGATTTTCCAAATTATTTTGATGATACGCCCAATAATTTCCCGTACGAAACTCTCGATTGTGGTAGCTTACAGAGGTAACAAGGATAAAATGTTTTGATTTGATGGTTGAACTACTATTTAACACAGAAATATTTTCTTCAAATCAGACCAGTAGTTCCTGAGATTAGTGCGTTCAAACAAACAAACTCTTCAAATTTTTAATATTAAGTATAGTTTTGAATGTCATAAAAGTAATTAATAATATCAAATTGAAAGTATGTATAAAACAAAATATATAAAAATATACATACCCCAAGTGGTATTCCTATCGCTATACTCCCCCCACCCCCCGGGCCCACCACTCGACCTACTCCCAACTGCCATCCCCATCCCCATCCCCATTCCCATCCCCATCGCTTCTGAGGACATCCCTGGAAGATATAATTTAAATTAATAGTGAAAAAAAGTCAAATACTGTGTTAAATTCAAATGTAAAGGTATTTTCATTTGTTTTTTTTATTTATAATATACATATACAGATTGGTTTTGGTTCAAATTATATAACACTAGCTTTCAACCCGCCGCTTCGCCCGCTTTGTCTAAAACATAATAAATTATTAAAAATAACCGCATCAAAATCCGTTGCGTAGTTTTAAAGATTTAAGCATACATAGGGATAGAGAAAGCAACTTTGTTTTATACTATGTAGTGATAAATGGAAATTGATTGCAATGCAAATATTACATCAATTCAATTTTATCCTGTTGAGTTATAGGCTATTTACATTTAGAGAATCACTCATTTGCATGGAATGAGTATCACCAAAATAATTTCTCATATTATTTAAAGGTAATGTGTAGAACTTTATAATAATGAAAATTGTTATTTTTAAAACATGATAGACTATATCGAACAGATATTTTTAAATATATAAATTACTAGTGGTCCGCCCCGGCTTCGCCCGTGGTAGAGATTGTCTAATCTAAAAATGAACGCCCCTCCACTAAACTTAATTGTTTCAATGTGTGAGGACAAATAATTATTGAACCACTTTATATGTGTGCGCGCGGCGATTCTACTGCAAACTTTGACTCTCGCGCACTGATTTGTCAACTAATCGGGCGATCAGTTCAGGTGCCTAGCATTGTATGGCGGGGAGAGCGCGCTATGTACGGAATGACACGTCCGTTCTGTCGTGCATCGCGTCATTTATGCACTAGTTGGCCAACTGGTCCTGTCGTTCGGGCATGGACAGGACTGGAGGACTGAACTACCAATGAGGCAGACCAATTTGTGTGTATTGCGTCTATACACGTACTTTGAATGTGAGCGTAAACACAGTGGAGGGGCGTTCATTTTTAGATTAGACAATCTCTACCTACATGTTTAAACTATCCTATCTCTCAAGTTGGATCGAACTGCACATGGTGTGCGAATTTTATTATAATCGGTTAAGTGGTTTAGGAGTCAATTGAGGACAAACATTGTGACACGAGATTAATATATACATATTAAATAAACTCACCAATATATTTGTCCTTGTTCTTTTTGGCCTTTTTCCTCTCCTCTCTGAGTTTCTCATCATCTTGGATGAAGTCGATCAGTTCACGCACTTTGTGTCGCACGTTTATACCCTGAAAATTAATTTTAATATTAATCTAATAATTTAATATTTATAGGTACATAAACAAAATTATTCTGGTGAAATTTTGAAGTGAAACTTCGTTATCGAGGCTGGAAAAAAATTTAGTGTAACATTTTTTCTTATCCCTACCACGCGTGATTTGACCGACGTATTTCTGTAAAGTTGCATATAGTAAATAATTTTTTGAAAAACAAGGTCATAAAGAAGATTCACTTCTTACGTGTGTACACTAGTACACGCACAAATTTTTTGTTTACTATTTTATGACTTTGAACTTTGAAATGAGAGCGGCCGTACACGGACTGCTCGAGCAGTTAACGGCTGAGCGACGTACACGGACTGCTCGAGCTGTCGGTCGTTGACTGCTCGAGCTGTCGCTACAAACCCCGCAGTTTACTGCTTGAAGCGGTCGCGACTGCTTGAGCAGTCCGTGTACAGCAGTGAATGAATGTCTATAGTTCACCGCGCGGTCGCGGCTTAAAGCTGTCGGTTTCAACTGCTTGAAGCGGTCCGTGTACGGCCGCCCTTATACTAAACACTTTATTAATGTTTTAAACTTATGATACAATAAATAAATAAACCTTACAAAAATGCAATTATAATATAATTTATCACATAATTACCTGATCCTTCCCCAAATCGTCGACATACGTGTAATTCTCAAGCGATCTCAAATCGTAAATGTGTTCGCGCGCTGACGTCACCACGCGCTCCGAACCGTTGCGCACCAAGTAGCTTAGTAGGAGGAGGCACTACAAATATAATGTAATGTAAACAAATATAATATAGAGGAATTTATTCATTTAAGAATACATTTTTATATTTGATATAATACTTTTAAAGCATTCAAATGAGATATTTTTTAAATACTCACAAAGGAATATCATAATTGGTTTGGTCATTGTTTGTAATACTTGCAAATATTAATCAATCAGATCTATAATTTGTTATACCAATAAATATTTGTATGTTTTAATAGTTTTATAAGTATGACTAATGACCATTATCACACACTGTAAATCAATTAAGGATGCATAATTTTAAAATTCAAATATTGCATTTAAGTTATCTACAAAGTAGTCTGTATCAAGCATTTGTGCTACTATTAACTACTAGCTGTTGCCCGCGACTTCGTCCGCGATTACGTCGTTTTAGGTCATTCGTCGTTTAAAAAAAATACGTGACACTTTATTTTTGAATGTTCTTAATTGTCTCTTATAAAATTTAACTACATTAAAATTGAACACTCTGAAAATCTTAAAATCGGAGAAAATTGAAAATCTGAGGAAAACATGAAGGAATGTGATTTAAATTCTACATTACTTAGTATTTCAAATAATAATCTAAATTAAATGTAGATTAACAGTTTGAGCGCACCGTTATAGAATATGTACCTAAGTATTAAATTACGTTAGTTTACATAGTAACAAAACAAAAACACGATGACTTTCTTTCGCGCTCGGTACCACAAACTAAGCATGTTAATGGTACGTGGCCCGCGTCACTTGACCCCCCGCGAGTTCCCCTCCTTTGCTATGCGAAAATACATTCGTCGCCCTGCTGTAGGAAAAATTGTAATACTGTGGCCTGGGCGTTATACACGCCCAGGGAGTTCCTGAGTGCCGATAGACGTCCGTCTATCGGCATTTATAACAAATATCACCATCTTGAGGAAAAGCTTCTAATGTCGATTTAAAACTGCATACATACGAATTAACCTGATGAAACATGTTCTAAAATTGTGAAATGAGTTCAGTTTTAAATTCGAGAAATATTGATAATTCTTGTATTCGACTATTCGTTGTAGTCGAATACAAAATATATTTAAAGAAACTTAGGTTGGCCTTCAGGCAAAATGGATCCTATCAAATGGTAAACTTGACCTTGTATCTTAAAAGTAAGCATGAAAGGACCTTCTGATAATTGTTGAGCACCAAAGGATCATTTGAAACGCACTACTATAAGAGCGAATATTGTCTAAGAACTGTTTAGATTGCACGTCATGTTCCTCTAAAAGTAGTGATTTCAAAGGTTCCGGTGTATCTTCAAACGAAAGCCGACTCCTTACTCCACTTTAAAGCATTACAAAAATAACATACTACGTTAATATCGCCTATACAGAAGATGATCTGTAATCAATTGTGAGGTTATAAGAAAACCCACTTTTATATTTGTCGGACCCCACCACCGAATTCGTAGATTGATCTTCTATGTTTACCTCTAAGTCATTAAGACTATGCGAAATCTGTCTGCAGTAAGAGGGGCCTCTCGCTATTCGTCCGTTTCCAGAGACCGAATAGTTTCAATTCTTAATCTTTCATTAAACAAACTTAATAATCGTTTTTGTCTCAATTAATTGTAATATTCGCGTCCCTACTCTAGTCATTGCTTATGCTCATGTTCATCTTCAAGAGATCGAATAATATTATGGTGCACCCTATCATTTGTCAAACGGTCTTCATATTGAGTAAAAGTTTCAGATTCTCGAGATAAAATGTGACGGCCGTGATCAGCTGTGAGACGTTATACCCTCTCAGTGAAGGTTTCGGTCTCACGGGATAGTACATGCCGTTCGCGGTCAGCTGTGAGCCGCAATTCTCGTTGTGAAGCGGTTTCAGGTTCTCGGCATAACACGTGTTGTTTTCGGCCTAGAGTATACCTCTAACGATTCTTGAGAACTCTTATTTCTCATTTTCTTAGCTTTGCTCGAATTTCGAGATAAAGATTTTTTAGGTGGCACTGATGCATTAAAATAAAAATTGAGTTAAAACGGACTGAGTGTTATAGACAAATATAATCAGAAAGCTTCGAACTCCTAAGCTATCGGAAGTTACACGTGTTATTGTGAGTCAACCATAAAAGATAGACATTTATGATGTCGGGAGATATTTTTTATATAATAAGGAGAACATTTCTTTCATACATGATTTCTGTGTAGCTTTAACCATTAAGGTTGCACACGCGACGAAAGCTTAAAAATGGAGTTACTGCTCTGCTCAGGAATATGAAAAATAATTGTACCAAGTTTCGTTTAAATCCGTCGAGTAGTTTTTGTTTCTATACCGGTTATACGGACAAAAATTTTACTGTTTGCTTCTTTGGCATCAGTGTCGATCCCTAATCACCCCGTGATAGTTATTTAGGAAATATATTTCATGTACAGATTTAATATACCTAAGTATACATAATATATTTAGATTCCAATTTCCATGTAACGTTAAATTCGACTATACAATAACTAACAGACAACGCAGGTTACTCTCGTTTCCGTAAGTTGAGGCGGCTACATATTCGGTCCTCATAACATCACTTTTAGTGAACGAAACGACAGCGCGGTTTAATTCGATGCCAACACCATCAGAAAAAAGGAAATATTTTTAATTGTGAAAAAATATTATGATTTACACTATTTTAATATAAAATATATGGCTGTGAGTGTGTAAAAATAAATCCAGCTAGTTTCACATCACACTTATGTTTATAATTAGCTATACGACATGAAAATATACATATTAATTACCAAGCAATAATCATACAGGTAAATACTGAACAAAAGTATTAACAGTCAAAGTTTATTTTTACTAACATTTAACAACACCCATGTAAATGATGAAGAAATGATAATTATCAACGAACTAACCTTTTCTATAATACTTAACACAGCACATTTTTTAAATTATCTTGCTCAACTCTGCTCAAAAATTTGAGGGTTTGTGTCAAAACTATGATATATCTAAACTACGATACAACTTGCATGCGGAAATGCTCATTACAATCAGTGAATTTAAAGAATAACTAACAACAACTATTCAATTTTATTGAGCTGATGAATATCTTTTGCCTGGAAGAGATCACCGCCGCCTAATAAATATACTGTGTTTTCTTATAAAATCGTAACATAATTTCTTTTATCTACTAAATTTTAATAAATAAGTTCTTTTTGTTATTTTTATCTAAAAATGATCTTGAGCTTATATTAGGCAAAAGTATACATTAACTTTTTATAATTTCAGGACCGCACCTTAAATGGGGTGCTCGGAAAATATGCCTACGGATTATTAATAGAGAAATGATACCTACACAACAAAGTTATGTTGGTTCCATTTTATTTATAAAATATAATGAAAATGGGCAAATATAAAACATATTATGTAAAATGATTAAAAATAAATAAATGAAGCAACTACGATTCAAAGAAAACATCTTTTTCAGTGTGAAAATGCTCTAAGCAATCCTGGATGATGAGTAGGTATAATATCATGTACTCTCATCCCAGTACGGTCGGTACCTCGATAGCCATAACGATAAATATTATAATCAGATAACAGCAAAGTCAGAATAAAAATCATAACTTGTACAGTTGTGAGTGCAAAATTTATGTTTCATTTGGCAATAACATTTTTTTCGGTACTAAAACGTAGTAGTTTGATATGTGGTTGGCTGCCCCTCCTCTCCTTCCTGAAAAATATCCTCCAAAATTACCCGAGATACTTCCAATGATTGAACCATACGTTGGACATTAACTTCAGTCAAAAATTGACGAAGCGGATGATTACTAATTTCCACTTAATCCTTGCTGCCACTATCTTCATCATCAAATCATCAATTTTCAAGTGGTGTTGTAAAATTGTCAGCAGAAATAGTCTTCCAAAGGCGATATAATTTTATGAACATTGAATCTGTAAATAAAAAATCAAACGTTAATAATTGTAAATCAATAAAAAAAGCTACTTACAAATAAAATTTTATCAACAAACTACTGTTCCCAACGCACCTCAAAATCTTGTAAAAGTCAAAAAGAATTCATCATTTTATTATTTCATTCTAAAAGTGTAATATAAAACCATTATAAAACCAATAAAAAACATGAATTGCTATCATTATAAAAATAAATACCTATAAAAGTAACAACTTACCTTTTGTGGGAACGCATGGTGAAAATTCACAAAACACGAAGATTGAATTTGATATTTTTGGTTTTATGACATTTATTTTAATTTTATTTATTTATTTATTTATTTATTCAAATGCTTTATAAATATAAATTTATAAATAATAAATTTATAAAGAATAGAAACATTCGATCACGAAATTATGTGGGTTCGAGTCCCGCCTCGTGATCGAATTTTTTCTATTCTTTATAAATTTATAAAACACGAAGATTAAAAATGTAACCAATGAACACATTACACAATCAATATTAGATTAATTGTAATGGTGTCTAGTTTGACTTAAAATAATAAACATCTACCCTCACTTTTAAAAATGTAGTATATTCACACGAAATATAAGCGCACCTTATAGGGAAGGGAAGATATGGGTTAAAGAGTTAAATAAATAACATGATTATATTTAAATTATTAATTTTCAACAGTTGTTCAGTAGTGATAACATGTAAATTGATTTGATTTTTACGAAATCTCATAGATGGCGCTGTTTCAAATTTGTCTTTATACTACTAAATTCATTAAACTGTTTCTCTGCCCAAATTACGTAAATGACATAGTTTTTATTTTGTAAAGCTAGATAATAGCATGGCTTACTCGAAACCAACATTTAAACATGAGTCTTTAGATTGTACGCTGTCGTAGTACACGGAATATGTAAGAAAAATAAAGGTTCACAGCTCCTCCCGCGAAGGTGATATCATGATAATATGTTTAAACTATCCTCACCCGACCTCTTAGGAATATTCTTGCAAAATTTGAAGTAAATCTATGCAGTACTTTCTGAGATTAGCCCGGAAATACATACAGACAAACAGACAAACAGACAAACCGACAAACAGACAAAAATTCTAAAAACTATATTTTTGGCTTCTATATCGATTATAGATCATGGATCAAGTATTCTTTTAAAAAAATATTCAATGTACAGTTTTGACTTTCCTACGATTTTATTATATGTATAGATACTTTCTGGATCTATTCAAACAATAAATTGAAAAATAACCAATAAAATTTATCTTTAATGGCTTCTCATTCTCAATACTCCACTGTGACTAGGAAATTAAGCAGCTCAATTGTATTTCTTCTCTATTTCAACTCTCTCAAAATAAGATAAGCTATTTAATAGCTCAATACTTCCAGCCACCAACCTTATAAGTCCGTCTCCAATGCGATCTATTATCATGCAGCATTCGCCTCCACAGCATGCTCATGACCTCCGGAAAGTGTTCATATGTGAAGGTAGCCAACGCTAGCTCTTGCATCTGCTGCCCCGTTGGACCCCACGCCTCGTCAGAGGTCGCTTCTCGGACTTTGCCCTCCACCTCTGTGTAGTTCATCACTACGTTTGTGCTGAAAATTCATGTGTATATGTTTAATTATATGTTTCATATTATATTTCTGTCATTCCATGAACGAATTTCATTATAGAACTTATATAATTTATTTATTTATTTATTTATTAACACTTTAATGTGCTGGCATACAAATAAATTCTTAAAATTAAAACTTAAAACTAGTCCAGCACAGAAGGCGGCCTTATCACTTAAGAGTGATCTCTTCCAGGCAACCTACTGTGTGGAGTAATATTATGAAAAAGGAGGTAGGTAGGAAGTACAAATATATATATATATATATATATATATATATATATATATATATATATATATACATACATAAATATATGATCTATTATAATTACATATTACATACATATGAAATATTATATATATTACATATAATATAGTATAATACACTAATAATAATTATATTACAATAATACATACATACATAAACTCATACTGTAGTTTAGATAGAAAAATAAATAAAAACACAAATAATTAATTAATTAATCTTAATAATCCGAGTTAAATGCTAGGTTCAAGTAGTGATTTCGGACTTGTTTGGTAAAGGTGGACAGCGTTTGAGCTTGTCGGATGCTAACTGGCAGGGAGTTCCATAATCTGGTGGCCCTTACGGTAAAAGAGCCACCGTAGAACTGTGTGCGGTGCGGAGGCATAGACAGCACCAACCTGTCCACAGATCGGAAAGAATAGCTATCACAGTGCAGGAATTGGAACTGATCTTTTAGGTAAGAAGGAGTTTTGGGATTGAAGAGGATTCGATACAGGAGTTGTAGGTAATGAACATTCCGGCGAAGGCGGATCGGGAGCCACTTGAGCTTCTTACGAAAATGAGAAACGTGGTCATATTTACGGAGACCGTAAACAAACCGAATACAATAGTTTTGAAGTCGCTCAAGTTTATCCAATTGCTCAGATGTTAAGTCTAAGAAGCAAGCATCAGCGTAGTCAAGAATAGGAAGGAGAAGGGACTGTGCTAACATAATTTTGGTCGGTATGGGTAAAAAGTTACGGAGGCGTCGTAAGGAGTTAGATGCAGCGTATAATTTACGACTGATATGCTGGAGATGCTGCGACCAACAGAGCGTTTGATCCATAATTACACCTAAGTTCTTTACTTGATTGCTGAGAGGAATACCCTCGCACCCAATTTTAACACTCGGCAGAATTCCCCAGTCAATCTCTGATATAAGGTACTGACTTCCAACAACGATCACTTGGCTTTTGGAAGGATTAATCTTAAGTCCAAATTCATCACACCATTTTACTATTGTTGCAAGTTCAGCGTTAATAGTGTTAATAGAATCGGATAAATTACTGGGTGTAGAGTGAATGTAGATCTGTACGTCGTCAGCAAACATATGGTAGAGAGAAGTTATACGAGAGGAGAGATTATTTATGAAAATGGCGAATAGGAGAGGTGACAAGACGCCACCCTGTGGTACACCAGCGGGAACAGCACACCAAGAAGAATGTTTACCATCCAACAAGATACGCTGCCGCCGATCACCCAGGTAATTTTGAAACCATTCGAGTACTGTAGGGGAGAAGTTAATTAGGCGTAACAAACCCAGTAAAATATCATGATTAACAGTGTTGAATGCGTTACTAAAGTCGAGAAGACACAATATGGTGAGTTGTTTATTGTCCATAGCTGCACGGATGTCATCAGTGACCTTAACGAGAGCAGTAGTCGTGCTATGACCAGGACGGAAACCGGATTGGAAAGTAGAAAGTATGCTATGAGTGTTTAAGTATGAACTTAATTGAGCATGGATGATGCGTTCGAGGACCTTGGAAAGGAAAGGTAAAATAGAGATAGGACGGAAATCAGAAAAACAATTTGGATTGGATTTTTTAGGAAGAGGAATAACCTGAGCATCTTTCCAAGAATTTGGAAATTTGCCAGAGGTAAGTGAGAAATTAAAGATGTGGGTAATGACAGGAGCAATAATATCAAGGATAGGAAGGATCATATTACGACTTACAAGGTCAGCACCGACTGCGTTCGAAGATATGGACAATATCGTCTTCTTAACTTCTCCCACAGTGCATCGTTTAAAAAAGAACGGGGGAAAATTAGGAGCTGAGGTGGTAGAAAGAGAATTAAGTGTCTGTTGTATAGTAGAAGCATTAAGGTTGGAAGATGATGAAAAATGAGCGTTTAAAGCGTCAATATTAAAGTTATTACGTGAACACGCGTAGGATGATTTACCAACTCCTAAGGATTTTAGAAACTTCCATATTGAAGAGGGGTCGCCGTTCTCGACCGAGTTATGGATATGGCGTCTTTGTGCATCTCTACACAGTATGTTGCAACGATTACGGACGTTCCTATATTTTTCACGCAATTGATCCGTTTTTGCTGTCTTCATTTTAGCCTTTGCACGATTTTTCCTATTCATAAGAGATTTGATTTCAGGTGAGAGCCAGGGCGCAGGCGTATGTTTCTTTTTGACAAGTTTAAGAGGTGCATGTTTGTCATATAACGCAGTGACTAAGTCGTAAAAAGTACTTACTTTTAAGTCGATGGATTCAGCATTTATAACAGTCTCCCAGTCAGTGTCGTGTGCATCAGCCAAAAGGAACTCAGTATCCATACCGGCAAAATTACGAAGCAGTACAGAGGAAGGTTTAAATTTGGGAGGACGGAGTTTATAGGATACGTAGATAAGATCGTGATAGGAAAAAGCATCAGCAGAGCACTGACCGTGCTTGGATACGGAATTGGGAGAGGAAACTATTATAAGATCAAGGAGGGAAGGGGAACATCCGGGGAAGAAGTGGGTTGGGTTAAGAGGAAGTGTGTGAAGATTATGAGAGTGAAGGAGAGACAGTAGTTTCCTACTTCGGATATCACCTTTCCGTAGGCATGTATTGAAATCACCCATGAAGATAAGGTGGGTGTATAGTGGGGACAATTCATCAAGAAGGACTTCTAAGGAGGAAAAATAGTTAATTGTGAGGGAAGGACTATAAAAGACTCCGAGAAGGATTTTTGAATTGGAAAGTAGGATTTCTATAAGGAGATGCTCGGTGCCGTTATTGGGTGAAGGTTGAGGGGAACAGCGTATAATATTATAGGAGATATGAGAACGAAGATAAATTGCCACACCACCCCCACCTTTACCAATGCGATCATTACGGATAAGGTGAAAGCCAGGAAGGAGATAGTTTTGGGAAGAGAGTGTAGGTTTAAGCCATGACTCGGATACTAGGATAGCATGGATGTTTCTTGATACAAATGATGCAAGCATTTCTGGGAAATGAGCCGGAATGCTCTGAGCATTAATATGGACAGCATTAAAGTTCTTATGTGAATCACTAAATAGAGAAGAAAGAGTAAGGTCGAGAGGAGGGGAAGAAGCACTATGAAAACTATTCTCATCACTATCTGTTGAACCTAAAGAGCACGAAAGACTATCTAAAAACTCGGTGTTTATGTCTGACATAATTAAAACAATGTATAAATAAGAAGATATATAAATATAAATAAATATCTAAAACTAAATATATATATATATAAATATGTATAGTTAATAAGTGTATTTAATATGATAAAAATAAATTTATATTAATCGATACTTCATAACCGTACTCTCCGGACAAAATTACAATATTATTAATAAGTAATTCAAGAATACAATGAAATAGTGAAAAGAATTAAATAGAAACGCTAAATTAATAATACGAAAAAATATTATGCACTAACAACAACACCAATCAGAATTACATGAGAATTACAAATATAACAATTATACTATGGCAATAATTTTGGTTGACGTAAACGTAGACATGACAGATGACAGTTCACACTTGACAGATAAAATTGAATTACAAAAATATGTAAACAATTAATATTGACGGTAATACGATAACAATAAAAATAAAAATAAGATCTTCTGAAGGTGATTGGAAATAATACAGTTTTATATTACATTTACATAGGAAACATTGATGGAATGTTTATACACGCTAACTAAATGTTCGTAACATTACTACATAGTACATAGTTAAGAATAAAATCGTTTCGCTGTCCTTATGTGTGCTGAAATCTTTAAAACTACGCCACGGATTTTGAAACAGATTTTTTAAAAGAGTGATTAAAGAGAAGGGTTTTAGTATATAATGTGATAAGTTTTACACCACGCGGGCGAAGCCGCGGGCTGCAAGCTAGTACATAATAAAATAAAATGAAAGTGTTTGACGCGTCGACTACTTGCCTTTCACCACTCTCTTGGAACGAGCAACTACTTTAGGATCTTTTGAGGAATTACTTGTAGGAGCAGCAGTACCAGGATTAGGTTTATCTGATGGGGCAGCAGCGATGGCCTTTAAGTCAGCCAACTCCTCAATGCGATGCCGAACACCTCCCGGGCCAATCACGAAGATTTTACCATCTCTAGTCCAACATTTAGAAACACCGAACTGACTCCGAGCAGCCATAAAAATATCATGCCTATTCTTTGTTAGAAATTCTGATAAGGTGATTCCCGTGCCTTTCAAATTGGTTTTAGATGACCAGATCTGTTCCTTATTTGAGATGTCACGGACTTTAATAAGAATAGGTCTAGGCTTGTTGTCTTTGGACATTCCCAATCTGTGGCATTGAGTTATACTATCCGTAGACAGATTGCAGATCTTCAAATGCTGAGTGACTACGTTTAGTGCGGTGGTGGTAGGGTTTTCATCCTTGCATTCTTGGACACCATGCAGTAGTAGAATCTTCCTCCGCTTCCTCATCTCAAGATTGTCATAAAGCTTAAAAAGACAGTCCATCTGAGTTTGCAAGCACTGTAAAGATGTGATGACAAACGAGCGAAAAGCGCTAAAATCAGATGCTAGCCGAGATGGAGGACTTGCTAAGGTTGAGGTTGTGGAGGTCTTCTGCAGGTCTTGCTGAAACTCTGACATCTTCTTATTGAACATGTCTGACATCTGCGCCATTGACTCCCTTAGTGATAACAATTCCATTTTTCTTGGTTGTGATAAAGTGTGACAGCCAATCCAAACAGTGCCAAACAAAAGGTTTGTTTTTCAAGAATTACTTGTATAATTATAGAATATTACATAGAATTTATTCCGGTGAGTACATAGGTGTTTTTTATAGCAAAACACATATATATAATATAACTTTATAGAACATTATAGAACGTAAAATTATAGTATTGCAGTGTCAAAATATTTAATTGAATTTGGATTAGAAACTGGAATGCTTGCTTTCTTAAATATGTAAATACACTTAAAAACATTCATTTGTAGAAGCTATAACCAGAAAAGACCGCCTCCTTGGTACAGTGGTTGACGCGTGAGCGTAACACCAAGGGGTCCTGGGTTCGATTCCCGGTGGAGACAAAGAAAAAAAAAATGTCTCGGTCTAGTAGGACACAGAAGGCTGATCTCTTACTTGTCCCTAAAGAAAATCGATCAGTGAAACAGATGTATAATGCATCAGCCCCTTACCCCACTAGGGGACATGGGACTTCACTTAATGTAATTGTACGTTGAAAAGAAAATTTTAAGTACCAATTTTATTATAGAACTTTGATAAAATTGTGGCATTGTAGGAGTGTCAAATATTAAACTGAATTGAACTACTAGGATTAAAACTGGAATTCTTGCACATTCTTCCTTAAATATGCAAAGACACTTAGAAAATTCATTTGTAGAAGCCGTAAACAGAAAAGAGAGTTAGATTCTAGAATCTTGTATCCTATTCCTATACCATCCATCTATCCATCATCCATTCAAAATCAATATTATTTGCAATTGATTCCATCATAAAATACAATACTACCAAGTTTTATTCTAAGCTATGTGTGTGTGTGTGTAAATGTATTTATTTTTTATATTATTACTTTTACTATTAATCATCAAATAAATTTTATTTATACATAAAACCAGTATATTTTAGATAAAGTCCAGTTAAACAAACATTTAAACACATCAGGTCATATAAAAGTGAATTGACATTGAGTATTCAAGTGAGAGGTTCCAAGGCTGTTTGAATCACTTTCATTAGTGCCAAAAATTCACTCTTAACAACTGTGTAAATAATAAATATCCACTATTGCATGTGTGTAAATAAAAAAAGCGTATGTGCCGAGCACACGTGTTAGAAGTGAAACTTCTTTGGCAAAATTCAAAGATAAGCCTTACTCCATGATGTGACCGTATTGCCATGACGCGACCTTGAAATTTTACTCTCAACGCGTCTAAAGAAGTCCGATTTCAATAATGTAAAGAAGAAAACATACTTTTACAAATAAACTTTAAAATAACAGGACCATTTTTTTAAATTTTCTTCACCAGCAGAGGAAAGCTATATTTTTCGAATCTTGAGTGTTAATAAACTATGTTGATATGTTTTTGGGTCAACCGAGAGTGCATATTTTAAAAACAACAGTTTCATATATGTATTGCCAAGTTTTTTGAAAACAGATTTGTACCAAAATAAAATGTGCAAATTCATACTGGTATTCTGATTCTGAATTTCACAGAAATCTTTCTCATATTATGGAAATAATTGCTGTTTATTATGATTTATTAAACACTTCAAAATTTATGCATAATGGGTAAGACAATCCATGAGAAACATATTATTATAATTAATGAATAATTTTCTAGCAAATTGATAAAAACATGAACTCACATAAATATTAAACTTATTTGTTGTGAACAAAAAATGCAAGTCAATTTATAAAATATCTTGCTATCTCATGATAAGTGAAGATACAATATTTTCATCTGTTGTCCTGCTGATAAGAGCATTTCAACATTCATTTGTTAATCTCTTCAAGGTAAACCACTTTCTTAGCCAGCTTATTACTAAATCCTTTTTTTATGAATGAAGGAATTATGTCACCAATGCAATTTTCAAAATTAACAAACTAGCGGTCCGCTCCGGCTTCGCCCGTGGTACATGTTTACGTTTTCTCTCCACAAGAACCATCCAAATACGTCAAGGTTCGAAATTGGTTCAGCCATTTCCGAGTTTTGCGCTTACCAACACATTTGGTGATTCATTTTTATTATAATAGATAATTATTTTAATTTGAAAACTATATTAAATATTTTTGACAATAGTAGTAATTAGATCATTATAATCACATTATTTAATGAGTACATTACATGATTATAATTAATGCTTATCCTTTTTGCACAATTACTTCTTTAATCATTTCTCTAAATGTTTATAAACTGATATAATGTTACATGTTTATCTGTAAAATATAATCACTAATTATAGTTCTAAATAGTTTTAAATTCATCTGAAATATCTATAAAATTAACTGTTACTCGCAGCTTTACCAACATGGACAAAATAAATTTACATGGTTCAAACTATCACCTCTATTTTATCCCCTTGGTAGTAGAATTTATCAAAATTCTTTCATAGCAGATGCCTGCATAATAGTGGCTCTATGCATCTCATTGTGCATCTCATCAATGCAATCATAAGCCGGCTAATCACATACCTGCCGCAGGGATTTTAGCTGTTCCCTAAATTGCCCCTGCTTGCCTATACACATCACAATTATTAAGGAGGCAATTAAGGGTGAATTCCCAATATCGCCCCTGCGGCAGGTAGGTGAGTAGCCCACTTTATTATAATATCATCTCCATGTTGGAAAAATGATTCTAAATGAATTTCACCTTCAAAAAAATTTATAAATTTGCCATCAGCAAGGTAATAAAAACAACCTTCATCACTTATACCTAACCAACTAATGCAATAATTATAATATTAAATGAAATTAAATCAATCACATATTTAATTTAATATTAATTGTGTTTTTTGGTTAAACAAATAATGCTAAGAAGTGAAATAATATCATAAGGAAAAACAATCAGATTTTCAGTTATTATACACACTGTCCTACAGAAGGTAATATGCGACTTAATTTTTAGAATTTACTATTACTTTGTATAAATAAATATTTATTTGTACTATTATAAAGTCTAATTAGACATTATAGTAATAAATTATTTATAATTGCACATAGATTTTTTTCTAAAGCGGTTTGAATACAAATTACGCTCTCCTGTAAACCTCGATTTTTGACATGTGTGTTTCTATCTACATTTATATTAGATCTTGTTTTGTGATAAATGTCAATACAAATAATAGAAACCTGCACATTTGTAAAGATAATTTCATGGTTGGTTTCATACAATGATAGTTCACATAAATGTATAAGTAACTATAATTCAGTAAGGTATTTACCAACTTAAGTATACCTGTTTAAATACTATCACTTATAGCATTGATTAGGTGTAATGATATATAGGTATATTTGCGAATTATAAACCGGGCGCACTCTTAAAATCGTTAGATAATATATTTTATAATTACTGACTTGGGCTGGGGCGCATGATATTTTGAATTAATGTGTAAAAATTGTTGCATGTGTATGTAAAATCTTCATAGTAAAACATAGTTAATGCTCGAATAATCTGTAAAATTCCCGTCCGCCTTGAGTTAATGACAACAATCATTTTAGGCTGCCATCGCCTCTTTGAAAACATTATTTTATTATATGAAAGGCCGAATATTGCACATACGGCCCACAATAAGCTACGGCATCGACATTTAGGTACAATTACTATGATAATAGGACGAATTAACATAAAATTAGCTGAAATATTGGTGGCTCTTACACTTTGTCCGCCAACTCCCGAACCTTCCACATGCTGATAAAACGATCCATTTCACTGCACACTAAAAGTTTACCACTTGTAGAAGCAAAAAACTACAATAATTTCACTGTAATAACAAAAAAAATGTTAACTATAAACGCGAGCTGATGATTTGGCTGACATTCTTGCAAAATGGCGTTGAGATTTGAGAATGATAATGTTGCCACGTGCCAACATTAAAAAATGTTAGCCATTGCATGTCAATCAAAAATATTTTAATGAAAATGTGTTAAAATCAAAACGTTAAAATAATAATTAATAATAATTAGATAATCGATAATAATTGCTATTATTTTGAATCTATTTCATGTATGTAGAAAATTTTACAGGGCGTAATTGTAGTACATATCTAAATTATGTAGGTATAATAGTTATTGGATTCTTATTTTTATGACAACCGTTTAATTACTGTTTAAATTTGGAAAAATAACTTTTGCATCTACCCAAGAAGAAGCCAAGAAGCATCTACCGCTATTTTTTATTTTTCGTGATGCTTCATTAGCACGCGAATCACAGAGTACCTTTTTATATACTGGACGCGAATATTCGTGTCGAGTTGGTGCGCTCTTGGTGCGCTAAATCACGCTAAACATCGTATCTGCAAACCTTGGTACCCATAGGCCAGAGCCACCTTATATAAAAGCAAATATTGTCGCGGCAAAGCCCCTCGGCAGCCAGTTTTCCAAAAGTACCCCGATAACACTTTGCACATGTACAAGAAAAATGTGCAATAATCTTCCAGTTGTTATTATGATATGAACATTCGCCACAACCCGCTAATGTTGTCACGACAAGAGTAAAAAAAACATCAATTCATGATTCTTCCACCCACCTGTGCTTCCACCCTTGAAGTGAGTTTCACATACGTAGTACATATATTATTATTATATAGTCCGTGGTTTCACACATATAAAATTAACAGGACATTGGTCAACATTAAAAAAATCAAGACAAGTTAAGGTAGGTATATACTTTGTATTTTTGAGCTATAACTTAGAGAATCTTGATTATAGCACTTAATTAATTAGATCTTTACATTTTTTTAATTTGATATAGCTATAAAATATGACGACGATGTTGCTATAATGCAAGTAATTTTATGAATCAATGAATTCAAATAAGTAATAGGCAATATGCATGATTTTTTTTTATCCGATAGTTTACAACATTTTATAAAAGGGAGAAAAATTTCGCAGCCAAAAAGTAATTAGAAGTAGGTCTGTAGGTATATGTTTGAACGCCTCCTTGGTACAGTGGTTGACGCGTGAGCGTATCACCGAGGGGTCCTGGGTTCGATTCCCGGTGGAGACGAAGAAAAAAAAAATGTCTCGGTCTGGTAGGACACAGAAGGCTGATCACCTACTTGTCCCTAAGGAAAATCGATCTGTGAAACAGATGTATAATGCATCTGCCCCTTACCCCACTAGGGGACATGGGACTTCACTTATATGTTTAAGTAAAAAAATGTTTAAAAAACCCAACTCAAATCGACAAACGACGCGGCCATTTTGGCGCGCTTCGTGTCACGTATATTAGGTACTTGCTCTGTGTGTGACGTCACAGTTCATGACAACATCAACAATCAAGTCAAGAAAATAGTTGAATAAGTTTTATAAATTTCTTTGATTCAATATTCATAATATTATAATAATTCGTTTCATAAAATTGTTAATAAATCGTTATGGAACATCATTCTTCAATAGAAAAATACAAAATCTTACATACAAGTATTGTGTTGTGCCTAACTGCGAAAATACTTTATGAAATGCTCCAATCATTGAGATAATATTAATATGGAGACGACACCGCCTACATCACTTAAGTTCCACTCAACATACGTCATGTGACGTATGTTGAGCGGTATTTTTTAATGGTTTTAAAGTGAAACGCATCAAACATGCCTTCGTGTGTGTTACGATATTGCACAAATAATACAAATAATACGGAAAAGTGCAAAGGAATAACTTTCATCGTTAAGTACCTAACTAGATAATAATTTTTAAAACTTAGTTAGAGCAAAAAAATGGCGCACAGATTTTGTTCGTGGTGTCTCCTCCATACGTAGTAATATTATCTCAATGGCTCCAATGTGTTTGTTTTTGTAACATAGTAATAGTCAATGGCTTTTAAGTTAAAAGTGGTGTAAAGCTATGTAGGTGTAAACTGTAAAGAGGCGCGATATTCTCATTTCTCATAAGTTAATATTGTTGTGAAGATCACTTTGAATTCTGTTTATTTAATAAATTCACTAATCTAGTTTCTAACATTATGAATTTGAAAATAAAACCAATATACTACGTACATAAATTTATTTTTCATCAAATATTAATAAAACCTTTTCTTACATTTGATCAATTATTTATTTATTACAAGCACATATTTTATACAATAAGAAAACTTTACATTTCAAATTTGTGCAAGATATACAGGGTGTCCCACTGTTGGTATCACAGAACAGTAAAGTAGATAGAAGTGTGATGTGGGCGTGGCCCACGTGTCACTTGTAAGGTAAGATCACCTAACTTGCTCTCAGTTGTGCGCAGAAAAATATTCGAGTCGGTTGTCAGCTGTCAAACCTTTTTTCCGTATTTATTCATTAATTAGGACGTGTTGTTCGGTATTAGAGTGCAAAAATGATAGCAGACGAAATAATATCAGCAATGGAGGCATTTTATACCATCGGTAAGTCTTATTTTTATTTATTTTACATATAATATTTTATGTTATATCTTCGCTTGTAATTTGTCAAAATTGTATACAAATATCTAGTCAAAATGAACCTTAATCCGTAAGAAATTAGTACTATTATAGATTGAACAGCAAACAAGAATTTCTGGAATATTATTGCAATAAACAAACGAATGTCGCTTTAGTGATGCTTGTGGCGTATATCGACAGTATCGATACTTTAGAAAAGACAAACATTATAAATATTAAATTTGATTTTATTTTTCCTTAGCTTTCATTTGTCCAATTTTATTTACAGATTTCCCAAAGAGGCTAATTTAAAAGAGAAATGGATAAATGCAACGTGACGAGTTAACTGAATGCCGAACAGCACTAAGCAGTCTAACAAAGGCCACCGATACAGCAAACCTACGGCAGTTCCAAGATTTAAAATAATGCATATTTTCTGTTTGTATTTTGTAAATATAGATTAATACTATTCTATTCCGTTTTTTATTTAATAATAATAATATAAAAAGACGTACTTAGTAGTAATAAACATACTCCAAAATGTGACACATTATACTATACTCGTATAATAGAAAGAAAAAAAAATACACAAAAAATATTTATTTGTGCATTATCGATATCTCGATATCGATAACAAGGCTGACATCCCTCAGGGCATAGCATCAGATAAATATCAAGTTAATGTCATTAATGTTGAGTGACACAAATTTCAACCTTATCTCTATGTGTTGAGGTTCAAAGTTATATCTATTGAAAACTAACGCCCTCTGTTGTGGAGTAGCTGAATGTTTTTCGAATTTGGAATTTCTGTGCAATGAGAAACAAAACAGCTAATATACCTAGAGATGTTATACTAAAATAAACCGTAACATGGTGCGTTAGGGTACATATTGAAATGCTGAATTTATAACCTAAGTCAGTTTTTACTCAAATTAAGCAGTCCAATCAAAGGCATAGTTTACTTGTAGTGTACTGTATAACTATCGGTTTAAATGTGTGGGTTTGGCGACACTGGTTTTCATACTAATTATGACATTAAAGCACTTCTATTTGTTTTTATTGTTCTGTGGTTGGTATACTAAGCTCAAAGGAGGTAATAGTTTTGCATACGCTGAGTACGTAAAAAATACTTATAAAATTCCAAACGCAGTTTTTTTCAAATAGATGAATTCTTAAAACTCTATGTGTACACTGTACACCCCTAACAAGCTACCCGCCCAACTTTGATACCAGCACGTGACCTATCGTTTAAGATTATGTTTTCATAGACACAATGCTCACATTAGCGAAGCGGTATATGCCGGCTGCGCGAAGCTAGAGAAGAAAACATGGATTTTCAGGAAAAAATTAGCAAAAAATTTTTGATGTTATTTTGTTGTTTAAGTATTTTTTATGTGATCAGTGTATGCAAAACTACAAGTCCCTTCGCGGTTAGTATACCAATAGTGGGACACCCTGTATATAAAATTCACCAAATATCATCCCAAAGAAGCACTTGATTCGGTATCTGTATTAGAGCGAAATAGCTTATTCAAATTTCTTTACATTTAAATATTATTGCTATCTCTCTCTATCGCACTAGAACAACACACTCAGAACGAGACAGTCATATTTCTTCCTGTTTCTAATGAGACGCGCTCATTAGAAGGTCATACATCATTTCTTTGCTAGTTGATCATTCTGTGGCTGGGCATAGTATTGCCAGAGCTCAATTGCCTTATTTGCTACTACTTCTTCACACTGTTCTGGGATCTGAAATTTATGATTAGTACCTAGGTATATTTTTTGAGATGGTAATAAATTATTTTATACTAGCTGGCTGGCATGTCCACAGTAAATAGAACACAAAGAGTAAAGTATAATAATCTAGGGCATTATTAAAGTAATATTTTGTTAATTTTTAACATAACTTTGATACGGAATTGGACAAAAAAGTTTCGTGCGCTCTGTGAAGAAGGCATTCGCTGACAATATTACGATTCTCTTCCATGCATATGTTTTTGTAAGTAATCTGTTGCAAACATTTTGCAGATGTTAGTTTCCATACTGTTTCTATACTATTTACTGTGGCAAAGGTCTATCCTTGTTTGTGGTAATTGTAAAATGACAAAATATTAGTATTTAAGCCTGAATCACCTCCGAAACATATTTTATCATTTCTAAATATTAATATTTGAGTTTACTAACCTCTGAAACATATTTAATGACCTCTTCCTCTGTTTTAGCTCTCAATATATTCCTCCTGAGCGTGACAACCAACATGACAGCAACAAATGATAGTATTTTAGGCGCACCACTACATACTTTATCCCAGATCCTGAGAAGAAGAAATTGATTTTTATTATAATGGTAAAAATCATTTATATGTATATTATCTGATATAATTAATTAAAAAAAATTGTTTTTTAAAACTACCCACCTTTTTTATGGAAAAAATTTAAAGAAATAAAAGTCTAGATTTAGCATTATAATATAGCATAATATATTTCTTAATTCTTCATAAATGATAGTCATAGTAAATAGTAAAACAGACCTTTTACCCCAAAAGGTTATTATTGGCTAGAATAAATTGCATAAAAAACTTTCTATACTCGGTATTACACATTTTCTTTAATTAATAATTTTATAAGAATATAATATACATACTTAGTAAGTGATGTATCATCCAAGACACCAGCGAAACAGCAGTTAAACCATCTTGTCAGCGGCAACTTGTCCAAGGCTTTTATTTCTATTAAGTGACTGAAAAAGATTATTAAAACGATATACTTACATGTAAAGAACAAAATATTGTGTAAACAAATAATTAGTTATTCATAAGAAGATATATAATCATAAATTATGTACTCTTGCCTTAAGATGTATGTTTTTTTTAGACAGTGCGCGCACGAGCAACTTTGTCTCCACAACTATTTTGTCTCTCCACCCATGGGCTAGTATGAAAGTGCGCGCACGTAGCGACGCAACTCCCCATACAATTGATGGGAGAGACAAAATAATTGCGGAGACAAAGTTGCTCGTGCGCGCTAGCTCTTATTAATTAGTGAATCAAAACATAAAACAATTGAGGTTTCTTTTACAGTTTATATATTTTACACTTTTATTTTTGTAATCAATCAAAATATGTTTGAAAGAGAATTCCCATTATTCAATGTATTAAATACTTCACCATACCATTACTTATACAAAAAATAAACTTACTTATACAACTCTGCGTCTTCCTTTTCAAGCATATTTTGGAAGGCCTCCCTCAGTTTGCCGAGGTCCTTCTGCATGTTTTTCACAATCTCGCTCAGTCCCTTTGTGAGCCAGTAAACGTCCACCTCATTATCGTAGAGCTCTAGTAGTGTGTTCGCTATTGGTATAAATGTATCTGCTGACTGGAAAAAAATATTTTTTAATAAAAGGTATAGTAATATTTAAAGGTAAATATTTTCATAGTGGTGGTTTAAAGTTTATTCAACACCCTGGAAATAAAGTTGATTGGAATTTGTGTGAAACAGTCAATGAATAAATATATGAATTTGAAAAAAACATAAAACTGGCTTGTTGTTGATTTATAAACACAAAAATTAGTATGATAATTCTTGGTTATAAAATAAGTACATACATTGCTGACCATATGAGTCAAATTTAGTTTTTTACAAAATTGTCAGAAAACAAACACAACACTTAATTTAAAAATAATATTTTAGATAGTTAAATGCTGCTGTAACATACAGAACAATTACTCTCAGGAAATATAGGTGGTTTAATGTCCTCTAGTTCCAATAGCCACATGGCTAGAAGTATCTGACTCCTCGGCCCAGACATGTCCGCTAACTCCATCTTCTCAACAGCATATAGCAGATCGTCGTATTGATCTGTGCGCATCTCCATCACAAATTCATGTGAATCTGGATATACTGGGAGGATATCTGAAAGGTATAGTAAGTAATAAATAATATAAAGATAAGATAAATTCATTCTTAAAGAACCAACATTTAGGTAGTACTTTTTTTCATGAAATATGTTCAAAATGAAAGTTATAAAACAATATTAGAGAAATAACAGGTATAATGAAATGTAATATTTGATTATGTCCATTGAATTGTAACTTGTAGCTAACTCCAACTCAATAAAATCAAAGTAATCATTATTTAAAGTAATAATAATTAGCATAGACGAGCCCAAGTGAACTGGGATAAATCTAGGCACAGAAATGGTAGTAAGAATATTAAGATTGTAGTTTAATGTACAAAAATATAACATATTAATTTACCTAATAATACTTTCCACACTAAATTACGATAAGCGGCCGGTACAGTAAATCTTAGACAAAACTGTTTTAACTTCACTCTATCCCATGGTTTTTCTTTCATGAGAATCTCCAAAGATTTCTTCTCTTCTACACCGCGGCAGCCGACTTTTTCATAGTATGACGAACGAAAATTCCTCTCGTCAGTCATTGTAGGTAGATTTCGTTGTAGGGAGATGAATTCTTGAGGAAACACCATGAAGAATTATGTTTTTAAAATGATAAGGACATTCTTTTTATAATATAGTTATTTTTATATATGTAGTTCAAGTAATATTATTTAAATCTCAAAAAAAATAATGTGGAAATGCGATTTGAAGTGATACAAAATCAAAATATGAAAAATATGTCAATTGTCACATAATATGACAGCCGTCTTATTGTCAGTGGTTACAGACATGTGTAAAATCCTTAAAACGGAACGCATAATATGATTGACAATTTTGCATTAATTGAAGATTCATTAATATATTATAAAAAGTGAAAAGTAAACCTTCGTGTGAACTTACATGATCGATGGTTTTTCATTATTAGCACAGAGCAAGAAATATAGGTAATTATGAGCAGTAAACTAATTATATTTATCTATTAAGATATTATTGTGAATAAAACAAACATGGTAAAACAAAATAAGTCTTCAAGGCGCTTAAACTTCGTCTTATTCATAAGTCTTTAAAATAAATTCATTATATTGTGAACGGAATATAGTATTTCGAAATTCGAAATAGTAAACGATTAAACAAAAATCTTTTTCCGATAGCAAAGGCTAGCAACGCCTAGTAACCATATTGTTATTTGTAAAAAGCCTAAAATTTCGCTCGTTTGAATGATTAATTTGGTTTCAATAAAATATGAGTGCTTCTGAATTTTGTAAAGCCGATCCCGCTTACATAGAATCTAAACGACGTGAATTAAAGGAATTTTTCAAAGATGCTAAATTTCCTCAAGAAGTTATAGATAATGTAATCGAAAATGAATTGAGACCTTTAACGGAAAGTACATCGGAAAATAAACCATACATTGCTGCATCAGCATCAGGAGATGTAAAGTCAGAATATGAAGTAATGTCAGGTCAGCCTTTTACACAATTTGAAGAATGTACCAAACCGTTGAGTTCCGAAGAGGTAAAGAATATGATCAAAGATAATCCTATTATAGCAGAAAAAGCGCGCCAAATTCAAATAACAACCGACCGAGATGGGCGATGTAAGGGTAAGACAATACCCTATGATCAAATAAATATCGATACTTTTGGAGAAATGACCGACGAGTTGAACGCAGCTAAGGGTGATGTAGAAAAAATTAAAAAGATCAAATATAAAAATATGCAAGCCTTGTTTAAGTCAGCTGATGACTTTGCTGCAAAAGACGGTACGATTAAAGACAAAATTGTTGATAGTGAAGGTGATAGTCAAGAATCCAGTAGTGATGAGCGAGAATTTCAATCGATTGACAAAGTCGTTACAGAAATTACCAATAAATCGTACGAGACTCGCTTTAACGAGACAAGGGATATGCTACAGAAGTTGGCTGATAAATATGAAGATCCAGAGCAAATGAAAAATGTCAGCAAAGATCGTAAGCTTATCGTTACAGAAGATTCGATCTTAAAGGAATCCTCATCCCATCTCATTAAGGGTCAAATAAGACCAACGGTGTTCGATGAAGTCAAAGAAACTTACATGATTAATGAAGCAATGAACATTTCTTTAGTGGATAATCCTGTCAAACCCGATTTGAGTTGCAAACCAAAAAATATAATAAAGGAGAAAGCAAAAAAAGTTGATGAAGAAGTGGTCAATTTCGAAGATGTTTTTCCAAAAACATTCGAGGAAAAATTAAAAGATACCGAAAAAGCTTTACGCGATATAAACTCGATGCTTGATACAAGTAAATCATGTGAAAATAAAGAAGATATTAAGGAGAGTAATAAAGAGCCGTCTCAAATAAAAATTGAATGCACAGACGTCAACAAAGATGATACAATCACTAGAGACCAAAATAAATCGAAATTTGATGAAACGATGGAGGAAACGTTGCATAATGCATTAGAAGACATTCTTGATATTGGTAATAATGACAATACAGAGAACAAAGAAATGGAATTCCAAGAAATGAAAAACTTGGCTCGAAACATTGTTGACGGTGCGGAAAATCTCAGTCTATTAATACGCGAGGACATCACGAATAAACTCAATAGTATGAACGAGCTTTTGAATGATGTTAATGTTGCTTTAGAAAATTCTAGAAAATCTAACTTGGCCTACCAGAAATTAAAAGAGGAGAGTGAGCAACGCAATAAGCTTAAAACAAGTAATAAAGATAACGATGAAGATGACAAAATAGAAAGCCAAAACAAAGCTGAACAGAAAACTGTTACTCAGACTGATATAGATGAAATTCATTCTGCCATTAGTGATTTAAATATTGAGATAAAATGTCACGAAGACCGAATAAACAAGAGCAAAGAAAGTTGTGAATTGCGAACAAGAGAATGTCGCAATTTCATTAAAGAAGTTGATGATGTTTTACATAAATCTCACGAAATATTACACCCAAAAGCAGTTTCTTCGGTGAGTTCAATTTCAGAAATAAACAATGAAATGGGTGTGAGTAACGACGTTAAAAATTCACGAAAGGAATTATGGGATCTTGATATAGTGTATAAAGATGAGAAAAATAAGAAAATGGCAGAGTACAAGAAGCAGGAACTGGAGCGAAACAAAAGAATTAATGATTTGTTGTATGATATTAAAGATAAAATGAAAGATAACAAAGAAGTAGTACGGCTAGCTAATAACTTAATGCGTACAGGAAATAGTAAGCAGAACTCTTCAGGGTCTTGTACTATTACTGAAATTCCTAACCTTGATAATGATATACGGGCTCAAGGAGATCACATTCATGAAAATGAAAAAGCTGGTATTGTTTCTAAAATATCAGAATTACCTACTCTGGATGATGGTAAAACATTTTCAGTTATGCTGCTAACTTAGGTTTTTATGCCATTTGATATTTATAACGATTTCTGGGTTTTGTTGCAGGAAAAAAGAAAGAGGATGAAGCGAAAAAACTTAATGAGAAGGAGGCTGAAAGACAGAAACAGATAGAGTTCAAACGAAAGATGGAAAAGGAGATGGAAGAAGAAAACAGAGGCCCTCGCATGACAAAAGAGTTTATACGGAATCATTGCAAACAACATAAGCTGTATTGCACTCCATATCTTAATGATATTTTGTATTTACATTTCAAGGTATTTTCATAATTTAATCCCATATTTGTACGGGTTTTTATTGTTAAAACAAATGTTATTTTTGGAAACTTTTTAAATTATTTTGGGTCAACATTAATTTTAATGACTTTCAGGGATTTTCCAAGATAGAAAATCTCGAAGAATACACAGGTTTGAAATGTATATTTCTCGAAAATAACGGTATCCAACGTATCGAGGGTCTGGATACACTTTCCGAACTAAAGTGTTTATATCTACACTATAACATTGTGAGGAAGATAGAAAATTTGGACGGATGTCCCAAACTAGATACATTGAATTTGGACCATAATTTCGTCACAAAGATTGAGAATTTGGATGTAGTCCCAGATTTGCATACTTTGAGCATCGGACATAATATGTTGACGACTGTAGGTAAGATGATGGTGATAGTAAATAATAATTAGAAAAATCTTATAGGTTTAAAAAGTAAAGATGATTAATTTTTTACCGGCTGTGAGGAATTACAGGTGATGCTCGAAGCTCATGGTCTGGACATCCTAGCTCTCAATGAGACATGGACCAAGGAGGGAATGGAGAAGTTTGCTCCCACCATGCCTGGATACAAATTCTTAAACACACCTCGTCCCCTCGGAGGCCGAGGGGGAGGGGTGGGTTTCTATATCCGTGAAGGCTTGCGTGTACGAACTCGAGCACACCCTCCTGCTGTGTTGGAACAGATGTGGGTCGAGCTGACGGTAGCTGGCGTGGGGCGAATCGCAATTGGTACTGCTTACAGACCTGAGAGCGTGAGAGTTGCAGCTGCTATCGATGCTCTGAGTGAATCTGTGAGCTCATTCGGATATTGCACTCACATTTTTTTGCTGACCGACTTCAATGTTGATTTAGCAAGAATAGATAAGGGAGCAGCGAATGAGTTCCTCTCATTTTTGACACAGCAAAACTTATATCAATTAGTTAAGGAACCCACTCGGATTTCAAAAACTTCTCAAACCCTCTTGGACCTCATTATTACCGACAGCCCAGACATCTGTGAAAGTATTAACATTGTACACAATCAGGACCTCAGTGACCATGCATTCATTTTCTTTAAATGTAAAATAAAAAAAATAAAACCGCCACTCAAATATAAATATACGAGATTGTTAAAAAATATAAATTTAGATGATTTTAATAAAGATTTAGTTACTTTACCTTGGAACTCTGTACAATATGCGAAAGATGTGAACGATATGACAAACATATTTAACCAACTGTTAAATAGGTTGTTCGATAAACATGCTCCATTGAAGAAATTTAAGATAAATTCATCGCCGCGTCCTTGGGTCACAAATACGGTCAGGTCAATGATGTTACTGCGAGACAGAGCTCTAATAAAAGCGCGAAAGACTAAAAATCCCGCACACTATCGCTATTACCAAGATTTACGTAATTCCGTCATTAGTGCAATGAGACGAGAAAAAACGGCTTTCTTCACTGAGTATGTAAATAATAATAAACGTAATCCACAAGCAATGTGGAATTTTCTTCGTCAAATTTCGATTACTGGTAAAAATAGGGAAACAGATAGCGTGCCGCAACACCTAAACGACGCCAATGCAATCAATAATTTCTTTCTAGAAGTACCTGGAGATCCAACTATAGATAAAAATTTAATTAAATTTTATGAACATAATAGTTTTGGCCTCAATAAATTTGATATTAAACCATGTACTATAGATCAAGTTAAAAAAATAATAGTAGGTATTCAAACTAACGCGGCTGGTCATGACACGATTACTGTTGATATGATACAGATGACTCTATCGGTAACTCTTCCAATTATTACGCTAATGGTGAACACTTCTATATTTACCCAAACATTTCCGGATGCTTGGAAGATCGCTAAAATAAAACCTCTGCCAAAAAAATCTGTGGTAAAGGAACTGAAAGATTTACGCGCAATCAGTATACTACCTGTACTATCAAAAATAATTGAGCGAGTTGTATGTAACCAATTAGTCAAATTTATAGAGTGTGAACAAATTTTACCAAATGTTCAGTCTGGTTTTCGAGCGAAGCATGGCACAGCTACGGCTTTGGCCCACGTAACGGATGACATCATATCAGATAGTGACAACGGAATGGGTAATATTATGATTTTACTGGATTTCACTCGTGCGTTTGACTCCATCGATAAAGAACTCTTGTTAGCTAAATTAAAATACTACGGCGTCAATTCAAATTCTTGTGATTGGTTCAAATCGTATCTGTCGGATAGGAAACAGTTTGTCGTTACCGAAAATGAGGGCTGTTTGAAATACTCGAGAACAGAACCGACTCCGCGTGGTTGTCCTCAGGGCTCTATACTCAGCCCGGTTTTGTTCACGTTGTATACTGCCGATCTCATTGAACACATTAAACACGGTAAGGTACACTTATATGCCGACGATACACAGCTATATTATCCTATAGATCCCAATAATTCTACAGTCACAGAACGCCACAGGATGCCACGAGGATTTAGAACAAGTGTCGTTATGGTCTAAACAAAACGCCCTGGTACTTAACGCGTCCAAATCTAAATACATAATCCTAGGTACAAAAAATCAAATTCAAAAAATAAAAAATCTTAATTTTAATATAAAAATTAATAATGCACCATTAGTTGGAGTGGATAAGGTTAGGAATCTCGGTTTGATCTTGGATGGGCAGCTTAAATATGAGGATCACATAAGCATCACAATCAGAAATGCCTTCTACAGACTGAAAGTACTGTATGGTCTTAGGCAGGATCTATCAGAGAGCGTTAAAGTAATGCTGACTGAATCATTAGTTTTGTCACATCTTAATTACTGCGATACCGTCTATGGCCCCCGCCTATACGCCAAAACCGAGCGAGCAATTCAGCGAGTGCAGAACGCATGCGCTCGTTTCTGTTTCGCCATACCAAAGCGTGCGCATATCACACCTTACTTGAATAGCCAGAAAATCCTCAAGATGGCGGGTCGTAGGCAGTTACATTTAGCAGGTCTGATACATAGGCTGGTGCACACGGGGGCTCCTGTCTACCTCTATAAAAAACTAACATGGACTCAAGAGTACCATACGAAAAATACACGAGGTAGAAGCAACAATGCCTTAATCATACCGAAACACCACACGTCAGGTTTTAAGGGTGGATTCAAGTATTCTGCTTCAAAGATCTGGAACGACCTTCCACCACCCTTAAAGCTTAGTATGTCTTATGTATCATTCAAGTGTAAATACAAAAGGATACTCTTGAACAAACAGACAGCAGAATCAACACGCAGGTAAAATAAATTATTGATTACAAATATTCCCATCCATATACATATCTATCTGAATTATTTTTAATATCTATGTAAGTATAATATCTATATCTATGTTGTTTATTTTATAATATTTATATGCATATATTATATGTACAATATGTAGACGTATTTATAAATTTTTACTTTTATTGGTAGGAACAGTTGTGGATGTAATTTTTTTTTAATTTTATAATTAGTATTTATATAAAATATGTAGGACCTCGGAAAATACGCGGGCAGACTGAAAATCAGCGCTGTTCGGGTGTTAGCCCACAGCATGGCTGAGTCTGTTCCGATTGCCTAATATATTGTGTTTACTTTTAAGTTAAGATAGTCTAAGTTTTTTGTTGGCAATAAAGCTTTTTTTCTTTCTTTCTTCTTTCTTTCTTTCTTAATCGGAAGTACAAACCATCATTATCAAAACGATACTTTTAATGTCTAAGAGTAAAATAATAATAATTAAGTAATCTCAAAAAATTAGAGGAGAATTATTGCATCCGAAAAAGCGGAATTATTAATGTAGGAATATAAATTGTGTAGGTTTTGGATAATCTTTTAAACACGTAAGCACTAATCAATATACAACAATAATTAATATTAATTTATATTCCAGATGACCTAGACCATCTGAGAACATGCAAGAATCTATCAGTGCTAGATCTCTCGTACAATCGTCTGGAGGATCCCCTTATCGTGGATGTATTGGCTGATATGAATGTTCTTAAAGGTACGACAAATTTCGTCACAAATAATAATTACTCAGAAATCTTGCTATGAGAATGATATTCACCCTATTTATTTATTTACTACTGATTCCATACACTAAGAATAATTACTGAATGGTTAAACAGCACATTTTACCTTGGATTTTGATGTTCTATTCCAATTTCCAATTTACTGTAATTCTATCTATTCTGTTTATTTCAATTATTTTTCCGTTGCCTGATGATCCCTGCTTAGCGATCATCGTTGCTTCCTCTTAAAATTGACTTATGTATATTTTATTTTGCGTCACTTCTAGCATACCATATAGTGTTCAAATAATTTCATTCATCTATTAAAATTCCTAGTTCTTCAAAAATTCTTCTAACATTCGTATATGAATCGAAATTTTGTTTTCTCCAATCAGTATTGGTGTTAACCGGTAACCCAGTAGTCCGAAACATACCAGCATACCGCAAAACGTTAACGTTACGACTTAAAGAATTGTTGAATTTGGACAATCGTCCGGTGTTCCCGAGAGATAGAGCTTGTGCTGAAGCCTGGCAGAGGGGGGGCGTTCAGGAGGAGATCGCTGAGAGGAAACGGTTCGTGGAACTAAAAAACTGGTGTAGACTTTGCTATAAATCGCTAATTGACTGATTAAGAATTTTATGTATCACTAATTAACTGATTCAGATCAATAAAAATTGGTAAATGATTGATTCGGATAAAGTAAATTATTTCATTTCATTCATTTACAAACTTATTTCTATATACTATATGAATTTAGATGGATCGCACGTGATCACGAAAAAACTATGGAGAGCGTTCGATATTTGATTAAAATGAGAGATGAGAATAAAGCAAAGAGAGAAGCTAGGGAGAAAGAAGAGAGAGAAAAATTAGGATTACCTCCAAAGGTAAATTTTACAAAAAATTTTTTTTTGAATAGAACATCGATTTTGTACAATTTGTTTTAATGTTAATAAATGCAATGTTTAACAGGAAGAAGAAACACAAATAGAAGAAGTAGATAAAACCGTTTCCGAAGAAAAATGTGTTGAAGTGAAAACTAAAGATGGTGTATTAGTTGATATGCTCACCGGTTCAGAGGTGGATGATACCACTAGTGAAAGTGATAGTGATAGTGATGGTGATGATGATAAACCAGCAGGTAACATCAACAAATTGAGTATAGATAGTTATTTTACTGTTAATTGTTGCATATTTTTAATAAATTGTGATTGCATCAACGTAGAACCAATAGATCGATACGGAGGGGACCTGAAATGATTAAAAAATCGTTATTGTTATCGTTCTAATAGATTTATGACTTATTGGATGCACTTTCACGTTATCGCGTGACAGCTATTTTCCATTACTTAATAAACTCCCTTCATATTTTTATAAAACAGACTGTATCCTTCCTTAGGCTATCTATGTTAAATTTCATTTAAATAAGTTCACTAGTTTAGACGTGATTATGTAATATGATAACGTTACTTTCGCATTTATAATAATAAGCTACGATGTATCGATTGTTATCACTATGTAAGCTCATTTGCTGTTTTACTATTTCACGTTTATTCATTTGATTTCGGAACAGAAACACCGAACATTGAATGGTCGGATATCGGAAGGGATAAGAGGTTGGTTCAAGAAGTGAAAGAGGAGAAGCAAGATCAACCAGAGGATGTATGGACAGGGTTTGGAAATCGTATCACTCCAGCGCCAGGGGATATGTAAGATTATTATTTATTAATTATTACTATATTTAACTTGCGACTCCACTTTTGTTCGAATTGTTAAATTGAAATAAACTGTCACTGTAGTTCTCTAATACACCTGGACGCACCAATTGCAGTATAATCATGTCCAGCCTGTAAAAAGAACTTCAATGACAAACATACACACAAAAGACAAAAAGATAAACATAGTATTATAATATTTCATGTTTTAAAATATGTTTATACACTGCCAGGGACTTTACGTCAAATGCTCAAGCTTTAAACAATTTGCTGTTTAACCAAGCACCACATACGGATAGAAAGAGAGTACAAAAAGTGTCGAATGGTAAGTGATAATAAAAAAAAAATGTATATTAATTGTAGTAATGACTTCAACTAAAAAAAAACATACGTATTTTTAGAACCTAAACCTTCATCTGGAATGAAAATAACCGAAATCGATGAAAACGATGAAAATCTTTCTCAATTCGAAGCAAAGCGACGTCCATTGATAGAAATCATAGAAGAATACAATAAAAAATCTGAAAAACAAAATGAAAAACCACCTTTAGTTGAAGATGTGACTAAAGAAAACAATATTGTTGAAACTGAAAACGTTATTATAGATCACGATAAGAAAATACTTATAGAAAAGTGTACTGTTACCAAAAATATAGCTACATTTAATAATTTAAATAAAACTATTGAAAAGCCAATGAAAAATATATCTATAAAAGAAATTAAAGTAGATACAGCAGCTGATGGTGACGAAAAAACAGATAAAACTGATATTAAAGAAAATGAGGAATCAAATAAGAGTGAATCTGAAAATAAATCAAACAATGAAGGTGCTAGTGATGTAAAGAGCTTCGATGAACGCAGACGTAGTGGTAAATATTATTTTATAATGAAGTAGCTACTCTCCAGTCTCCGCGGTTTCACACCCGTGGCATGGTATATAGCCTCGATCTAACACCTTTTGGCGCATCCACACAAGAACACACACACAAGAATTGTTCAAATCGGGCCAGTAGTTTCCGAGATTAACGCGTTCAAACAAACAAATAAACAAACTCTTCAGCTTTATAATATTAGTATAGATTTGCGATATTTATAACTTTTATACACCCTTTGAACTGTCTTAAGGCCCTGGGAAAACCAGCGGTGCCAGATACTGTCATTTTTTTGAATAGCGATATTAGAGACGCAACCTTTTCTTCTATGCGAAACTTATAATCAAACCATGCTGTTTGTGTAGAGATTTATTTTTGTTAAAATTTTCTTTAAAATGCGCTAATTTTCAATCGATTTCGAAAAGTCGTTTTAAACGAATTTTCTTTCATCGATTTCGAAAAGTTGGTTAAAAATCTTTTGCTTTTATTTAAAAAATATTTTATCGACTTTAGATTTTAATTATGTAGTTACTTTAATTACTTCACTATCCAGTTCAACAAACGGAGGCCGGTCCAGCCCTCATATCTTACCTCAAAAACACAGACATACATACAAACGACGAAGATCTAAAACCAAGTGAAGAAGATTTGGAGATATTTGCGGAATTAGAGCGGGAACAGGAGGAAAGGGATGCAAGGATCGCGAGGGGAGAACCGGCTGTTGATCCTATGGTAATATAAATATACACTTATTTTATAATGAGGAAAGTGTTGTATATACCTAAGTATGTTTGTAAGGAATTGGCTCAAAAAGTACTGGACGGATGTGGATGAAACTTTAAAGTATTATAGGTTATGAGATTAGCACATGAGTTGATTTTGCCTCAGCTAGTAATTGATAATACGTAATCAAATAATATTACTTCGCGTAGGTACATAAAGCACTTTGTAAGTCGAAAATTAACGTAGAAGTTGCGCTGCTATGGTTCTTTTTATGTACCTATGTTTTTATTTTTCAACATAGGGCACAACTAGTAGCTAGATTAATCTAGTGACTAGTCTATCTATAGTAACTGTTTATTTGTTCAAAATTTCATCAGCAATGATGGGAATATTCTTTGATACTGTATTTATTTACCCATGCCTGTATTTTACCCATGTTCTCGAAATAGGGAGGTAAAAATAATTTTATATTTTTGATTTCATCCACTAATCATAAAAATAAAACCAACAACACAGAAACTGTACGACAAGAAAACAATGGACGCGTACTATAAAGCCGAAGAGAAACAACCAGCGCACGAGGTTGTTGATAAGAATTATGTTACTACGTATAAAACGGATAATGCGTTTGACAGGATCGCGCTAAGCCAACTCACTATGGGAGATCAGCCTGGTAATAAAAATAGCTTTATTTGATGTAACTATTATATCTAATGTTTTACTTAAATTTTATAAAAAAATTAAAAATTAATTAAAAAAAAATTATATTACGATTAACATAATATCTTATAACAACAAATTTGATATTTGCAGATCCAAATAAAGTAAAGCTCACACATGTTCCCGGCGCAGTTTTGTTCGAATACGTAAATAATCAAGCGCCCATTGAAGTTGAATATGAAATCGGTGAAGAGAAAATTGAATCTGCTCGTAAGTATTAAAAAAAAAACTAAGCGATCAAATTGTCAAAACTTGGCAAAATTGAAATGAGACCAACCGGGAAGAATAAGCTTTCAATTAATAAATGAATCATCAAAATTTGTTCACCCAGACGAAAGTTCTGAGGACATACCCAAATATAAACACTTGAATTGAGAACCTCTTCCTATTTTAATGTCGGTTGATACTACTAATATTATAATTTTATTTAAACTTAATACTACTAATATACTGTTTTAGAATATATAAAAGTAAGTATTTGCGAAAGAATTGGTGATGTAAATATATTTTTTGCAGCGTCCTCAGATGATACACAATCTATAAACATAGATAGTGATACTGATTCAAGTGATTCTAATGAAGTTATTTTAGCGCAAAGTAATAGAAATAAATCTTTTGAAGTAATAGAGACTGGAAATAAAAGAAATAGACCGAAAACAGCAAACCAACGCGGAACTTATAAACAGAAAGAGATTCGTGATGATAAAATTGATAATAATGAGAATAGAGATGCAGTTATTGAACACGATGATGGCCTTGCTTCTGGAGGTGAGGTTTTAAGAGTTATAAGTTACTAGCTGTGCTCCGCGGTTTCACCCGCATTGTTCCGCTCCTGTTGGTCTTAGCGTGATGATATATAGCTTATAGCCTTACTCGATGAATGGGCTATCTAACACCGAAATAATTTTTCAAATCGGACCAGTAGATCATGAGATTAGCGCGTTCAAAAAAACAAACAAACTCGTCAGCTTTCTAATATTTAGTATAGATATACAATTACCTGACGTACGACGACTATACGGGAAAGCTGTCCTAATGTTACACTTAAATAAAGTAAACTTTATCTGATTAGAATCTAGTAGGATAAAGATAATATTTGATTTTTGTTTGAACGCAAAATAATGACAGTAACTTAAAAAATAAGAGCGTATGTGCCGAGCGTACGTATGTGTCAGAAGTGAAAGTTCTTTGGCAAGATTCAAAGATCGTCGCCTTACTGCATGATCTTGAAATTTTACTCTCATTCAATAGACGCGTTGAATGAGAGTAAAATTTCAAAAATGTAACGATTAAATATTTTCATTGCATCATTAGATGGTGCCCAACCAAGTTCATCTCGAGAGATACAAAACTCTGATCACGATGAAGCCAAGCGCAGTATCATTGATACTATTAACTCTTATGAAGATAATAGGTTTCCTTCCGGAGGTAATATTTACATTGATGTTATAAAAAAGATAACTGATAAGCAATCCATCTTTAAAAATTAATAGACTCGATTTCGACAGTATAAATCGTGAAGTTTACTACGACATAAAGATGTTCAATATTTATATGTCGTAGTAAAAATTAAATACTTATTTAGATTGTTAATTAGATTTTAAATTATAGTATACCTATAAATGATGTACTTAATCTGGAGGTCTCAATTGATTTTGAAATTAAAACCATCTTTAATGGTAATAAATTTGCGGTAAAAATATTGGTATAAAATTAGAAATTTGTATCAACAACGACTTATTTTTTGTCGAAACCGATTTAAAGTGATAATTCAACATCTTCCAGGAACAAACTATGCAGACATGGATCAAAATGCTCGTATAGAAGAATCTGTAGCATCAGAAATTCTAGAAAGAACGATTCGTTATGAAGAAGAACAATATTATAAACAGTGTGATGTTGTTAACTTGCATGCTGGTAAAGTTGATAATAGGACCAATGCTATTATTGAAACTATTTCTGATAGCCTGGATAATCGGTATACGGTAAGTATAGTTGGTTTTATAGATTAAATTATCTTTTCAAACTCAAACATTTATTTATTCAATTTAATTAGTCTTCAAAAGCACTTTTGAATCGTCATAACATTTTTTAACATTCTCCACCGATATATTAATTGATACCTTTGGATATGTTAATTTATTGTAGTTAGATTGTATGATCAGTGTGGTGATTGATTTTTGAATTTGGAAAGTAGATAATTATCTACTAATAATAATGTAGGGGCTTGTTATGTGCGGGTGTAATAAAAGATGAATAACTACGCAAAGGTTATATTTCGTTAACTACATAATATATATATTCGTATGTAATTAATATTCGACCTAATGCGACCAACCCGCGTCCCGACAAGCCCGTAACTGTTCATGCATAGCGCACGAACTGTTTATATACGAGTTACCGTGTGAACCTATGGTGGGAACTTTCTTAGTAGGTACTACACTTGAAATATTTCGGTAACTCGTAAATTGGCTTGTCGTCGCTACATCATTCCCCCCTTAAAATAAAAAAGGTATACAAGTAAAAAAATCTTACAATAAAATTAAACAATAAACAAAGGGGTATATATAAAGTGTCGCTATATAAGATTACAAAATGTTTACAATATAAAGTATAAAAAATGTTCACAATATAAATCAATCATAACGTATACAAGTGGTTAAAAGTTAACACCTAATTTCGTTAAACTATTTATGTTTTTACAAAAACTCGGTTGGGTCTTCTAAGTGGCGTGCGATAATTTTTACACGTCAATTAACACTTAGTAACATCAACATTTCAAATCTCAATACGTTCTTTACACTTGTATCGTTTAATATTACAAAGGCTACTACTAAACACTCAAAAGCCATAAATCAAAAGTACTTAAATTTCTAAGTAGTAAACATTTCAATCAAAACTCAACACAAACATAAATTTGAAATACCATACTTAAAACGTTAAACAATGAACAAAAAACTCGTTTCAAATTTACTTAAGTTCTATTATTTATTAAATACGATGTGTTGATTAGTAAGTATTTATTATACATTTCTAAGAAGACTTAAGAATACTTATAATCATCGTAATTCTAATAAATATAAAATAGTGGAAAAAATTACAAATACAATACTATTACCTAAATCGTACTGGTAATCGTATAGCTCTTCCACTACGCGTGGTATGTGTTAAAGGCAATTCGCTACTTGGAATTTGTAACGGAACCTCAGTATCTGCCCCAGATGTCGTATCACTATCATCATTCAAATAATATGCAGGTTTTAGACGGTCTACAGATATTCTAACTTTCCTGCCAGTCATTTGAATGTAAAATACCTTTTCCTCTCGACTCAACACACGATAAGGACCGTCGTATGTTGGTTGTAAAGGCTTACGTACTGCGTCGTTTCTTACAAAAACATAATCGCACTTTTGCAAATCGGGGTGAATAAATATGTTCCGTCTTTCATTCTGCCTAATAGCTACTGACTGATATTTTCTAATAGAGTCTCGTAATTTACTTACATACTCAAGACTGCTATCTATTTCTAAACTCGATTTTTTATCGTAATAATCACCTGGTAATCGTAAAGTTGTTCCGTACGTTATTTCTGCTGCGCTTATGCCGGTATCACTTCTTACTGCTGTTCTAAGTCCTAGCAACACAGTTGGTAATTCCGTAACCCAAGATGATGATATATTGCATAAACGAGCCGTTAATGCCGCTTTAAGCGACCTATGCCAACGCTCTACCGCCCCGTTACTCTGTGGGTGGTAAGGTGTCGTACGCAACTTATTAATACCTAATAACTTCATTAGTGTAGCAAATAATTGACTTTCGAATTGGCGTCCTTGATCGCTTGTTAGCTTTTTCGGACAACCGAAACGAGAGATCCATCCTTCATATATTACGCGCGAAATCGTTTCAGCAGTTATATCTTTCGTAGGAAAACATTCTGGCCATCGCGTCCCCCTATCAACTATGGTTAGGCAATACCTAAAACCTTCGGGTGAAGTGGGTAAAGGTCCAATTAAATCAACATGAATATGTTCAAACCTATCGCACTGCGGAAACGATCCTAAACCTGCCATTGTATGTCGATTAACCTTCGATCGTTGACATTCAATGCATGTTTTAGCCCATTGGCCAACATCACGATTCATATTCGGCCAATAAAAACGATTTTGAATCAATTTGCGTGTAGTCCTTATTCCGGGATGACATAATTTATGTACACTATCAAAGGCAATACGTCGAAATTTATCAGTCAAGTAGGGTCTAATTTTATCATTATCTAAATTACAATAAATAAATGTACCACTTTCAGGTAACATAATTTTCTTTAACCTATTATTAGCGTCTTTCGAATTAGATAATTGCAACATATAAGAATCTTGTTGTTGTTCCTTAGCCAGTTCCGCGTAATCTATCACAGTGGGACAATTTATTGTTGCGACTCGAGATAACGAATCCGCAACGACATTATCTTGCCCACTAACGTGTCTCAAATCCGTTGTGAACTCACTAATGAATATCAAGTGTCGTGTACGTCTGGGTAACTCTTTCTCGCTATTTACTTTAGAAAATGCATAAATTAACGGTTTGTGATCCGTATACACTGTTAACTGTCGTCCTTCGACCATATTCCGAAAATGACGAATAGCTAAGTAAATTGCTAATAACTCCCTATCATACGTACTATACTTGCGTTCAGTCTTAGATAAATTCTTAGAAAAATAACCTAAAGGTAACCATTCATTATTTGCACGTTGTTGTAAAACTGCACCTACATGAGTATCCGATGCGTCCGTCATAAGTGCGAGCGATGCATCGGCTAAAGGGTGCGACAACGTAATCGCATTACACAAGCTCGACTTACATTGTTCAAATGCTTGTTCGGCGATTGATGTCCACACAATGGGTGTTTTATCTTTCTTTTTAGAGCCATGAATGAAACTATTGAGAATCGATTGTGATGAAACTGCGTTAGGTAAATGCGCTCTATAAAAGTTTACCATACCTAAAAATCGACGTAATTGTTCGATGTTTTCGGGCCTAGGAAATTCATTAATAGCTTTTACCTTATCATCAAGCGGGCGAATACCATCTGACGTAACATGATAACCAACAAAGTCGATTTCCGTTTTCCCAAACGTACATTTCGCTAAATTAATGGTTATATTATATTTGCTAAATTGCTTAAACAATGATTCTAAATGTCTACGGTGTTCGTTTTCATTTGATGAAGCTATTATTACATCATCAATATAACAAAAAATATTATCTTTACTGTCCGCGTCTAGATCCTGAAAAACAGTATGATGCATGAATCGCTGAAACGTCTGCGCAGCGTTACGCAAACCGAATGTCATGCGTGGAAATTCGAATAACCCAAACGGCGTTATTATTGCAGTTTTTTCTACGTCTTCCGGGGCAACAGGAATACAATGATAAGCCCTATTTATGTCGATTTTAGAAAATATTTTCTTACCAGCTAATAAATACGTAAAATCTGATAAGCGCGGTATAGGATATCGGTCCGGCTTGGTTATAGAATTAAGCTTTCTATAGTCCCCGCACGGACGTAACTCGCCATTCTTCTTAGGTACCACATGAAGTGGACTAGCCCAAGGACTCTTAGAGGGTCGGCATATCCCTGCTTCCTGCATGTAACGAAATTCTTCCCTAACTTTTTTATATCTAGCTGGAGGTAAAGGTCTAGCCCGGGCAAACACTGGAGGTCCAGTCGTTTCAATATGGTGAAAAACACCGTGGCTAGGTATTTCCCTGTACGATGAAGGCTTAGTTATATCTAGGTACTTACATAACAAGTCGTGAAATTGATGAGTTTCCTCCACTGTTGTCACAGACGGTTGATTCACCTTAATAACACTAGCTACTGATTTTAATTTAGTTAAACTATCAATTAATCGACATGATCTTAAATCTACAATCAAACCATGATGTGCTAAAAAATCTGCACCTAATATAGGTTGAGTTACTTCGGCGATAATAAATGACCATTTATACGGTCGCCGTAAACTGAGATCTAAAGTCATTAACTTAGTACCAAATGTCTTAATTACACTACCGTTTGCCGCGTATAGTTTATAGTCACTACACTCACTCGCGAATCGGTTATTTTTCGACACTGGTAAAACTGAAACATTAGCGCCGGTGTCCACTAAAAACTTAAGATTACTTTTTCTATCTCTTATACACAGGCGTTTATTTACGGTGGAACAGACATCCGCCTCTGTCTGCACCGTATTTAGTTTTTTTGTTGGCTCTCCTGCTGCTTCTGCCACGCACAAGGTTGAATGCACTTGCTGGCGTTGTGCTTATAGCGGTAATGGTAATAACATATCCAATTGGAATTTTTGTGTTTTGATATTCCTGTACGATCGCGACTTCGCGATGCGGAGCGATGCGTGCGATTCCCATACTTTCGACCGCTAAACGATCTGCCTCTCGAGCCTGCAGATTCCAGCTGGTTTATCCGCTGCGTTAACTGTGTAATCTGTTCAACCAGCGTAGGTTTTATTGAGGATATTTTATCTCTGGCACACGATACCTCCTGTATCTCCGCGAAACGTGTCGTTTCTATAATTTTATCCGCCATGTTAGCTAATTTTTCTAAATCTTTTAATTCGCTAACTGTGAGGACTGCTTGCACAGCTGCGGGTAAATGTCCCATCCACAGCATCGTCAGTGTTTCGTCCGAGAATTTTTTTCGAGCCAGGTCTCGCATACGACGTAACAGTTGAGAAGGCTTCTGTTCGCCCAACTCAAGCTCTTTTAATAATTTTTGGACCTGACGCACTTCCGATTCTTCATATACTACGAGCAACCGGTTTTTCAATGCTTCGTACTTCTTTGTATCGGGTGGTGCCAATACAATGTCACTCACCTGCTCAACGTGTTCGCGACTTAATTTCGCTACCACCAGGTTATATTTCGATTCGTCCGCCAGCTTCTGATTCCCCACCACTGCTTCAAACTGCGCGAACCAAAGTCGTGGTGATTCTTTCCAGAAGTCTGGAATTCTACTCGACACAGTGATCTGCGCGAGAGCATTTTCACTCTCGTCCGCTCTAATTGGAACTGCCGGATTCATTTTGAATTAAATTTTAAACAAACGATATCTATGCAATTCACTATATGTTCACTAAACGTCGGGGTCACCAATGTAGGGGCTTGTTATGTGCGGGTGTAATAAAAGATGAATAACTACGCAAAGGTTATATTTCGTTAACTACATAATATATATATTCGTATGTAATTAATATTCGACCTAATGCGACCAACCCGCGTCCCGACAAGCCCGTAACTGTTCATGCATAGCGCACGAACTGTTTATATACGAGTTACCGTGTGAACCTATGGTGGGAACTTTCTTAGTAGGTACTACACTTGAAATATTTCGGTAACTCGTAAATTGGCTTGTCGTCGCTACAATAATATCTGATCAGCGAAAGTGTTATTTGTACGTTGCATTTGAATTTGGTCAACTGATAGATTTTAGATTCATTATAACAAATATTAAGCGTAAGTATATTAAATTTATTTCCATGGGTATTCACTATCCAAACACAATTTTCAAAAACTCAGAATATTCCTCTGGTCGAAATTTTCTAGACAAGAGGTTCAAGTTTTTTAAATATCGAAATAGAAAGTTAACCAAATTGCTTCCACCATGACTTACCATTCAAAATTAAAACTCTATTCCTTGAAACTCTCATAATAACTCTTACATTACAGCTACCAGAAGTATCGCAAATTCTAGAAGCGCACATTGGTCTAGCGGAACAAAGATGGCGGGCGGGAGAGTACGTACGGTACGTACCGAGCCCGCCAGAGTCTATCATTGAAGATAATGACATTGATAGAACATTAATACCAAGCGATAATTCCTTTGATGATACGTTAACAGAAGCAAGAATACCTATAATTAGTGAAGCTAATGATTCCGGTATTTGCAATGATGATAATAATGATTCGAGAGTCGAATATGCGTCTGTTGTTGATGTACCGATTGATAATAATGAAACTTATGAAGTTCATGAAATTAATGAAACGAATGAAGTAAATGAACCTAATATAAGTGTTCTTTCTAATGAAGGTGATGAAGTTTTTGAAGATTGTCTCGATATAGATAAAGTGGAAACGGGAGGTCAAGGGGATTTTGACCGTGTTGACGAGAATTATACTTTAGAAATGAAATTGGCTCTTGGGATTGAAAAGCCGTAATTACAAGCTATAAGAATCATAGATAACGATTTTAGTTTGAGAGAAGATGTGGTTGAAATGATTAAGATTAATCTTTTATTGTGTTATTTATTTATTAATTTTAAACATAGCGAAAAATAGTTTTTTTTTTATTTTTGACAGTTGATAGTTGGAAAATCTGGTCATTTGCGTCGCTATAATTATGTTTTAAAATAGTATTGAATTACGACTAAATATTAACTATGTTAGGCACGTTGTATTAGAAGTATTTTTGTTAGTTTCACTAATAAATGTTGTTACATGCATTGGTTTTTTTTATTTAGTTGCCTACACTTAAAAGTTACAATCGAAGCATTAAAAGATATGTAGCCACTATATTATATAACCAGAGTAATTACTACATTAAATAAGTACAATAAATTAGCTCTTGCAGAGACAATGGTGGACTAAACTCCGTGAGGCATCATCATTTAAATTAAATAATCTGCAAGCAAATATCGAGATCAATCTTAAATCTGTATTGTCTTTGGAAAGTTAAAAAAATTCTTCATTTTAAGATTTTTTAAAGCATTCGATTTGGTCGAACATACGAAACATCATTGGGTAAACTAATTTTCTATGGAATTAAGTATAATACCCAAATTCTATAAGAATCTTACTTATCTCATCAAATTCAAAAGGTTTTATTGAAAGGCCTAAACTCATCAGCACAGTTCCGCTATTGGGTGTCACACAGGGTTCTAGTTTAGGTCCGTTTTTATTTTAATGTTCAAGTCGATTTTATATCAAACATAATTATGAATTAATTTTCGTGTAAAAGTAATGAATCAATAGAAGGGCGTTCATATAGCAACTACTGCGAAGCTCAGCTCTGCTGTATATATATATAGTGCATAGACAACAGCTGTTACGAGAATTAGGTATCTTTTAGACATCTTTATTTGGCATCAAAACAAGAATACAGTTAGGAAAAAACTTAGGTTAAATAAATAGATACAAATACAGGTCAAATTGTTTACTTATTAGAATAAATAAATAGATTTTTTTTTCAGATACATCCATATTTAAATAATCACAATTACAATTTACATAATATATTTAGGACAATAATTAACTCTTTCTATAAAAAAAAGCATTACAATTCAACTATTTACGGTTCTTACTGACGATCAAATGAACACATACACAGGACAGCGTATATATAATTTGGTTATTAGAGGAACGTATACGCGCAATCTAATATAAATTCTATCATTTGTATGGAAGTCATTGATGCCGCCATCTGCAAACATGCTAGACGCACTACAGTACCTAGGCGATTTCGTTAGGATGCGGTATGCATTATATTGTACCCTTATAGTGCCAAAAGCTTTTCTAGTGAAATTTGACCATAATTGACTAGGTAGTAACTATATAAATTTTGACAATATTATGCTTTGAATAAAATCGGTTTTCCCTTTTCGTTATATTTAGAAAATCTGCGTGCTAGCATAATGCCATAACAGAGTATTTTAGTATAGGGTAGAGGAGTGGATATTAACAGAATCATAAATTGCTGATTGATGTAATATAATTTGATAGATAAAGTTTGCTCTAATCGCCTATTTCTGCTGATAATAAACTACAATTTTACAAAGAAAAACCCGCATAGTTCCCGTTCCCGTGATAAAACCTATCCTTTGTCCTTCCTCTGGTCTCAAGCTATCTGTGTACCAAATTTGACGTAAATCCATGCAGTACTTTTTGAGAATAGCCCTGACATACATACAGACAAACATTCTAAAATGTATATTTTTAGCTTCGGTAGGTATCTATTGTAGATCACGCCCCAAGTATTCTTAAAAAAAATAAAATAAATTTACAGAGTTTTGACTTTCCTACGATTTTATTATATGTATAGATAATATGCAAACAATACTAGCCCGTTAAAATATAATACCCATCTTCTATATTAGGGCTTTTCTTGTTAACCATTATGGAATATAGTGAGCGTATGAGTTGAGGATAAAATAAATAAAACAAAATCATTACAAACTTATATGATATTTATTGTTCTCATTCTTAAAATATAATCTTATTTATAAATCTAACAACAAGTTTATAAAAATAATTTCTGATCACAACAATATATTTACAAAATCTATTTAAAAATAAATAACGACAATTCCCGCTTATAATAACATATTAAAGTAGTTAACATAATTTTTGGTATAATCTTAAAATATACAGAATATACTAAAGTAAGTATAAAATTAATATTTGTTATAATAACGCTACATCAACTAATTAATAAAATATTAATAAATAAGAATGCATGAATATCATTATGTGCTTTGGGGTAATTTAATAAATAACAAATAAAAATTAAAAAATATCATGATAAAATTATGTATAATTCTCTTAGCCACAACGTATATGTTATGTGCCTTATTTATTATATTCACAATGCATGTATGAAAATATGTATTCGACAGTACTAGATAAACTAACAAACTTTATCAGCAAGTGGTTAAAGTCTGAAAATAAAATCAAATGCTCATAATTTATCCCAAAGCACAATAATTGTTTGATAAAAAATAAAAAATATCCCTATACGGAAATAATACCTACTAACATATAATATTTTATTTAACCCGTTATGAAACAAAAAAACCAACAATACATTATTTCATGATAAAAAAATGCATTAAGGCGCTCTGATATATTTACAGAAATACAAAAATTGTGACATCCATGATTTGTGTATTAAAAAGCCTTATTCTAAAAAATGTTGTCCTTTTATCCCTTAGAGAGATCAAAATAATTTTACAATTAATATAAGAATACATTTTAATTAATAATAATGACATAAGAATCATTTTAAACAAAACATAATAATTTATTTCAAAACTCGGTCACATCTAACGTAAAATTTTTAATTATTAATTAAAAAAACATTTTTTTTCTTAATTTGAAACAATAATAAAATACATATTGTATATGGATTATTAAACTGATCAGCGTGAAAGATAAAAATTTATATTCTCTAGCGTTTTATTACATAGAGTCCATTTTGTTTCATCATAGATTAATTAAGATTTAGACTTTTAATTTTTAATATAAAGAATGTGAATTTATAATTTTAAAACAAAACAATCAAACAACTCAATTTCAAAACGAAAAATCTCAACAATAAAAAAAAATCCATAAAATTTTAAACACAAAATATAGTTATGATTATTAATTACCAATACTAGCAGGTCTATCATATAATTATCGAATTAGCCAAATAATTGACACAATGATATTTTTATTTTCCCATTCTAAATCAGCACCACGGCAATAAAACAAACTCAACAATTTCATTCATGTGAACTTTTACAAGTGTTCATGAAAATGCGATTCAACTAAGAAAAGGAATGCCTTTATGTCTCAATTTCTTTTCATATCTTATTTGAAAAATATTATACACTTACAAATCCTTTGGTATTACATGATTTATTTTCTTCATACTTACGACATCATTAACGTTATTATGTGTGTGTGTGTAATCTAACTCCGATTTCAAATTGTGTGACATCATAAAATGGGGCCTCAATCCTATTATTAATTGAATCGCATAGTACATTTCGTCCTATCACAAACAATATTTCATCAACCGAGCACCCATCCATCCTTCCACCCCACTTAACGTCGCTTACCCTATACTCCAGTCAGTCAAGACATTCAATTGACAATAATTCCAAAAGTTTTCAAACTACGGTCAAGTGAATGGTACATTGGGACGACAATAAATCTCATTTTGCAACCTTGTCCGCAGTCCGGAACTGCAATTTAATTATTTTTTGCTGTATGGTCGTGAAAAAAATTCCATAAGTTCTGCAAACTTGGGGAAGTTTTCGATATAATATTTCATATCACGTATTAAATTTGCAACCAATCTCAGTGTACGGAATTAAGTTACGAAATAATTGCAATTTTAACATTGTCCCGGACAAGGTTGCAAAATGAGATTTATTGTCGTCCCAATGTACCATTCACTTGACCGTAGTTTGAAAACTTTTGGAATTATTGTTAAATTTTCGATTTCGAATGTCGATTCTGACTGATCTACTAAGCCGGGTGGTGTTTCAAGTCGAATATCTCCATGAGGAGGGGTTCTATGGGGTTCACATCTAGGTAGACCCCGGTGACCTCGGCTGCGAACCTCCTGAGTTCCACCGTCTTCTGGATTAGCTTCAGGAAGGTGGACTTGGCTTCGCACCCTGGGTATATGCTCTCTAGGTATCGCCGGAGGAGGTAGTAGTATGAGTTCTGTGGTTGTAAAAAGTAATGAGTGAGAAATTAAAAAAAAAGTTCATCACGAGACGGGATAAGAAACCGCGTCTTTCGCCTAATTAAAAACATATCATTACAAATTGTGAAGAGAAAAAGGAAAAATCTCTCAATAGTTAATAAATAACATGAGCTAAAAAGTGGTGATACGCAGCAGTATGAAGTGATAATACGTAGCAGTATAAGTTCTGAAGTGATAATACGTGACAGTATAAGTTCTGAAGTGATAATACGTAACAGTATAAGTTCTGAAGTGATAATACGTGACAGTATAAGTTCTGAAGTGATAATACGTAACAGTATAAGTTCTGAAGTGATAATACGTGACAGTATAAGTTCTGAAGTGATAATACGTAGCAGTGTGAATTCTAAAGTCGAAACAAGAATTTTTTTCTTATCTTACCTATATATTTTTTCTATCTACCCACCTGTTCCAATTTAATAACATCCCTATGCACCACTTTAGCCCGATCCGGGCTGAACAGTAGTATAGCTGACATGATCAATATAACGTGTTCATCCGTTCGATGTGCGGCTGCGAATGATCGTATAAACGCTTCGTGGGATCTATATATATCGCCTGGAGCTAGTTTTAGCACCTCGGTGCGGATACTGCCGAAGCGTGAGTGACTGTGCGGTAGCTGGAAGAATATAAGAATAGCAGTTTAGTTTGATTGGGAAAAAAATTGAAAATAATCGAATGGAAACTGTAAATAACCGTGCGGCGAAAATATTGTATACTAGTTACTGGTAAATTATTATTTTCAGTATTTGGACGATTCAAAATCGCTTCTCTACAAATTTTTGTTCAATAAATAAATGTACTTGCTGTGGTTAAACACACTTTGAAATATGTAATATAAGTAGGAATATAGCCGTTTAGAATGGAGAAATACAAAATGCATAGTGATAACTTTCTCATTATTAACTTCGCAAACAATACTGTCATACATAGTACAAAGACAAAAAAACAACAGACATCATTTGTGCTACATCTGAACTTTGAAGTATGTGAATATTGAGAAGCAATCAATTAATTGAATCAAGCAACATAAGATATTTAAATAAATAACGTACCTTCCACTGATTCCTCTGTCCGTCGTACGTCATAGCGCTCCGTAGCACCAACATTTCTATGCAACCGCCTTTTAGCAACGCCACCTGGTGGAACATTATATGTAACTTTAATATATAGTGTAGAGTAGTGCTGCTGCCCCCAAGGTTGCCCAAATAATAAAGCCTTTAATTTAATCACTTTTAATCCTTTACAATATGTGTTGTTTAAGCTAGCCGTTATGCACTACTGAATAATAATTCTATAATAAATGTAGAAAGCGTCGGGGAAACAATGTGGACGCACACATATACAAAAAGCTCGATCAGCGAATTGCATATGTGTGTCCCTACATTATTCCCCCCCCTTTTCAAAAAAAATTATACACTCCAAAATATAGATTATAGAACATTTTGTATTTTTTTTTGTACAAGTAGGTATAGTTTTGCAAGACCAATAAGTTTTTACTAGGTTTTCTACAAATTAACAAATTACCTACCTTGCTGGTTAATCACTTTATCTTTAAAAAAAAATCGCATCGGGACAGACAGACAGACCGAAAGCAGGAAGTGACTTCATTTTCTTTGTATATTGGTATTATCAACTAGTTTAATTGAGTTTAACTTTGTACTTCTACAAAAATATTATCGAAATATACTGTTAAATATATTTTAATGACATTTACCTGGTCCTCTTCACACATATTCTTAAACGCATTAATCTTTTTCGCCATTTTGATAAACCGCCGTATTGCGACCGCAGTAAGGTTCACAATCGTTATTAGCCTTGGGTCGTGCTTGTTATCGTTTGCCTGAAAATTTATTTAAAAATAAATATATTATAACAATTTTAATATTTAACAAAAATATCAGTTGCTGGTTTATTTTTATACATGTGTTTTTAGTGTTTTTCAATGCTAAATTAAATATGTTTGTATTTGTAAATAAATTGATTATTATTATAAATTATTCTGTATGTGTGCGTGTACATATTGTATGTACGGATTTCTGTGTGTCTGTGTGTTAGATTGCGTATGTGTTTATCTGGTACTAGCGACCCGCCCCGGCTTCGCACGGGTGCAATGCTGATACTAAATACACTACAGAAAAATTGTGAACGTTGTATAGGTATAAAAATATAGCGGCCCGCTCCGGCATCGCACGGGTATAAAATACATAGCCGGGCGGCCGCAAACGCTACGTCCCGCAATTTTTAAATCTGTAATATCTTCGAAAATATTCACTTAAATCATACGGTGTAAAGGGCAATATAGATCTATGCTAAATGAACAATGTATCCATGGTATTTAATTGGTTAAGGATTAATGCTGTATTGGTTAAAATCGCTTCGAAAATTAGCCATTATTTGTCGTAAAAAGTAAATGACAAAAAAAAGTTATTGTGGGTTATCCATAAGAGATAGACATATACCATCGCGGACTTTTCTGTAGACCTTTTCAATGTGTATAATACTTAGTACATTATTTTGATAAAACTCGTAGGGTTCAGCCTGCGTTTGCAATGTAAGCGGAATAAATGTAATTTTTTACGACATCACCTTAGAAACCTCAAAAATAACAGTACTTCTCCACTACTTAATGGATGTTATTATACATATACACCTTCCTCTTGAATCACTCTATCTATTAAAAAAAACCGCATCAAAATCCGTTGCGTAGTTTCAAAGATTTAAGCGTACAAAGGGACATAGGGACATAGGGACAGGGAAAGCGACTTTGTTTTATACTATGTAGTGATTAAGTTTCATGTCAATTCTTCTCGATAGCAGCGATATTCATTCGTCTTTGCCTTTTCATAATTTTATTTATTCTAATCGTTTGCAAGCCTAAACAAAATGCACCCGAGCTAGTACTTAACCAAAGTCACCATCACTTGTAAAGCTATAAGTACGAAAAATAAAGTTTTTTTTTAAGTTGACACAAAAAATATTTTTTTTATTTGAATGTGTGTACCTTTATACCAGCAGAACTAGCCGTGTCTCCAATAAGCTGAGAGAGATCATCGTCGATGGGCGCGTGGAGAGCTTTATTCGCCACTATGAGCTCATTTAGTTTGGCTCTTTCTACCTGAAAGTTATTTATTAATAATGTTTTTATTGTAAATATTGAAAGATTAAAAAGGAGAAGTTATTACACAGAGCTTATACTAAATCTTATATATAAAAATGAATCGCAAAATGTGTTGGTAAGCGCATAACTCGAGAAGGGCTGAACCGATTTCGATAATTCTTTTTTTATTATATTCCTTGAAGTACGAGGATGGTTCTTATGTAGAGAAAACGTAAACATTCACCACGGGCGAAGCCGGGGCGGACCGCTAGTACTTAATAAAAAGTGAAGTCCCATCTGCCCTAGTGGGGTAAGGGGCAGATGCATTATACATCTGTTTCACTGATCGACTTTCTTTAGGGACAAGTAGGTGATCAGCCTTCTGTGTCCTGTCAGACCGAAACATTTTTTTTTCGTCTCCACCGGGAATCGAACCCAGGACACCTCGGTTCTACGTTCACGCGTCAACCACTGTACCAAAGAGCCTGTCAAATACTTAATGGTATTGTAAATTTAATTTAAACAGTGTACAACAAGAAAAGTATCCCTAATTAATTGAATTAAAACAAATTGTAAGAACATTCTTGCAAATTAAATATTTTTAACCCTTATTTCGACAGAGAAGGTGATAGTAAACTTATTAAAATTTTATTGTATAACCTAGTTTCCATGGTTTTTCTAAACCTCCAAAAAAAGAAAAAAAAAATCTACCCCCCACCCTTATGGAGAAAAGCGATGTCCGCCACACCGGACATTATCGAATCTTAGTAAAAATGACTTGTCCGTCCTAGCGGACTTAATCGAATACGTGAAAGAAGTTGCATAGTATAAAGTAAAAGAATATAATAGTAAAAGAGCCTTTATTTTTTATAAAAGTACAAAGAAACTGTGAAAAAAAGTAATCTAAAGGTGAACGTACTACGGGAGGATCTTCAACTACTGCAGTATCTTCTATCTGGGCTCTATACAAAAAGGTACTCTGTTTCCATTTGTAAGATAGGGAAAGCTTTTGAATTTGCTTGGGTCTCTTTTTTGTCACAACTGATGGTTCTCTGAGTCTACTTTTTCCATGCACATGTGTTGGCAACGAGGGTAAAGACGATATAGAAGGTAAGTTTGCAAAATTGAGTTCCTGCGACTGGTTCGGGAAAACTTGCTCTATATTTGGACTCAAAGGCGTCGGGAAGTCGTATGTAAAGGTTAGGTAGATAAGAAGTATCTAACAAGTTGATAGGTACTGAGAATAGATGTAATGTTTTGGTAATACCGACAACTCAAATCTTTTACCTTTCATACCATATTTCGACAAGGTCCGCCGTGACGGACAAGCTGTAAGACACACAGGTGTTTCGACGAAGTCCGGTGTGCCGGACAAGTGAAAAACTCGATAATTATTAAGAATAACGTAAGCAAAAGCTATGAAATCGTATTATTTGAACGTTAGTAGACTAAATTCACAAAAAACAAATAAAAAATCTACGCAACATAGGCAAAAAATAATATTTTTTAATATATTACCTGAAAGACTTTCTTAGTGCGCAGTTTCGCCGACATTTTTTCGCCAACTGTCAAACTCTGGGTTATTACACGCAAAATTTATTTTTCTACTAAAATTTGATCGACCTCCCAATAGCTTAGTAGTTTTTTTGTTGCAAAAATAGAATTAGACGGGGCGGTGGATTTTTTTAAAGTACTTGTCCGGTGGTACGGACAAATTCGAAATAAGGGTTAATTAAAAAATCATTAAGTAAAATAGGAATGAGTGCTCTGTTTGTGAAGTTATTGTTAAAATCGCTTAAGTAGTTCTTAGTTTATTACATTCATACATACAAAATTTTCCTCCTCATTATAAAGAATTACCTCATTCAATTCCCGCGATGAGCCGCTGCAGTTATTCAAAGATGTGTATGCTTCAAACTCCAATTTGATAGCTTCGCATAATATTGACTCCATTGAGTTTGGTTCTATCCTGTAAGACAATAAAAATTATATTAATTTAATCAATTTTTAAGTATGTCAATTATTTTCTTTTAAAATGCAGTTATTTCCGATTTGTTTTATGCATTAATTACGGAGTTACAAGGATTTAAAATTTCGTAATTTTAAAAATTTAAGAATCTTAAAATCTATTTCAGCTTTTTATAATGTAGGTATACCCGGCGCGGCGAATGATGATTCCTATGACACTGACAGTTATTCTCAAGAGACAAACTTGTAACGGCGTCACCATTAAATTAGAAACGTATTGGAGGCTTCTAAAAATGGCATTTATTAATTTTTACGTAGCTTTATGCCATAACAATGATATTCCGTTGGAATTATAACAATTCTTAACATTTACGAGAAATTATATCAATCTGACTTTACGTATACGTCCTACAAAACTTACATCGTTGGCATTTATCGACTAGTGCGGAAAGTATCGATAGACAAATTTCGATAATGGAAACGAGTTCACATTTTTTCTATGCTTAAGCTTTAGTTCATTCACTATTAAATGGAACAGAAGTTCGCAGCACAATTAATTAATTACCGTTCGCGTTAATTTACTTACCTATGATGATATAAGTTTTTTAGACTAATTAAATGAGGGCTTCCATTTTCATGATAAAATAATATACACTGTGTTAAACGGGTTAATAATTACATGAAAATGATAAGGCGCCTTTTTATGTTTTGGAAATCTTACGTTTTACTTACGCTATGCTAAAAAACTTAAATTAATACAACAACATAAAAGATGTTAAAAATTCATTTTATAATATTTGTAAAAACATGTTTACCGACGTGGCTGAATGAAAACCACGCCTTTGCCTATAAAATAGTAAAGTATCGACACGACCCATCATACGAGCAATCACTAAGACGAACTGTCATAGGGATCATCATTCGCCGCGCCGGGTATAGTTACAATGAATGTTCAGTTTAACCCGATGAAAATTTCGTCAGTAAAGTTAAAGAATGTTTTTTTTTTATTATGTAGTTAAATGTTATAATAAAAGTTTAATGCAAATTATTTCTATTCATAGATAAACAACCGTTTATAATTATTAGAGTAACATTCATAGCTTTCATTGAAAACAACCATTTAATGCAGTGGCGTGCCTAGGGTGTAAGGACTGGGCAAGCCCAAATTTTTCAAAATGTTTGATGGGTACCCTTTTCATTAATAAGATACCTACCTAGGTATACTGTGTAATTATGTTCGTTATAAAACTTATAAAAAAACGTGAACATATTACCTACATACCGAATCAAATCTTTTAAATTTTCACGCGCGCCCGCAAACAGTTGAGTCAAACGTTTATTATTAAAATCGATAAATTATATAAAACTGTATGACATTATATTATTAATAAAATTGTACAGATCATTTATATTCTAATTCAAAACGCCAATCTTTCTGAAGGAAAGATTTTATAACATCGGAATTATAGAAAGTAGGTGTTTGTTTTAGAATTCAATTACCTAACAGCTACTTTTCTATGGCAATTATTGATACCTAATACAGAAAGGCGTTCTTGGCCAAATAAATACTTATACGTATTTCTTAATAATTAATACGTACATACCTATGAATACGATTTAACGATGAGAAAGCACGCTCCGTGGAAGATCTACTACCTATTTACTAGCAGGAATCGTAACTACCAAAATATGTGCAAGTTTGAACAGCTGGGGAAAGGCTTCTTCTAAGCAATTCTCATTCATGAAATCGTTCGTAAACATTACAATTAAAATTTCGTTTATTAATGTACTAGTTTCGGTAATGCACAAATCGGGAGTTGGTTTTGATGAAGAAATTAATTGTTTTTCAGTAAAGTTTAATGATTTTACCTTTCCCCCGCTGAGCACAAAGCAAACCACCACAATTTACAACACAATCTGCTGTCGCGACACTTATTTTACAACAAAATTCGAAAAACTTAACCTAAATTACACCGGTATATTCACCCGCTCAAACAAACTATAATTTAACAATAATATTCACGACGTTCGTTCGCGCAATCGTAACTATCTTCACACTGTTAAAGCCTGGCATTTTTTCCCTTAGAAATTGCTATAGAGTTCTATAGCTAGGTATGTATCTACTCCGACGAAATTTCATACGTTAGAAGAGATGAGCGCAAAGCCCGGTAAAAGCCCACGCGTGCAAGCGAGACACCGCACTGTTTATAATCCATCCAATTTAGGTTGTAACGTTCAAATAAAAGGTACGACCTTATTCCGATAGGAAGAAGGATGAAATTAAAAAGTTTACTCGAATTCGTCATTATTTTATGGTAGGCGTATTATACATATATTATATTGTAGGTGAGTTTTCATTGAATTCGGAGCAGATTATGAATTGCTCATTGCGCGCGAATATTCAAACGTGAATATAGGTATTTTTCTGTCTCGTAGCGAATTTCTAAGGCAAGCCGGGCTTTTCGGCTTGTATGAACGTACCGCCACTGATTTAATGCAATATAATTTTAAACATGACCTAACTTATATTTCCCTATTTCCTACCACCCAGACATTACTCAGCATATGATTCAATATTTCTGAAATTGCACACTCATTCACTATTATTTATAATAGTTTCCTTCTTGTTGGTTTCATAAACTTATTTTATAAAACAATTAAAAAATGCTTATAAGAAGAGAATACACTTCATTTTTTTAAAACTATTACATAGTGCAACCATTAAAAAAAACGAGTGTGTGTGCCGAGCACACGTGACAGAAGTGAAACTTTTTTGGCAAGATTTGAAGATACCAAAATCGTCGCCTTACACAATGACGTGATGGTATTGCCATTCGACGCGATCTTGATATTTTACTCTCGACGCGCTTAAAGAAGTTTCACTTCAAAAGTGGCTTATGAGTTATGACTGATTGACTTGATTATTATTTATCGTTCCTAATTCCAATTAAATCGGTGTTACAGTTTAGCCGTGAAAACGTAATAGATAAGCAGACTTTCGTGTATTTATAATATTAGTATGGATTTAATTTTATATAACTATCGCACGACCTTCACAAGAGATCACCATACGCGACATTTTTATCGAATCAAATAAAAATTGATTACAATAGCGATTCCATTTAAAAATGCACACATAGCCAATAATAGTAGTGTGATAAAACTCAATTGTCTGTGTATTCGTCTCTGCTAATCTTTAAAACAGATGTATACTAATATGAGTCATTTTTGTCATAATTACAAAAACAAAGATAAATAGCCTATAGAAGATGGTTACTTTCTAGCTTACTAATGGTTAAATTTATCGAAACAATTAGATTTATCTTTTCTCTTTATCATATTAGTTTTATTTTTAGGTAGTTATATAAATATAGGCAGATAAAACAACCTATCATTCTAGAAAATTTAGTACTAATACACCAAAAAGTTTGAGTTTGAGTGTCTCCTGTTGGTCTTAACGTGATGATATTATATAGCCTAAAGCCTTTCTCAATAAATGGACTATGTAACACCAGAATAATTTTTCTTATCAGACCAGTAGTTCCCGAGATTAGCGCGTTCAAACAAACAAACTCTTCAGCATTATAATATTATAGATTAATTATTATAAATCGCAACAATAGATCAAAAGCTAACCTCTCAACATCCTGCAGAATCTCTCTCGCCTTGTTAACATCAGCGTCATTACTCGTAGACGGCATCTCTTCACAAACGTGTTCATTGCTTGCTTCGTTGTGCACCATTGTATCACCGTTTGTTAATATAGACCTGGAGTTATTTTAATGTGGTTATGACTTCTGATGTGACTAGATCTGCTGTGTCGCGTGGTTTCATGCGCGGGAAAAATCAAGTATTTGTACACTCATGCATTATTATGATTTATAATTTATATTAGTGTAACGTTTCAGCCAAATCCGTAGTAGTTTTTGAGCTTATTTGTTACTAAAAATTTTATCAAGTATCTTTTTAATAAAGATAACTAAGGGTCGATTTTTCAATCCATGGTTAAAACTTATCCACCCAATAAAGTATTACACGATAATATTAAAATGTCACACGTAAACTGTCAAAGACGGGCAAAGAATAAATTTTTGAAATGGTAGTTTAATATGTTATTCGACGAATAAGTATTAACCAAGGATTGAAAAATCAGCCCTTAGTGGATATTCTAGAAATTATTACAAAAAATACAAGGTCTATAGGAAGTTGCTAAATCATTATTAGTATTTTATGATAACAGGAATATAACTTGTTTTGACCTTGATTTATGAGTAAGGAGTGTGAGGAATCAGCCTGAGAAATGTATTTCCATAATTTGAAATACATCATTATAATAAAACAACTAAAGTATAGCTTTGTAATGTAGATAGATTATTCCTAGTTATTGTAATAAATACTACCAAAAAATTATTTACACTACCAGAAAACTTTATAGAATACAGAAAACTAAATCGAGTTTTAAATAAATATGTAGCAAATGAAGGCTTACAATAACATGCATGCAAATAATTAATAATTTCATTTTAGACTAGCTGAGCCGTGCGGTTTCACCCCCATTGCTCCGCTCTTGTTGGTCGCAGCGTGATGATATATACCCTATAGCCTTCTTTGATAAATGAGCTTTCTAATACTGAAAGAATTTTTCAAATCGGACCAGTAGTTCCCGAGATTAGCGCGTTCAAACATACAAACAAACTCTTCAGCTTTATAATATTAGTATAGATATACAAAACCAAAAATGGTCAGCTATTTGCAAAACTGAGCAGTATTTAAAAAACTAAGAACACAGACAAAAAAAATCAAATACAATCTTCTTCTTATATATAAAAATGAATCGCAAAATGTGTTGGTAAGCGCATAACTCGAGAACGGCTGAACCGATTTCGATAATTCTTTTTTTATTATATTCCTTGAAGTACGAGGATGGTTCTTATGTAGAGAAAACGTAAACATGTACCACGGGCGAAGCCGGGGCGGACCGCTAGTTTTTCATATAACCAACTTGCCAAAAATGAAATGTGAATATTAATGAAATTTGTGATGTATGTAAGAAAACTTGTTTCATAATATATTCTAGAATTTTGAGTTAAAACTATACTACAAAAACTATACAAGATATACAACATGGTTTACTCATATTATTATTTAATTTGTCATTTAGAATATAAGTGTGGTCAAGGTCAAAATGATTAACTATTACATTGAGCAAATTGTGTTTTAATGTCTCGCATAAGGTCTTATGTATCTCAAGTTGTTTCAACTTCATTTTGCAAAATATCATTTCTAATCTTATGAAATTTGAGTTATTAAACCCATTTCATTATAATTAATCACTTCTTTGTATAAAACAAAGTTGATTTCCACCGTCAGTGTCAGTATGCTTAGATCTTTAAAATTATGCAACAGATTTTGATGGGGTTTTTAAATAGATAATGATTCAACAGGAAGGTTTTAGACAAAGCGGGCGAAGCTGTGGGCGGAAAGCTAGTTATTAATAATAATAATAAATTATTTGAATTAAAGTTCTTTTACTAACAAAACCAGCATTCAATATAAAAAAAATAATAAAGCACAACAGAATACCTTATACTATTTTGTTTAGGCGGATCGGCATACATACTGTCAGCCGACTCACTCTGGTACTGCTGTTCCAGCAGCCGCTGCTCATACACCGACCTGTTGATGACTGTCTTCACGTCTATCGGGTGCACCTTCAGGTTGTACTGCGAGTCGGTGCTATGCACTTGTGGGTAGGGGTGGAAGGGGGGCGAGCTCAGCGAACCCTCCATGTCTGTGCTCAGCGGAGACTGCACTGTGCTGTGCGGACTACACGTCGTACTGTTTAACGTGTCGTACTGGACCGACTCCTGTGCAGGCACTTCTTCCCTTCTCATCTTAGAACTTGACACTGTATCCTCACATTCTAACATCTGCCGCTTTCTCGCTCTATTCTCTTCTATTTTTCGTCGCTTTTCAGCTTTATCTTCCTCCGACATGATAAACTCCTTCACCATGCCTACCGCTAAACACTTTTCTAGACGACATTTTTGGCAAAACCGACGCGTTACAACAGTTATTTCACAATTGTTCGAGAAAGGACACTTGAACTCTTTGTTCGTGAGCGCATTTCGACGGAAGAACGCTTTACAACTCTCACAGGATATGGCATTGAAATTGTAACCTAAAGCTTTGTCACCACAAATTAAACATTTCTTTTGCGAACCACTCGACACTTCCTTTTTCTGTCCACTGGGATCCTCACACTTACTGACCTCGTTAGTGTTCTCCATTTTCACAATCGAATAATTCACTTACACATATTAATTAATGGAAATGTCTTTGCCACTTAGAAGTAAAAAAAAGAAGATATATTTTTATCAGCACGCAATCGCAGGCTACGAAACGCATGATACAGATAATGGTTTTTGCACATTACATTACATTCGCGAATTTGTTGGTGAAACTAGATAAGCGCACGATTAATATAAATAATTTGATTGTATTTTGATTCCTGATAAATACTCGCATTATGAGTGGTCTGATGATGAGTCTGATGACATATGAGATGTCTGACGTCATAAACATGTCATTCAGCTTTTTAATAACTTATTAATTATCAAATACAAGTCTTTTTGACCTTTCTGGTAAAATTTCGACCTAAGGCATTCTGCCTTAAAGGTCGAAATTTTAAAACATTCACAAAACTTCGCCGAAAAGTTGTGTTAGTAAATCAGCGTTTACCAAGTCAAGTAGTTAAACTTGATTTTGATTTATCCGATTTGTTACATGCAATGATCTATTAATCCCCCAAAAATAACATAATTAATAACAAACGTGCTTCTTACTTATCTATAAACTTCGTAAAATAAAATAATTTGGAAAATCCAAAAGTGCACGCCTCATAATTTTTTTTTAATAAATATTTATTAATTATTATTTTTGTTTATTTAATAACAATTAAACCACATCGAATCAGACCCTGAAAAATGAAAGGGTTCTATTCCTGAGCATACTCAAGCGTAAGAGAAAAAAAAAAGACTCGATTAGTAAAGTATTTCGGTCGCTATCGTGTTAACAAGAAAAAGGATCCGCACATACAGACACACGGACGTCCAAGACAGAACTTTTTTAAACTGTTTTTTAACTAGTTTAAATAACAAAAATGACATCAAAAATATCATGAACGTTAAAAATAGTGTTTTTTCTTAATATGTGTGTGTATGTATTATCTTACAAGTGCAATGTGTGATACATAAAGACATTTTAAGTTTGAAAAATCAGATGTTTTGCGCGAAGTGACAGTAGTACCCACCTCAACGCTTCGCTTATGAGGCGTGCAATATATCTCTGTCATAATATCTGAAAATGTAATGAAGAATACTACTATCCTCGCAGTGTCGGATATCTGTTTAAGATATAAACTTTTAAGCGAGCTAAAAATATCATCAAGACATCATTTTATATTCTATGAACATTTTATCTTTCATAATTGAGGGTAAATTCACATCTTATTTCTTGTGATAGTTCAGTATCTAGAAGATTTTTTTAATTATTAAAAGTCCAACTTTGTAGCAGTGAATGTGAATTATTGTTTAGGCAAAGACAGTTTATTTTTATTTACGTTGAATATGTTTATGCTATACAAAATCGCACCAAAATACCTACGCAGTTTTAAAGATTTAAGCATACTACATAGGGACGGACAGACAGCAACAGCGACTTTGTTTATATAATATTTGATATTTGGACCGCTATGTGTGTTATCATTTTGATATTAAGTTATGATAAATATTTATATTATTGTTTATTGTTTGAAATCGACGTTAAGGGTGCTATAACAGTTTTTTAACAAAAACCGCTATTTTACGGTACAATTTTAACTCAAAGCACTTACACGTGAGAACAAAGTAATATCTTAATTTAAAGATAATATATTCAGTTATACGATCATCTTATAAAAATTGTACGACGTCATACAAAATTGTCACTGAAATACGATTTTCCCAGCACAATGATCGCATAAAATGCAAAAAAATGGGGTCTAAACCGGTACACTTTTAAGAAAATTAAAAGCCTAATCTATCTTCTTACCTATAAATTATTGAGGGATATATAGTCCTTTATAGATTGTGATAATTTTTTTGTATCTAAATCAAAATTTTATTTCAATTATAAGCTAAATTAAAAATACTTGTCGATTTCTTCATACATTTTGCTCTCGCGGGTCGTCAGACCGCGCTCAGAAGCGCTCTTGGAAGGACGGGTGTATCGCTCCTCGTCCCAAAAATAAAAACGAATTAGAAAAATATTATTGTGCGTATACTGTCGTTTTCGTGATTTGAAATATTTGATACTTTATAAGAGTAAACTGTATAAGTTTCATATTCCAGTTATTTGTAATTTAAAATTATGTTTTAAAAATTATGTTGACTGAGATCCTCTTTTTTTATGGGTTGTTGAACGGATTGGTGGGGTAAAGCAATTTGACAAAACTTAAATCCAAAATGGCGCCGACGAAAATTTGCCATCTTTTCGTCATGGGTGTCATTTTCATGGTTTTTGGGGTAGCTATTAACCAATATGAGGTCAAAAATAAAATCCAAGATGGCGCCGACGAAAATTTTACATCTTTTCATCATGGGTGTCATTTTCATGGTTTTTGGGGTAGCTATTAACTAATATGAGGTCAAAACTAAAATCCAAGATGGCGCCGACGAAAATTTTACATCTTTTCGTCATGGGTGTCATTTTCATGGTTTTTGGGGTAGCTATTAACTAATATGAGGTCAAAACTAAAATCCAAGATGGCGCCGACGAAAATTTTACATCTTTTCGTCATGGGTGTCATTTTCATGGTTTTTGGGGTAGCTATTAACCAATATGAGGTCAAAAATAAAATCCAAGATGGCGCCGACGAAAATTTTACATCTTTTCGTCATGGGTGTCATTTTCATGGTTTTTGGGGTAGCTATTAACCAATATGAGGTCAAAAATAAAATCCAAGATGGCGCCGACGAAAATTTTACATCTTTTCGTCATGGGTGTCATTTTCATGGTTTTTGGGGTAGCTTTTAACCAATATGAGGTCAAAAATAAAATCCAAGATGGCGCCGACGAAACTTTTACATCTTTTCGTCATGGGTGTCATTTTCATGGTTTTTGGGGTAGCTATTAACCAATATGAGGTCAAAAATAAAATCCAAGATGGCGCCGACGAAAATTTTACATCTTTTCGTCATGGGTGTCATTTTCATGGTTTTTGGGGTAGCTATTAACCAATATGAGGTCAAAAATAAAATCCAAGGTGGCGCCGACGAAAATCTGTTATTTTATTTTAGTTTACTTCTTTATTATTAAGAAAATTACACCTATGACGAAAAGATGTCAAATTTTCGTCGGCGCCATCTTGGATTTTGGTTTTAACCTCATATTCGTTAATAGCTACCCCAAAAACCATGAAAATGACACCCATCACGATAATAGTCAAATTTTCGTCGGCGCCATCTTGGATTTTGGTTTTAACCTCATATTCGTTAATAGCTACCCCAAAAACCATGAAAATGACACCCATCACGAAAAAAAGTCAAATTTTCGTCGGCGCCATCTTGGATTTTAGTTTTGACCTCATATTAGTTAATAGCTACCCCAAAAACCATGAAAATGACACCCATGACGAAAAGATGTAAAATTTTCGTCGGCGCCATCTTGGATTTTAGTTTTGACCTCATATTTGTTAAGAGCTACTCCAAAACCTTGAAAATGACACCCATGACGAAAAGATGTAAAATTTTCGTCGGCGCCATCTTGGATTTTAGTTTTGACTCCATATTGGTTAATAGCTACCCCAAAAACTACCCACACTTGCAAATGTGTTTGCTACGTAGGAAAAGTTCAGATTTAAGAGTATCCTAGGTAATGTGTTATGTGACGAATACCTATAATTTATTTCATTCCGACTATTTTTCGGAATAACATACATTTACTAAGAATTGTATACAATGCCGGATTTAATACAGTGCCGGTAACATCATATGTATGATAATAATTCTACATTTCTTAAAAAGCTTTGATATTGTATACAATTCATAGATTATTATTCAATGAAATAATGATGTAAAATAGTCACACTTTTTTAAGTTGTTTGAATATACTAACATACTTATTAGGATCGTACCTACTAATAAAAGTAACAAAATTAATTTTTAAAGTTCCTAGTAATCTTCTGGAATCAATTTCAATAAAAATACATAATATCAAAAATTAAAAATAATATCAAGTATGAAGATGGTCTATAAAATGGAATGCGCTATGTTTACGTGAGCGTGATATTGCCGCGAACAAAGTTACGTCGTTAGATACCTAAATTTGAGTAACGCAGATTTGTGACAGCGTCCTTAAGTATTAAAACGACATATTATAATCGTCATAAAATAGATTGTTACTATATTCCTCGAGAATCTATCCAATGTTGAAAAAGGAATGAAATTGGATACAGTAGTTTTTGAGTTTATCCCGAACAGACAGACAGTCACGGACGAGGATTTTATTTTTTGTAGGTACCATTTTTGGCTCTTCTATTAGAAGACTTTTTGTTAGTATGTCCATCATCCGATTGCAAAGCATTACGTGATAAATTAATATATTATTTGACTTCAACTCGGAATTAAAAAATGCAAGCTAGCGTATTTGTACGTGATGCAATGTAAATAAACAATTATTAACGTTCTGGGATATTTTGCTTACATCTGCAAATAATTGTTGAAGTTAGTTGAGATTTTCATACATAACAAAATGTTTCTAGCTGCTATGGGATCTATAGATTTTTCGTTAAGAAGAAAATTATTTATAAACATACAATATTATAACGTTGGGATGGGATGAAAATCGTTTCTTTTTGCTTAATGTAAATGAGTAAAATATAGATAATAATAGCTGTTGCACTCTAAATACCTACCAGAAAAGGAAGAATGTATTCATCTTTATAGTTAGCTGAAATAAAAATACTTTATGGGTATTTGAGCATTAAGTTGGTTTTATGACTTCTAAACCTTCTGAGTTGGGACAACTGCGTAAAAAAGAAATAAAACAACTTTGATTATAATTATTATAATATTATTCTCAAGTTTCCCCGTAGCGTGCCGTTTTGGCGCGAAAATAAAACGTTTGTCAAGAAGAACTTTCGTTTAGTTTATGTCAATATGCCGCTTGGGTATTTTTTATTATTTTCTTGTTTTTCTTTCGTTAATTCAGATATTTATAATGTTAAAATAGGTACGGATCATCATGTGAATTTGGTGGATAGTAAGTTTTTAAGTTTCACTCTTGACCCAAAACTTTTGTTTGCTTCGAGCGGGAAATTATATAGCAGGTAAGATTTGTTCCTTTTTTCTTTTTCACTTAGTATTTATAATTATCAATACAGAATATAAATTTTATTTAAAGTTACATATTTAATATTTATCATCTTTGCTTCGTCCTGATGTACCTAGATGGTTAAAAAGCAGGTTTGTAAAGTATTTTCTTAAAATGCAATATAATTTTTTTAAATCATAGTTACAAGTGCATTATATTGTTCTTTAATATAACGATAACTTCCTGTTAGTGAAAGTATTATCAGTGTCGGGTATAGTTCTACAGATTACTTCAATAATATTCATTAGATAATAATATATATTATAACAATTTTTATCTCTATAATATCATTGAATTGGATTATGTATTCATCAATCATAATATTAAAATAATAAATGAAATATTATTTTTTATTTAAGTTTAGTTTAAAAATATCCTATGCAGCGTGGTTTGCAAACCAGGGTCAAAAATCAAAATCCCCTATTTAATTTTTTTTTGTAAAATAAAGTTACGCATAAAAAAAACCAAACTGCCAGAATTTTTACAACAAACTATTTTCATTTTAAATTTCGAACGAATCGGTGCGGTAGTTTGTAAAAAGCGTAACAGAAAAACACACTTGTATTTAAAATATTTGTTTTGATAATTTTGTACGTTATTTTCAGCCAAGAATGTAAATGTATGGCATCAGCGTTGTCTCCTGCGTTATTGCGTATCGCTGGACCGTCTACTTCTCATCTCACTTTCAAGAATAACTCGTTGATCATTGAAGATAAAGGTTTAAGTTTGTTTCATTCGGGTACGTATTAGTTAGTTCTTTAAAGAAACGAATCTTCAATGGCGGCGCTTATCATTCCCTCTCGCTCACACACGGCCGTACGGTATGCAAAAAAAAATGGAAAAATAAAATTACTAAAATGTATTTGATTTTCCCTATAATAGTTTTTATCATAAATTTACAATGACAATTATGCATTTGCGAAAGTAAATAATGTTTTATTGGAATTTGACAAAATATGTTCTTTGGGAAAAGTTGTTCAGTTTTATGGGCTTATTACAAGTATTATGGGGATTTTATTACATTCTGTATACGTAAATATGATAATTCATATAAATACACAAATACAATAACAAAAAAGTTTGTCAACAAACAATTTGAAATAATTAATAAAATAATTATCAATTTACGTTATTTTTATTTTCTTTTTTGATGATCCTACCATCTGTCAAAGTCAGCTTTGGCCGCCATTGAAGATTCGTTTCTTTATTGAACTGACTAATAATTGATATAAAGAAATTTATTAATAAAATATTTATGTGTCTATTAACTAGTTAACTAAAAGTATGTGCAATTTTTGTGTATAAGAATATTTTAATAATTAATAGGTATGTATTGATGAATTATTCTAAACATTCAATAGAAAGTTAGTTGACAGGATTTGTATTCGTTTCGTTCGCCAAAAAATATATAGGTTCAAAGTTTACTAAATAAATGAATGTATGTTTATTGACAGTTTTTAATATTTATGTACTGAATATAATTAATTTACTAATCATCGCAAGCTTATGAACATGTGCATGTTTGTGTTTTCCATTTTTGAAAATTAAAATTTAAATTAAAATAGGCGGTTCAGGTCCACAGACTAAAATAAACCAGAGACAATGGGAGAGATTTATAAAGTGGGCAAAGACAAACGGCTTCGAGCTGGTCTTCGCGGTAAATAATAATGAGAGAACTGCTGGCGTATGGGACACGAGTTCCACCCTTGGTCTACTTGGAGCTGCTGATAAAGCTGGCTTCAAGGATATTCAGTGGCAATTGGGATATGGTATGTTGAATTAAGGTATAAGAATAAAGGTTATTTAAAATTTTCTAATTTTATCATTGTGTATCAGCGTATTTGTGTTTATGCTAATATTTTTTAATACATGCCTAATATTCTTTCATTTATGATTTTATTTTAATTATTCTCGTCATTTTCGAATTTTCCGCTAATAATTATTCTTGATGACTTAATTAATTAAAAAGAGCGTGTGTGCCAAATACACGTGTCAGAAGTGAAATTTCTTTGACAAGATTCAAAGATACCAAAATCAGTGACGGTATTATCATGACGCGATCTTAAAATTTTACTCTCAACGCGCCTAAAGCCAAAAAAAGCTTGAAAGATTAATAATATTTTTTTCTACCAAAAGAATGTTCCCACCAAACGATAGAAGAATATCTCAACGACGTGGACACCCTGTCCGTGGTGGACGTCACCAACTGCCTTCGATATAATACCACCGATTTACTCTGTCAAGCCTTTCTTTCTGAAAATAATTTTTGTTTTTCCTCATTTTCGTTTTTTTCCGCTTATTATTCTAATTTGTGTGCCAAGCACACGTGTCAGAACTTCAGAAGTGAAACTTCTTTGGCAAGATTCAAAGATACCAAAATCGTCGCCTAATTCCATGACGTGACGGTATTGCCATGACGCGACCTTGAAATTACTCTCAACGCGCCTAAGCCTTAACGATTAATAATATTTTTTTCTACCATAAGAATGTTCCCACCAAACGATAGAAGAATATCTCAACGACGTGGACACTCTGTCCGTGCTGGCGGGGCGCGGGGCGCTCGCCGGTGACGTCACCAACTGCCTTCGATATAATACTACCGATTTTAGAGACTATGTTATGCTGGCTATTGATGTTATGCCTGCTGTGCTTTTGAATGGGTGGGTTTATCATCTTTACAGCGCTAATATTTGAAAAAATATCGGTCAGTTTTTAGTTTCTATGAAAACATTTGTGAAAAATTACTAAATTGTTGAAAATAAATACAATTTGTGATTTTATTAAGTTGTGTAACTGGCCATTAAATTATATTTTTCTCATTGCTTTTACAATTATTATTTATTTTTGTCTAATAAAAAGATAAGTAATATTTTTTTTTCAAATCATACAGGAACGCATCCTCCCAAGAACTATCTTCCATGTCAGAAAGAGATCGCAAATCTCTTCTAAAGTCACTCACTAAGAGTGACGTGCCACTCTGGGTCACTGAAAAGAGTGAGTACTCACTCGAGTTGGAAAGAGCCGCTGAGTGGCTGGCCAGTTTGGGCTTTGCGGCCAGAAATGGCTTTTCCATACATTTTAGGGAGTTGTTGGAAGAAGAATTATATGAACCTACATTGGTAAGTAGATGCGAATAACAATAAATTAGAGATGTAACGTATTTAAAACATTATAAAAATTGATAATACGTTCAATTTATTCCATTTAATTCAGAGTCACTGCACTTTCATATAGATTGCAATATAAGTTCGGTCCTTAATTTAACGGTAATTTCACCTCGTTGCTATTGTTAAAATAAATAATATAGAGTCATAAATAAATCTCATTTTATTCAAGAATTTATTACGTGACGGAATAGATTTGTGTTTTTTTTTTACTATACAAAACACAGCTTCCTATTATTAGCTCGTTTAAACAAAAAATTACATAAACTCCTTCATAATACATGATATAAAGTATAACATGAGACATTTTTAAATCTTATATATAAAAATGAATCGAAAAAGGTGTTGGTAAGCGCATAACTCGAGAACGGCTGAACCGATTTCGATAATTCGTTTTTTTATTATATTCCTTGAAGTAGGAGGATGGTTCTTATGTAGAGAAAACGTAAACATGTACCACGGGCGAAGCCGGGGCGGACCGCTAGTACCTAATAGATAAAATTGACCATGAGGCGGAATGATGAGGCAGATGATTGTGTTTTTTCTATTCTTTAAAACTGTCTCATTTATAGAGCATTTGCTTTAAAATTAAATATCAAATGTATACTTAATAACACGTTCACTGCGGCACCTAAAATGCCAAACTTACCGTTGTTGCGGCATGTCTTCAATACTTCACATCGGCAAGTTCACCACTGTGCGTCATGAGCCATTTTTATCACATCGCACCTACTGACTTTGAAGGTTAATAATTTCATGAAATTTCAAGATATTTCAAAATTTTTTTTTTCGGATAATAGTATATATAGTCTTGTATATACCGCATAAATAGCTTTTAGTTTGACTCAATAGTTTAAAAGATATGAGGGAAAATGTAAACCCCTGATTTTGTGAAAAATTATTTGCCATCCCGCACTGCGTTGATACGGCATGTTTACAGTAATAGCGATGGGAAACACTGTAAAATAAAACATCGATATCGATATAAATCAATTTTGTATATTTCAGTCTGTTTGTTAACAGATAACGAGATCGTCGATACAAAAAAAAAACACATATAAAACAAGGTACTTGATAGAGTACTATCAGGAAATTGTTCAGTAACTTTTGTTTTAATTTGTTCAGTAACTTTTGTTATAATGTTTTATATTATTTTCACAACTGTCATCACATTTTTGCATTAATGCTACGAAATAAAAGAAAGTAAAAAAACTAAAGCCTCTAAGGTATCATTGTCATTTAAAAATTTGATAACGACGCGTGCGGTCCTGGTACATCACTATGCGAGATTGACACGCGGCGCACTCGCAGTACAGTGCGGCATGAGGTGCTTGTCCATGGCAAAATATTTGACATGCCGCACACAAAAGAAACGGTTTCTTTTCTATGCGTGTGTCCAATATTTTGCCATACGATTTTTAAACGAAATTGAGTCCTACTTCAAACTGTGATCACAAAAATATATTTGTCTCTTTTCTAGTCATTGATTAACATATAAAAAACCTCGCCGCACCACGGTGAAAACTGCGATTTTGGGCGCCGCACTGTGGTGTAGTCGCTGATGGCCCGATACTGGACATGCCGCAGTGAACGTGATAAACATAATTATTTCCACCATTTCAACTACAGAGCTTCTACATGGCGCTCCTATACAAAAACCTAGTAGGCGAGCGCGTACTAGACGTAGACATGACAATATCCAAAGCTAGTTTATTCGCACACTGTACATCGCTGCATCACAAGCCGATACCCGGCGCACTTACACTGTATGGAGCGAACATGGATAGCGAACCCGCTAGATTCTCGCTCAAACTGTCGGAGAGGGAGGAGGGGGGAGATATCATGCAGTTTATATTGGGGCATGATGAAAACGGGTGAGTTTTAGAAGATAAATGTTAAATTTGTTTTATAACTTTTAAAATGTGTAGTAACAAGTTGTTTTTCGTTGTATTTTGGAATGTGGGATTGTTTTTTTAATAATTAAAAGGAGATACTGATACAAATATATCATTGCTATTTTAAAATCTCTCGAGCAAAGTATACTACAGAAATTCTAATTCATGCTAAATTGTTCTCAAGTACAAACGATTTATATTATTATTTAATTGGTTGAAGACAAATGATGTGCAAATTAAATTTAATTTATAATAAATTCCAATGACAACATTTCATGAGCGATAGTGTAAAAACAATCCTTTTAAAATTCAAGATAGCGCAGTCAAACAAAAAATTTCTAAAACAGCCTATTTAGGAATATAATACCAGATAATCATTAACATCTTTATTCCAGGAATATTGTAGTTAACAGCCACGTTATGTACTATGAAGGTGATATTCGACCAGTTGTTAAACGAGTCCGTCCATACAAAACATTACTCATAAACCTGCCTCCTAAATCATTTGGATTCTGGGTTCTAGCCAATACAAAAGTAGACGCATGTCGTGATCTTAATAATACACAAGACAGTATTGAAATTGTTGCTTTAAGCCAAGAAGAGACTAGAAAAGTTAAACGATCAATAGTAAACAACGATATAACAGATGCAGTTGATGAAGAATCTATAGATGGAACAAATAGTGGAATGCCATACGAAAATGTCGCTTTAAAAGGCAGAATTGATAGCATAAATAGAGATTTGAAGAAAATGCAAACTATATTTCAAAGTAAAATGAACGAAGATGCTTTAAAACGCCTCCGACGACATGTTGATAGTAATCATAAACGAGCAGAAAAGAAGTTAAGGAATCGATTTGATGTTGGTGAATTAAAATCAAGTCTTGTTAAGAGATTATTGGATATCACTGATTTAACGGAACCTCTAAACAATGTTATACGCAGAGTTCAAAATACTAATAATTTTATAAGAACCAAACGATTTAAAAAAGAAAGAAAAAATAAGAAACGTCCAAAAGTTAAATCTGCTGTTGAAACAAGAGATAAAGGTTCAAAAAATGAGGATGAAAATAAAGTAAAAAGGAAAGCAAAGATATCCTCTGCAAATAGAGACTTGCTAGATACAAAGAAAATTATTCGCAATGAAGATTCATTACAAGCACTAGATAATAATATTGGTTCTCGAAACGAAATATCCAGGAAACGAAGAAGCATTTATACTAAAAGTGGAACTGATACAAACGAAATATCATCAGAGAATGAAATAGAATTAGACAGTAAAGAAAATTTAAAGTTTTCGAAAATTTTACACAAAATAAAGAAAATGGGTAAAATACCTTTTGATATGATTGACGTAAAAACTGACAATGAAGATTTTGAAGATCAAGATGAAACAAATGCTATTGTTTTAAAAACAAAACTAGAAGATGATGGTGCTGTCATAAGAATTAGTGAAAATCCGAATTTTGGTTTTATAGCGACAACTTTAGAGGACTTTTTATCTTTATTAACAGAACTGAATCAAAACATGAAGAAGGCTTGGAGAGCTGTAAGTCTATTGCAATAACCTACGAAATATTTTTGAGACTTTGTAAATATTAATATTAAATGGTTTTAATTTATAATTTGTTTCATTTTATTAAATGTACCTAAGTAAACAAGGTGTGTCCCGCAGTTTCGTTGGAAAATAAAACCTAGGGAAAAGCTTGTATTTCTATAGTTCGTTTTTTGTTTTATGGAGAAAATCATAGGAACAAATCAATGTTTCCACAGATTATGAATTATTAAGGTAATAAGCAAAATTGACAAGTTTCAATAAAATCTGTTTATTAGTTTCGGCCACTGAGCAATTAGTTTCGAGTTTCGACATGATGCGAGTAACAAACATCTAAATTTGCTAACAGAATATCAATGTGAATTGCCATTTTTTTCAAGTGCGCACGGAATCATTTTTACTTTATCTAATTCATACTTGCTTGTTCAGTAGAAAACAAGTAGGTGATTCATGGCTCAGGTTTTGATTATTGAATTAAATCTAATGGTAGATAAATAAAACGCCAAACGGTGGTACAATGTAGTTTATTTATTATTTAACAACATGGTAGATACACCACTTTCACACTCACAGTAAAGTTAATATGAAAATGGCTACCTCTAAACTTTTATACATAACTAATTAGGAGTAAATAAATTTAACAATGCATTGCAACAGTTAGATACAAATCAATGAGTAGCGAAGAAGCCTATCCTATATGAAACTACACAAGTGATAGTAGAGACAGTTTAAATTGAAACTAATTATTTAAGAGGTAAGGACCGATTCAGAATGGCAGCCTGTGAACAGCCGACTCGGAAACGAATCATAACTTATCAATAACAACAAGGTTTTCACAAAAGCTCAATCCGATTTATTTACCTAAAAACATTTTCAACAATAACCTTTTTTCGTTTTCCTCCATTATTCTAAGTTTAATGTAATCGTGGATAAACTACTAACTTTTCTTTAATAACAATACAACATGCGTATGAACCTCGTTCATATCGGTTTAATGGATTACGATTTAATTTCAATTACACTTTTGTTATACACAACTTTTTAAATATTTAGTTTTAATTTCAGTAAATTTTGCAATTTTAACACTAGATGTCACTAATATTAAAAGCTAACGCACTAAGTGATCTTAAATTGGCCAAATGACTATCCTATCTGAACATTCGGAGGTACGCAGAGGAGACAGGTCGGCAGAAGTGGTAACAATCGGTAGAATAAAATTTAAAGGGCAGTCGGTTGCGACGACTCATCTCCTCTATGTAGCTCCTTGTAACATAATTATATTAAAATATCTATGAAAATTCAATGAAAAGAATGTAAACAAAGACATTACGCACAATATAGACACAATTTTAAAAATATTTTCCAAAGTGCAACAATTCGCAGTCTGTGACACCCGAACGTTTAGTTCGTCGCTCCAAATAATGTCTATTCTACTGGAAACGTCTACAAAATATATAATATGTATATCTAACAATAAATTAATACTGTGTGTATGAAGCTCTTGTGTTAGTGTGGTACGAAGTGTCGTTGTCTCTAAACCGTCTATTTACTAAGTGTTCGCAAAATTGCATTTTGTAATCACTGGACATGTTAACTTATACCTGCTTGTATATTATATGGGTGAGAACAAAATTGTTTTGTTTCCCATAATTTTAGAAGTATCAGCATTATTGCATACGAAATAATCGTTTTCGTAGTATCTTAATATTTAACTCCGATCGTTTTAACTTGAATTCGTAACAATGTCAAAACCCGTTGTGAAGTCCACACGCGCATATCGTCAAGGAAGAAGGAATACGTGGTAGAGTAGAATTTAATAGTGAAGATAGGATAGTGATAGATTTAGATGAAGTCCAATTTTAGATCCAGAAAGTCTTTAAAGTTGTCTAATGTATCGTGTTGCCAGTCAATCAGTCAAAATTTATAAGTGTCGTTATTACTAATCGGTCAGTAATAGTCACATTGGTTTTCACAAGTGTTTTGGCTGTTAGAGAGTAGCAGGGTTAGCGTAAGTATAAGCTGTGTGAATACAAAACTACCAATACAGTAAAGAAGTGCAAATCGATAGAAGAGATAGAGAAATTGAATAAAGAAAGTTAAGAATAGAATTGCCATCGCAGGCCAAAAAGTCATACTTTCTATAAAGAATCTAAACTGATATAAGTATACAAGACAACAATAAAAACATTATATAATTTACCCTGAGTACATAAGTCATAAGATCGATCGATCACTCAACTGATTTTGTTTAAGGAAAATCCAGAAATTGGTCGAGTCACTTAGGATCTTAAAAAGTTATTCTACAGGTGTATCAAATAAGATAGCTTCACAATGGTTTTATTAAATAATTTACAATTATTTCTACGCTACTCGTCTACCTTGTATAAACCTCATTTTATATAATAAGAAATGAATTTCATAACCTCTCTAGTAATTTGAAAGACTTTTGGGTGTGAGTTCATGATAGCGGTAAATATATACATACTTATGTTCGATAAGTACACTCGTAATTCTATTACAGAAACACGTGACAACCATTTGATATCACCCAAATTCCTTCGCGTATTGCGCATCGAAGCAATTTTAAACCTTATGTTAATCGTAATACTATACACCAAACACCTAAAGCTTACATACAAACAGTGGCTCGAAAGCATCTACGTTTGGTTCTGGAGGTTCAGAGCCCGAGACGGACAGACAAATGAAGAGAAAACGACACGCAACACACTTAAGAGCTTACACAGTATCATGCAATCATTAGGACCGAAGAGGCGATGTTTTTGAAATTAGTGACAGTTAGCGAATTTATTTATACATTATGTTACATCTAAATCTCGCTACGTATCAAAATAATTTTCTAAACAACTATTTCTACGTAGTGAGAGCCAACAACGAAGATTATAGTTAGACCTACAGAGAGAAAGATAGAGGAAGGGAAGAAGGGATAGCGAGTAGAGAGAAACAGGTTTGGGGAATGTTTTGTGGGCTGAGCTCGATGGAGACTCGGAATGCCATGAAATATATTTCAATACAAAATATATTTGGAATGTTTATATATATTTAGCTTTTTTACATTATTCTTCATTACATCCGTTCGTATCTGGATTCATGTTTCATTTTCAAAGAAGTAGATACTGAAGAATATGATTTTAGAGTTGATATTTACCGCTCAAGCCCAGGATTTTCAAAATTTTATTGTAAAATTGGTCACGCCAAAATCATTACAAATTTTAACAGGTGTGATTGAACCTTATTACTTACTATTATTGTATATCCCAAATATCTACGAACAACCGTTTAGCTAGAACTGTCATGCGCATACATAGAACTATTATATATGTTAAACCTAGCCTAACACACGTACACTGTGAAATTTTAACTTTAATACCTTAATTATTAGATTGTGAAGTTTTAAATAACGAAGAGATTGATCAACGAAGACCAACCTTGGTGATTGAAGGTGTGAGTGAATGATTAGCTAGAAATGCTTTGCAAGGACTATTGAAGAAAGCTATGAAAATATATCGATGTGCAATAATATGAGAAATATATGGAATTTCATCTCAAAATATAGCATTTTATACATAATCAGAAATTATCGATTCATATTTACATTAGGGTGTATATTGAATAGAATTTGTAGGATTAGATTTTGCAAAGGTAGATTTAATTGACGGGAAAATTCAACAAAAATATGCAGTGATAAGAACGATAGTAAACTGTGGATAGGGGCAGATAGCTTTGAGATAAACGATGTAAATCGGGTATTTGAAGAAGAACGTGACAGATCAGATGATGTTGATGATATTTAAAGTTCTAATAGTGATAGATCAAAAGGGAAGTTCGAAGCTAACGTGAGAGAATGTTAGGGCGCGAGCGGACGGGCCGCGTCACACGCACAGCGATAGATTGTTTTATTCTTATATCACAGCTTTTGACGATAACAAATCTTTTGCATTTGCAGCTTAAGTGGAGTCAAATGTTCGAACAATTTCCTTTTCCATAACATTTTGCCAATCCTTTCCGCGGTGAAACCGGGTTAACCTTTATAGGCATCGCAATATAACCGGCGGATCCGTCTCTACCAACACAAATCGCTCGAATAATTGCTCACACAACATTAACTTTACTCTAAGCATAAAACATCGATAAACATTAGATTCGCGTCCACTACGCTAACTGCTGAACGGAACGACGACAGTTTGGTATCTACAATTACACTCTAAACGAACATTGACCTTATATTAGACATGCAAGAACCGAATGACAACGAAATCGACCGCGTCGCGATCGACAACAACAATATTGTTACCTATGTTAATTTCGATGTGGACATTAAGGCTAGGTCGATTAAGGTACGTTAACCTAACAGAATACGTAGACACGAAGTTCGAACGCATTGCGTAAGCGAGCATGCAAAAGATTTAGAGGCAAAGTCGAAGAGCTGACAGATACGAGAGCAAGCGGCACCCATCGCAAGCTGAGGGGAATTTGGATGAAAACAAATATTACCATCGAATACATTGTTATTTTAATGTAAGTCCGCAGTCTCGAAGAGGAAGGAAAAGATGCAGTCGAACTACACGCGTGCAAGACTTCTTAAATTATTCGCGCTATGAATATCGTTTGTATTAAAAATTTCTTCTTTACACTTAAATAACAATATATCACAAGCGTTAACATATAAAACAGGTTATCCTAATGTCTGATCGCCGGCAGCGATGACTTTTTGACCTGACGCACGTTCTTGTCGGTTTTGTCGAGGCTCTCCATTATTTTATGAATGTATAAAAATATTATTGCTCATTATCAAGCACCAACGCGCCACTAGCCAACTAGTTTCCGAAAAAATTTAGAATTCGAATCTCTCCTACAAAATGTTTGAGCGAATGAGTGGGTCTGAGGGTTACTGCATGTGGGGATGTCGCTACGGTGTGTCGGAGCAAGCGCGCTCACTGCATCACGCATTTGCTTTCGATCTGCGATTTCAGCTCGTTCACTTGCGTTTCAATGGTGTTTTTCAATTCTGGAACATACAAATAAACATATTTAAGTTTCACTGCGTAGACAGCTACCGTATTGATTTATTTTTCCCTTATATTATACGTAGATAGTATAATTTGCTAAGGTTGGCTGACTCCGGCTGGACGGACGTTTAATCTACATGTTTGGGATTGTATCCATCCAAGTGTAAATGCCGCTGAACATGGTGAATAAAAATAGATGTACGTAACAATATGTCTTATTATATTCATAGCGGCGGATAAATTTCGATAAAAAGACCGAATAGTAAATCTAAATCTTAAAAAAAATCGTTAAGTATAAAAGACGAAAATCATGTAAGTAAAGGGTTTTTGTTGACGTAAATTGTTATACTTATTCAGTTTCAAAAATAATAAAGTAATAGTAAAAAAGGTACAGGAAATAGTCAACCGTTAATATCTTAAATATTTACAGACCGAATAAACATGGGTACTAACTCGTGAACTCATCCTGGTCCTCCAGCTCAGCCTCCGCAGCCAGCTCCTCGGGGGTCTTCTTCTTCCTCATCAGCGGGTTGTCGGGTTCCGCCTGCTGTTGTTCCACCATCTCCTCTTTCTTGGGGATTTTGTACTGAAAGGGGAGGGTGTGGATTTTAGAATAAGCAGCAGAAAAATACATTTACGTATTTGTATATTAATTATTATGAGAAATTGTATTTTAATTGAGAGTTATTTTGTTTGTTGAGATTTTTTTATAATACATTAGTTATGTTATGAATGAGTATTGTTATTATTTATTTACAGTGTACATAATATTGTACATAACAAATACAGAACAGTATACATGATAAATAATAAAATAACTTCAGCACGTGCGTTCATCAAACATGTTTTAAACTGTAATCTTCATAAAGTAGATGTATCAATATTTATAAGCCGAGAAGATTTTTATTTCATAAAAAAAAATTATATTTGATTTCAGTTATACTTTCTTCATTTCTTTTCTATAAACTTAAGTATTATCTATTTAAAAATTCTAATCTGTATGCCGCTATCCATACAGAGGTAATAAAGACAATCACAGAGTAAGTAATACCGGTTCTTCTCCACAGATACTGCTTACCGAATCGGTGGTAAATGTTAAAAATGTGTTATGACGTTTGAAGAGTGCATCTAGAAGTCTAATTGAATAAATAAATGTTTCAGTTAGAATATACTAGAAGATAACTACGTAATTAACAACACGACCCAACCAAAACTAAACAGAATTTAAATCGTATATTTCCAATAACTTCTAATCGTTTCAACTGTCCCCAAGGAAAAACTGTCGCCAACAAAGAGGTAAAACCGTAAATATTTTGTTTCTACCGCTTTTCATGTCCAACGGTATTCCTACTGTTAAATTTCCCAGGGGCATAAACTTGTAACAGTCATATTATATTCGAATTGGTACAATTTTTACAATGTTCCAATTATGAAAGAATGAAATTAATTATTTATTTTCATTGAGATAATATTAATATGGAGTCGACACCGCCTACATCACTTATGTTCCACTCAACATACGTCATGTGACGTATGTTGAGCGGTATTTTTTAATGGTTTTAAAGTGAAACGCATCAAACATGATGCCTTCGTGTGTGTTACGATATTGCACAAATAATACAAATAATACGGAAAAGTGCAAAGGAATAACTTTCATCGTTAAGTACCTAACTAGATAATAATTTTTAAAACTTAGTTAGAGCAAAAAAATGGCGCACAGATTTTGTTCGTGGTGTCTCCTCCATACGTAGTAATATTATCTCAATGTTTATTTTATATTATTTTAAACACTTTTGTGTCTGTATAATATGCACAATAGTTAAGATGATAAGCGAATGGTTGGCTCTTTATCATGTTTGTCATCGAGAATTAAAAGTTAACAGAAGGTATTATTGATAATCAACTTATAAAACATGCTTTCAGTCTAATAACTCATGATAAAAACATTGCTGAAACAGTTTCTTATGTAATAAGGAGCTTACGTTATTTTTTAGTAAACACATCATTTAGACTAAAAGCATTCTTTTTTATAACGATGTAATCGTATTCGAATAGTTGCAAAAAACAAAATACAATTTGCGAGAACGAAGAATAATCGGCTTAATTAAGAAGCGAAGAATTACTTCCCAAGGCAATCCTCTTTCTTCTAATCTCCAATTGATTTGCATGAAGCTAGCTAGTTAAATTTAAAATAATTTCTCCTCTCTCCCAAGAGATCTCATTAGAGACAGGATACGGCAAGGATTATTAAAAATGTACTCTAATAACTTATATTAAAATCACATTTAAATTGCCTGTAAGAGGTTTATTTATGTCGTAAAATATGAAAATTGCAAATTGTTAATAATTGTGATTTATTAGCTTTATAAGAACATTTTATTTATTTTTTCATAATTTATAGGATTTAAAATCGGTTTATGAAATAAAACATTTATAATATAGTACCTAATATAATTGCCAGTGTTTCAAACGCGACAAATTTCCAGTCAATAATAATTATTACATACTAGCTTTCCGCCCGCGGCTTCGCCCGCTCAGTCAAAGAAAAATCCGCATAGTTCCCGTTCCCGTGGGATTTCCGGGATTGCGTCATTTTCCCGGGATAAAAAGTAGCCTATGTCCTTTCTCAGGTATCAAAATATCTCCATACCAAATTTCATGCAAATTGGTTGAGTAGTTTAGGCGTGATTGAGTAACAGACAGACAGACAGAGTTACTTTCGCATTTATAATATTAGTATGGATAAGCCAATTACGTAATGTGTAATATTATACCGATGTCCTAAACTTGCTAACGTAAACATTTATGAATGTATGCTATATATCATACAAATAAACCCTGTTTTGAATTCGATATAGGAATCATTTGAACACATAATCAAAACTTGGGACTGGCAATTTAATATTTGTACGAAGCAATAAATTTGAGACGCGATCCTCGAAGGACCTAATTCCGTAAATGAGCATAAAATGATATATATGGCTATGTATCTTGGTATATTAAGCGGGTATTAATGGTAATGTTTGTTATTTTGAATGTTTATTGAATAACACATTTGTTTATAATAAATTCAAGATCTATAGATGTATGAAGTAATATAGTAGGTATAAATATATTAATATTGTATTGTGTTTGATCTGTTAGATTTGATTGCTTTGAAAGCATTGCAATAATTAATAACAAAACAAATATTTATGAAGAGAATTCACAAGGTTACCTCCTTGTGAATTCTCTTCATAAAAAAGAAGTTTACCTCGTAGCATTATTGCAGATCGAACAATATGGCTATTTATTAAAAAAACAAAATTGATACTATTCGAAAAAATAATTGATTTCCTTTAAACTATATTTTATTTGCTATACACTAAATTTTAATTGTAAATTAAACATTGTAATAGGTAAATATTATGAACTTAAGTAAAATGCGCACATAAATGGCTCTTCATAGTGTTTAACTCTCGGGAAATTGATTAAAATATTTTATCGAAGGAGAAACTATGAATCAGTATAGTATTAGTAGTAACGAAACAGATTATAAAAGAAAGGAATTCTGGCGAAGCTTCTTATTCTTCCTTTCTTCATTCTTTATGCATTCTTCTTTCTTCTCTGTGTAGACAAAGCCTCGTAGAAGTCAACCTGACTCGATTAGGGAGTCGCACTGAGACGGACTCCCTACTAGAGTCAATTTAACATCCACGGGCTTCATTTATTCTTCTTTTTTCTATTCTTCTCTTCTCTCCTTTTCTAATAACCTATTTTTATTCCATAAAAAGTATAATTACTGCGAATGACAAGCACATCTTATCTATGGTAACTTTACGAATAATGTGTACAAGTCTTAAATTATTTAACTAAATTAGTATTTAAAACAAGCTACATAAATTATACTTCATTTCCCTTTATTTGCAAAACGATCATTATTATAAAACAATAACTTACATTTAGATCTAAACACGGCTGATTAATCAATCTATTATTAACAACATATCTCCACAAAATTAATAATTAATATAAAACCACTTTTAATTCAGTTTAAAAAGCAACTGCAGTAAACCCTTGTCAGGTTTTAGAGAGGTCGGTGTAACAATTTTGCGTCAAATGAGTTCCTAACGCGGTTACTTCGCAATCTTGTGGAAATTGAAGCTTAATAGCCTATCGATGGACAACGACTGGCAAAAATTGTTTACCAGCCACTTATAGTTTAATATCTTATATAATTAATGGTGTAAGTTGGTTAATTTTATAAAGTAGAGCAGAAAGATTTGAAAGATATTAGATACAGGGTAAATTTTTTATGTCAAAGTTATTTTGAGGAAAAAATATACAAGCTTACACCATTAAAAACAAAGGAAATGATAGCACATTTATCTAGTTACCGTTATAGTAGACAAAAAACCAAGCAGCTTTTTTCAATAAACAGGTAAAATGTTTCACAATTGCAGTTTTTAAACAACACTTTAACATAAGTAAACGTCGCTACAATTTAATAATACTATTTATACTATTTATCACGTATATGTATTTACAAGTATACCACTATTTATTAAACTAAACTGTGAATCCAAAAGCCATTTGTTATTTCCATATCAATGTTTACGGAGCGCGTAAGGGCGCGTTACATCAAATGCTCGGCTCATGGTGGAAAATTGCTATGGGCGGGGAAAATTACGTGTCAACACGGTACGGACAGCAAATATCGTGTTTTTGATAAGAGAAACAAATAAACTTGGGTTGTATTCTGAGTGAATTGAGTGAAATATGTTATTCATCGTCACTATATTATATGTATAGGTGTACAAAAATCTTATTAATAAAATACTTTTGTATTAACAACAAAAGTAATGTTCTTTTATAAGGAAATAAATGCTTAAAATCTCTGTATTTGTTCATTGCTTGTATAAAGAGAGTTTAAAGAATATGGCAATTCATATCCGCGAATGTATAAAACGATATTACTTCAGAATTGTACGTTTCAATATCTCACAATCAGTAAAAACGAGAACGAATCATTAAAATGTTCACTTTGCTACTCTAAATGTTAACAACAAAAAACAAACATTAAAAAATAAAAGCCTATAATTTGCTAACGGTACGTGCAACGAAGCGCTGTAATAGGTACATTCTTGCACACCAAGTATGCTGGGTGATTTTTCTGCGAACCGTGGTATTGATTTTCACTTTATTTGCTTCGACTGGATTGTAATAAATGTATCGAACATAATATTGAACTGAGTTTATGTTTGGATATATGAGATTTTTTATCGCTTCTGCTACGTTTTATTAATGGTTCAGGGTATAGTTGATCTTTTTACTCTATCTTGGGTAGATATTTGTTTTTATTTTGATGTAATGGTAGTTTCTTTAGCTATTAAATACTTTTACATTACATTACATTTGATATAGGATAAGATCATTTATGGATATATTATACACATATAAATTGGCGATGTTAAATCCAAATAATAAATACAAAGTACATTTTGCTGATATAAATAGTTTAGAGTTTGTATGGAATGGATTGATAATTTCGTTTAAAATATTATTTTATACTATAAGGTTATTATATTATATGTGCTACCATTTCATTTAAGTGTAACGCATCCTTACCATTTTAAAGCTGCTTTTTGTAAACGTATTACCTAATTGATTATTTTACCGACTATTATATGTATTACTAATAAATAATTTACAGTATAGCTGGCAACCCTGCTGACTCATAAAGGCAGTAGGCACATAGATAATTGAATAGACGGATAGACAGTAGACACGCCACTTGTAACTTTAACGAGTGATCGATCACGAACATGGGAATTGATATATAGTTTAAATTTCACTGATATAGGTCAAGTCAATTAGTAGATGAGTATATAATAAGCTATGATTATACACATTTCATAAGTCTTGCTGTTGCTGTTATAATCTTTATAATAACTTAATAAAAATATGTTTAAGTAAGAATAGTTTGGAAGAGGTTATCGCGAAACGGTATATGTCATTAAAACTAAAAGTTAAGTATAAAGTTAAATCATTACGCTTCATATTATGTAGATAATAAAATATTGAAAACAACACAACAGAGTAAAGACGATATATTGATACAATTTTTGTACCTATCTGTGTATTTATAGTTGTCAGTCCAAAAACATGAGCAATAAAAAGAAAAACTTTATCCCAAAAAGCATGTTATATATTAGTTCCACGTACGTATAAATTGTGTTTTCCCAGTTCTTCAGCATCAGTTGTTAAAAGAAAATAGTGAGTTGTCAACAGTTTTCCATGAGTGTTTGCGCGCCTTAATAGTGTTTGGCGTTCCGTCTGAAATGCCCTTACGCGCACAAATAAATACTTCAAATGTACTGTGTTGCTAGTTAAGTTTTTGTCAAATTAACGTGTAGTAAACAAATGTATTAATTATTTATCTGTGAAAACCGTTCTGTTATGTTATTATGGAGAAAAATATAATTGTAGAATCAGAAATCCCATTGATTTTTACACAGTATATCTACTTTTACGCTTACACTTTCGCACTCTTAAAGAAAAAGTTGATATAAATGCAGAATTGCATTGCATTTAAGCCCAATCCAACTTTCATCTCAAGAAAACGATCAAAAACAAAAAATCAATTGTTATATTCACAAATAAATCGCTCGAAGTCGCGCCACTAAGGAGTTCCGAAGTTATAATTGCGAGGCGTGGCCTCACTGCCGGCGACTATAATTACTGCACAAAATTATTCCTTCATTACTGTCTTCATAATTAGCGGAAATATTTATAGTCACGCTCTTGTTTCTTTTGTTATTTGTTATTGAGAGAGCTTTTGACACAGACATTGTTTGAGATTGAACGAATGTTATATTTTGCGACGTTTTTTTCGCCTCCTATTTTGAACGTAGCAGCAAAACCGCTGGGAATGAAAGGTTTTTACAAAGGCTCAATATCAAAGCGATGTTCAATCGTTTATTCATTTAACTCGACTTTTTTGAGCTTTTCAAACGTAACTTTATACAATTTTATACTATCCCTATAGAAAATATTCTTACATAATCCTATAGAAAATATTCTTACATAATAGTTATCGATTTGTATGTTTATATTTTTATCGTATTCGGATATATATTAGATCGGAAATTTTTACGTCTATTTGAACATGATACTAACATATCATTTTCATATCTCTCTTTGTTTTAGATAATATAAAGGTCTGTACCAACTATTTAACAAAGAGCTTTTTAGGCGGTAAAACACTACACGTTAAAAAATATAAAATAAACGAATGATTCATCCATTGATTCGGAATTACCACTAGAGAAATTAGGTCATACTATAACTACTTGAAAAAGGCGAGGGTTGAAAATGGGCGATATCAGTTTGGGATTAACTCCGCTCGTCCATTTGCTAGCAAGGCCAGCATAATCACGATAACCAGCCAATAAAATATAATGGTAAAAGGAACTAATCATTAGGCCCCTACGATATTGGCACCATAAGTTGGACCATAAATTATATTCAATGACACTTCGGTCGGATCGTGTAATTTCTTATGTGAGTGTTAGTCAAGTTTTTCTTCATGTTATGAAATTTATACGCAATAGGGTGGTAATGTGTAGGTGTGAAATATCGTTTAAGTGTTACGTGTTTTAGTTTAGTTTTTATTAAAAACTTTCATTGTTTTGTTAAGGGCCGATTTTTCAATGCTTGGATAAAACTTATCCGTCCAATAAAGTATTACACGATAATATTAAAATGTCACGTAAACTGTCAAATACGGGCAATTAGAGTACGTTTTTAAAATGGTAGTTTTATACATTATTCGACGAATAAGTTTTAACCAAGGATTGAAAAATCAGCCCTTAAGCTTTTTAAAAAGTAGTATGGAATTTTGAAGTTCGTTATCTTTCTGTTCTGAAAAGTAATTCAAATAATATATTGGGTTCATACATACACATAACAAATGCTATTTAATCCACTTTCTAAATGTTAATTAGCTTAACTTTAAAGGTGAATCTTCCTATACCTACATAGATTTTTTTAAAGTAATTAAACATACTTTAATGGTTATACATTATTTTACGTGTACCTACATTTATATTCCTATAGATGTGCAATAAAAGATTAAAGAACATTTATAAGAATGCGAAAACAAACTTGTACGGTAAAGTCCGATCATAACTCCACTAACAGGACTAATTGATGTTCCCAGGACATGACTTCTGATTAATTTGGGACTGCTTCATCCCACTAATATTATTGATTAGGAAGTTTCGATAGACTTTATGTTTGTGGCCCTTTCGCTAAATGCTAGAAAATTATTTCCGTAGAATTTAATGGACACCCTGTACAGTGAAATGAAAACGTAAAATAAACAATTTTGTACACTCTAGTTTTTTAAAATTAATTTACCATTCTTTGTGAATATGTTGCATTTACAGTTATAATAAATGTGAGTGGTTGTCGATCATATAAATCATAGGTATTATTAATTAACAGAGAAATGACTTAGGGGCGATTTTTCAATGCTTGGATAAAACTTATTCGTCGAATAATGTATAAAACTACCATTTTAAAAACGTATTCTAATTGCCCGTATTTGACAGTTTACGTGACATTTTAATATTATCATGTAATACTTTATTAGACGGATAAGTTTTATCCAAGCATTGCAAAATCGCCCCTTAGATGAATGTTTTTACAGCTTTCTGTCATACTTTATAAAACCAAGTGTTATATAATTAAATATTCTATGAATATTATGATAAAACGCTTATTCTTGGACCACGCACTTAACACTAAAGTGCGGTCCTTTGACGGAACGTCACAAATTTGATTACAGGCCGTTTGAGCCCGCGACGGGGGCTAATAGCCTCGCTTCGCTGTCAGTAAAGTTTTAAAAGCGTTAGTTTCATTGATGTCATAAGTTTTGGCATGTTAAGGGCCTGTACGACCTAGTGAACGGTTGTTATGTATGGAGGGTTTGGTACTGGTTAATTCGGGTTATATTGTTAATTGTAAAATTTTAGTCATTGTGTGTAATTTACGGTATTATTATTTTTGAGTGACCTTAATTATAGCGTCATAGACTTCTAACTACGGCACGTGTATAATTATGTACAAAGCAATTTAAATTCACAGGGTGCTTAACGTCTTTTGAACTTTTAAACCTATTGAAATTAAGAAATCCAAAAGCTGTAAAAGATTAAGGCATGTTCTAGATTCTAACTATTACTTAAAAGCCCACTTCCTTTACACCTAAAACTAGGACTGTTAAATTCTCACCGTAATTCCGCCATTTTGTAGTGAATTGCCTCTAAAATGGCGCCGGTCAAGAGCGGGAAAAAGAAATTACCTCAAAGTGCTTCTTTGTAGAATTCCTTTTGACGTAAATTTCAATTGCCAGAATTTATGTGTTACATGAGAACTATTTTGTGCTGTGGTTTTCATATACCTAGTTTTAAGTTTGGCATTGTTTTAGAACTTGATATAAACCGCGTCGGAATCTATGCCTATGACCCAGTTGTGGTTATAAAATGTTTAGAATTAAAGAAGTAAAAAAAAAATCCATCAATAAGCGTTTAATAAATCGTAGAAATGTTTTTCGTTGACAGAAGTAAATAATAATTTTGAAAAATACCAACTTATTTTGTGGTTGGAAATCAAACTGATGATTAATTATATACATAATATGAAATTGATATTGCTACAGATTCAAGTACCTATTTGGTACTTTAGTGAAATTCGATAAATCGATATAAGTAGTATATTTTTTTTCTTATAAAAGCAAAACATAGCAAGCTCATGAATTTAATAAAAGAGTTCGCAGAAGTTCTTTAATAACCGCGACATTCATCAATTCAAATCACAAACAAGTCAACACTTCGTTTCTGAGATTATAATTAAGCTCATAATTATGTACTCATTATATTCTGACAGCTGTCAGACTGAAAACTTATCGTTCGCGTCATGCTTTCTCTGTTGGTATTAAGGAAATTGTTGAGACAGAAATACTTTAAGAAACCCTTTAAAATTATGTAGCGTTCCATATTTATATACATTTTTAGGCCGTTACAATTTATTCACGTTTTTGAACAATTTTACATAATAATTCAAGCTTCTCTTTCTATTGCGTCATATGCTTAACTTTTCTTCTGAAAGTTGCGTGATTCTAAGAATTTGTAGCCATTGAATCGTAATTTAAATAATAAATTACGCATATTTTTATCTGTTTGTTCATTAGTTTTCAGAATTTGTTATAAAATCAGTATTCGTTGTTTATATTCTAAATGATTAGTATTAGTTATGTTGATTGTTTATTTTATGCGTAGTCAAAATATAATTAATTTTGCTACCGTTTGTTTACAAAATAGAGACAAAACATCACTCGTAGGCTGTTTAGTGTTACTCGATAAATTAATGTTTTAATAATAATAATCTAACTATTAAAATTAAACAAGAATTGTTGTCTAAGCATGTTTATTTAAATATATAAATTAGTGTTATCAAAACAAGAACATTTTAACAAGGTTTTAACCATTACATTGATTTCACAAGGTTTTCTTTTGTGGTGAAGATAAAATCCACATAGCAGAGGCGGCTCGTGACAAAATTTTATGGGTGTTCACTTGAAATAAAACACTGAAAATACATGGTGTAAAACAGTACATTTATCAAAAAAATTACTTATAAAGGAAATACATACGTCTTTCTTTTTGGTGTGCAAAAATATCTATAACTCAAAGCGACAAGACATTCGTAAATGTCTGTTGTTGCTTTCATCACAACCACACAACCACGGTGTTTTCACATAATATTGTTCGGATTTAAATACACGCGTACCTATATGTTTTCGTTTTTGTCGTACATTTTTGCGTAAGGTCAAGTTCAGGCCGTGGCAGTCCCTTAGCTTTCAATTCAAGCCGAATTTGTAACGTTTTAACACACTTTTTAATGAACGCCACATTATAATTGTTCATTTTCACACTCACAAGTAATACTGATAACTACATACTATTTCAACACGTATCTTATGATTTTAATTAGAAAATTCCCGAATTTGCATTCGCGCGCGTGCATTGAAGTTGACTCGAGAGTCGAGTGTTTGTTTATAATATATGGCAACCTCGCGCGCAATCGCTGTCCTGTGTACGGGCGCCAGGCGCGGCGGTAAAAACGAACCGGCAACGTTTGCGCGAGCGGCGCTCCGAATTTTGCTATTTTTCCATAGAAAATCTTCTGTTTCACGCGCGCAGGGCACTGGCAAACCCTCTCTTTCACTCCTATTGGATTTCGTATTAGGAAATGTACTAAATATTTTTTCATTGGAGCGCAATCGTGAGCGCTCCGCTTCGCGCGTTACTGTATAATACAGTATTATTCAGGTGTATGGAATGATGGATATATTCATTGGTATTGACAGTAGTTTTTTACGATTACGATTGATTTTAAATAGTAATAATTAATATTAAATAATGAAATTAAGGAGTGTGATTTTATTATAATTATTTATGGGAGTTCACTGCACCAGCGCTCCTTAGGGCGAGCCGCCTCTGCCACATAGTAGGTGTCTTTTTATAAAAACTTTGAACTTTTATAAGTTTATAAGCTATCCGAATCCTACTAAATAAATAACCCAAGTGATAGTTAATTTACGCACAACAATGGATCGTTTATCGAATGAAACGTCAAAATGATTTCGGCGAGGGTCCTCCGAACAAATTGTCCGCGGCTGAGAGCCGACGAGGATGCTTGACCTCTTTCCAACACTAATTGTCGCGTCATTGCCTTTGATATTCGCTCCAACATATCCCGAAAAACATTTCGGGATCGGAATTATTCATGTTTGCTTTTTTGATCTGTGGTCATAACTCTTGCTGACAGGAATGCATGTTAAATGTTTCTTTGCTGGTGTGACAGAATTTTATGTGATTTTATGGCTTTTTGGAGATTCTGCTCCTCGAAAGTGACAGTGAATATATTATATGATATATGATATTTTAAAAGCGCTTTTAAAGAAATGTAGTTAATTTTAGGAGCCACTTTGATAATAAATATTTATGTTTATAAAATTTTATTCAATATAAAAGACTAGCTTATCGCCCGCGGCTTCACCCGCTTTGTCTAAAACCTAATAAATTATATACTAAAACCTTCCTCTTGAATCACTCTATCTATTAAAAAAACCGCATCAAAATCCGTTGCGTAGTTTTAAAGATTTAAGCATACAAAGGGAAATAGGGACAGAGAAAGCGACTTTGTTTTATACTATGTAGTGATTACAATCACAAACTTGACTACATTCATACGAATTGAAATAGTTTGTATTTTTTCAATATTTCCGTAGTAGATTTTTGAATTTTCCTGTAATAATTAAACTGAAAATGTAATATGTATATACTAGGAGAGTAGAAGTGTGATAGAAGCTTAGTGCCTGCAGTCACGTTGTATGGTAAAGTGTCAGTTGCAGATTGGTAATTATAGACAGCTTCAAATGATCTCATGTGGAGAGGATTATATTTAGATAAGTAACTATGTATAGTAATAATAGTTCTATGGAGGATTAGAACTAATTTAAACTTTATTGCTTTTAAATTTTATCCCAATGAAAGTTTCTACAATGTTTTTAGTTTTATAGCATTAAAAGCGAGTAAATATTTGAATAATTTAAATTATTTAAATTATTTAGGAATATAATTTGTGTAGTTTGTAAGTAGTAATATAATATGTATTCGTTTTCCAGTGTTTAAAATGGAAAAGTTGATCTCTTTAGATTTCTTCATAACAACTTTTTATAAGCTTCTACAATTTCTATTTTTATATTATTCGATATGATACACATGGGTTATATAATGCACCTACCATATACCAAACAACCTTATTCTTCATTACTTCTTTACGCACCTTATCCCCTATCTCCTGCCGCTCGCGTTATGCTTCCTTCTCCTTGTGAACTAGTAAAGTGTACCCACCTTATCCCTTATCTCTTGCCGCATCTTCTCCCGCTCCTCCTCCATCTTGCGGTGCTTCTCCTTGCGCCGCTCCTCCGCCTCGCGGATGGCCTCCTGCCGCTCGCGTTCTGCTTCCTCTTCCTTCTCCTTGTCATCGCTGTCGTCGCCGTCACCGCCGACTGCGCCTGTAACAAGTTTGTTTGAGTTAAAAACGCAATAAGCGTATAATTTAAGGGTTAGGACATATTTGTATCTAAACCTTTGTTCGTCATATATTTTAAACTGTTGCATGAACAATTATTAATGTTCCTTAAAATTTTGTAGAGTCGCTATGTATAATGTTGAAGTCTTTTCTCCTAATTTAGAACAAGCATAAAAACCTTTTAAAATTCTGTAAGTTAAAAAATAAAAAGCTATCTAATAGCTTAGCTAAATATCAGATATATTATAAACCGTTTTAATAATTTATTTAACATACATTAAAGAACCTAAGTGTCACATAAAAAGCTTTCCCTAAGTGTAATTAGTAAGTTTAGTTCCACATGTATTTAAGTTATCTAGCCATCCTGGAAACTTAGGCAATAAGACACAACTTAGGGTTAACCTCGGCTCACTTAATTGTACTTTAGTAATTATGGTTACATAATTTATAGCCGTTTAATATTGTGTTCTATTCTTTACCAAAATAAACTTAAGTTATAGCCCATTTCATTGTAAATGGCTTTACAAGTATATCTATTTGGTTTCATAACTAAACAATATTTGTTTTCTACAAGGAGGTTAATTTTTTATGTTAAAATTATTATTAAAAGTGTTGTGCGTATCGTGCTCTACAGAAAGCTCAAATGCCAACTTCTGTTATTCTCTGCTAAAAAACCACAAGAACATTCCAATAACAAGAAATTATTACAAAATGTGCCTCACTCAACTCGAACGTATAATATATAGGTACGACGCATCTGGAAAATCTAGACAATTTCAGGCAACGTGACAAATGCCTAGATTGACGTGTAATAAGTTGGCTGCCATTTTGATTCGCGCGGAAAATCCGTTGAGGGAATGAGATTGAGCTTTTTACTGATTTGCCTAGTTATTGCTACAATTGTGTATTTTTGTGATTGATGTATGTTTAGATATTTATCTGATCATGATAGAATAAAGTTATCAATGCTAGAAACTAGATTTTAATGTATATTTATTACTTAATTTTATTATTAAATCCAACGTTTTATGATGCTAATGTAGTATGTAATTAGAATATTTATAATTATTGTATTATAACAGTCGTAATATATCATTTGAACTGGATACACGTATCATTTTATTCCTGCTAACACACTTCAATACGTTTTATGAATATAATCACTTATAAATAAGTTATTTTAGTACCTACCTGTATAATTGGAAGTTTAAATAGTAATAAGAATGAAAATGAATATCCAAATAATGTTTTTTTTTGCCTGTATCTTATGTAATATTTTTCCACAACACATAGTTACTTTGCCTGCCAGTTCTATTTATAATATTAGGCTTTCTTTGTTACTACGGATCTTTTGTTCACTTCAAAACCCATTTGGCCATATAACAAGATATAGAGACATGCAAAGGGGTGCCTACTGCCTAGTAATACAGGTCATTGCCCCCGGCTGTATACGGCGTGTTTATTCCACGTACTAGGAAACAGATTTTGAGCACGATGAACTTTAAGGTTTAATGTTGTGTAACGTTAATTGAACACTATACAATATTTACAAACAAAACATATTAAAATTTTATTTCATGTGTTCTAAAGAAACAAACATAAGTTTATCGAAACGGCGATATTTTATCAAGAGCCTAGGCTCTTAATTCAATGGCTGATTTAGCTGTTTAGATACACATAATACTAACATTTATTAAAAAATACATAAGTTATCCATCTAATATTCGACCGCGCTCTTCTCTCAAATTATCTCAAGTCTAAAAGCTTTGACATCACACTGACACTCACAGCCACAGAAGTAGGTATAAATTCGATTTCCGACTTCCCGGGACACCCCAGTCCTCAATTTCCCTTTAATTAAAAACCTGTTATTCATTAATATTCATTCATTCAGCAATTTGAATAGTAATCGCTTTTTTTTCAAACGCGCCACTAATGAAATATTTTTATACGAAAGCTACGGGAATATTGAATGTAATTCTAATATTTGTGTTTGTAAAAAATGTTTTTTTTTGTCCTTTGATGGCAGCATTATCATTTCGGTAAACGAAGCCGCATTTTTATACAATATTTATACATAAATCTGTGATAATTCAACCAAATTCGATTTACAAATAAAATAACTTATTTTTATGAAACATGCAAATAAATCTTAATGTAGTATTTGCTTAAATAAATTTTATAACTACCTATTCGATACATAATTTTCTATTTTCATTAATTACTTCACTTTTAAAACAAAAACGCAACGGATTTCGAACGTAATTTACTAAACAAAAGACCACTGAAACAACATTCATGTATTTATTTATGTACTGTATTATCTTTCAATACGAAATTATACACTGCAAAATTCATTTATACACTGCTACTGCTTGGCTATTGAAAATAATATTCCAACTCAACATCTATTTACAGGCAATATGGCTGAATTTAGTTTTAATTGAATCACCGCCGGCTCAGTTACATCGACTCACTTTTGACTTGATTCGATTCTAGACGCTGAAAATGAATAAGTAAAGCGCTACAGCCGATAATTGTTTCAAAGTGTCAAATGTCATCGCTTTCAATTGCGTCTGTGCGAAGTTTTTGAACGAATTTCGAACTGTCAAATTGGGTTCGTTAGAATGGAAGAAATGTTGTGATTTCTGTTTCACTTTTCAAAAGGATTTTCGATTTAAATATTTGGTAAAGAAGATGGTTTTCGTTTTAAATCATTTTTAAATATGATATTTTGCTGTTTTGTTTATAATTCTTTACTTTGTAAATCTTTAGCGATATCATGTTTAGTTGCAATCGTATTCTAGTACCAAAAAATTGCGAGTGTTTAATAATTCATACATGGCTCTATGCAATGATATTGAAATTATATAAACTACTCGGCTCTATGTCTACAGAAGAAAGGGAAAATCTAATTTTATATTATTATTAAACACATACGACGTTGAAATTTACTTATTACCTCATACCTACTTATAAATTCAAACTCAAACATTTATTAAATTAGTCTTCTTCGTGAAGCACTTTTGAAACGTCATATTTTAACATTTACCACCGATTCAGAAAGCAGTATTATACATATAGAAATTAGTATCTATGGAGAAGAACGGGCATGAAACTCCAAAGTTTCCATAGAAAATAAAATGCTATTCAAAAATCATAGCATTTAAAACACAAAATTATAACAATACATTTACCATAACCATCAAAGCATTTCTAGCATCTCAATAAAAACGATTAATAAACCAAAATTAAAAATACTTGATCGTTTAATGTCCCCTAAATGTCACCAGTGAATGCAATACAAGAATTTAAGAGAGAATTCCGATGATAGCTCGCATAGCTTCGAATATAATTGTCCCCTATCTCAGGTCACGTAGCGTATGGCAGAAATTCAATTTATCCGAGACCATTAGGAAAAAGGTACCGCAGCCGATTCAATTATGAGACGATAAAGGATCTCCCAGCTCATTTTATGTGTGATGCAGGGGGATTGTTCTTAGTTTATTTTAAATGCTCGTGTCTTGAAGATCAGCTTGAGGGAAAAAGATGAGACGTTTTATTGAACACTATCGTGTTGTTAAATAACAAAGATTGTTAAAATAGCTTTTTGTAGGTCTTTTCTTTCAGGTCTTTTAAATAAGCTTATTTAAACTACTAATTTAAAAGCTAATATTTTATAAATATATTTATATTGTTTAAACTGCGTTTTCCTATTTTCTTCAAGAGAACTTCTTAAAACGTGGTTTAAAAAAGTGGCCGCCATTTTAACACACTTCATTATTTTCGAAGACATTAAACGATAATTTATAAAGAGAAATTATGGTAATAACTGAAGCATAATAATCGAGTTGTTTACAAAAACGTCGAAATGTTTATAGATCGTAAACATGGATGGTGTTTGTCAGCAAACAACGTCGTAAAATTAATACCTACAATTCATTTCGAGGGACATATTGAGTTGTTTCCGAGAAAATATTATACACGCGTTTTGATCTGCTTCTTTGAAATTGAGTGAATCAATTTTGAGATCTCGATACTCACAAGGGTGGGAATCATCTAATAATCATATTTTGTATAAGCCGGAAAATGCGTATGGGGTTGGTTATGGTGGTACGAGTACATGCAAAAATATGGGTATAAATTGTCACACATTTGTGATGTTAGCACAAGTGTTTTTTTTTGTGAAAAAGGCTAGTCTCTAGTTCTCTACATAGGTTATTATTTAGGCTTGAGCATTAAATTTGATATTTTTATGTAAGGTTTCATGTACATGACTATGTGAAAACGTCGAATGTAGATAAAATAATACAATAATACGTGATAGTTTCATGAAAGATTACAAAAGATTCTACAAATCTACAGTGCATTTTTTTAATTTACCTTTTCCTGCGTTTTGTTTCTATTAGATAATTAAAAGCACACATGCCACAAACAAAATTCAATTAAAATTCTAAACTAGAACATTAAAACTAACTACGCAACATACTCAAGGTTTTTCCTGAACATAACTTAGTAATGAAGGTTTGAGTCTATAAATATAAAATGAAGTTTTCTAATTGCGTACGTAAAACTGGAAAGGCACCAATTAAAATATTGAAACGTTTTATAAACTTGTCAATAAATAATCGTGATAAGACTAGAGAAGTATGCTCCAATTTTAGGGTTGCCAAACTTATTAATCTTCTATTTAAACAACCCTTTGAAACACCATTTTAAAAGTTGTCAATTCAACTCTAAGCTTTAAATTTACAAATAAATTTTGATCTAATTTTTCTACCTTATAAGCTCTAGGGATAGATGAAATGTATGAGTAAATATCTACCTAATTAGTTAGTTGTATTATTATTAAAAATATCTAAGGATTTTCAAATGAACCAGTATACTTTGATTTTATTGTCATTTAAACTACCTATGTTGTAAACTTAAAATACCTACATTTCAAACATCAAAGTTCAAACTTTGTTTAATAGTTCAGTAATCTCTCACATATTTACCAAAATGTTATGCAAATGTATACTCGTTATGTTTGTACAATTCTCTTTATAGGTTAAGTGCACTTCCACATTTTCTGGCTTAAACACGAAAACACAAAGTCGGCCATGTTGTACTAAACACTCGCAAATGTCAGTATAATAATTAACAAACGAGTTTTAGCAGTATTATTAGCCAGTCTTTTTTAAAAAAAGCGTAAAAATAGAAGTTATAATTACTAAATGGCTTATTTTATGCGAATATTCCGTTCCGTATGTTTATACAAGTAATAGTTTTATTACTGTTATATCATAATGTACAAAAGAAAGTTATTATTAAACAAGTTTGTAATCATAATTCGTAGGTTCAAAACGTGAAATGAGTCCAGCTGTTATAAAGATGTAGAGCAAAATAACATGTAAAATTATTATCATTTTAATATTTGTAGAAGGTAAATACTTTTATTGCATTATCTTGCATAAATATGATAAATACTAATGTTGCAAGCTTTTAATCCAAAAAAATAACGTAAACGTCGTTCTTTTTACACTTACAATCTCTTTTACAAACATCACACTTCACACATTCTACGTCAATGTTTATGTTGCAAATTACAAACATAGTTGGCAACCCTACAGTACTAGGCTTAGTGAATATCGATCATAGTTGGCAACCCTACGGTGCTAGGCTTAGTGAGTATCGATCCTTCCCATAATAGACTAGAAGGTCTGCGGTGACATATCTGTATACATAATGTACACTTTTAGCACGTTGCTTCGTATTTTCCATATCTTGTCTTGACTATGAAATATTTTTGGGTGAGGAATAATTTAAGAAAGTTAGGCTGCCTTATAAAACAACGTAATATTGTTGAATTTAGGAATACTTTTTGAGAAGACTGAAGAAAAATATTTTAAGAACGGTAGTTGTTGCTCAAGTTTTGCTACACATACAAATATTTGCAATAAATATTTTTTATATTGTCAAATATCAAGAAGAAACATCTTATAATTATATTACCGATATCTTGCAAGTTAATAAGTATAAACCTTGTTATTAATTATATTTTGAAAGTTCCCTCAATAACATTTCACCTTTAAAATAAAACAGAACAATATAATGTTGTAGTTTGTAGCGTTCTGTAAACTCATAGTTTCTATTTAATAAATTACTATTCTCCGTTATTGTGATATCACAAACACTTCGTGGATTTAATTAAATTGCTTCTCATACAAAAGTTTTGTTCTTGTAATTATTATTAACTACCACTAAATAATAGAATTTAATTAGAATTTGTTAGGAATTCTCGTAGTTTATATTTTCCATCTAACGAGCTTTTATTACTTCACTATTAATTAATAAATATGTATTTGTATAATATAAGTGAATAACTATGAATATCATAAGTTTTATTGAAATGTGTTGTTTATCTTATAATTGTCTATATTTTTAAGGGCCGATTTTTCAATCCATGGTTAAAACTTATCCGCCTAATAAAGTATTACACGATAATATTAAAATGTCACCCGTAAATTGCCAAAGACGGGCAAATAATATATTTTTGAAATGGTAGTTTAATACGTTATTCAACGAATAAGGTGTTAACCAAGGATTGAAAAATCAGCCCTAAGAGATAATTACTTTATCTTTATATATAAAAATGAATCGCAAAATGTGTTGGTAAGCGCATAACTCGAGAACGGCTGAACCGATTTCGATAATTCTTTTTTTATTATATTCCTTGAAGTACGAGGATGGTTTTTATGTAGAGAAAACGTAAATATGTACCACGGGCGAAGCCGGGGCGGACCGCTAGTACTTAATATAATTACTATATCATACTTTGTTTTTAGAAAAAAGAACGGATTATTTTGTTGGACTACGATATTTTGAATTACATTTAGTTTAAGTACAGTGAAATGTGCTCATTGGTTTAGAAAATAGGCCACAGCATTTAAAAAGTTCAGTGTATATTTCCATAACGTTTGTTACATCGACCTTTACAGAGCCGTTTTCACCGCTGGTTGATTCTAACATTGTCCAACACAAAAGCTCGAAGCAAAATGAACCATTATAGAAATCCTGTCATTAAGTTAATTTAAACTTCGGTTTAATCGTTATTGTCAATCATCAATACGACCTAATTCTGAGTAGAATTAAGTGCCGTAATCCACAGTTTTAAGACAAAGAAAGTAGAACAATTGCTCTTCTTAACAAGCCGATTACTTGAACCAAAGTTTAAAGTTTCGGAGCGAGGAAGCAATTACGGAGTTTATTTAGCTGAAATATATTGGAGGGATTTTAACCCCTGAACGGCTGTACGTAATTATCTTAAATTTTAAAAAGATTAAAAAGTGAGTATTATAGCGCATGCTGTGGAAAATGTATATCCAAATTCTTAGCTTTTCCAAATCCCAAACATATTTAAATATTAACGATAGACGCTTTTATCAAGGAGAATGTCAACAGTAAAGCTTCGCTTAACAAGTATCGAATGGTTCACCTATTCATTTGAGAACTATGACGAGAAGTCGCATCTAATACGAAACGACAAATTCATCGTTAATTGAGTCTTCGTTATTGAAAAACTATTGAATCATCTTCGCTGATACCTGGGTAACAACTGGATTATAATTTGGACTAAAATGAAGGCTTTTTATGTAAGCATTATGCGAGCAAAACCATGTACGAAAGTAGTTTTACAATACAGAGTCGGAGCATTTTTGATTAACTAATCTTACTACCTTTATAAAACGCATTAATCTACATTATTCTTAATTAAACCCTTGTAATTGAGTCAGGAAGGAAATCTCAAAGGAATTAGATTATTAATTAACTACTGTCGAGGAATCTGCAATGCTGGGGAATTAAATATCGACGGAATATCAATTATTTCTTACTAGAGGTCCGCCCCGGCTTCGCCCGTGGTACATACTACATATTTCGCAATAAAAGGTAGCCTATGTCCTTTCACGGGTATCAAAATATCTCCATACCAAATTTCATGCAAATTGGTTCAGCAGTTTAGGCGTGATTGAGTAACAGACAGACAGACAGACAGAGTTACTTTCGCATTTATAATATTAGTATGGATTGGTAGAGACTTTTTATTCTGACGGTTAATGTGATTTTAAATTCTTTGATAAATGTATTTTTATCATGTGGAAATATATTTTCAAATTGTAAGTATAATGTAAGTTTGATTTTACTACTGTTTTATAGTTTTTAAAATTATTAATTGGATCTCAACTTTTGAATGTCTTATTTCGTAAATATGATATACGAGTTTAACAGCATAATCTATATCTTTATCTTATATATATAAAAATGAATCGCAACATGTGTTGGTAAGCGCATAACTCGAGAACAGCTGAACCGATTTCGATAATTCTTTTTTTATTATATTCCTTGAAGTACGAGGATGGTTCTTATGTAGAGAAAACGTAAATATGTACCATGGGTGAAGCCGGGGCGGACCACTAGTTGCTTATAAGGAAATAATAACTGGTGAATAAAAACGGAGACAAAGCCGCGGGCACTTGCTAGTGTTAAAATAGATTTTTAGTTCTTTCTAGGTTCCCGAGACACCGTGAAAGTAAAAGTTCCAAGTCTTTTAATAAGTTAGAGCCGATAGTGCACTTGGAAGTTTGACAAAGTAAAAGAAAAGAGTAACTATTTGTTCTTCATTAATTGTTCTTTTAACAAGAGTTTGTTCACGCTTCCCTCTGGGAAGTCACTGTACTCTTTCAAAAGGAGTAAGTGGTGGAATATTAAAAATAGTTTTTATTTTTAATAAAGAAGTTAATTCAAATTTTAATAAATTGCACACAACAATATAATTTTTATGGTTTAGAAAACAGAGTAGGGTAATTATAATTATCACAATGTTTGGTTATTTCCAAAACATATTAGTGTGATATTGTATTATGAAAATTTAGACGGACCTATTTATCGTTAAAAAAATAAAAACTATATCGGTTATTGGTTCGATTTTATTCATTCAATGTTAAATAATGTTGAGTTCTATTTTAGTGTGAATCAGAAGTACATAATATCTATAGAATATAGACAACTAGAGGTCCGCCCCGGCTTCGCCCGTGGTACATATTTCGCAATAAAAGGTAGCCTATGTCCTTTCTCGGGTATCAAAATATCTCCATACCAAATTTCATGCAAATTGGTTCAGTAGTTTAGGCGTGATTGAGTAACAGACAGACAGACAGAGTTACTTTCGCATTTATAATATTAGTATGGATGTTCCTAATTTACTTCAATGTTATTTCTACAATCTCATTATAAATAAACAACACATTTGCATTTTTGTGGATGCTTTTGGGTCAAGTCACGCCTTCGCTCATTCGTCAACTGTAAACTAATGTTATTTCGTAAGAAATTACCAAAAACTGAGTAATAGTTGTTGACCGCAGTTTCGCTTGCGTGGTCGAAATAAATTTTCATGAGGTGAAATTCTATCCCTATGGATAGAATTAATTAAAATCCTCTCTACAGTGGCCACCTACATGTTAAATTTCATCTCGATCGGTCTAGTAGTTTGAGCTGAGCGTTGATAGATCATTCAGTCAACCTTTCTGTTTTATATATTAAAAATAACTAAATATTACCTTACTATTAATTAAAACAATTTTTCGCCTTTCAGTAAAACCAACGTTACGTCCAACTAGATTTCGAACGAAAAACAAAGGCTTTATTCACAGTGACCGAAATGTTTACTCATATCAATGTAACATATGGCCCGCGTATATCACCGGCCGCTCGGAACACAATAATTTACCGCTCTCGTTGATAACATCACGTATTGCGGTGGGACGGATTTGAGCGGTCAGAGGCCCTGATTTTGGGGCCTTAGTGATAATTATTATTAGTACAATGTATAGTTGCTTTATCGCATCGTATTCTTTTTAAAAATTTCACAAATAATGGGACAAGAGCGTGTGTAAATGATAAAATTAATGTTATTTTATTATTTATGTTCAGAATTCATACTAAAACCGATAAAATTTCATATAGGTTTCCAATAAGAATCGATTCATTTCCTTTATTATTCAGACTGCACAAAGGAATATAATCTCATTTCAACTATGCTTAATTTATAAACTACAGTTATAAAGTTATAACAATTGTAGTTATAACATACGTGACTTCATTTAGCCAATTGCATTAGAATCCAAATAAACGATTAACCAGTGGATTAAATTCCTATGGAGCGTGTTCAAGTCATAAATAATAACTATTTCAAAGGCCATTACTTTATATTGCAGACTATAATTACTGGGCTTTCCATTATACGCTGAATAGCTTTAGCCAATGCGTTTTATTACAACCTATTTTGTTAGAAATTTGAAAGATTCTTTGTTGGTTTTTCGCAAAAACTATCGTATTGATTTAATAGATATTTGGCATGCGAATAGATAGTCTTATTAGCATATAGCCTACTTTTTACGACGGCATGCGAACGAGACACGCGCTGAAGATAGTTGTTACGAGATGGATAAAATGGATCACTAAAATAATTTAATTATAGTTATAATAATTGGTCTACGGTTTAATGTTGAGTCGTATGCACTTCTTAATTAACTTTTCTGTATATTTTATTACATAATAATACCGATTTTAAAGTAAATCTTTATTAAACTATTAAATAAATGGTACTTCTCAAGTACTTTTTTCTCCTTAGCACTATACAATGCGAAGTTTTGACGTTTATACCAAACCCAAATATCAATTATTCGTATATCCAATTTTGATTTTGAAGTCATTAAATAGTAATAGAGTAACACAAATTCAGAGTAGTCTATCTACAATTTAGAGTCTCGAACCTGTTTGTGTTCCTTTCTACACATATTTTTTATTCCACTTTACTACAACTCATCATCATCATCATCATCATCATTGGCCATTTGCGTCTATTTCAGACGATTATCGTAGTCAGTAAGGAGTCTATCTATTACACTTCTTATGATGGCTATGTAGCCCAATACGCGATGCACAGGTGCGCCCACATTTGGGACACCTGTGTTCTCCAGGGAGTTGAGCGGAGACGGGTAGTTGTGTTTGGGCGTGTCGTTTTTGTCTTCTATCAGCCAGTTTAGAAAACCAAGTCTGATCGTGGTTTCTGCAACCTTCCCGTAATTGTGAGCGCCATCTCTCACGGTTGCTCGCGTACTCTTGCCATTTGGATACGTCTACGTTGAATGACTGCATATCTCGCTTTGCGCAGTCTTTAAAACGTAACTACAACTCAGGGCCCCAATAAATGATAAATACGTCCCACAGAGGTGAGCGTAAAATTATTCAGCTTATAAATAAAATGTACACTTGAGCGGTAGCGTGCTTGCTTTTCGTTTATTTTCAAAGCCCATTTTTTGTTGTTGTTGTAAATTGTTTAAATCTGTTGTGACCCGACACTGGACACTGTTTAATGTTTTTGGTACAGTTTTTAAACCTTTTTGTAATTTTTATTTAGATTTGGAGTTTGGTGGAAAATTTGCTGTCGAAGTTCTTTTCATGTATGCTACGTGATCATTTACTTTTTTGTTACGAAGTATTTTATTATATTTTGTAGCGTCAAGTGATTATGAAGACATTCGAGTTATTTTATTAATTTAATGACATAGTGATCTTAATACTATTATAAAGGCGAAAGTTTGTAAGTATGGATGTATGGATGTTTGTTACTCTTTCACGTAAAAACTACTGAACCGATTACAATGAAATTTATCACACATATAGAAGGTAACTTGGATTAACACATAGGATAGGTTTTATCCCGGAAATCCCACGGGAACGTGAACTATGCGGGTTTTCCTTTGAAAACGTGGGCGAAGCCGCGGGCGGAAATCTAGTATTATATAATACTAGCGACCCGCCCCGGCTTCGCACGGGTGCAATGCTGATACTAAATACACTACAGAAAAACTTTTAACGTTGTATATAAAAACATAGCGGCCCGGCCGGCCGGTACCGCCGCAAACGGTACGCCCCGCAATTTTTAAATCTGTAATATCTTCAAAAATATTCACTTAAATCATACGGTGTAAAGGGCCATATAGATCTATATTAAATGAACAATGTATTCAAGGTATTTAATTGGTTAAGGATTAATGCTGTATTGGTTAAAATCGCTTCGAAAATTAGCCATTATTTGTCGTAAAAAGTAAATGACAAAAAAAGTTATTGTGGGTTATCCATAAGAGATAGACATATGCCATCGCGGACTTTTCTGTAGACCTTTTTAATGTGTACAATACTTAGTACATTATTTTGATAAAACTCGTAGGGTTCAGCCTGCGTTTGCAATGTAAGCGGATAAAATGTAATTATTTACGACATCACATTAGAAACCTCAAAAATAACAGTACTTCTCCACTATTTAATGGATGTTATTATACATATAAACCTTCCTCTTGAATCACTCTATCTATTAAAAAAAACCGCATCAAAATCCGTTGCGTAGTTTCAAAGATTTAAGCGTACAAAGGGACATAGGGACATAGGGACATAGGGAAATAGGGACAGAGAATGCGACTTTGTTTTATACTATTGTAGTGATGAAGTAGCAAACCGACAAAAATACTAACCTACTAATATATTATATGAACATAGCCCGCATTCACCTTCTATGTATTCGATACTAAACTCCATACATAGTAAATAAGAAGTAGAAGCTTGTTAAATTGCAAGTAACACAAATAAAGGACCGCTGGCCGAGCTCAGTTGCAGTAAAAGTTTTAATTAAGTAAAAACCAGCATGTGACGGCCAGTGATATATGAAACTAAATGACATGCGGTATATGAAATTTGTATCTTATTTTGTATATTACAACTATTTCGTTTGAGAATAAAAGATAAAAAATATGGATAAAATGACTTATATTGAGATTGTTAAGGGGAAAGAATTTTCAAAATCGGGTAAGTTGTTTCAGATATAACAAATTAACTGCTTCACTTTTAACTTATGTCTGTACATATTATTACTACTTTTACAATTTATTTGATTGATTTGAACACTCTGCAATCTATAATTTTCGATTATAAATAAAAATGCGCAATTTCCTATAAAATTACTGATTTCATTTTATACACACATGTTTTCTAAAGTAAAGTCTAGACGAATTTTTCCTATCCCCAAGGCTACAATAGTTGACAAAAGGTAAACAGCCTCTATAAGAACATAATCTGATATCTGCAGGAGCTTTTCAATAAGCCCAAAGATTTGTTTATTTCCTGCTCATCCTGTTAGGAGCTTTGCAAAGCTTTGCGAACGTTGACGTGAAGGTGTTTTGTAAATATTTTCATATGAAAGGATCGTTCCTTATATTATGAAAATGTGTTTCGGTCAGCTGGGTTTTGTGTGAAAAACTTTTGTATTCCGTTTTTAGATTTCAATACTGTCTGCAATTTATGTTTGTTTTGACGGTTGGCTCTGTTGTTGACCGATTTGGAAAAATGTGTTTCATTTGATATAGCTTTGCTGGTTCCGGTTTCACAGAAAAATATAGATTTCAATGTTTTTGCTGAAATATTCACTTGTTTCATGTTGGTTAGAAATCTGTGATGTTATTTTAGTTGAGCCACTGCTATTTTTTTATTAAAATAATATTATGTAGACGGACTAAGTCAATAATTATTAATCTAAAAACACTTAATTAAGTACACCAAAATAACAACGCAAAACTCAGAGGTCCATAATGTGGTACTAAAGAAAACAATATCAACTTATAAAAATGGGGAGAAAAAACTTTCTCCATGAAAACAATACCATTAGATTTATTAGCTAGTTATAATCACATGCTATTATTAGAGTCACGTTGTTGGCGTAAATAAGCCGGTCACATTTTATTGTATCCGGAGTTTTCAATCAATATTTGGGTCACGAATCTGTTAAATCCATTTGTACTGAAAACGGAAGGTTTTCGGTTCAATTTTAAATTTCACGTTCAATGTAATGTATTGTGGGAGTTTACGGTCATTTGTTCTCAATGGTAGATTAAAGGTGTGTTTTTGCAATTACTTGTATTTTGTATTGCAACTTGCTTTGTATTGATATAATAATTTGAAAGTTTGTTTGTATAGATATTTGATTGTATTTCACACAAAAGTACTGAACGAATTTTGTTAAATTTTGTATTATATTAGGAATAGTATGGAAAACTGGGCGATAAATATCGATTATTGTAATCACAGAAATAAGTTTGATATCCTGTTGTTTCCGTGTAACGCATAAACTAAATCAATAAGGCGTGGCACTGGTTTTAAAATTATATTCGCTTTTTGATTGGCTTCATTTTTTTATCTGACAATGTTAACAACCAAATTTTACGCTACGCTTATATAAAAACTAGCTGTGCTCCGCGGTTTCACCCGCATTGCTCCGCTCCTGTTGGTCTTAGCGTGATGATATATAGCCTATAGCCTTCCTCGATACATGGGCTATCTAACACCGAAAGAATTTTTCAAATCGAACCAGTAGTTCCTGAGATTACCGCGTTTAAACAAACAAACTATTCAGCTTTATAATATTAATATAAATTATGATTAAGTTTCATTCAATTTACTACATACTGTACGCATACATAAAGATACTCCTTAGTATGTATCTTTAAGTATAGAGTTATCTCAATCTATTTCAATTGAAGACCCGTTTGGACAAAGCCCAAATGGAGCTTAAACTGGTCGTAAGTAATTAAATGCTATAAACACTTTGACCAAGTGGGAGAGTGTTTATTTGTTACTGCATTATGCTTTACGGCTGGATTGTTTTCGATGTTATTTTCATATAAACTATCACCCGCACTTGGTAAGTAGTACAAAACAGAGTTGCGATAACCTTGTTTATGCTAATATTTTAGTATTTTGTATATTTATCATGAGTTAACTCAAAAACAAGTGAATCGATTTTTATAAAAATTCGATCACCAATAGATAACTTCACTATCTCTGTATGATATATGCTAGGTTTTTTTCTTTGGTTTAATCTAAACGGACCATCTAGCTTGCGACTATCCTTAAAGATAAACAGCAAAAGTTACTCACAAGTGTATTTTAATATTGTTAACATTAATTTAAATCAATCATTGTATCCTAAATAAGAAGGAAAAATAGCTGTAGAAAATTAAGGATTAAGCGACTCCTTTTTTCCATTTACTGAATAAAATGCCATACTTTTATTTGATCTTTTATTTCATTTTGTAGATTATATTTTTCTTGCTCGGGAATCAAGCAATCGGTCATTGTAATTAAGGTTGAACATTTATTAAAAATAAGCCAGGGAAGTTTGTTTATTCCGACAACCATTTACCTAAATTTATTTTTATAACTTAGCTTTTTTTTAATTTCAGGATACATTTATCTCAACGAAATAAAAATGAAGATAAAAATATAGTTTGGTGTGGTATAAGTATTTAGAAATACATTTCCTTATTAAAGACACGATAACATACTTCGAGGGCACCGAGCTTTTTTTAAATCATAATATAATCGGAATTGATAATATGAATGAATTGCATTTTAAAAAGTGTTTAAATCTGTGCTTTATGAATATTATAGAGCTGAAAAATTCGTTTTTTTGCTAATCTCAGGAACTACTGGCTCAAATGAAAATTAGCAATATCTTAGGTTATAGGCTATAAAGAGCATAAATAAGAAATTCGTTGAAGCTGCAAGTCACAGTCAGACTATTATATTGGTGTAAATTCAAACACAAGAAAATACTTTGTCCCACCCCACATTCCCTTCATTTAAGTAGCATTTAAGTAGGTAACTTAGTGTGTTGCGTGCGCCGTTTGAACTACGGCTTCTAAAGCCTATATACCACCTATATACCACCTATATACTACCTCTTTATAACGGTGCATTACCATCAAACGAGCGAATGCTCATTCTAACCTCACTATATCAAATTATTTAACCTAACCTAACCTAACCTCACTATGTCAAATTATTTTAGTGTAAACAGGCGTAGAGCATCCCTTCGTTGTTTTAAGTGCGTTTGAGAAGATTCTATACAATGTTCTAATACTGAACAACACTGAATACGAGTTTTCGTTTACACTAAAAGATCACGAAAGAATGCTCTTGCTCTAGTTCTAGCTCTATGTTCGTTTGATGTAAATGCGCCGTAACTGAAGCATTGGTATCGAACACGACAATTTATGAAATGGTTCTGTTTTCATTTTTGGGTTACGATTTACTCTTGGATTGTAAAGATATCGACTTTATTGGTTTGGTAATTTATTCTAATAGGGTATTTTTTCATTGATTCATGTTGTAATTATTTTATCTACACTAATATTATAAAGAGGAAAACTTTGTTTGTTTGTTTGTTTGTTTGATTGTAATGAATAGGCTCATAAACTACTGGACCGATTTTAAAAATTCTTTCACCATTCGAAAGCTACATTATCCACGAGTAACATAGGCTAGGTTTTATCCCGGAAATCCCACGGGAACGGGAACTATGCGGGTTTTTCTTTGAAAACGCGGGCGGAGCCGCAGGCGGAAAGCTAGTACAGAATATAGACGAATGTTTCACGTGTTATTTAAGTTAATAAACAAATATTTATAAGGAACATGAAGTACTTATGGCGAGTTGAGTGAAACAATGTGTATTGTAGTTTCAATTTTATAATAAGTATGTTGATAAATAAATACAATTCGTTACACAACGTTCGATAAAACTCTGAATATTTTGTTATAAAAATGTTTAATAATACATTTGTTTTATTTAAATATTTGCGACTGTATTGCAATATCCTGTAATATTCCGTTAATTACAATAATTTCCATTACGCGGAATCATGAATTATTTATGAGTTAATTTTATTCGTAAACTTTTGATTAATGAGTACAATTCGAAAAGCTCACAATTTCCACGAATATTGATCCTGGATGAATTTTGAAACAGCCTTATAATACTTTTATTTATCTTGGTTTATTAGTTACGTTGTAATTCCTCATCTCGTGGACTGATGTTTCACTTAATTAATATTTTTTTATCGCTCAATTTAAATTTTCTTTCTATTTTAACAATCACAATGATCGTTGCTTGCATGTCATTAGAAAAATACAAAAACAATGAAAGTTACAACTAGCTTTTTCACGCAACTTCGTCTGCTATCAAGGTATAATGTTTCAACATTTAAAACTGTAATTCCGCTTCTATTAGTCGTAGCTTGATGATATGATATAGCTCATTGCCTTCCTCGATAAATGGATTATCCAATCACATCTATAGGTATATCTATAATATAAAAATGAATCGCAAAATGTGTTGGTAAGCGCATAACTCGAGAACGGCTAAACCGATTTCGATAATTCTTTTTATTATATTCCTTGAAGTACGAGGATGGTTTTTATGTAGAGAAAACGTAAATATGTACCACGGGCGAAGCCGGGGCGGACCGCTAGTATTATATAAAAATGAAACCCGTTTTCCCTGGTCACGGCATCACGCGTGAACGGGTGGACCGATTTCGATAATTCTTATTTATCATATTCTCGAAGTACGAGGATGGTTCTTATGTAGAGAAAACGTAAATACGTGGTACATACCACGAGCGAAGCCGGGGCGGACCGCTAGTTGAAAATAATTTTTCAATTTGGTCCCATATTAGCGTTTAACCTAACAAAAACTCTTCTATATATTATTATTATAGTGTTAGTGTACACTGTACAGGGGTATTCGTAGTGTTCAGATACTTTGTAATTTGCTTTATCGTTCAACTACAGATAAACTTCATTGTATAGTAGTGTTCTTGAACCGCTGCTTTGTTACAAGCACCACCGCTTTGTATAACATACTAAGGTATTTTGTACTGAAACTGTATATTGTTCAACTAGATGTACTAAATTATCGAGAATGTAACGAAATCTTATGCTAGGAACTTTGAGTCTAGTTTAAATTAAATTTAGCTAGAGAGAGGATTTAATTTCGCTTTTATTATGTTTCTTTCAGCTTATATGGCTGATAAAATATGTAGTTTTGTAGAATTATACCGTTTTTTAGATAAAATAATGAATTATTCACATTTATATATTTTATCGGGACATATTTATTTGTTTAATTATGTTCATAAGAAGTAAGAAGTGGCATAAAATAGATCTGTTAATTACGTAGAAATATCTGCATTTGAAATGAATTGGCTATATCCAGAGCATCAATATTATCCGTTTTATTGACAGCTTTACGGAGCGGTTAAACTTGGTTTAAACACACAATAAACTGGTTTATTGTTGCACTATTAACCGTCAGATTTAACAAATTGAGTTCCAATTAGCATCATAAAAACTTGTTTTAATTAATTACATTAAACATTGATGTAGTATTGTATTTAGTGTAGTAATATAGCTCTGGATATAATAGTGGGTTGGATTATATTAAACTAACTAATTCATACAATATATGCTTTTAAACTGAAGCTTCTATTTTCAGCTTGTAAATATTTTATATTCTCGTCTAGACCAACTGTTTGTTAAATACATTTGCCATTATTTTATTTAAATACTTTCATTTTGCCATATTTTTGTATTAATTTTATTTATTTACTTAGATGTTTTCATTATTATAAAATATCTATAAATTTTAGAATATTATATGAAATGAAGATTTTAGAAATATTGTTTGTAAATGAGTGCATTTAATGTGAACGACATGTGAACTTTAATGATACGTCAGTGTCAAGTTACGTACGTTTATACATATATAATTATACTAGCTGTCCCGGCGAACTTTGTACCGCCCTGTCAATGAATGTTGTGTTACCTTTTATCTGAACTAATTTAGGCTTTGATGAACGTAATACAATGATACAAAATAAATATTTATATGGATTGATATGTAATAGTATTTTATTTTATTACTTCAAACACGTCTCAGAGAAAAATGACTGAATTTTAATAATTTGTGCAGCATGGATTAACTCTTTTCATTCTTTAACTGTTATCGACCACGCCATCGTTTCGTTTCACTTTAGTTGTGATAATAATTTTACCATTATCATTGGGCGATCGACGCTGATATAGTGGGTAAGCATCGTTGCCTGTGATGGTCTCTGCCATCAATTTTCGTGGATACCTTTTGGTACACTCACTGTCAACCATGCATGGTGATTGGTGGTTGATGGTGTCACACGGTCCATGAATCATATTCGTGATAACAACGTTATGTCGGTCTAGATCGGTTTCAGGATTAGCAATCCCCGCACACTCATATATTTTATCTGCCCGAATCCTTTCGACTAACCAAAACCTAAAATGTGTGCATGCTGCAAGCCAGATTGTTGTCATTCGATTGAATACATCCATCATTGAATAATCCCAAAGATGTGTTCCATTAATGTAACTCATCAGTGATCGGATTTTTTGCTTGAAAACACGTGTGGTGATGTCGTGCCGATCACTTGATATTTGTCCGGGAAGCAGCAGTTGAATAATTTCCATCCATTTCGGATTACATATAAATGTAATGAATAAATCTGGCCGACCATAATGACGAACATATTATTATGTCATTGCATCTTGCGCACATTCACTTGGGCTACCTGTGTATGTCGCCGGTAAAATAATCAATAGACCAACATTTTCTGCACCTTCTTCTGTGCTAATTGCATCGCATAAATGGTACATCCATCTTCAAAACGCAATTTAGCTTGTTTATAGCAATTTGATAGCAGTATTGTTGACGCAGTCGACGAAATCGCAACAAATAATTGTCAGAATTTTTACATTTTTATAGAATTTTTTTAATAATTAATCGAACTAAACTTCTTGGTTAGTTTCCCCACCAAAAGTACCTTATTAATTTCTGAAAACACGCGTAAACACAAACATTTGAGGAATTTTTATGTATCTGCTTTTATTGCACTTTTTAATAATTGATTTTAAAATAAATACAAACAACATTTATTCACCCTTTTTAATTTTTTATTATTTTACACATAATACATTTTTGAACGCATGAATGTCAAACATTATTTTCCGTATTTGACAGGATTGACAACTAATGGTTGACATGTACGAAAATCAAAATTTTGGGAAAATATTTATTCGTCTAGTTTTTGTTGTTTTTATGATTTATTCTTCTATTCTGGACGGAGACAAATCCAACGAATCTAAAACCATGAAAATTGGTTCAGTAGAACTCGAGTTATAAGTGTTGGAACATACAGACTTTCTTTTATATATATAGATATTAAAGTACCTATGTTAATATTTATTTCACATATTACATAATAATTATAAATAAAATTTTATAATTATCCCATTTTTACGACATCTAAAGCTGTTAACATAGTTATATTGCTTTTAGCCCATAAACGCAGCAGTTTGGACCACTCTCGTGTATATTTCATACAAGGCATTGGTTTTAATCCACCCCGTTGGTTAAAAGCTTTCCCCTGTAATGTTTGGTCAGTCCCTCTCAAACACAATTGGATAGACAGAGAGGGGTTCTTTTGTATTTCCCTCTAAGATTTGCGAGTTTTTTTTAGTTTTTTCTTCTTTGATATGAGGCTTTGTTCGGAACGTCTGAATCTTGGCTTGATTGCGATTTTATAGTTGTGTGCATGTCATTTCAATGGTTTAATATTAAAATAAATGTCTCAAAAGGTTATACTGGACTTATTCATTCATTATTGTTGATTTTTATACCTAGCAATCTACTACTATGTAAATTGAAAGAACTATAACTAGAAGCGTACATAATACAACCATTACAATAACTGATTAAGATTAAAATTCAATTAAACTATAGAGGACTATTAATTATGATTAATGAACGATTGCATAATACATATTCGTAATTTGTAAAGCTACTTATCATTACTTCTGCAATTCACAAATAATTAAATATTATATGAATTAGAACTAAATTAAAAATATTTTTAAACGAACACAACTTTTCATACATATTCTATGCAATCATTTCTAAAACTTTAATAACACTCGAGTCAGTGTACTAGAATAACTCTAAAGAAGGCAATTCGTAGCATATTCTACGCGGCGTAGACGTTGCTACGGTCATTTAATACTCGTAGCGGAACATTGTCTACGAGTGTTTGACTAAGTTTTAGCGTATTGTGCAGTTATTTCAATTCTTTGCCTATTCTTACTTGCACTCAGCCATTGTATGTATCTTTTGAATAAATATGACTAGATTTATTATTCTTTTTAAACTTTTGCCAAGGTTAAGTAATGAAAGAAAGAAAGGATGACTTATACAATTCGACTTTATGACGTTGCGTTTTAAATTTTACTAAATAATCATAATAAAAATTGTAAAAAGTACCTGGGGAAATGCAATCACCCTTTTAACATAGAATGCACATTTTCAATTTCTGATCCAAATAGATAAGGCTTCATCTATCATACAAGTCAATTGAAAATCGATTGAAGAAGTCATTTCAATTTATTTTCAACAAAATTTCCATTCACTCTAACCTTTCACTTAAGCATCAGCATTATCAGCGTTATAATACGATACTGTCGTTATTATAGCATAGCATAGCTAGCATTAAATTCCGGAACAATTCCATCAATTTTAAAACGAGAATTTATTTTAAACAGACAATTGTTCGCCAGCGTTACATAAATAAAATTAAGTAAGCTTACATGGAACAATGAATTACAACGCGCCGTTACAAGCAGAGGTCTGGCCAACGTAACGCCTAACCTACTTGGATCTCTGCCAAGCCGTATCACCCCTTTAAAATATGCTTACAGCGAGATTTCCACATAGATTCCGACCTTGTTGCAATTTATTCATGTGAATAATATTAGAGTTACAGCAGTTGTACTTAAGAGAACATTGACTGAGAATTTTGAGGACAAAATATAAAGAGAAATTATAAATTTTAGCTGTTCTTCAATTAAAGTCTTTTCCGCTTATAATAGGTATAAATGAAGATAGAAATTTCAAAGAATTTTGTATTAATTAAAGTGCAGTTACAGCGATTATGTATAATAAATTGAAAAGGAAACGCTACTTCCTGTTTTAATATTAAGTAAAGCCTACTGCAATAAGTAATAAAATTTACTGCGTCAATTCCACAAGCCAGATTAAACCGCAAGGATGGAACTGTGGAAAAGAAAATCTTAATTTAAATTTATATTTAACACTTACCTAAGAAATTCATGGTGCCTTGGGTCCCACTTTTCTCAGCAAAATATCAACCCTAATCTACCAACTCATAACAAAGTTCAAATATAAAAAATATTTATTTATTCCCTATTATTGAGCACCAAATTTTCTATAGCAAATACATGATACGTATCGTTAACTAGGACTAGGAAAGAAGAGAGTTGGAGATATCGGAAAATTGCATCGTGGACGCGGTCACGACCTGCCGTCGCGGGAGACGGGAGGCCAATGCTGGATGCTCCGCGACACTGCGCTATTTATGCCGCCGACCGAGCAGGCGCACACAGGCAACTGAACATGCGTACACTAACTCACACTAGCGCAATATTAAGTGCGAAGGGAAATGGAGGAGCCATTGTCAATCTGTAATGGGGAAGGAAAAGTTGGTTCTCGTCAATTTGTGTATTATTGTAATTGTCGTGCTCGCGGCTCTAATCATCTATGCGAATCTCCTGGGCGTTACACAAGCATGGTGCTTTATGAAAAAGAGATAAAAAGCTTCTTAAACGGATACGATTCACTGATCCCGATAAATAAAAGAGTAAAGTAAGAAAAATTGGCCGTATATTTTATTCGTTTAAGTGGTGTGTGTGCGCTGCGCATGTGTAGGAACAAAGCGGCCGCGGCCGGTGGGCGTGGCTTGTTGCGTGTGTGCGTGCGTTAAATCTTTTATAGGTCGATGCATTAAGTAATTTACTATAATATCATGCATTTGACGGAGTACACTGGAAATATACGGCGGCCTTGCGAAAAAATACGCTTTAGTTTTCCCGTATTGTGTGTACAAAACGGTCGACTATAAAATTTTATGATGTCGTTTTATTAATGGCAAATGCGGAAAATATTAAAGCTAAATATATTTTTAATCGTATATACGTTAGTAATTTCTATAAATGAGGCTTGAAAATTGTTTTAATATGTTTGCAAGAAGTATTTTCGCTCAATTGGCAAAACAGCAAAAAGATTTTTAGTTGGCACTCTTGAGATTGTGTTTTTACATCTAAATAAATTTCTGTTTATCTCTTTTGTAGAGCGCTCTTATACCAAAATTCAAATTAGCGATAACAGTATTTGAAATGCTTTATATTTAAAAATAAAAGCCTAAATCATCGTAAGAAACTAATATAGCATAAAATGGTTGATTTTATTTTGCTCAGCTCAGCTCTTCTAAATTAAATGTTACTTAAAGTATCAAAATAATCATTTTCATAATTTTGAATATTGCTGTTAGAATTATTATAAATGTTTCAGAACATAATATAATGATAACACAAAAAGAAAATAGCATAATAAAAGTTTGAAACGGAAATGAAAAACGATAATTATTTGCATAATTTATTCAGTTCAAATGAAAATGATTAAGCAATCTATTTTATAAGATAATCTTAATATACTGTCTGTAAATCTTCAGTATTACTGTAGGAATGCCATACATAATGTACATAAAATCAATTTGTAGAGGTCCGTAGCGAAGCTCTACGCAGCTACGACGTTTGCTACGCGAGTTGTATTATGTAATAACTAATAACTATAATTTGCTGAATTGTAGTTTTGTTCATGAAATATTCTTAGTCATACTGTTAATTAAATTCCAGCATTACATGACATATTTTATTTATCTAGAAGTAAGAATAACTCAAAGTAATGATCATTCATTGTAGAAACATATAAATAATAAGTCCATCAATTTCGGAAGGCATTTGGAAAAGTAATATTTATGTCAAAGATATATACACCTAAATTAACAAGCATACACAATTTGACTCAAATATCGTAGTTATTTTACCTATGGCTTAATGTAACTGAGTTAAATGTACATTTCCAACTTAAACTCAACAAATGATATTTAATATAATCAATGGTTATCACTACACCTATTTAAATCAATGCTCGCCTAGTTCATAAGTTTAAAATGCGATCTAAAATCTAGGACATAACTAAGACTTCGTAGATAAATTAATAAAGGAGAAGTATTCAGATTGTTCCTGCAGCTACGCATAATGAGTGTGGTATTTTAATATAATATTCAAATCGAAGACTAGACGAGCCCATGGTTCACGCCTGACTACTAATATAGCTGTTATGTGTTTAATTGATTCATAAAACTTATTTATGTGTATGTGGGTTTATTGTTTTTCAAAGTAATTGCTTTTTGTATGTCTTTGTGTTTTTATGGCGAAATTTTAAGAGATTTGTTTCAGTCATTTGAAAAGTACGTTAAACGAGGTACGAGTTAAAAGAAAATATTTTTGTAGTTCTTCGGGGCACATGGTAAGATATTAAGTCTACAAGAAATATAAGTATTTGTATTTTCCTAAAATTTAAACGAAAACTGTAAAATAGTAGAAAACAAGATTACTCGGTAAAATCAGTTAAGGTGTATCTGTAACATCTAAACTTGAATAGAAAACTGTTACTCATATAATACGACACAATTATTATTATTAATCAGTAAGCGCCATGAGCTACTAATAAGTAATTTTAAACATTTTATGTACCCTATGAGTTTATTATTTAAAAATAACTTATATGCCTTTACCTGTTCAAAAATTGGTTAAAATATAACTTGAAGTTTGAGTTATGCTCTCTTGACATTGAACCACTTGCTTTAACGAAATAGAGCCTGAGTGTGAAAGTTTGAAGGCTTTTCATTTCATGCGACTTATCGAAGTGTTTGGTGCGCTGCTGAAAATACTGAAATGTACGGTAATGTTCGCTGTTTAGAGTGGCTCTGTTTGATATTTTTAATAGCTTTATTTTGCACTTTGCTCGTAAAATGATAGCCGATTTTGACATGTTCCTGTTATTCAGTACATACAGGAATAGTTTTAGAGGATATTTTAATGTTAATAGAAAGTGAACATTATTTTCCTTCAGGAAATGTGCATTAAAAAATTGTTTAAAAATTCGAGACAAAATCGTAATTATAAGATTTTTTTTTCATATATCGTAATAGTACCTCTAGGTAGAGCAGGATACAATAAAATAGTATATTTCTTCAAGAAACTTTAAGGATTTGACTTCCAATCATTCGTAGAGAACATAACAATAAAGTAAGGCTTTCATGCCGGCCATATTGTGCGCAAACTGCCTTTAGCTACGGAATATTAAAAACTATATCCGTCTCTTTTCCCCACAGTGCATGGCTGTTGCTGTCTCATTTGGCGCCGAAAATTTGTGTGTAATGAAAAGTTAAGTGATATGGAAGGGTAAGCGTGACTGCAATTGATAATATATGACCAAGTTTCTCGTATTACAATGCTATTTTATTGTATTTCCTGATGTTTTCATAAAAGAGCAAACTGGCAAAAACTCCGTCTAATATTTACCATATGCTACGATTTGTAAAAACTTTTAGGAGTTTCATCAATTGGAAACGATTGATGATTTAGTCACGAAGGTATAACCATCTCAAGAAATAAATAAATAGAAATAAAATGTAGATCCTAGTATAAAACGGTCATCTAGTTGATAAGTGATCGTGCCATGTGAAAAAAATATTTAAAGATATACCTTATAATTAAAAAAGAATACCGGGACTCCCGTCTGATAATAATATTACCTGTAAAAAATAAAGAAAAATACATTAACAAAAACTTAAAACGACAACAGCAAAAATATTACAACTTAAGCACCAATAAATAAAAGTTAATGTTAAGCTCTTATAAATTTCGTAGCAAACGTAGCATTGCTACGACGTAGCTACAGTTACAGCGACGTAGCTTTCAACACGTTCAAATGTAGGTTGAATTTAACTTACAGTAAATAAGTTAAGATTTGTGTTCGAAATATAATAAAATAGCTATCGGTGTCAAGAGGTTTTACCTCTTATTTTCAATGTAACATGCATTTATTTTTAATTTTTAAACAAAGTTCACTTCACAATAATTTCATTAAATCAAAAAAATACGTCCGTGTCCAGGCCGCTATAAGCACACATATATCCATAGGCTTTTGAAGTTATATTTAGGGCCGATTTTTCAATGCTTGGATAAAACTTATTCGTCGAATAATGTATAAACTACCAGTTTAACAACGTATTCTAATTGCCCGTATTTGACAGTTTACGTGACATTTTAATATTATCGTCTCATACTTTATTGGACGGATAAGTTTTATCCAAGCATTGAAATATCGGCCCTTAATGGAATACCATTTTTTAAATTTGTTATTATTAAATAATATGATTAAATTAATATTGAAATAGCCTGCAGCTGAAACTCTACTGTAGAGACGAGCCAGATCTTTCCATTCTGATTTAAACTTTTGTACAAGAACGCTTCCAAGACATATAATATACATATAGAATAGCAAATGAATGCAGAGGAAGTATGTCAGGTGTACGCGGGCACCGAACCGGCGATAAAGCGCCACTCAGCATTGATTTCATTTACAATTCATTTGATATACTTAGTGGAGGCCGGCGTAGGGTTGATACGCTTGAGTTCTAATGTTATTTATTTAGTAAATTGCTGTGTATGTCGAGTTATTTTTAAAGTGATTGGCTTAAACAATGTCAGTTGTTATTAAATATTGATAATTATAAATTAAAAAGTATATACTATAGGGCACATGCTATTCATGGAGGTTCTCTTATTTTTGTTCACAATAGTGTTAAATGCAAAGAACGAACTGACATTGTAAGTCTTTCTGTAGAACGCACCATTGAACTGTCCTGTGTTGAGCTTGAGCGTTATATTATTGTTTGCGTATACAGACCTCCTTCCAGTGACTATAATATGTTTGAGACAGTCATGGAAGAAACATTAAAGCGTTTAGGCAGGAGTAAAAAGAAGGTAATAGTATGTGGTGATTTTAATATTGATTTGTTTCACTCATTTAATCTGTATAAAGTTTTTGATGAACCCACACGAATTACACCTACTTCTGCAACTTGTATTGATAATATATACTGTGATTGCAACTGTCTAGAAAAAAATATCCTCAATATACTGACTTCAGATCACTGTGGCCAGAAAGTAGTTTTGGAATGGGATTGCATACCTAAGTTTAAAAGAATTAATGTTAGGCCTATAACTAAAAAAGGCATTGATAAATTTAGAGATAATATTAATAATAAACTGCCTAACCTGAATGATCAATCCTTTTATAATAATCCTTGTGAAATGTTTACAAATCTTTTTAATTTAGTTCATAATGAGTTTAAAAAAATATTTAAAGTTAAATCTTTAAGTATCACCAAGGATTTACCATTTAGTCAATGGGCAACACCTAGTATACACAGATGCAGGAACATTCTATATGAGTTATATGGCATGAAGCAATATAACAAAGACTTGTCATTCCATAATTATGTTAGAAATTATTCAAAAACTTTTAAAAAAGTTTGTTTCACTGCCAAGTGTCTATATGTCAGAGATAAAATACGCAACTCTGATAACAAAGTTAAAACTGTTTGGACAATTATTAATGGTGAAATGGGCAAAAGCCGGACAAATAGTACCATAAAACTTGTAAATGCTGGCAGGGTAATTGACAAAAGTGCTGATGTTGCGCTTGCTTTTGAAGATTTCTTTAGTAGTGTCCCTGTTAGTATTACTAAAAAATTAAATTCATCATCAGTGCTTGCGGAGTCCTATTTGAGGGACCATGTTGCGGAGTGTAATGTATTATTTGAATTGCGACATGTGACTGCAGATGAAATTGTTAAAACTTTTAAAACATTAAACTTAAAAAAAACATGTGATCTCTGGGGAATGTCTGTGAATTTAGTAAATAATATTATAGAAAACATTGCCAACCATTTAGCGTTTATATTTAATCAATGTTGTGACTGTGGTATATTCCCTGATTTATTAAAGTTTAGTAAAGTTATTCCTTTATTCAAAAGCGGTGACCAAGAAGACTGTAATAACTATAGGCCTATTTCTATTTTACCAACTTTGAGCAAAGTCTTCGAGAAATTGATTTTAAACCAATTATGTAGTCATTTTGTTTCAAATGGTTTACTGCACGCCAAACAGTTTGGTTTTACAAGGGGGCGCTCTACCACTGATGCTGGAATAGCTCTTTTGTCACATATATATAAAGCATGGGAAAATTCAAAGAATGCTTTGGGGATATTCTGCGACCTTTCTAAGGCTTTCGACTGTGTAGAACATTCCACTCTATTACGGAAACTAAATTTTTATGGTATCAAAGGTTTATCTCAGGACCTCATAGCTTCATATCTTCAGAACAGGGTACAGACCGTTGTTGTTAATGGAGAGAAATCTTGCGGTGCGCCGATTAACATTGGTGTTCCGCAGGGATCTATCTTAGGACCGTTTTTGTTCTTAGTGTATATTAATGACCTACCTTATTATTTGCAGGATATGTGTGAAATAGTACTGTTTGCAGATGATACCTCATTAATATTTAATGTGGATAGATATGACACAAATGTTGACGAAGTAAACTCTGCTCTTTTACGCATATCTAATTGGTTTAATGCTAATAATTTATTATTGAATGCAAAAAAAACAAATTGTGTAGAGTTTATCCTTCCAAATGTAAAAAAGGTCAAAAGGGATATCATTTTAAACGGGGAGGTATTATACCCTGTCGAGTCTACTGTTTTTCTTGGTTTGACACTAGATGAGAAGCTACAATGGGGGACCCATGTTGCCACCACCGCTGCTAAGCTCAGCTCAGCTGCATATGCAGTTAGAAGAATAAGGCATCTCACCGATGAAGATACGGCTAGATTGGTTTATTTTAGTTACTTTCATAGCATTATGTCCTATGGAATTCTACTATGGGGCAGGGCTGCAGATATAGAAACTATATTTATATTACAGAAAAGAGCCATACGCTCTATATATAATTTACGTGCTCGGGACTCACTAAGAGATCTCTTTAAGAATATTGGTATCCTCACTGTACCATCACAGTATATATTTAATAATGTTTTACATGTACACAAAAACGCGGACTTACACACAAAAGTAGGAGATAGACACTGTTATGGCACAAGGAATAGAAATAAAATTGAAATGCCATTTTATAGGTTAGCTAAAGTTAAAAATTCATTTATGGGCCAAGGTATACGTTTTTACAATAGAATTCCTCATAGTATTAAAGAGTTTAGTAGTGTTAAATTTAAAACTTATTTAAAAAATGTATTAGTTCAGAGAGCCTACTACAGCATTAAGGAATATATGGAAGATGAAAATCCATGGAGGGTTGTCGCGTAAGAATAACAGGACAGTTCTTTGGCATATTATGATAATATATAATATTATGTAGTTAGATGTAAGTAACATGTAATGTAAAATTATATTGTATATGGACATGACTTTAAAAGAGCAACTATGGAGTTTCTTGCCGGTTCTTCTCCATAGATACTGCTTTCCGAATCGGTGGTAAATTTAAAGAATGTAATGACGATTCAAAAGTGCTTCTGGAAGAAGTCTAATTGAATAAATAAATGTTTGAGTTTGAGTTTGAGTTTGATTTAAAACACCATATTTAACAAAACACAGTAGTTATAAGTAAGCAGTATCTTATTTTAACACCTGACATATTATAACAAAGAAACCGAAATTTTTATTACACATTTTTTTAAATAGTAGTGTCCATACGCATTAGTTTAAAATTGTTTTAAGTTAACTAGGTTTACCGTTTCAGTATCATATAATTTGTTCCAAACTGCGTACAAATGTTCAAAATGAAATAAAACACTTATATAATTACAAACATTAAGTAAAAATACGTTTATTACCAAGAAAGTAATTAGCGACAGCCCTATCTTGTATAAGGTTACACAGCACAAGTGGTCCGGGTAAATACGCTTTCTTATTCCAACACCTCGCCCCCCGCCCCGCGCCCCGCGCCCCTGATAAGTGTTAATAGTCTGTTTGGATTGCTAATTAGGGCGCCAGATACTTTAGTGTGCTTTGGGGGCCCGCAAATGTTTGTGTCAATGCCTATCTGTATGCAATGTTAGGTTACTTAATGAATTAGAGACATTCAAATTGCTTATTCAAGATATTTCTTGCTGTATTTCTCTAGTGTTAAGACGGATATAAAACTGTATCATATTATTTTTAATGAATGTAAGAGAAATTGGTTATATACACAACAAAAATAGCATACAGGTAAGTATAATTCATTGCTATATTTTTATCTTCAATATTAATCGTAGCTCTATCCTTCTAACGTGGTATGTTTGTTAAAGAAAGTCAATGTATTAATACAGCCTATAAGCTATCTCTATACGAAATTTCATACATATCCGAACAGCTGTTTATAAGTATGTCAAAGAGTAACAAACATCCATCCATTTACGAACAAAAACTTTTACGTTTATACCTCTAATAATAATTCATATACTAACAAACAAAGTAATCTATTGTGTATTAAGTTTTAAGAAATACCGAAATATTTTAATTGGCTCAACGAGAGAAATATAAACTAACGTAAATAGAAACAGACTTATTTATTTATTTATCATTTATTCAGGAAATTATTACAATTCTTAAGACTAAACAATTTAAAAATTCATTCAATTAATCAACTTAATCGTTTTCCAACATAAAAAATGTTTACCTAAATTAAAAAAATACGTAACAAGAGTGCTATTTTTTCGAAAACAATTCACAAAGAAGCATGGAGGTATGCAAAGAGAAAAAGCAGACAATTTGAATGCAGTTGTTTCGTGTGCCCTGTAATAAAGCCTAATTGGTCGCAAGGGGCTAATTATTAGGCTCTACAGCTATACTACGCTATATGCGGCTATACCCGGCTCGTACGTTCAGTGTTTTTAAAGAACCGTCAAAGAAATTGGGTTATTGTTCATTTTGCGTTGCGTGGTTTTTCTATGGTGGATTATAATATTATAAAAGATTTGTTAATAACGTTTCCATTCTCACTTTATTTAAGGTTAATTTGACTTGAGATTTACAATAAAACTCTTCATACTATCACTACAAAACGTATCAAACAAATACACTTCCCTATGTATGTTTGTATCTATTAAAACTAATATTTTGATCTATTTGAAGTGAAACTTCTTTATCGGGGTTGGAAAAAAATTTCGTGTAACGTTTTTTCGTTACGCGTGACATTTTTCCGTTACGTGCCATCTTTTTCTTATCCCTACCGCGCGTGATTCGACGTATTTCTGTAAAGTTGCATAAAGTAAATTATTTTTTGAAAAATAAGGTCATAAAGAAGTTTCATTTCTTACGTGTGTACACTAGTACACGCACACGTTTTTTTTAATACATGAGGAAGATTTATGCGTATAATTTTTCAGATTTCAGACAAAGCAAACAAAGCGATATAAATTTATCAAAAAACGGGCATCATCGTTGCATCTACTTATGCAAACGTTTCACACACTAACAGTGTAGACTGTTCAATTCCTAGATTCTTTCAATCATTATGCACCTATCCGACGTTCTAAATAATGGAAATACCATATAAAAAGCTCCAACTCAACAACTATTACAGTAGCCGTATAAATGCATATAAAGGATATTCTCAAGTGGCTCGCAGACGCGTTTTCTCAGCAAATAAGAATGCACTGGAGTGTAAACAGACGGCGTATCGAATTAGCGTATATTCAATCTGTTGTTTCGTTGAGTAGCTTGGATGGTGCAAGTTAGGAGTGTGAGCGATAAAAGCATTGCTTTTAAATGAAACTAGCTGTCCCGGCAAACGTTGTTCTGCTTTACTCTTATCACTTAGCGTTATGAATAGATGTTGTCCGATTCTCAGATCTACCCGATGAACACACAAAATTTCACAAGAAGTCGTCAAGCAGTGTCGGAGGAGGTTAACTACAAACACCGTGACTTGAGAATTTTTCATTTTTCACAAATACAGGAACTTTATCGATACAAGGCGATACGATATCTTCATGAATAAAAGATTACCTACAGTTACATTTTAGTTTCCCAAATTAGAAAGGCGTTCAGTTTCTATTGTATGTACGTAAGCCAAACTGTACAAGTAAGCATTTGTACGTTTTATGTTACTATTTATTTGGGAAAACATTTTCAATGTATACTAAAATTGTAATTACGTTCTAGATTAACAATTTAGTTTTAACTGAAACTGAAAATTGACTTTGTTAACTTTGTATATGTTACCTTAACATTACAATATAAACATAGATATATCAATGATGTGGTTGCATTTTTACCAATAAATTGATGTCGTAGATAGAGGATAAAACTGCCTATTTATACTAGTGTTAAATGTTTAACTATAGAATTCCAAGAACGTTATTTTCAAACTCACTTCTCACTCAAAAGCTTAATTAAATAAATTCTAGATTACCAATTACTCGCTCTCACTTATAATTTGCGCCAATCCGTTTTCTCGAGTTAATTCATTGACAGCGGACTCTGAAAGCATTTGCTGGTTTATTTATTAGTTTATTTATCCGCCTTTTTTGCTAAATACCTTTTAAATTGACTTGAAAAAGAAACTCTATCTCTGTGTTACGTAACATTGTTATATATTATACATGTTTATTTGTAGGAGGTTTGTTTTGTCGTATATTCGAAACTATAATGAAATTGGTTATGAGATAATTAAAGTAGATAATAATGTATTTTAACTTACTTCAATATGTCTATACATATTCTTACATGTGTAATTTTGAAATTTTACTGCTGTTGCAAAAGTATACATTTTCTATAAGTAAAGGCACTTATGAAGAATTAATAATGAAGGGAATGGCAATTTAAGATAAAGTAGCTATTATTTTTAGGAATTATGATTATATTATATAGGTACGTAATCTGCCTCTCAGCATCTTCTACCGTACTTACTGACTTAATTAATTCACGACTACATTCAACTTATTAAGAAAAACTTGAAAGTTTTGATAAGCGCTGTAGCAACATTAACATTATATGCAAACGTGAATTCAAAACAAAGGCATTGGGTTTGACAGTGGAGCCTTCTGAAGCTACATACATTGTTACAGGAAGCTTAATTATTTTGTGGCAAACTTCACTCGAATTTGGGGTGTAAATTTGTATTGTGTGCTTCATTTACTATTAAAAATGCTAAAATAACTATCTTTCCTTGTCTGTAGATATACATAAATTGTTATCTTTAATAATTAGAGAAAGAAAGCAGAATAAATGAATTGTAGGTACTATATTATGACATGCAGTATTTAGATTAAATAGACTACAATCGAAATATATCAAATATACAGTATACAAAGAATATTAACGCATTCCTTTTAACATTTCACATATAATTTATCAAACATAGGTACTTTAACTACGAATTCCAAATAAATACTAGCTGAAAATAACTAGGTATACTTACAATGTCTTTCCAGCTAGTACTTATACATTCTAGAATGTTCTAATTTACAATATATTCATACATCAATTTAGAATTTTTAATTTATCACAACCAAAATGTCGCTCGATGATTTGAGTAGAGTCATTTGGGTACCACGATAGGACTCAAGTGTGCTAATTACTGAAGTCCTGCCGTTGTACTTTACGACCCACTCATTGTTGATGTTTTCCTTCAAGATGAAAGGGTTTGAGCCTCGTGTGATCCTTAAGCCAGGGACGGTCAAGTTTGCGTTAAATTTTACAAATGAAAAAGTTAAAAGACTTATATTATTATCAGTGGCGTAGCTAACCAGGGGGCTACCAGAGAATCTTGATTGAAGTGAACTTTCGAAAATTTCGTCTAGTTTCAAAATAAATGTTCTCTATTCTGTTATTTGTTTTCCTGGTAACTTGGCTACGCCACTGTATATAATGAATATTCTAAATCTATATTATTAAATTTTATTTTGCATGCATTTTAAGCGTATTTGTAGGACCACCTACCAATTTTGAACTAAGCAGGTATGTAAAATCTTAATTTAATTTCTTTAAGTTCTAATTTAGTTTTGAGGTATAAAAAAAACAATTTATTTAATTATCATAAAATTTCTTAAATTTTTAATTAACTTTATACTCAAATTTTAGATATTTATAAGTAAATATGTGTGGGCTTCCCCACTTATACTAACCATTTAATATACCCATATATTGTGCTCAATCCCTATGAAGTCAGCAGCGATCCGTCATCTGAATTAATTATATCCTCAATTAATCATCGGGATGTGGGTCTCTCACATTTCTTACTCATTATTATATTCACTCAGCTTCGTATAAAGACTTAGCCTTAATCGAGAATATATTTAAGGATATATATTCGTTATCACCCGTATATGTCCCGAATTTTACTCGAAAGTCATAATATGTACTTATACAGAGTAACTTTTGTAGATATTAATATATTTATTCATATAATATTTCTTGTTAATCTGTGCAACCGTTTAAAAGTCAAAAATAAATTATAATATATTAATAATTATTTATTCTCCACACTTAAGCTATTATAAACCACATTTGAACACTATTACAACCTACGTGTTTAAATTTTACATTTTTCAAAGCATTAAAACTAACGATGTAGCGAGTATATTTCTCAGCTAAATGACGTCACGCATCAGCTGATCCGGCGGCCATCTTTTTCGCGCCATTTCGCTCACCGTTACTCCGACACTATTAGGAAAATTCTAAGTTATTGCGTGCCATCTTCTATACTAGAAATTGAGTGGGGCTAAAGTGAGAAAATTGAAGCGGGTGCGGATTTTTTATTATGAAGCTGTGTTTTTATTTTTCCATCTCATTTATAGATTGTTATTCAGTAAATTCGTTCGACGCTGAAAATGTGTGATCAAACACAATCGCAATTACTTACATTCAAGTTTATACACTTTTAGAAAGATAATATTTTCATAAAGAATAATTTATTTTATTTCATTATGCTGGTGACATTAAACATATTGGCGATTTTAGTAATAATAATAGAACTTACTCCTGTTGGTCGAATTTCAAACGACATGCGATGGTAGATAAAAATTAAACAAAGCTTCGACATACTTGCATTTAATATAATACCATAGACGTAATAATAAAATATATCATAATATATCAATAACAACAGCTGCTTAAAATATAGATTTCTAGTATAACGTTTCCAAGCGTGCTTAAAATATCAATTACAATAAAATGAACATTCCTTCTAAAACTGTTTCGTCGATCTTTTAACCAACTAAGCATAAAACATATTTTATTTTTATTCCGCTGCCGCTTGTCTCAAACACTACACGCTAGGTAATGCAACGCGAAAGGGTCGCGCGTGACATCTCCGCAAATCCCTCCAGCCTCCCTCCATTTCAGCAACAAGTGTCTTTTCATTATAAATCAGTCTACAATATTCTTCGGTAAAAATGCGCGGCGCTCTATGTGGTTCTATTGTTTTTATTGTACTCGCTTCTTAATATTTCTTTCTTGTCGCAACTTCATTTCGTTTAAAATATATTTCAGTGCAAACCGTACAACGAACGTTGCTTATTAATAAATATTCGGGAATAGTAAAAGACAAGTGAAATTATTTGATAAAACAATAATTTTATTTGTTAGTTGTAAAAATAGATATTCTTATTTAACGTCTGTTATAGGATAAAGTAAAATCAAGGCATTTTCAGTTGCTTTTTATTAAATTATAAATCCAGATAATTCAAACAATATAACTGTATACATATAACTTTCATTCCCCCAATTCTGATGACAAAAGTTCGATAGAATGAGGGTAGTATTTAAAATTCGGCAAATGGAACAACCGTGAACCGACCCTTCGTCCGCTTGTTAAAACTTTTTAAATTGTCGTCTCTTGTAGCTTTAAAGCATTTAAATGCCGAGAAATTTTTCTTTACTAAGTTCCTGTAACCTTAAGAAGTACTGGGAATTAAAAAATAAACGGATCTTATAAATTTAAATGGAGTTAAGAATATAATAACAGTTTTATGACGAAGATAAGGAATCGTAAAGGAATCGTATTTACATTTTGAGTTGTATTATAAGTTTTATTATTTTTTGTTGTATTTTATATTTAACCATGATATGACAAATCAAGTATGTACAGTGTACAGGGTAGAAATTTATATTGGCCCTTGAGGAATGTACTTGAAATACTGGAGATAGCAAATATTTCTGGATTTGTAAAAAGAAATAGAACTGCATTGAAAGATTTTCGAAAATTCACTTTCTACGACCGGGAATCGTTCGTTTCAAGAAATAGGAATCCATATAAGAATATAAATAAAATTTCACCTGTTAACTTCTATCGAGTTTTGCCTACGTACAATAAATAAATAAATAAATAAATAAATATTAAAGGACATTATTACACAAATCGACCTAGTCCCACAGTAAGCTCAATTAAGGCTTGTGTTGTGGGTACTAGGCGACTATAAATATAATATTATAAATACATATAATATAGATAATAACACCCAGACCCAAGAACAAATAATTGAGTTCATCACACAAATATTTGCCCTGACCGGGGATCGAACCCGGGACCGTCGGCTCAGTAGGCAGTTACTTTACCACTGCGCCAACCGCGTCGTCGATAAAATAAATAACAATTTAAATGTATCGTAAAAACAACTCAGTGAGTTGTAAATCACTCTAATGGAGTCCAAATACAGCCCGTAGGATTTAACAAACTATCTATCCATTGAATTTCATCTTTATTTATTGGATTTGAGGAAAATGGCCGAAATGGCTTCTAAAGGCATCTCGACTTCCGGTCGCGAGCCAAGATGGCGTCGCGACAATTTCCGCTTCTTGACCGCCATTATTGACTCACTAGGCTTTGATAAATTTTCGATAAAGTATAATAAATTAGTTTTCGTCACCGCTAACTTGATTTTGGAAAGTTACCTGGGATGGAAGAATTTTATATATCACTAAGAGATTTCGGGAACACTTTAAGGTGGGCTTATATTTACTGTTGTGATTTAGGTATATAGTAAGAATTTTTTGACATGTTTGCTTATTATCAGTCTTACAGTCATACAATTTTAGTCGATTTTTTCATTTAATTTAGCTGAATATCATTGATGGCGCAAAATAGTAATAAATTCACGCTAATCCCAAAGTAAGCAAGAAAAAAAATATATAATTAGGATTCAATGTGTTACAGAATTGTGAAAAAAAATGCGGTGCGGTGAAATACCTACAGCTGTGCGGACACAGCCTTGTGTATAAAATTTAAATTTTTGGTACCTAGATACCAACATAAAATGTTACATTCAAACACTCGTAAACTGGAATAATACATGCATTTCTTATAACTGAGGATTAAACTAAATATATCCATGTTTGATCACTGGGCATAATAAACATATAGTGCCATCTATAATATAAGCGTCCAGCTTATCAGTCAATACACATAAAATAAATATATATAATTTATCGTATAATATATAAAATAATTCATAAGGGCATCCATCACGTCCACGAAGTCATGACGAATGGTCCATCTTGAACCCTTTGTGTAATTAACGAAGGTGCTTTGATTTTTGCAGGAAATAAATATTATTATTACAACAGGTTGGGAGGGTATTTTGGGATTTCAATATACTAGATGATATTTATATGAAATTCTAAATAACATTGTACTTACCTACCTACCTATTCTGTGCTAATAGACATTTTTTGCTAAATGTAATGATAAAATGCTTTCTGAAAATATTTTGTTCATTTTCTTGCACTTTTCCGCCTCCTCCATAAAGGAAAAAGTCATAAAAATATTTATTTATTTCCTCTTTTGAATCTGGTTAAATTAAGATATATTGCTGTTTGTGATTTTATATTAATTTATTATAATGCATACGTATATCTATTATGGAAAAACTGCCATGAATTCGTTGAATGCATGTACTGAATATGTATATTATATAATCAAATAACTTATGAAGTCATGTAAACTAAGGGGAAAAACTTCAAATCAAAACTTTATCAACAAAAATCCACTATCAAGATAGAATTTAAACAAAAGCGATAACCAGATACTGCCTAGGTCATCAACATTAGTGAAGGCTCGTTAGCAACACAATGACGCTTCTCGCGAGTCATGCTGCCCTGGTACATGGATATGGGTCATTACATTTAATTTGTTAATTAAAAGTATCATCTTGTTTGATTCTAAGAAAATGGATGCAGAGGGAGTATAGTTAAAGGGAACACTAATATTATAAAGGCATCTCGACTTCCGCTAAAGCTGAAGAGTTTGTTTGTTTGTTTGAACGCGCTCATCTCAGGAACTACTGGTCCGATTTCGAGGAAGGTTATAATCATCACGCTAAGACCAACAGGAGCGCCGAGCGGAGCAATGCAGGTGAAGCCGCGGGGAACAGCTAGTTTTAATATAATTTTCAATATTAGTAGGTATTAAGCAAAGTCACTTTTTAGACGAGAAACTTTACGTTACCGTTACCGAACAAAACTGATAGCCAAGCAGTTAAATAAATAAAATATCAATCAATTATCTAGCAAATACATTTACATGAGGTGTCGATCCCCTGTTTGTACCTGTCTACCTGATTGATCCTATTCCCCGTGTTTTGGGAGAACATTGATTATGCTGATGGCAACATTGCTCCACTGAAAGATACTAAACTAAGATTTATTAAGGGTTAGCCGGCACAGAGTATAAATTATTTTATAGTCTGTGGCAAACGTTTGCTTTCATTTCCGTATTCCTTTAACATTATTGCAGATTTATCGTATCGGGATGTAATTTAATATTTTGATACAGTGCACTGCAATATACTGCTATAAAAGTAAATTATTAATGATATAATAGCATCGGTTTGAAATGGAAAAATAACAGGTTTTTATCAAATGCACATTTCTTTTCTTTTTTTTCCGTTCTTGGTATGCAATGGAATCTATTATTACTGAGATACAGTTCCAGTTTTTATTATTTCCATTTATTATCTGTACACTATAATTAATTAAAATAACAAGAAAAAGACATTCAATTCTCCGGACTACTCTACTATCACGAAGAATAAGCTTTGATTAAATCCTTTTGAAGCATACCCTTTATAAATTGAAATCAAATTTATATATTCTCAAGTGTTGTTTCAGATAATCAAATAAACTGTCTTCCATTCAGCGCCATTTAACATCATATAAATATCGCATTGAGAGGAAACTGTGCCTTGAGATAAAGGACTGTTCTCTAAGAATCGAGAGGCGACATCAATTAGTCATACATTTATATGTTAGTGAACTTAGCAGATCATTTTTAGCAGATCAAAAAAAAATGTGAGTTCTTATCGCGTGCAGTTGAGTTCTACAGTTCCTGATACTTTTTAGAAATAGTTCTGGCGTTTTTACCTTAAAAAACGACATTTGAAAAAATAATCTGCCAACTTCCCGTAGCAGATCATTTTTAGCAGATCAAAAAAAAATGTGAGTTCTTATCGCGTGCAGTTGAGTTCTACAGTTCCTGATACTTTTTAGAAATACTCGCGTAAAATGAAACACTAGAAAATTTATTTATGTCATATTTCATCACGCCGTAGCATCATGCCGTAGCATCACGCCGTAGCATCATGCCGTAGCATCACGCCGTAGCATCATGCCGTAGCATTACGTCTTAGCATCATGTTAAGCCGGGTCCAGGTCGGGTTTTTTCAAATGTCGTTTGTTAAGTTAAAAACGCCAGAACTATTTCTAAATAGTATCAGGAACTGTAGAACTCAACTGCACGCGATAAGAACTCACATTTTTTTTTGATCTGCTAAAAATGATCTGCTAAGTTCACTAACATTACATTTATTGTGTACAAGTGTTAAAATCGGATAGGACTCGTTTGCTTTATGCAATCGAATACATATCAAAGAAATACGTTTTTAACTAGCTTTTTAAGAAAATTATAATTTTACGAACTTACCACATTTTTTATATTTCACTTATATGCTGCATTTTATGTGTTATAACGATAATTGTCGTAGCAAAGTTTTTCAGATGCCGTAATTTATAACAAATTTGTTACAAAATTCCACTTCAGGTTGCGTTTACCTATTGCATAAAACAGGAAATACATTATTCCTTATCTTCCATAATAATATTATTTATCACTAAACCCAGTAACTCGCGCCATCCGCAAGCCGGATAAGACGAACGGATGTGAAATAATGAAATTAATCCCAGCTTCTAAGAAGTGAGATTCGAATCAAAGACAGTCTAATCGAATTGGTGGTACAACCGTGTTTACGCCTGCAACGGGGAAATTTAGTTAAAAGTTATTGTAAATGCATAATTTACTTTATTATAAGGTAAAATTTAATTATTTAGAGACAATTATTGGAAGTAGGTAAATGATGATGATTATCAATAATCCTTTGTGAAATATTTTAACTAGTAGTTAGTTTGTGCTCTGGCATGCCTGGTATTTAAAATAGTGTAGGTTAATAATATATAGAACGAACATTGAAAATATCAATTAACACGTTCGCGGACAGTATATCTTACAGGTTGCAGCTACTGACACACTACTTTTTTTCATACATTGCCCAGGGGCGTAGTGTCACAACACATGGTTAAAAAACCATATGATATGACAGAACGGATATAGGCGTAAACGTCGTAAGTACTCAGCGTCAGATTCATAGTCATCATCATCAGCAAATGGGCCTTGACTCGATTCAGGGGTAGACGCTGCATCAAACAGGTCTTGAAGACGTTTTTGTTCTTTTTCGAATGAGTCTCGAGACGCCATCTGCTAAAATATTCGTTACAAATTTAGTTCAACAAAATCGTGTTCACAACAAACAATAGCAACATAAATATGTTGTTTACATAAGCAACTAGACTTGAATTAGTACATCCAGTATGAGTAAAACAATTAAATTACGTTGGAAACAAAATACTCACTTTCTAAACAACAATTCACACGCGGCACGCGGGATCACCGCAGCGGCGCAGTACTCGACTAACCGTATGCAAACATGACGCCCACGGGCGTAGTGTGCGCGGGGAGAGGGGTAAAAAAATATGAATGTATGCGTGGAAGTACCTTCCTTTGACGAATTTTTGTAAATAATGCACGTGACAGTACAAAAGTCGTAATTATACCTGTGATGACAGTACAACATGCCGTTCTTTATGATAGTATGAAAAATCGCTCGTCGTGTGGCGTACTGATTTTATGCAAGTAAAAACTGATACGTCGACAGACGTACTGCCGTATCACTTTTAGCTGTCTAGACGCCTGTGGTCGTTACTGTCCGCGAACGTGTTAAATATACAATTTAATTGATTTTTATCCCAACAAACAACGAGACAGTAGAGAGTTATCTTATTTTTCATTATATTTATATGAATAAGCATAAAAGTGAAGGTCCATAAATCTACAACTTACTGCTAAATATATACTGTATACTAACAGTAAATCCTACTTCCAACTAATATTATAAATGCGAAAGTTTGTGACGATTTATGTGTTTGTTACTCTTTCATGCAAATACTACTGAACCGATTACAATTAAATTTAGCACACATATAGAGGGTAACTTGGATTAACACGTAGGATTGGTTTTATCCCGGAAATCCCATGGGAACGGGAACTATGCGTGTTTTACTTTGTAAACGCGGGCGAAGCCGCGGGCGGAAAGCTAGTACTTTATAAATTGCCAAAACCTTTATATTTTAGTAGTCTAATTGTACGCTGTGGTTTCTCGCGCCCCAGGGACCACTTTGAATTTCGGGATAAAAAGAAATTCTTGTTTTAATTCAAAATACCTACGGCGGCACGTGTTTTTATTTATAATGTTCTATTGTAAATATTTGGTTATCTAATACAGTGTTAGAGACTGGTATTTTTAAAGTTGTTATTATCATCAATTCTTGATACTTATCGATTTGACGTACTAAATCCTCACCACTGAGCCATCACCACTGCATTATGTATTATTCATAATAATAAAATACTTTGATACATTTATCTGTATTAATATTTATTTCGTATTACGTTCATCAAAGCCTAAATTATGTCATCTATAAGGTAACAAGACATTTATTGACTGTTAGCTGTGCTGTTAGGGGGTACGAATTTCGCCCGGTTAGCCATTTACCTATGCAATATATTACAAAGTACGTACCTAAGCGTCACACTGTAAACAGAAACTTATAAAACTCAATTTACAAGTATTGTTTAGTTTTAGTGAATTGTTTTTCGCGGTTGTTAAAAGTTTCAAATTAAAATAAGCATTAAGTGTAAATATGGGTAGGATTGAGAATTTTGTTTAAACGTATTTTAAAACTCCCTCAATTTAAGGCGCTTCACGCCTAATGCTATCTCTGACACTTTAAAGAAAAATATGGCGACAGAAAGACATATATGAACATGCTCATAATATATTTCATTCATGTAACTTACCTAAGTACAGAGTATTCCACACTTATACACCTAATAGTTAAACTTATGGAAACACTCCTTAAAAATTAAAAATGAATTGATATTGCCATCTTATGAAGTAGGTACCTAAATATTTAATTTTTAATCGATTTTCAAATTAAATTTTTTAAATAGTAGTACTTATTGAAAAAAACAAGTAAAAATGAAAACGCGCCAAAAAGGCTTCCATCGAAATGCGATAAAAACCCGGGATCTAATCAATACGAGAGTGGCACTCGAGGCTCGCGATAATTTCGCTTCCGACAAGATGGCGGCCGCAATTTCCTCCCCACACTTCAGGCGCGTGCATTTGACATGATAATTGGCCTTTTCTCTTGATATTCATATCTTATTTCGTAGTTATTTATGCTCGATGATGCATTGTTTGGATTGAAGGCTTGTGTGTAATTTTTATAGCTTTGTCCTGTGTGAATGGATGGGTTAATTGATTGTCTGTTTTTTACGGACAATTTTTTACCTATTTTATAATATTTTTTTATTATCAAAATCTAAACTCGTATAGACGTGATGAATCATTATATTGGAATTTGAATTATAATCTATACATATAATAAAATCGTAGGAAAGTCAAAACTGTACATTGAATATTTTTTTAAAAGAATACATAATCCATGATCTATAATCGATATAGAAGCCAAAAATATAGTTTTTAGAATTTTTGTCTGTTTGTCTGTTTGTCTGTTTGTCTGTTTGTCTGTTTGTCTGTTTGTCTGTATGTTTGTCCGAGCTAATCTCGAAAAGTACTGCATAGATTGACTTCAAATTTTGCATGAATATTACTAACAGGTCGTGTGAGGTTTTTTTAAACATATTATCATGCTATCACCTCCGGGGGAGGAGCTGTGAACCTTTACTTTTCTTATGTATTCCGTGTACTACGACAGCGTACAATCTAAAGACTCATGTTTAAATGTTGTTTTTGAGTAAGCCATGCTATTATCTAGCTTTACACTATAAAAACTACGTCATTTACGTAATTTGGGCAGAGAAACTGTTTAATGAATCTTAGTACTATAAAGACAAATTTGATTCAGCGCCATCTATGAGATTTCGTAAAAATCAAATCAATTTACAACATGTAAACTACTGAACTCACTACTGAACTCAATGTTAAAAATTAATACATAATTTAAATATAATTATGTTATTTATTTATTTAACTCTTTAACCCATAATAAATCTTCCCTTCCCTATAAGGTGCGCTTATATAATTCGTGTGAATATACTACATTTTTAAAAGTGAGGGTAGATGTATATTATTTTAAGTCAAACTAGACACCATTACAGTTAATCTAATATTGATTGTGTTCATTGGTTACATTTTTAAAAATCTTCGTGTTTTAATAATTCGATCACGAGGCGGGACTCTAATACAAAAAGGTTAGTTCGTTGATAATTATTATTCCTTCATCATTTACATGTTGTTAGTAAAAATATACTTTGACTGTTAATACTTTTGTTCAGTATTTATCTGTATGATTATTGCTTGGTAATTAATCTTAATGGTTAAAGCTACACAGAAATCAAGTATGAAAGAAATGTTCTCCATATTATATAAAAAATATCTCCCGACATCATAAATGTCTATCTTTTATGGTTGAGCTTAGGAGTTCAAAGCTTTCTGATTATATTTGTCTACTAGCTGTCCCCGCGACTTCGTTCGCGTGGAATAGTGACTATGGGACCTATGACCATGGGCTCAGGGTGGGGCAACAATAAAAAATCATTTTTATTTTCATGCTCCCACTCCCGCGCCCACTCGCACTCCCACGCCATATGCCACGTTCAGTCCTAATCCCTACTGAACTCAATGTCAATGATAATTATTATTCCTTCATCATTTACATGTTGTTAGTAAAAATATACTTTGACTGTTAATACTTTTGTTCAGTATTTATCTGTATGATTATTGCTTGGTAATTAATATATTTTCATGTCGTATACCTAATTATAAACATAAGTGTGATGTGAAACTAGCTGGATTTATTTTTACACACTCACAGTCTTATATTTTGTGTTAATGTTAAAATAGTATTAATAGTGTAAATCATAATATTTTTTCAAAGTTAAAAATATTTCCTTTTTTCTGATGGTGTTGCCATCGAATTAAACCGCGCTGTCGTTTCGTTCACAAAAAGTCATGTTATTAGGACCGAATATGTAGCCGCCTCAACTTACGGAAACGAGAGTAACCTGCATTATCTGTTAGTTATTGTATAGTCGAATTTAACGTTACATGGAAATTGGAATCTAAATATATGTATACCTATATATTAAATCTGTAGAGGTCAATTCTGCACATGAAATATATTTCCTAAATAACTATCACGAGGTGATTAGAGATCGACATCGACGTCAAAAATGTTTGTCCGTCTGTCTGTCTGTATAACCGTTATAGAAACAAAAACTACTCGACGGATTTAAACGAAACTTGGTACAATTATTTTTCATATTCGTGAGCAGAGCAGCAACTCCATTTTTAAGCTTTCGTCGCGTGTGCGTTCTTAATGCGTGTATCTTAATGGTTAAAGCTACACAGAAATCAAGTATGAAAGAAATGTTCTCCATATTATATAAAAAATATCTCCCGACATCATAAATGTCTATCTTTTATGGTTGAGCTTAGGAGTTCAAAGCTTTCTGATTATATTTGTCTACTAGCTGTCCCCGCGACTTCGTTCGCGTGGAATAGTGACTATGGGACCTATGACCATGGGCTCAGGGTGGGGCAACAATAAAAAATCATTTTTATTTTCATGCTCCCACTCCCGCGCCCACTCGCACTCCCACGCCATATGCCACGTTCAGTCCTAATCCCTACTGAACTCAATGTCAATGATAATTATTATTCCTTCATCATTTACATGTTGTTAGTAAAAATATACTTTGACTGTTAATACTTTTGTTCAGTATTTATCTGTATGATTATTGCTTGGTAATTAATATATTTTCATGTCGTATACCTAATTATAAACATAAGTGTGATGTGAAACTAGCTGGATTTATTTTTACACACTCACAGTCTTATATTTTGTGTTAATGTTAAAATAGTATTAATAGTGTAAATCATAATATTTTTTCAAAGTTAAAAATATTTCCTTTTTTCTGATGGTGTTGCCATCGAATTAAACCGCGCTGTCGTTTCGTTCACAAAAAGTCATGTTATTAGGACCGAATATGTAGCCGCCTCAACTTACGGAAACGAGAGTAACCTGCATTATCTGTTAGTTATTGTATAGTCGAATTTAACGTTACATGGAAATTGGAATCTAAATATATGTATACCTATATATTAAATCTGTAGAGGTCAATTCTGCACATGAAATATATTTCCTAAATAACTATCACGAGGTGATTAGAGATCGACATCGACGTCAAAAATGTTTGTCCGTCTGTCTGTCTGTATAACCGTTATAGAAACAAAAACTACTCGACGGATTTAAACGAAACTTGGTACAATTATTTTTCATATTCGTGAGCAGAGCAGCAACTCCATTTTTAAGCTTTCGTCGCGTGTGCGTTCTTAATGCGTGTATCTTAATGGTTAAAGCTACACAGAAATCAAGTATGAAAGAAATGTTCTCCATATTATATAAAAAATATCTCCCGACATCATAAATGTCTATCTTTTATGGTTGAGCTTAGGAGTTCAAAGCTTTCTGATTATATTTGTCTACTAGCTGTCCCCGCGACTTCGTTCGCGTGGAATAGTGACTATGGGACCTATGACCATGGGCTCAGGGTGGGGCAACAATAAAAAATCATTTTTATTTTCATGCTCCCACTCCCGCGCCAACTCGCACTCCCACGCCATATGCCACGTTCAGTCCTAATCCCACGCCCACGCCCACTCCCCTTCACAATTAGTACCTACCATATCAAAGCCAGGGTAAGCGCCCCACCCAGCCCCACCGTGGCTACGCCCATGCTGAATTACTACTTAACATACAATTATTGAGTAAATACGTACAACCATACTGTGCTGTTGTACTACCATAAATAATTAAAAGAATTGTTATTAAAATTTCTTACTAAACTGAGCTAAAAAACTTACGTACCAAATTATTAAAGAAAATCAAGAAATGAAATGCCTAACCTATACCAAATAGTTACTACATATTATTGTAATTAAAAATTATGATTAGTATATAATATCGAAAATCAAAAAAGAAATGCCAAACTAATTCTACGTAAAATTTCTTTTAAATTATGTCATATTATTTTTTAGGAACCAGGGGGGGGGGGGAGAGGAGCAAATTCTATTTCCTTCCTTTCTTAAACGGATGTTTTTAATAATCTATGGTGTAGCCAGTAGCCACTGATCAGCTTAATCGATACTCAGTTTTTATCAAATCGATACTCAGTTTTTATCAAATCCAGAAACAAATCCAAATTAGATCTTTCCTGTCTCACGCACGTAACTAAAGGCTGAAGAGAGAGAGAGCACGTAACTAAACCGTTGAGACGAAGAAAAGTGTATAGAAAAAGGAATAAATAATTTCATAAACTTCCCGACGATCTTTAAAAATAAATTATAACTTTCATTTTTTTCATTCCCAGAACCAGCGTCGGAAAATATTCTGCCTAACAAAAAAAACCGCATCTAATTCGGTTTACCTGTTAGCCAGCTACGGTGCCATAGACAGACACACACACACACACACAGAAATACATAGCGGTCAAACACATAACACCAGTCTTTTTGCGTCGGGGGTTAAAAATATAATACGACATAATTTAAAGGACATTTTATGTGGAAAATTTACCTATACACCAGGGTAGATAATTTTTGAAACAAAAAAAATCGCAGTAGGATGAAACCCATTAGAAAAGGATATGATAAAAATGTAAGGAAAAATAAATTACGGTCAATCGGAGTTCGGGAAGTGCGAGGGGGGGAGCTTTTAAGAGAAAAAAATGGTTTCTCTCGATTTCTCGATAATAATAACACCTGCTAATTTTTTTCTACATATTTTAATTGTACAGACATCACAATTTTATTATATGTATTGATGATGATGATTGAGATTATAACACTCTTAGTCCGTTTTAACTTAATTTTTATTCACCCGCACCAGTGCCACCTTTTTTTTTTTTTTTTTTATAGTGGGGAAATCTTCCAAAGATACCCACGGCCCCCGGGGAAGGAGCCGTGGGTTATGTCGGATTCTTACCGACTAAAACCCCACTGTGTTCCGTCGAGCCGCTTTAATGATGGGGCCGCGGGTATTTGTTGGAATTCTTCCGCGACCCCCTCGACGGCAGCCCATCTCCAGGCCAGGCGCAAGCCAAGAACAGGAAAGGTAGTTTGCCTGCTCTTCCCTCCCGTTGGCGGCATGAGCGGAACACGTCTCAAGCCGCCTCACCGCACCGGACGATGGATTACATTCCCCGTTCCACCGCCCGGCGCACCAGTGCCACCTAAAAAATCTTTATATATCGAAATTCGAGCAAAGTTAAGAAAATGATAAATAAGAGTTCTCAAGGATCGTTAGAGATAAGAGGCTTACTATTGACCGAAAACAACATGTGTTATGCCGAACCTGAAACCGCTTCACAACGAGAATTGCGGCTCACAGCTGACCGCGAACGGCATGTACTATCCTGTGAGACCGAAACCTTCACTGAGAGGGTATATATAACGTCTCACAGCTGATCGCAAATGGCATATTGTACTATCCCGTGAGACCGAAACCCTCACTGAGAGGGAATTACGTCTCACAGCTGATCACGATCGTCATATTTTATCTCGAGAATTCTGAAACTTTTACTCAATATGAAGACCGTTTGACAAATAATAGGGTGCACCATAATATTATTCGATCTCTCGAAGATGAACATGAGCATAAGCAATGACTAGAGTAGGGACGCGAATATTCCCATTATTTGAGACAAGAACGATTAATAAGTTTGTTTAATGAAAGATTAAGAATTGAAACTATTGGTCTCTTTAAACGGACGAATAGCGAGAGGCCCGTCTTACTGCAGACAGATTTCGACATAGTCTTAATGACTTAGAGGTAAACATAGAAGATCAATCTACAAATTCGGTGGTGTGGTCCGACAAAATAATATAAAAGTGGGTTTGCTTATAACCTCACAATTGATTACAGATCATCTTCTGTATAGGCGATATTAACGTAGTATGTTCTTTTTGTAATGCTTTAAAGTGGAGTAAGGAGTCGGCTTTCGTTTGAAGATACGCCGGAACCTTTGAAATCACTACTTTTAAGTTTTAGAGGAACATGTGCAATCTAAACAGTTCTTAGACAATATTAGCTCCTATAGTATTGCGTTTTAAATGATCCTTTGGTGCTCAACAATTATCAGATGCTCCTTTCATTCTTACTTTTAAGATACAAGGTCAAGTTTATCATTTGATAGGATCCCTTTTGCCTGAAGGCCAACCTAAGTTTCTTTAAATATATTTTGTATTCGACTACGACGAATAATCGAATACAAGAAATCAATATTTCTCGAATTTAAAACTGAACTCATTTCACAATTTTAGAACATGTTAATTCATCAGGTTAATCCGTATATACGCGTTTTAAATCGACATTAGAAGCTTTTCCTCAAGATGGTGATATTAATATAAAATTGGTATAAATGCCGATAGACGGAAGTCTATCAGCACTCAGGAATTCCCTGAGCGTGTTATAACGCCCAGGCCACAGTATTACAATTTTTCCTACAGTAGGGCGACGAATGTATTTTCGCATAGCAACGGAGGGGAACTCGTGGGGGGTAAAGTGACGCGGGCCACGTACCACAAACATGTTTAGTTTGTGGTACCGAGCGCGAAAGAAAGTCATCGTGTTTTTAGTAAAGTTACTATCTAAACTAACGTAATTTATTACTTAGGTACATATTCTATAATGGCGCGCTCAAACTGTTAATCTACATTTAATTTAGATTATTATTTTAATTACTAAGAAATGTAGAATTTAAATCACATTCATTCATGTTTTCCTCAGATATTCGATGTCTATGATTTTCGATGATTTTAAGATTTTCTTATCAGAGTATTCAATTTTAATGTAGTTAAATTTTATAAGAGACAATTAAGAACATTCAAAAATAAAGTGTCACGTATTTTTTTTAAACGACGAATGACGAAAAACGACCGAATCGCGGACGAAGTCGCGGGCAACAGCTAGTCTTATATATAAAAATGAATCGCAAAATGTGTTGGTAAGCGCATAACTCGAGAACGGCTGAACCGATTTCGATAATTCTTTTTTTATTATATTCCTTGAAGTACGAGGATGGTTCTTATGTAGAGAAAACGTAATTATGTACCACGGGCGAAGCCGGGGCGGACCGCTAGTCTATAATATAAAAATGAATCCCAAAATGTGTTGGTAAGCGCATAACTTGAGAACGGCTGAACCGATTTCGATAATTCTTTTTTTATTATATTCCTTGAAGTACGAGGATGGTTATTATGTAGAGAAAACGTAAACATGTACCACGGGCGAAGCCGGGGCGGACCGCTAGTACAGAATGAAATTGCTTTCATTAAACATCTATACTCTATAGGCAGTCACGTCTCGTTATTTAGAAAAAATATGATGCCGTCTTTTTATATTTCTTTAACTATGATAATATATTACGTGTAATCTCAGAGGAATAAACCTATAGAGTTCTTATATTGAGACAGAACAAAATACATATTTTCTAATCTACTTACTCTTAGTCAATAACAGCATAAGTCAGATTGAGATAGCGATAGAGTATCTGCACTGTCTTCAAACGTAGCGCGCCGGCTAAGTTTTGTTTGCCTTCCAGCTGGAGGTCTCGGTCCGTCAAGTGTTTTTAACGAAATATTTAGAAAATATAAAGTGTTTAGTGTTTCTTTTTATTTGTCAGTGTGCTTAAATGACTATTGTATGTTTAGCTACCGGCTATTACTAGTCGAATGGGAGTTTTGGATGAAAACAATGAAGAAATATCTTTCCATCGGTAAGTGATTTTCAGCAAATTGATAAATATTTATGTTCTAACCCTATTTGAAGGTTTTATCAAGCGCTTTTTTATAAGTTTATGTTGTAACTGTAACATTTACCCACTTTATGGGGTTGTGGAATACAAAAGAATTAAATAATTTTTAAAAAATGTCACAATATTATCACGTTTGGCATTTTGTTTACCACCGTAGTGTTGTAACACATCTAGCGTATATTATCGATTTATGACAAAAAATCTATTTCATATTAACGTTGATTTATTTATTTTGTTTCTTATATCAGATTTATATGTAGTTGTTGTAGCAAATAATAGATGTAAATTTTCTACAGCAGGAAAATAAAAAATACCACGTGGTTGTTTTATTTGACTTATCTGTTTAGTTTGTTGTTTCTCTTTTAGATTATTAATAAATTCATTTTTTTTTAGATTTCCAGAGCTAAATAAAAAATGGGTATAAAACATGAGACGTGTGGATTGGACGCCGTCGAAATTTGCTAGATTGTGTTCACTGCATTTCGAGCCTGCGTGTTATCAAGATGGATACTCTAGAAGAATTGTGCAATCTTACGCTTACGTTTTTTTTTTTTGTTCCTTTAGATAATAAATACATTTGTGTGTGAGTGAATTTTTATTTGGAATTTTTTTTACACATTTAGGTACTTTAAATGTGTAACTATGTGAAAATTAAACGGTTGATTAAATGACAGTTCTCATAGATGAAAAACTACTATTGAAATACATACTTAATATACATGCGTTTTCAAAGAAAAACCCGCATAGTTCCCATTCCTGTGGGATTTACGGGATCAAAAGTAATTTTTCCAAATTTCATTGTAATCGGTTTAGTAGTATTCGCGTGAAAGAGTAACAAACATCCATCCTCACAAACTTTCGCTTTATTAGTAGGATGTAAGGAAAATGTTTTCTTTAAGACTGTCCTTTTATGAACTTGTTAAAATTCATGCTGACTGTGCCTTTCTCCTCACTCCATTAACTTTATTGATCTTTATTTTAAATTAGTTACATTTCAAGTTTTAAAATTTATTTTAAAATATACTTACTAGCTTTCCGCCCGCGTTTTTAAAGAAAATCCCGCACAGTTCCCGTTCACGTGGGATTTCCGGTATAAAACCTATCCTATGTGTGTATGTACAAAATTTCATTGTAATCGGTTCAGCAGTGAAAGAGAAAGTTATCCATTCTCGCATAATTTCGCATTTATTATATTCGTAGGATTAAACAAATAATGTATTCAACTGAAATTTATGATTAATTTTGTTTTTTTTTTATTATTTATTATTTCACGAAACCGTAAATGCAAAATGCATTCACGATTTTATCGATGGAAGCACATCCCATCACTATCACCTTCTATCTATCTAAATACGTACCTATAGTAAAAATGGTGCCATGACTATGTTGAAACGTAGCTTGTAGTCTATAGCTATCTCATTCTTTCATACGACGTTTTCTTTAGATAGAGAGAAACAAATATATGTAAATTGTATACGCTCGATACAAGTACTCTATAGGTTTATTCCTCTGAGCGTGTAATATTATTTTGAGACCCATATCTCAAATACCAACATAGTACATTGTAATCGTATAGTTTAATAATGTGTATTGTAAAGTTTCTGATTTGTGCAAAAATACAATAATTAATAATAAAATGAAAAAGACCTCATCGTTTCTTGAATTCCAAATTCGATTGAATTTTTTTTTAATTTTAATTTCAAGGCAAAGGTTACAAGATTCGAGTTGTATTTTTTACCGCTGGCATGATAAATCTGTGGGATTAATTTGCGTCGCCGAGACAAAATTAAAACAGCTCGGATTTCGTACTCTCTGCAATCCGATTACAGCTGGTAAAGGTAGATATCTTGAAAGAACATTTTTGTTATTTGGTTCTTTTTAAAATGAAGGTATTTCGTATTGAAGTATTAAAAACATTATTGAATGGCTTATCATTTGCAGAAAGTTCCAGATTTTTTTAAATTTACAGGAGAATTAAAATTAAAAAAATACATATTTTTATGATAAACATAAAAAAATCCAGATTGAAAGCCGTTATTTTTTGTTATAAATAATCGCGCAACCCATAAAAATACCAGGTGGACAGAAGCGATTAGGAGGTTGCTTGCAGTTCGCTGAAGCATACGTGGTATTTATTATCTCTCCCGCCCAGCTTCGCCATTTGTCACATTTTTCATTATTATACTTTTAGTTTCGTAATTCTGAGTAAAATAATGGGTTCTTATATTTATTTAGAAAAAGATATTAAGATAATACGAGTTATTTTCTCCACATTAATAATTTACTTTTATTTATAACCTGTTTTAAGAGAGAAAGTTGATTAAACGAATAAAATGTAATTTATAACAAAGGAGTAAGATAGAAGAGAGAAATAAAGATTTATTTTTTCTGTGATCTGTGTTTGGTACTGACACGCCGTGGTGGTGCAACATCGCGGGCAGTGGTAGAAAATAATATGCTAAGAAAGGGCATAGGGTACTTTTTACTATGGGAAAACTATCCAAAGTCACTTTTCCACGCGGACGAAGTCGCGGGCACAGCTAGTTGAGTACATAAAAATAGCAATATTATGTTTTACTTTTTTTTATTGAAAAATATTGGCATGCATATACCAGGCGCACAGAAACGATCGGTAGGTGGCTAGCTTATTGAAGTGTGTTATCAACATAACCCAGCCGTGGTGAAGTGGTTACAGCAGATTAGTTTCGGCGATTTTATAGATGTTAAACCTTTAAAATGTTTAAATATTTGTTAGAAGAAACAATTTTGAAGCTTTATTGGTAACGAACAATTTAATGTATGTTTTATTTTGGTTGAAGTGGAAAATTAACTGAATTCATTAATCAAATTTCAATAAAATAATCTAATTTCCCGCATCTAAATTAATCATTTGATATTGTAGATGTTGATCCTTAATACAAATAGACAGACATACACGCTATAAAACAACAGTCTTTCACAGAATAGCCGTATAACATTGTCTCTACAAATCGGTAGCAATATAAAAGTTCGAAAGGCCCGTTGCCATGGCGACCGGTAAATTGCCTGTAAAATTCAAATCACATTGAATCGTGTCCCGCGATAGCTTTTAGACCATTGCGTACATTGTATTACTTGCCGATGTTACGTGCAAGAATCTAAAGACGAAATTTGATTCAGGACATTCAAGGTCAAAGTTCTTTTTAATTCATTGATTATTCAAAGAAGAAACAAAGCTGTTGTTTATTTATGTAGGTAGTAGGCTTAAGATTGTAGGTATGACGTAAGATTTGACACCAATTTCAATTAACATAATAATATGTCCTTAATAAATTAAAGTTACTGTAGGTACCAAACAATTTTTTATTTAATACTGAATATTATAACACTTTTGAGTTTTGACAGAAGCAACGCGAAAGCTAGATAGGTACTTTCTTACATATGCGCGTTCTCAAAATACAAAAGATCGTAAATAATAGTTAAACTAGTTTATGACAGATAATCTCATAATTCATTAGAAAGTTTACCTGCTGATAAGATAAAGGTGTCGTTTAGTTACCTTTGAAGATTTACCGGTTAAGTGGTTAACAGCTAGTTATTGTTAAAGTATTTTTTACAACGAATGTAACGTATCGATATTTCTTAGTATCAATCATAATGGACTATGAAATTAAATATTACCTACGTGTTTCTGTGAAATTAAACTTACTGATAAATATTTTTTATTTATTTATATACTTACATAACTATAACAATGTATTAATAAAATTAAAATATATTTATTTAATTCTGAAATAATCTTCTCGTCCATCTATCGATACCAGGAACACATGACCAATAAAGAGCAGTAAATAGCCAGGCTATCGCCGGATAAGTGAATTTATCCGCCAATACCGATAAGCCGGGCCCTGCTGTAACATATCGGATGTGTAGCGGATATTTTGTTTATTACGGCATTTCTGTTGGGTAGACTTAAATAATAATTAACCAGTAAATACCAACAGAAAAAAAGATATTTTTCCATTATTGTGTAATTTAACCATTCAAAAGTATTGCAAGAGTTTTGTAGGATGAATAAATATTAAGACCTTTTTTTAAATACATATTATATATTATTATGTATGTAAAAACAGGAAAAATATTCATTAGGTACGTGTCTTAATCTACAAAAAAAACAAGCGGAAAAAACAAAGATTCAAACTTTCACATATATTAAATGTCATGAGCATTTTGTAAAGCGAATCTCGATTGTAAAAAATACAATTAATAGTACTTAACTAACTACAGGAGTCAGCCAGTCTAAAATTCAAACCCTTAGTTATACCTAGGTATCGAAGTCCAGTCTTAAATTCAACCCTTAGTTACCTATAGGTATAGGTACAGATCTCGAGGTGCCTTCACACGGCGGACGCGAAGGAATGCCTAGTCCAGACGCTGATCTTAAATAACCCAGCTATAGGTATGCGACAAAATTCTGTGAATTCCCTTTGATCGGGTAACGCTTTTTGCTGAGGTCAGCAGACGTGATCTGGTATTCAAATATGGACTGACTAGCTTTTCACCCGCGGCTTCGCCCGCGTTTTTAAAGAAAAACCCGCATAGTTCCCGTTCCCGCGGGTTTTCCGGGATAAAACCTATCCTATGTGTTAACCCAAGTTACCCTCTATAATATGTGTGCTCTAATTTCATTGTAATCGGTTCAAAATATAGTAGTATTTGCGTGAAAGAGTAACAACACACACACATCCTCACAAACTTTCACATTTATAATATGTATTAGTAAGAAAGATATTTCTTTAAATTTTAATGTTAATAATAATGGCTCAAGAACATTAAGTTATATACTTATTTATACGAGTGTAAATCAACATTATTATATTATTGAATTTATCTTCGCAGCTTTATAGCTGTGTCGTAAGAAATAGCCTACGTGATAATCCAGCCAGCCAGTGAGAATCCATAAGTAATTTATCATTGTGCCCAGTTTTATCCTGTTACGATAATTTACTCGACAAGTATAATTTCTAGTTTTAGAAACACTTATCCTTATGTATTAAAATTGTTAGCAATAACAATATATGTAATATTTTTATTAAGCTATAGTAACGTTGAGTCAATAAAAACGTTAAAAATATAACCACTAAATTATACAACCTCTTTTCCTAACCGTGTAGCTGGCAACAAAAAAAAGAAGAAAAAGAAAACAATTCTAATTTCAAATTCGCGCGCCCATGACCATACTCGAACTCGAAACCGATCACTCAATGAAATTCAGAGTGAATTTATTTTATAGAGTTAGGCAGCACTCAGCAGTAGGATCACGTGCCTCCGTAAGCGAGCATTCTCCACATACCGACCTCGCCGATATTTGTCGACACCGCATATTAAGACTTGCCGCATTCTTTCTGCGATATTGAGGGTCTTTAGAACAATAGGGGAATTTAATGCTGGATGCTGTTATTCCATTTGAAATTTACGCTCTTTGTACGGATAATATTGATGTGGAACTAGTCGTGTCTGTGAGTGTGTACTTCATCTTATTGCGAGATAGCATATTTTCGATTAAATTCTAAGCTATTTTTTCCCTTTTCTTTGGAAAACATAGACTAAATATATAACTTTTTGTGCGTCCAGTGCATCTATTTATTCATTGAAATTGTTTTAAAAAATCTGTTTAGGCGTAAAAGCCAATCCTAGTTACCACTTAAATTCTAGCTTAGGTTGCGCTTGTAACTGCAGTAATATCGTAGTATTAATTGTGGTATAGATAATAGATTGATAAGTATATGAGATAATACCTATATAGTATATAGTAATCGTATTATGTCCGTACACTATTATTATAATTAGGCATATCCTTAGCAATTATATTAGAGCAATATATACTATAGTCATAGAATTATATTATCTGTACTAGAAGTAGAAAATAGAAATCATGTTTTTTTAAATCCATATACAGAGTATTATTATAACAATATTGTAGATTTTGAAAATACCTATTTAAAGGTACTAATAAAATTGTGTCCAATACAGAATGCACTACAAAAGAGAATTTTTGATTCATTCATAGTCTCTTATTTTTTTTTATATATTAATATACAAAGCTTTTATTGTTCAGTAGTTTTAAAATAAATTTTAATTTATAACTTACATAATAATTAATAAATGCCTGAACAAGACCTGAATATTATTCCAATTTTTTAATCTGTCGTAACATTTTTAGTCTGTATTTTTAGAAAATACCTAATTAAAAACATTAAACTATGTCATTAGATTCAAATATTATTAACATAAATATAAATAAATCAACAGCAAATTTGCTTTTCACTTACACATACAAACCAGTTAACTAATCATTTCTTCAAATAAATATTTTCTAATGACTCGAAATTAATTGTACTTTTAAAGTGGGGGTAGATCTATTATTAATATACCGTTACACTATTTTAATCCTTATTACCTCACATGTAAGTGTCATAATAGTTTACAGTATATAAGTCAGGTGATTAGCCATTGTTAATAAATTTTAACGTCACATTTTAACCATCTGCAGTCGAGGAAGGTGGTTAAGAATGTTTTAAAGTCAATTATTATTATTATTAGTGAATAATATGTTAAGTGACGAAGTGTATTATTATAGCGATGCTACTTTTCAATTGGTAAGTTTTTCTTGTAAAACAATCGATAAAAATTGTTAGTTGAAATAGTTCGAAACTTTTTCGATTTGAATATTTTGGAAGTCAGGAAGTGCAGGTAGAAGGTATTCATTGATTTATAAATTGCTAATGATTTTATATGCAAATACTTTATCGTCCTTGTTCACAATAGTAAAGTTTTTGAAGTAAGTTTTATAAATTATAGTGGTGGCAGCTTTTGCAGCCTATTGGTTAAAATGTACCTTGCCTTTATTATAATTATTATGTTTAACTAAAAGTATCTCACGTCAACATCAATAGAAAGGAAATTTTACAACATGTTATACAAGTATTACAAAATAGAATTAACATTTAAAAAGCCATTCAAGTCAAAACTTAAATTGAAACGATCTAATCAGCTGAATTATGTACCTAGTTAGATTGTTATAAAATTATCGGAAACTGTTTTTAAAACAAAGTTTTTGTTTTTAATTACACATGAATACTTATTTCAGGAATCTAATAAAAAGTACCTACATAAGTACAAATTACAAAATAAAAGAGGATATTCTTTAGAAGACTTTAATTATCTTTAACGAAAATTCAACGTTAAAATAAGTCATACCTATTACCGAAATGGCTTAGGAATTCCAAGAATTACTTTATTGAAGTAGTAATGAGGTTGAAAGCCTGTCAAAAATTAAAAAACATTACGATTATGCTATGCAATATTAAAATAACAGCATCCTTTTAAGTTATAACCAATTAATTATTGTAAAAGACTAGCTGAAACCCGCGACGGGACTCGCTTTGAATACGGGTGTAAAGAAGCCTATGTGATAATAGGACTACAATCTTTCTCCGTACCAAATTATATACAGATTGCATTATCTGTTAAAACGCGAAAGAATAACAAACACGCATCCATATAAACTTACTAAGTTTCGTAAGTTTGCATGGACGTGGGTATGTTACGCTACGATGAATTATGAAAAAAAATCCATCTATGTATAATATAAACAATTCTTATTTTTTATAAACAATATCCCCTTTATTTTTCAGGAGATCAACCTTCAAAATAAACGCAGGGAGCTGATAGCGATGCTGGACGCGATCGAACTACGGGATTGTTTAGTCTGCTACCAACTCAAGTGTCGCTGTAACAAAACTATTGAAAATGGCAGCACCGCTACAGATAAAAAAGAAGACGAGCCAGCGCCAGCGACACCGGAAAAAGAAAACATGAACGATGAAATCGAAGCGTGGATTAAATCCAGCAAGATCGGGAGCGACACAAAGGAATTGTCAGAAAACGAAAAGAAAGTGCTACAGATTAAACAGAATCTCTTGAAAGACAGCGCCGCGGTGGAGGCGTTTTTCAAATCGTTCAAATTGCCGCCAAAAACCTCGGTGACGTTTATGTCAAATAAATTGGCGGAAGCTTTTTTGCGCGCGAAACAAACGAAAGCAGAGTATAGTTACTTCTAATAACGATTAAATGATATCGATTATTAGTAAAATGTTAACATTTTTGAAACAGATAGTTTAGAAAGGTTATCGTGGATTATTTGATAATTTAAAAACAAAGTCGTTATTGCCTCGAGAAGCTATTTAGTTGTCATATTTATGATTAAGTTAATTACACATTAAAAGTACCTAGGTAATTTGCTAAAATATCGATTAATTTAATGTAAGTTGTAAATCGTAAACGTCACTTTAAAAAAACATCACAAAATATTCAATACCTAGGTATTACATATGAGGCAAATCAAAATGAATAGCAATATAAATTATTAAATATTAACTATATTCCCTTTAGGTATACAAAAAATTACTCTAAAATTTTTTATTGTTAGAGTAAAAGAGGTAAGTTTATAAGAAAAATAAATAAATGTACTGTTTCTTTAAAGAGAAACGGACTTGTTTTGATTTGGTCGTGACGACAAAATATTGCTCAAATAATGACTTATATAATATTATGATAGTCGTGGCTACATGTTATATATTTTATCTACTATATATGTAAAGAGAAATATTAATTAAAGGCGACATGGACACGACACGATATGTCGTCACGATCATTTGGAAACGAGATTCGTAATTATAATGCAAAGTATAATAATTATTAAGTTGAGTTTATAACTATTGGTTATAAAATTATTATGTGCCATAATAAATCTAGAATATTCTATTTCTTCCATCGCGGGTAATAAAAATAGGTATCTATGATAATTTATTGGAAGAAATAATTAGTTTGTGCGAAATAAAGAAATTGAAAAAGGGTTTTTATTTTATTTGTTTCACACCTCTCACCACTACTTGATAATTACTATACTTACTTGATAATTTTAAAAATACTTTGTACTTACTAATAATTAATCAATCCTATAATTTCTTTTCGTTTAGGCTCTGAAACCTATTTTAAATGTCGTTCTGATTCGCTCTTTTAAACAAAATAAATAGGTACAAATCCATTATATAACTTAATTACGAAACAAACATAAAACACAAAAAGTAACCCTCTTTCCGAATCGGTTAATAAAAGAACTCAACAAAGGTAAAAGTAATCGTTGAAATCTTTACACAAACTAAGGCCTTTCATAAACTTCTAAGATTTTTAAAACAATTCAAATCCGCCCTCTGAAGCATACTTTCAAAGAAATTTTTAAAGCCTTTGTTAGAACAATGGGATTACTGAAGAAGTGCATTCGTATAGACGCGCTAATAAAACTAGAGATTATAAAATGTCTGTTGCTTTTTTTAAGGTTTAATCACCCTTTTATGATTTTGGAGAATTATTCGAAAATTTAGAGCTTATTAAATGCCTATTCATAGAAAATATATCATGAGATAGCGAATACTATATTGTATGAAAATAATCGTTAAATCTTTTAGATTGAAAATTTTGCTGTCACTTCTTTTGGCAATCCTGTCATTGTTTCCTTTTTTCCCGTTTATTTTAGAAATGTGATTGTAACAATTACTGATTTATATCACAATATCTTAATCTTAATACTATTAATATCTTAATCTTAATATCTTTCTTTTTATAAAGGCGAAAGTTTGTAAGTATGTATGGATGTATGGATGTATGGATGTATGGATGTATGGTTGTATGGATGTATGGTTGTATGGATGTTTGTTACTCTTTCACGTAAAAACTACTGAACCGATTACAATGAAATTTAGCACACATATAGAGGGTAACTTGGATTAACACATAGGATAGGTTTTATCCCGAAAATCCCACGGGAACGGGAACTATGCGGATTTTTGGGATTTTCCTTTGAAAACGCGGGCGAAGCCGCGGGCGGAAATCTAGTTATCTAATATTTATTCATGTAAAGATTTTTTACTTTGGTAAATCATTACGTTGTAATAATTTCTCTTCTGTCCAACGAAAAATATTGCTTTAATAGCAATTTTAATTTAATTTAATTTAATGTAAAATATATCGTACCATCGTTGCGGTTAACCGCAAATTTAGAAATGGTTTAACAAATTTGTATGTGACATTGATTTGATATTAAATTGCGCAATTCAAATGTATATTTTACAATAAAAATGCTTTCAAATTTAAGGTAATATTTTGAAGATATTTTCTTAGTAGAATTTAGGAAATCAAAGACAATAATTAAACGTCTTAAACTTTTTCGTCGTCGATTTTATTATGGCAACTCGTAAGGCAGGCATACTGGCAATATGTACTTTCAAAAACAAGATAGCTCTTTTTACAAATTCAAAATTGCTATTTACTTTAGTTGTCTATAGGTGGTATTATACCAGTTAGAATATTAATTAGTATTTTAAAATGAAAATATTTACTTTATTTTATAATTTCAAGATACATCTCAAGTCAAAATCAAAAGTATTTCGATACAAATATTTTATTTTAATTATAGTAATTTCATATCTTCTTCATTATTTCAAAAATATAACCTTCCTTCAGTCGTGAAAGCTTCCTTACGCGAGTAAATTAGAAAATATTAATTACGTCACATATTTAAAAAGTGTAAACTAAGAAATGTTGGAGGAATATTTAAAGAAAATATTAACAAAAATCTTTGGTAAAGTATGAATTTTCTTGGCGTTATTTAGGTCACGAATAAAGCATGTGAGTCTCGTCTAAGCGTGAAATTTTAATATTTTCCATATATTTTGCTCCGTAATATTTTGTTTTTGAAGGAATTCAGAAATGTTGGCTCAATTGAATGAACATAATATTCGTGTTTGTTAATTATCATTTTATACGGAAGTGTGGATATTTTTGGTAAGTACGAAAAATTCGTCCATTTAATAACGTTTTTAAAGTTTTATTTTGCTTTCATATAATTTCATAATTTGTCTTATGATAAACTGAAATATTACTTTCAGTTTCAGGGTATTCTTATATAAAAAGCGTGTGTGCTGAGGCCACGTGTCAGAAGTGAAACTTAATTTTGAAAGATTCAAACATGACGTGACGCTATTGCTATGACGCGCCAAATTTTTCTCTCAACACGCCTAAAGAAATTTCACTTAATAAAAACAATCCTAATGTTTACTTTCATATCATTTGTTATTTTGGTAGGATTCAATTTACCTTCTATTTTTTATATTATTTTTTAGTCTTTATTCCTTATAGCATTTATTATATTAATTACTAGCGGTCCGCCCCGGCTTCGCCCGTGGTACATATTTTGCAATAAAGGGTAGCCTATGTTCTTTCTCAGGGTCTAAAGATTATCTGTGCCAAATTTCGTCAAAATCGGTCCAGCAGTTTACAGTTAAAACCATAGGTACATACATACATAATTACAAACCTTTCCTCTTTATAATATTAGTATAGATATCTATCTCTTCCGTATATCTTGAATAAAAGCCATTACCTCAACAAACAACCATTTAAACTGCTATAAATAAATCCCAGTATTGTTATTATTTAATATTTTCAGTGATATCTTCAGAAGCCGGTGGGAAATCATCGTCTAAACGTCGCCATTCATTCATTCGCCGGGGACATCATTCTATCTCCGTTATCTGGGTAAGTACTTTGGGGAGAATCTTTGGAATACTATGGAAATTATTAAAAATATCCGCTGTATAATTGTGGTAATGTTTGGTAATATGTATTTCATTTGGGCCGCTCGCGCTGTGTAGTGATGTAAAGATAGTGCACGGATTTCCAGATAGGTATATAGGTAATCAGTTCAATAGGTTTTTTCGTTTTGTATTTCGGTCCTTTAAAAATATACTGTGTCGATTTAATGATTGAAACTCATTTGCATTTAAATAGTTTTTATATACTAGGTATCTAGGAATAGGAACTACCGATGTGTAACGCTATTTATTAATTTGAATTTGGATCCCGGCGTTCCTAAAAAAATAAAAATTTACCATTATATACATAAATGATAGGTAGTAATATTATTTACTGATAATATTTAACTTTAAAGTAAGTAGTATCCTACGTTTATTTGTATGTATCACTGTGTCCTTTCTGCATAAACCCTGAGCCTACAAAATATCAAGAAATCAGATTTGAACTATCACGATCGACGTCAGCAGTCACAATATAGTTTATTGGCCAAATGAAGAAACAACACGCTCCGATGTGACTTAGGTATTTCTTATATCGTGATAATAGTATCTATAATTTATCTATTGAACCTTTGCAATATCGTCTTTTCAGAGAGTAAGAAAATAAGTTTTTTACTAATGCATTGTGTAATTGATAAGGTTAATCTCGGGATTAATTTATATTTATGTCGCTACAGTTACGATATGTCACAGCCAACTTAAACAGTCACTTCATTAAAGAGTCTAGCCACCTTATTAACATTTAGGTATTTACTTACCTACTTAAATATAAACATTGTTTTTGATATCCAATAAGCCTAGAAATTTAAGCCTCGTGTAACATTATTTATCATTAATGAGTATTTGCAAATATAATAATTCTCATTCATTAATCATTATAATTAATTAAGCCTTACCTTTTACAGCGCTTAATTTGTTCCCGACCATCTGCTTCGCTACGAACGCCGCCATCTTGCTTTTCTTGTTTTTTATTTAATCTGTAACAAATAAAAAAAATATTTTTTCATTGTGTATTTTGATTGAACTAGTAGGTAACTATCATCCCATTGAGTCATTTGATTTTCATAACACAAGCGAAAAGCTTAGTATGGCCGTATGGGATATCGTGCCGTGTGTGAAAAATGTCCCTGAAATATTTATTTATTTAAACTTTTTTACCTAAAAACGTATACTATACTTTCACGTTTTTATTATTATTATTTAGATAGGTCTAAATTATAAAAATTTTCACGGCTGAAGCTGTTGCTCTTCAAAAAATTCGAATGAAAAAGCGATTTTCCATCGTCGTAGGAAATCTTAATGACATCATCATTTATCAAGAAATGAAAAAAAAAAAATAATTTGGAAAATCCAAAAGTGCACGCCTCATAATTTTTTTTTAATAAATATTTATTAATTATTATTTTTGTTTATTTAATAACAATTAAACCACATCGAATCAGACCCTGAAAAATGAAAGGGTTCTATTCCTGAGCATACTCAAGCGTAAGAGAAAAAAAAAGACTCGATTAGTAAAGTAGGTACTTCGGTCGCTATCGTGTTAACAAGAAAAAGGATCCGCACATACAGACACACGGACGTCCAAGACAGAACTTTTTTAAACTGTTTTTTAACTAGTTTAAATAACAAAAATGACATCAAAAATATCATGAACGTTAAAAATAGTGTTTTTTCTTAATATGTGTGTGTATGTATTATCTTACAAGTGCAATGTATGATACATAAAGACATTTTAAGTTTGAAAAATCAGATGTTTTGCGCGAAGTGACAGTAGTACCCACCTCAACGCTTCGCTTATGAGGCGTGCAAAAACGAAACGCTTTAAGCTTTCTAATTTCTATGTATGTTAAATTTAATTTCTTCCACGTTCTTCCGTTAAATTTAATTTTTTCCATCAATTGAACCGTATCTTTAGGTGTGAAAAACAACTAGATATAGATAGTACCTACCTATTTACCTAACTAATATCGAAATGAAACATCTAGGTATACATGCAAACATTGAAGATTTTTATCCTAACAGTAAACAGACTACAAAAAAGAGACATATTTTAACAGCGTAAACAATAATCTTAATCATCATAAAAGCAATAAATAATGAAACATTTGTAAATGGATCATTATAAACGTAGAATGACAAGTGTCATTAAAAATTTCCAAAGTTGCGACGTTAGGGGCCATTATAACACTTTTATATGGAACTTTATAGCTCCGGAAGATCGCGAAGTTGTAAAAGATTGGAAGTTGAATCTCCTTGGAATTTAGATAAGTACGTGGATTGGGTAATCACTGAATCAGTCGCTTCATACGCGGTATTATGCTTGTAGCTGCTGGCTTGTAAAGTTGAGAATATTATTATATTGTCATTTTTAAAATATAGCTTGTAATAATATGTTTAATATGGAAATTAGTATGTAGGTATATAAAATATTATGCTAACACTAATGCTTTCTAATCTAATTCATCTGAACTACAATAAAATCAGTCTTAATATTTTTGAAAGATTTTTCGATAAAGCTTAATTCCGAATATTATTTAATAAATTAGTAAAAATTAAAAAGTTTGCAAATATTAGATAAGCTGTTCATATATTATTAAGTATAAAATAAAGCAATAAACATAGAACTATTCAATTTGTGTATTCTACAACACATTGCCCATTCCTATACAGAAATACAAATTTTCATGAAAACTGAATTCCAATCTAATAACAATTTACGAGAACACAAATCTTGATTTGCCACCTAGCGGTTCTTCTAAGAACTACGACGTCACAAGAAAGTGCTGTCTATTTCGTAGTTCCGGTATTACAACTAGATGGCGCTGATCTTCTTAAAGACGAAAAAGTTCTTGGCGTCGGCGTTTCCATAGCAACGAAGCTGTCGGTAAGCGCGGGAAGTTATAAATGGTAATGTTTCAAATAGATTTTTCAGACTTCAGATTTTCAGTATTACAATATTGTCTTTTGATATTCTTATAACATTACTCAATATTATATAAGGTTTGTAAAATATTACATAAAATTAAAAAATGCTCTTATTGTAATTTTAAATTTAGTGCATATTTTGATAAAATGAAACAAGACTTCATATAATATTATAAGACATAAATAGTACCTACTACCTACTTACGATCATGAAGATTTATTGTTTTTCAAATAATAATTATTATGTACAATACAATAATGAATTTAACATTTAATACCGGCAATCGTTAAACCGACAATCTAAACAACGCTACCTATCCCTTAAAACAGTGTCCTATTTTGGGGTACATTTATCAGGGCAATCTCTGTCGACCCAAATTTAAATTGCTTGCAATATAAAATAAATTAACCTAATTTAAAATCAGATTTCACACGCAACGTATACCAAAGCTTTTTGATACATCGCATCAGATGAAAGGATAATTGTCGCCATGATGTATAGCTGTTTCCATTTTATTATTTGCTTTTAACTCCATAATTTTAAAGTGTTTAAAGTGTTTTTTAGTGTGGACGCGATGATATAATTACGTTATAATAATATAGTGCTGATTTTAAATTGTTATCCGATGAATGTAGCAGCTTGTATTTATTTAAACTGCTAATATTACATGATAATAGGAATAGCAAATGCAAAATAATATGGGTATATAATACCTGAAAATCCAGAACAATTTTTCAATAAAATTATAGATATTAAGTATCTAGTACATAAATTAAAAGTAATGACCAATTTCATAAGTAGCATATCATTACCATTAAATATTAAAAAATCAACATCAAACTTATAACAATCTTGTAACAGACTCAGTCTATCCATAACTTTTATCCCAACTAATAAACTATATATAGATACTGTAAGCAGGTCTGTGGAGTGTGGGTACGTCAGCGTCGATTAGTTCCAAACTTCGCTGCACTACGATGGACTAGTAATTGGTTTTCTAGACTGTTCTAGATTGTTCTGACCTGGTTAGTTAGTACACACATTTTGATTTATTATAGGTCTAGCAGTCTGCCGTCCTTTAACTAGAAAGCCGTTAAGCCCACGAAGTGAGTTTCGAGTAAATGGCAAAAAACACGGAAATCGTTATTTCTTAAAAATTATGACACTTAGAATAATTATTGTGAGATACATCGGTCGAAATTTAATTATATTATACTAGATTTCCGCCCGCGGCTTCGCACGCGGTTTCAAAGAAAAACCCGCATAGTTCCCGTTCCCGTGGGATTTCCGGGATAAAACCTATCCTATGTGTTAATCCAAGTTACCCTCTATATGTGTGCTAAATTTCATTGTAATCGGTTCAGTAGTTTTTACGTGAAAGAGTAACAAACACCCATACATCCATACAAACTTTCGCCTTTATAATAGTACTAGATTTCCGCCCGCGGCTTCGCCCGCGTTTTCAAAGAAAAATCCGCATAGTTCCCGTTCCCGTGGGATTTCCGGGATAAAACCTATCCTATGTGTTAATCCAAGTTACCCTCTATATGTGTGCTAAATTTCATTGTAATCGGTTCAGTAGTTTTTACGTGAAAGAGTAACAAACATCCATACATCCATACATCCATACATCCATACATCCATACATCCTTACAAACTTTCGCCTTTATAATATTAATAGGAAATAGGATATAAATAATAGTTTTTAGCCAGAAACTGTTATAATTTATTTTTAAATTCAATTTTTCTCGTTTAGTTCAGCATATAATCTGAAAATTTTAGCTATTTACTGGACAAGACGGCCGTTAACATACCATAGCGACTTTTTAGCTAAGTAATTTAGTATTTTTATTTTCATTTTGGGATTTTTTTTTATTTAGTAATAAAATGCTTACCTAAAACGTCGTTAAGCTACTATAACTACTTTTAAGCTATGACTTTCGCTTTAATTTAAATTTCAAAATCTTTATAATCAACGGTTAAGGGCTTTTAGATGCTTTTGTACTATGATTCTATATAGTTGTACTAAATTTTAATCTTACTAATGTTAAAAATTTGCTGCTGTCTTAGGCTTTGCTCTCGGGAATTACATCCTCTAGGTCAACCAATGGAAAGGAAAAGGATCAAAAGCTTTTAGGTTTAAGTATTAAGGATTTAAACACTATCTAAATTAATGGTTCTTGCGTCTGATGTGAGTAACAATTATTGTAACTCTTTTACTAAATGACTCTTTTAAGTTGTTGATAAAATTAACCTTTATTTCTCGTCATGTTCACGTTTATTTCATTACAGAGGCTCATTAAGAGGTTAAGATTATAGATAAATCTTCTCGCTTTTCTTTTTGGAACCGTATTTTCATTTAGAATTGCAATTATAACGTTATTTTATAAATACTCTTCTGCGAAGCCATCATACGAGTCACGGATATGTGAGTACATATAGAACCACAAACAATGTAAACATAAATCGTTTCCTGAAAAAAAAAATTAAGACTTGTGCACGAGGTTTTTGAAAAAAACACCCTGGTTTCAATAGGGCTTCAAGCTCGACTTACATGTGGGATGCTCTTAATAAAATATAATGTAGAACCGCTTATCAAATGATTAGAAGACTCTTTCATCAACATTTAGAAAATATAATATACTAGAATATGTGGAAAATAGCAGGAGGTAGAAAACTTTTTATTTGCTACCATGTAAAAAAATACAAATCTTAATAATCTAATATAAAGAAAAGAAAAAATAGCAATAGTGGCAAAATGGTCTCTCGTCAGCGGGTCAAAGGTAGTGTACTCATAACAATTTTTGTATCACCATCTCTAGTACATTGCTTGGCAGTCGATTACTTATTCCACCCAAGGGGTAAATTACATTATTAATAAATAGTTTTAAAAATTAAATAGTATAGACTGCCTATGTCCTCTTTCTCGGTTACAGAGACAAATCAGAGTCTAAACAGAGAAATACGATTGAAAGTTCGCAATGTCGTAACCATTATCTACCAAATTTTCGTAACTTTGACTTGCTATATTTTCCGTAATTTAGCTGCTAGATTGTTTAAAACTTAGTAAACTTGATCAGAAATAATACGTCTTGTAAAAGAAAATCAAAAGCAATCGGTACTCTGCTTGGGGGCGACATTATTTCATCATCACTCTCATCCCCAAAACTGATGCATCACCAGAATCGGATAACTGCCTTTTAGCTAAAAAATGAGGGTTAGCTGCTTTGTAGCTAAGCAAAAAAGTGTTATTAGAATTTGTCCTAAATAAAATTACTTAACTAAAAAAGAGTTAAGGGCGAGTAACTGCAAATAAGGTAAGGATTTCCATTGGAATAGTTATATGAAAGCTTATCATAAAGCAGTTATAGTCCTTTTGCGTCTCTATAGTCAAGTATAATCTGATAACGTACTTTTAGTCAAGTAAAAAGCTAAAAAATAATTATTAAATCTGGCGGTTAAGGTACTTTAAAGGAAATTTAGCGAAGTAGTGTTGGTTAGACGCTTTCAAGTTATGCAATCGCTGAAAATTGTGTTATTTAACGGCTTACAATATTTTTATATCTCTATAACTATTAATGCTAGAGAAATGATTCTTAGACAGAAAGATAGAGAATTTTGAACTCTGTCACCCTACATTTAAAACTGAAAATTGACCATTTGTTGGTTAACGGCTTTTTAGTTAAAGGACGGCAGAGCTGTGCTCCGAGGTTTTACCCGCAGTGCTCCGCTCCTGTTGGTCTTAGCGAGATGATAAAATAGCCTATAGCCTTCCTCGATGAATGGGCTATCTAACACCGAAAGAATTTTTCAAATCGGACCAGTAGTTCCTGAGCGCGTTCAAACAAAGAAACAAACTCTTCAGCTTTATAATATTATTATAGTATAGATGGCTAGAGATACAGGTTTAAATTCTCGTGATGTTCTTTGCTTTATTATCTCACGAAAACAACTCTTGCAAATTTTCTCATTCTCTTCAGGAATAAATAACGGACGGACGTTTTGAAAAATACAACTTACATAATAATTGTTGTCTATATAACGACTGTATATGGGAGGATATACATCGTGGAAGAGATCCGTGGTTGCTGAACTAAATAAAACCGGCCTGTCGTGGCACGAAGTCAAAGCAAAAGCCCAAAATCGACGTGACTGGAAAAAGTTTACTGAGGCCCTATGCTCCTCGAGGAGTTAAAGGAACAATCATCATATGGGAGGATATGTCTTAAGAAGTATTTAACATTATTTTTTGTTTTAATAAAACAGTTTCAAACCAAACATTACAACCGTACCATTTACATATTAGGTAGTAACTAGGTATCTATATATTATAGTTATAAATTAAACAACTCGTAAGCTATAAAGGATCCATAACCAAGTATATATCGAGTGGGATCGCTGGGGCCGCTTGTCAGCTCGAAATAAACTAAGTTTGTGCGGTTATATCAGAATTATGGCCATAAATTATCGGCCCAATGGATTTCCCGGGATTTAGGACACATGCTATGGGGAACCTTCGAGAATGTATTTTGGGTTATTCAAACATGATTTACTTGAAATATGTATATAACGTTATGTAATGGTTATGTAAGACTGTAAAGATATAACATACCTAGTTGATAGTTGGTTCCTTAAAATATATAATAAATATTTTCAGATTTTCTGGAATGTTTTTGACGAGACGACTGAATTTCGTAGGCATTAAATATTATATAAATTATAATGAATAAGTACCTACTACTCTGATATCACGTTCTTAAAATGTTAGTGAACTTAGCAGATCATTTTTAGCAGATCAAAAAAAAATGTGAGTTCTTATCGCGTGCAGTTGAGTTCTACAGTTCCTGATACTTTTTAGAAATAGTTCTGGCGTTTTTACCTTAAAAAACGACATTTGAAAAAATGATCTGCCAACTTCCCGTAGTAGATAATTTTTAGCAGATCAAAAAAATGTGAGTTCTTATCGCGTGCAGTTGAGTTCTACAGTTCCTGATACTTTTTAGAAATACTCGCGTAAAATGAAACACTAGAAAAATTATTTATGTCATATTTCATCACGTCGTAGCACCATGCCGTAGCATCATGCCGTAGCATCATGCCGTAGCATCATGCCGTAGCATCGCGCCGTAGCATTACGCCGTAGCATCACGCCATAGCATCACGCCGTAGCATCATGCCGTAGCATCACGCCGTAGCATCATGCCGTAGCATCACGCCGTAGCATCATGCCGTAGCATCATGCCGTAGCATCATGCCGTAGCATCACATCGTAGCATCACGCCGAAGCATCACGCCGTAACACATGCCATAGCATTACGCCGTAGCATCACGCCGTAGCATCACGTCGTAGCATCACAGCGTAGCATCACGCCGTAGCATCACGTCGTAGCATTACGTCGCATCACGTTAAGCCGGGTCCAGGTCGGGTTTTTTCAAATGTCGTTTGTTAAGGTAAAAACGCCAGAACTATTTCTAAACTGCACGCGATAAGAACTCACATTTTTTTTTTAATGATCTGCTAAGTTCACTAACATGTTCTTAAACAGCTAGTAATAGTCTTTTTTCTATGTTAAATGTTTATATTTTCATAAACATTACCTACTCTACAAACTGGAGCGAAGAAGGTAAGTATTAAAAATATTGAACAATTTAAATTCTCATAGAAAACATGTAGACGCATCGCAAGTAAAATGTTTCACATTTTAAAGCAAATTATTCATCGTCTCGTACCTTAATTAATTCAATGCAAAGAATAAATAAAAAGATGCATTTAAACGCTGAAATTTTAATAAACTTCGTTCGCAGTTTCCAAGTAAATTATTTACACGATACGGGTGTCGAATCATAATTAGCAAAGGGACTGGCAATGAATTCCAACTTGTATACTATTTTCCAGCTTACCTTTTAAAAACGTTATTTATTTTACGTACCTATATATTACATTAATACCTACAGGCGTTATAATAACAGAGATATAATATAAAATTTTACGTGCTAGAACGACATAGAACGACACAAATAAACAACCCTTTACTGTATACTAATCCATACTAATATTATAAATGCGAAAGTAACTCTGTCTGTCTGTCTGTTACTCAATCACGCCTTAACTACTGAACCAATTTGCATGAAATTTGGTATAGAGGTATTTTGATACCCGAGAAAGGACATAGGCTACTTTTTACCCCGGGACATAGGATAGGTTTTACCACGGAAATCCCACGGGAACGGGAACTATGTGGGTTTTTCTTTGACTGCGCGGGCGAAGCCGCGGGCGGAAAGCTAGTTTTAAATATTTTTAACTTCGTGTGGTACATTTTATTGTTAAATAGATAAATAAACCCAACTCCAAATTTACTTATCATAAGTGGAAGATTATAGATTTTGTTATTACAATAATTGTAGAACCGGCTCTATGTTATTATTTTCATTTAAACAAACTAACAGTAAGCATTAATATTATTTAAACTTACCTAAGTATATCTACTGATACACGAATCGTTTACAACATATGTATCTAAAGTAAGCGAGTAAATAATTTATTTGCCAAAACACACACTAATCTCTTGTTAAGAAAAGTGTAGATAAATGGCGGAAGTTTAATAGCAAAAGCAAATGAGAACAGATGAAGCAAGTTTTATATTCTTTAGCTTTATTTTCACGTCAAAAGAATTCGCAGCTAAATCCCCGTTTCCTTGCTGGAATTAATATAAATACCTTTACATTATTTCTTGTGATATACCTAGTGGCTCATCTTTGCGCAACAGTTAACAGTCGCAAATAAACATTAGTTTTAATTTGTTTTAAGTATAGAAACTATATTATTTCGCTCTGTTTTTGTGTCAAGACTGTGCCGACCAAAATAGGTTTATGTAGATACGAGTATATTTAAACCTACGAATGTAGAGAATTAAAGATATCATTCTGATGATTAAAACATTTTTTTTCTATTTTACTTTTATAATGCAATCTATCTTCTCAAATTCGACCTGGGTTCATTAATTTTATCTACCGCTACTGAACACTAGCAACCGTAATAGTGAACGTACATAAGTACTTCCCGGATTTTACACATAATAATATTATAGGCTTCTTCTTGAAGGCCCCAATGCCGTAATTATGTTACATTATGTATATTCTTAGATATGTACGATATTGCGAACAAAAGTATTGCATTGTTTATTTTTCATAGCCTACACAAACTAGATTCGACCATTTTCAAACAAAATTTTAAGTCGATTAAAAACAGCGCCTCGAAATCCTCAAAGATTTTTCATTCACGTTACTAAATATTCGTCAATAGAAAGATTACAAGAGCATCTAGCTGACAGGTGTGATGTATTGGCCAGCTATCGGGGAAAACAGTGATCCATTTAACCTGGAGAATGCTTTACTAAAAATTAGATATTGCTTTTGTAAAATGAACAGGGATTATCTTATATCGAAGTTTACGTTACAATTTTTATATGTGTGTCTTCGCGAGTGTGAATGAAGTTTAAAGTAGTATTTCTACTATTTCAGAAAGTAATTAAAATGTAATTATGTAAAAAATGTAATTTCATCAAGATCTGTTTAGCTGTTTTGACGATATTGAGCCACAAACATTAATGAGCATCTAAGAACTGCACTGCTATATTGGGTCTTATACATTTAAGAAATGAAGCCTATATGTTATTCTCATCTATTTCAGTTATTTTGTAACACTTTCACAAATATAAATAATTTTAAACTTATTGCCCCTGACCGCATTCTCTATAAAGTTTTCGCTATACCTAAAGTTTAATTAATTTCCAAGTACGATTCAAAAACTAAAACAAAATCAGGAATACAAGAGAAACACAATGTTGTTTGTTTTCTATCTGTTTGTACTCGCGCTGCATCGCAATGAGTTGAATCAACTTTATTTTATTTTGGAAGTTTTGGATTTATGGCTTCCTAGAGATAAATGGATTTAAAACTCGCGTTACAACTTTCAAACGTATTTACGATTTAAGTTAGTAAGTACACCGGGGGTTGTTTTATAAAATAAATAATACGAATACATATAAAATTCCTTAACTATTTTAAAAATTTAAAAGGATACTTACTTATTATTTGTTTGGTCCTAAATAATAATTCGGAAGGTAACTTCAAATTATGACAGTTATTAATTGATATTATTTACATGCAATATGAGTCATGATGAATTTATTTTCGCCTACAATATTGGTCAGTAACTTGCAAATACTTTACGTTCATTTATTATTTTTAACTAGCTACTTAACTTACAGTTTGTCAAAACTCGCTTATGAGCTAATAATTTTATGGATTATAATATTGTACTACATGAATTATAAACGAAAATAATATTTAGCTCTATCTTTTCTTCTACCAGTAAAACAAAGAATTCTTCCAACAAAATGCTTCATTACATAAAATTTCAACTCTCAATATATTAAAAACCCACTGGTATAATAAATCACAACGACAATTATCCCTTCATCCCGTGGCGGTATTTATCAAAAAGATTGCCACCTCGCAAAATATGCGAATACAAAATATTCATACGTTTAAAGCCATTGTATCAGTTTAAATTTATTGCCCGTATCGTAAATATTTGGAGACACGTTATAAATGGAGTTAAAAGTCGGAATATTAAGTTTTATTGCAAACAAGAATGATGTTCTACTGAAAATTATTACGTTGTTCTAATATAGTCATTTTAAAGTTAATTTATTACTTATATAAACTTCTTTATCGGGATTGGAAAAAAATTTCGTGTAACATTTTTTCGTTATACGATATAACACCTAAATTTTGTAATTACATTCTTGTAGGTACGTAAAATCATCAAAATTGGAAAATAATATTTCCATGTTTAAGAATGACCTATAGTTTCCTATAGTTAGTTAGAAAAGTACCAATGAACTGATAATGATATTTCAGCATACCAATTAATCATCTTCTTATCATACTATCGTCAAAAATAGCTCACAAAATCTCTCTTCTCTTCAATAAATCAAATTTTATTAACACTATTTATGGAAGTTTTTGCAAGTGCATAATATGAATAGATATTTTAGTAAACTGTGAACGATATGGAATATTGCTTCTATAAGGGATTAGGACTATCTATTAAAATATACAGAAGTCAGGACAACAATCGAAAAATAACAACTTATTTGTTATTTTCTTTTCGATTTAAAGTAATGCAAACATAGTTTTTGTCTTTCTAGAAATATATGACTTTATTAAAACATTGTTGTTAGTATACCAACACGATTATAATTTATAATTAATCTATAATCACTTTATTTACTTAAATCCTTTATTACAAACACAATTATTATACAGTCTCCATTTATATATTGCAATAACTAGAACAAACACATCAATTTGCTGTATCTATTAACATCCATTGTATTCAGTAGCTAGCAATCAACAATATTGTGTCAATTAGAGAAACTTCGTTAGCAGTTGATCAATATCTGCACTGAGGGCTATCAAATTGCATAGATTGTACTTACAGATGCTTGTTTGAATATATTATGTATGTTGATGATGTAAAATCTATTCGGAAGAAACACCATTTGTTATGGCAATCTTGATGTTAAACAGTAAAATAATGGTTAAATTTGTAATAGAAATGAATCAGTAATTAGTTATTAGAGGAAATCATTGACAGAGCTTGTTACAGCGTATTTAAATTAACAATTGTAAGATCTTAAATTTAAAGTGTTTATCAGTATATTTTATATTCAGCGCAAGATTAAGCCCATTGATCATTTAAATAAAATAAATAAGACAAAACATACATCTGTGTTTTATTTTCATTTTACCTTAAAAATCAGTTTCGAAAGTAGATCAGCAGACTAATGGTATGCAATCATAATTAAGCAGAAAAAGATCACAGATGACTGCCATAAAGTAAATAAATAAATAAATAAATAAATATTTTTCAGGACAATTTTCACACAAGGCACAATCTGATCCCATACTAAGCTTTCGCTTGTGTTATGGAAACCAGATGGCTGATAAACATACATACATAATTTTTAAATAAATACTTAAATAGATAATTAACACCCAGACACAGAGCAAACATCTATGTTCATCACACAAATATTTGCCTCGGGTGTCGAACCCACGACCTCTGGCTTGGAAGGCAGGGCCACTGCCCACTACCAACCAAGCCAACCGGTCAGTCAATAGAATAAATAGAAAACTATACGTATTTAGTTATCCTATCGTACCACACTATATGATATATTTATCCACAGTCCTATTCAAGTTATAAGAAATCGCTTCAAAGCCATTTCCCAAGGGCTAATTAATTATAATGAGGTGGGACGCGAACGCTGAAAACAAAGCCGTCTCTTACAGGCTCCGTCATCTAATGATCCGGAAGTAATATGTAGATATTGTGGAAGAGTGCGTCATGGTCATTTAATTTTCTAGATTGAAAATATGAAGGGAGAATGTAGTTTTATGCAGTATAACTTTATGTAATTTATTTAAAATCATCAATTATCAACTGATATTTGTCAAATCCACGCTATGCATACGCATACTTATGATAATTTAGGATAAATTACTGCTGGTTAAGTTGGCAATGTTTTCGAACTTTTTGCCTCTATGTTCTGCTTGTTTCTTGACGATATATCTAGTACTTTTTACAGCAATGGTGATTTGGAGATGTTCATAATATGCACATAGCACACCCTTCCAATTTTATACCGCCAATATCTAGTTGTGGAAAGCTGGGCCACTACGTTGTTATTAAACCTTACTATAATAATTACAATTCACAATTAGATATTAGCCTGTGATGCAGGAATTCGAGTTATGTAATCACCTGGGGCTTAACGTAATAAACAGAAATACGGAATATTGTACAGGTTGCATATTCATATAGCACAAAAATGAAAAAACAGGGATATAGGTACTATAAGTTTTTGTGTAATGAATACAAATGATCAGTAAACGATCGAACAATTACGATTAAAACTGAATTTATATTACAGAGCTCGCTTAAATAATTATGAACATCACGTTTATCGAATCGAATTTATTTTTACACTTTTACAGGTCACTCGAATACTCGATCGATATCTTGCGATAAAAAACGGCTAACTACTAACTAACCTAACCTCCAAAAATAACATGAATATAAACTTTTACAGTATTCACTTTATTACTTAACAGGAATATAATTAAAATTATTTCAATATAGACTACTATTAATATGATTTGTCTTAATTAAACGAAACCCTAAAAACCTACATCATCATCATCATCATTCTCAGCCCATGTTTGAGCACTGCTGGACATAGGCCTCAGTCATAGCACGCCATTGAGCCCGGTCATTCGCTCGTTGTCGCCAGTTTGGCCCAAAAAAAAATAAAACCTACATACAATCATACAATCTAATATTATCTGCTCCAGCAGAAACCAATAGCATTAGGTCACAGACGCTCAGCGATTCTATTTCAGTCTAGACCGAAAGCGTAGGATCTAGATAGCTTTGCGCTTGACTCAGATTAATTTTGGGAAGCTTTTACTTGTCATTTGTGTCCGTTATCGCAGGAAATATAGTTCCTGAATAGGAATTTCTGCTGCATTTGAGTTTAAAATGTTAAAATCGTGTATGGTTGATATCTACATAATATTATAGAGCAAGTAAATTTTTGCATCAAGTTAAAGCTTTTTACTTTTACGATGTACATGATTTCAGACTGTAATTGTACTTTTTCGTATCGTATATTAGTTTTTCTTTTACCAGGGACTTTTTCTTTTTATATGTAACCAGGGACTTTTCATAACTATTTATAAACAAATTAAATTAATTACATTTTTACCAATGCAGGTTTTGCCTAGTCATCATTTTTCAATCATACAAACTGTTTTAAATTATCTTACAAACAACCCACTCTCTTACAAACTCACGGGCAAAGAAGCCTTTCACGTTATTCCCAAAGAAAGTATTCAATGGATTAAAGAAATTGTTAAGAGATCTCGAAACTACATAGTTCATGTTGTATCAATGGAAGAACCCACATAATAGAAAAATGTAGGTTTATTCACACAGAGTTTGTTTGTAAATTTAAATGAATGGTTAGTAATATAATGTGACAAATAAACACCAAATTTATCTAATTTTTTCTGCGTATTTTAATATTATATGTTATGATGAAAACGCCAGAAACGCCTGAACGTATTTTTACGGATTCTTTACATTTCTTGTCCTTATCATACGTGATCTTTATTACAACAGTTATAACAACAAACTATACATCAATTCAGTAATTATTTAAACATTAAAAAGGCGAACAACCGATAAAGCATTTGCACATCGAAATAGTTTATCATATCAAGTAAGATAATGCATAAAAATCTCTTAATATATTATACTCCTTAATACCTATAGACGATAAACCGAAAGAGTGTAAGAGATTCGTTTGCTGAATTTAGGTAACGTGGTCTACGGCATCTACTATATGAACATGGTCTTTAACATGTTCAAATACCCTCATATTTTTTACCATTTTTACAAATACTAAATGCATTTAATTCTATTAAAGTTAGGTAAAGTAACAAAAGCTGACATCTTGCAAAAAGCCAATAGATTAGATCCCGCTTACCTAAGTTACTAAGCTAGCGATAAGCACTTGCAAGCTGTAACTTAGGTGCACTAATCGTGACCTCGTCTACGGCTTGTGTAACGACAGGTGCTACTTAAAGAGCTTTAACGTTTTTTAGTTTTAAAACTAAATGGAATAGTTTAGTTTAGTTAGTATTATTATGTAATAAATGCTTATTATGATAGTTAGTAGGTACCTCGTAAAGTAGTTAATACAGAAATGAGTGTTTAGATTCAAATTGTGAACTAATACAACAGAATTAAAGCGTAGCGAAAGGGAAAAAATTAAATACCTACGCAAAATAAAAAGGCCCTTGTGTAATTATTGAGAAAGGATGTATTTTTATTACTCATACTATAACCGATAAAGGGCGATCTGTGTTATTGACGATTGATTCTCTCCTGCCATATTACGTACGATTCCAAACTGGGAATCAAGTAATACCTGAAACAAACAAGAATATAGTTTTCAGTAATTAGACATGCATTGCGAATTAAAAAATTAGCAGTTTAATTTATATTACAAACATTTAAAACTTTTCTACCAAATTAATTTTAAAGTTGTAGATTTGTAAGATTTTATGAAAACAAATTTAGTTTGTAAATAGTGGCCACGATATCCAACTAACTTGCTTTCTTACAAACGAGCGAGATATAATCTTTACGCTTGAAAAATTACTAACAAGATAAAATAAATTTATTCATTCCAGAGTATTTTTATCAGAGTCTTATCTTACATAAAATTAACGAGCTTTTTAACAAAACGCTGAGAAAGATGCGCCATAGTTCCCTCAGATTATTCACGAGAGATTTTTTTATGAAATGGATGAAAGTTTTTATTAGACGTTCATATTTGCAACAAATAGCTTCGAATAAATGTAAAAAAATACCAGATACTTCTTCTCTGTTAAAATTACGAGCACACTAAAAACGTAATAACTTCTTACTATGATATTTTTCATATATATCATTTGTATCCATCCTTCAAGAGGGGTAAAATTCTATGTTATCTGTGGCAGAATATGGAATTTCGGCAAAATGAGTGAATTGTACAGAAATGATGAGATTGCGGGAAGGATAAGTAAATCGAAAGTCGATACCGGAAGGCACTGGCAGGATTTATGTTATTACTAAGCTCCGGTCTTTTCTCATGGGATGGAGTATCTGTTTACGTGTTTCACTTGAAAATACATCGCCATTTTATATTGAACATACTACAAAGGGATAAATTATAAATTTTGTAATTGTACGCATTCCAACTAATGTTTTATATGGGTAACTAAATTTAGAAATTAAATGCTCATACTAAAAGTTGCAATTTAGCTTTTCAAATTCAAATTCTAACTCAAACAAACAAACTCAAAACTCAAACTCAAATATTTAATTATTCAATTAGACTTCTTCTAGAAGCACTTTTGAAACGTCATTACATATTTTTAACATTTACCACCGATTCGGAAAGCAGTATCTACGGAGAAGAACCGGCAAGAAACTCCATATATTATTCAAATTCAAATTCAAATATATTTATTTGCTTGCGTATATGGTCATTCATATAAAACATTCAATTAATATAGTCAAATTATAAAATACACGAGCACGATGTTTCCTTAAATTATGCAACAATTAAATCGTATTAACAAACAATTCTGAATGTTTCTTTTTTAATATCAAACACCAGAAAACAATTGTAGAACGTTGCATTTCTCGTGTAGGTAGATTTAACGTAATCGCGTGACATCTTATATATACCCCACAACCCACAGGCCACAGAATAGTTGACGTCGTATTTCTATTAGTTACATATTATGTTCTTTTTAACAATTTTAAACTGACAAACATTTAATAATTTTTAATGGATTTTAATCGAGATTTAATAATTATTTACTATTAATAATTTCGAACAGTTTTCATCAAGCGTAGTCACGGCCCGCAGGGTGATTGTCATGTAAAACATAATTATACCTAACGAATAAATCGCGCTTAAATTCGTCATCGAATTCTTAAATTTCTCTTCTGTAAACTCACATACATTATTTTCTAAGTATTTAAAACAAACAACTCTTAAAGAAATTCACATCCACTCAAGTTAAAATAGATTATACATTAAGCTAATAACTTAAGCTTGATAATTGGTAACTTTTAACAATGGCGAAGCTCATTAACTTAAACTCTTGGAAAGTTCAACTTGGAATTGGAGAAGTGAATTAGCTTTTGATAAAAGCGTTGCATTGGCGTAGCCTTTACTTGAAACTTGTGGTTCAAAATGGAATTTTAATATTGGTTTCATGGTGTCTATTGTTTCATCGACTTGAAGAAGAATTTAATTAGGTAATCTTTCTTTATATACGTAAAATTCTTTTGTTTCCTTTAATGGGTATTAAAGGAGAATGCCCATTTAGTTAGGTTTATGTGTGATTTAGGTAGTATTTTATCGTCCGAAGGTTATTTTTCGTTTAACATATTTAATCTATGCGTAGAGCTTATGCTTTCAGACAAAGTCTATCTGTTCATCGGCTAGTGTAGGTAGGCACCAGAAATCTTCACGGATTTCAATAAAACCTAAATATATAATACAAATAAGAAATAACTGGTTAGTGGTTACCTACCAACCTATGTCATAATAATATTTTTTTTATATAATATATTTATTAAAAGAACATTTCGGCTCTCAACAATGATCGCTTTAGTTATTTGTATCGATGATCGATACAAATAACTAAAACGCCTTCCTTTTTGTCAACTCTTTTTGTCAGATTGTTCTAAGAAACATTTTTTGCATGGATTCAAGTATATTTTACTTCACTATCTATGTTAAAACAACCTACAGTGTATAAACAACACCTTAAAGAGTGATTTTATGTTAATTGTTTTTTTTTTAATTCAATGAAAACAATAATCGATATTAATACACTTAGCTATTTACCATAGTAAATGTAATAATATATAGTTACCGCTTGGTTACCGATGTAAGCGGTAATGGATACTAAATCTGTAGTAACGGATCTAAACAATTACATGTCTAATTAGATTTTACAAAACATTCCCTGTACAAAATATATTTTCCGATGGTAAGAAGGCCTCTAAATTGCCGAGATTTTTTTTAATAGTATTGTTATCTTGATGCATGAGAAAAACCTGTACCAAAAATGGGCATTCTCCTTTATTTAAATATAGAACTGCATATCTTTTTATATTTACTGCATACGAAATTATGATTTATAATTTAAAATTATAATTAACACGGTTCATTGTTTATGCAAAAAATGTAAGGTACGTATTGCCACAACAGTTTAAATAAATCAAAACTTACAATTGTAAAACTAGCCTTGTAGAACTACATTCCATGTACAACTATTTTATACTTTCTTAACCTATTGTATTTTATACTTTCTTAAACTATTTAATAACAATATATCATATCAAATTATATAAACTAAGGAAAGTATATGCTTTGAAATCTCTAATCTTAATATGTGTGATAACGTAACATATCTTATTTCATACAAATCGCTCCTTCTAAGTGCTACGCTATACTCGTCACCTCAAAACCGACATCTTCAAAACTTAATAACACATAGTACATATGTGACACAACCAAAGTCTCGTAATAATTAGATTTGTGAGAAACTTCCTTATTAAATTATATAACTATGAGTAAGCTTTATGAACTATGCGAAATTAACTCGCGAACTACAAGATGTTTCATTATTTAGATTATATTCTATACTAGATTTAGTACGTAGCTTCGATCGTTGTATCTAGATGAAAATTAGAGTATAATCTATCTCTATACCAATTTTCATACAAATCTCTATATCCATATCCGTATTTGCCCTAAAAATATTTTCATTGCTATTAGCAATGCATTTTATCAAGCAAATTATATAAGTAATAATATAATTAGTAAAATGAAGAAAATAATTATCGAAGAAAAGATTATTATCTCACATACCAACGACGTCATTACATACATACACACCTACATTTCATAATGTATATCTAGAAACGTATTTACAAAAAGCATAACAAGCCTAAATTTCATTTAGTTATTGCATTCATTTAAACGACAAACCAAAACAAAGCTACCTTTACATTCGTTTAGTAACACAAAATGTAATAAAGTCCCTCAAAAGATGCTTCAAAAATATCACCAAATATTTGAAATACCTTTGATATTTCAAAGATCATTTCTTCGTTTCTACGGTGGGGTTGAATATACAGTAATGATAAAATGATTGCGTCATTTCGATTGAATATTCCATATTATTGGATATTAAAGCGTTATTGATAAAGTTGATTTGAAACGTTTTGAATGCATAATAAAATTGCGATATGAAAGTTAATATATTTCGTACAAATGGATAAATTTGAAGTTTATAATGAACGAATAATGTTTTATTGAATGTACCTTTGTGAACGGCGAAAGCATATATTGTTAACAAAACAACAATTATTAATATTTTGTAACTATATATTGCAACTATTTTAAAGAGACTCACTACAAATTAAACCAATGACAACGAAAGCTAATTTTATATAAATTGTATAACATTTAAAGCTATCAAATTAATATTTTATAGATTTCAAATTTCTAGTCAAACCCTGGGTCTTGCTGGACTGATATGTGCCCGATAAATTCACTTCAAAGGCTAATAAAATATACAATGCAACTAGTTCACAACAATATAAATATCATTATACTAATCAGTATTACTCTCTGTCCACTCAAACCCTTAAATAATTAACTACTTGCAGCCGTCCCGTCCTATTTGCAGTGAAATTTAAATAAATTCAAATTATCACGAAACCGGGTCGGCTCGAGTTATCCGCATCTCTTGTTAATACAGACCTCTTAACTGCTTGGGGATTTCAAATTATTTTAAAACCCGTCTTAATGCGAACAGTGTAACAAGACCTGTGTTTTGTATAGCTACGCGTGGACGTCAGGGTTCAAAAATACTGGCTCCTAATTATACGATCTTTATTTGAGGTAAGGAACCTGATGGAAAGCAAATGCCGAAAAATAATTTCGTAAGATGCAGGTGTTTACATTTTGAATGGGATAATTGCTTTTATATTTCGTTTACGAGTAAGTTGGAAATGAAAAATAATATGAAATGTTAGTTACTTTAATGAAATTATAATTTTGATTACAAATGAAGTAATAGTTTTATGAATAAATAACTAGTTGCATCTGTAATAATCAGTACGTAATCTCATTAACTCTTTTCGTTCTTTAAGTTTTTCTTAATCTATGTTTAATAATATTACGAAAAAAAATATTATTTTTATAGTTAACACTCGTACTTTATCTACATATCCTTTTGAAATCCAACTTATGCAAGTATTTACGTATTAAAACAACAAAAAATATTAAAATTTTAATAACAATGAGAACTAATCTCACACAGCTCGTTTCGGACAATATTATTCCTGCAACTTTGTTTCTTTGTGAAATATTGTCGTAAATTAAAAATTTCATATCATATGAAATATTGTGTTGTGATATATATTAAAAGCGTTATTGAACAAATTACTTATAAGAAAGGTCAAATGTTATTTTTGTAAGATAAAAGAACACTAATAACTGAGGGACTGATGAAGTAAATATTGTTTAGTGAGTCTCTCTCGACTATCTTCAAGAGAAGATAATCTATATACATATAATAAAATCGTAGGAAAGTCAAAACTGTACATTGAATATTTTTTTAAAAGAATACATAATCCATGATCTATAATCGATATAGAAGCCAAAAATATAGTTTTTAGAATTTTTGTCTGTTTGTCTGTTTGTCTGTTTGTCTGTTTGTCTGTATGTTTATCCGAGCTAATCTCGAAAAGTACTGCATAGATTGACTTCAAATTTTGCATGAATATTACTAACAGGTCGTGTGAGGTTTTTTTAAACATATTATCATGCTATCACCTCCGGGGGAGGAGCTGTGAACCTTTACTTTTCTTACGTATTCCGTGTACTACGACAGCGTACAATCTAAAGACTCATGTTTAAATGTTATTTTTGAGTAAGCCATGCTATTATCTAGCTTTACACTATAAAAACTACGTCATTTACGTAATTTGGGCAGAGAAACTGTTTAATGAATCTTAGTACTATAAAGACAAATTTGATTCAGCACCATCTATGAGATTTCGTAAAAATCAAATCAATTTACATGTTAACACTACTGAACACAATGTTAAAAATTAATAATTTAAATATAATTATGTTATTTATTTATTTAACTCTTTAACCCATTAAGGTGCGCTTATATAATTCGTGTGAATATACTACATTTTTAAAAGTGAGGGTAGATGTATATTATTTTAAGTCAAACTAGACACCATTACAGTTAATCTAATATTGATTGTGTTCATTGGTTACATTTTTAAAAATCTTCGTGTTTTAATAATTCGATCACGAGGCGGGACTCTAATACAAAAAGGTTAGTTCGTTGATAATTATTATTACTTCATCATTTACATGTTGTTAGTAAAAATATACTTTGACTGTTAATACTTTTGTTCAGTATTTATCTGTATGATTATTGCTTGGTAATTAATATATTTTCATGTCGTATACCTAATTATAAACATAAGTGTGATGTGAAACTAGCTGGATTTATTTTTACACACTCACAGTCTTATATTTTGTGTTAATGTTAAAATAGTATTAATAGTGTAAATCATAATATTTTTTTAAAGTTAAAAATATTTCCTTTTTTCTGATGGTGTCGCCATCGAATTAAACCGCGCTGTCGTTTCGTTCACAAAAAGTCATGTTATGAGGACCGAATATGTAGCCGCCTCAACTTACGGAAACGAGAGTAACCTGCGTTGTCTGTTAGTTATTGTATAGTCGAATTTAACGTTACATGGGAATTGGAATCTAAATAGGGTAACGGCACCAGTGGTCAGCCAGGAACCAGTGATCAGCCTATTGCGTTGTTTATTGGCCATAAATATCGCTGTAATCAAAATAACCAAATCACGCGCACTTAAATAGAAGCTCCGTTTCGTTATTGATTCATGCATCACACGATAGGAGCGGCAGGGGGTCAGGGGAGAGAAGTAAACACGTTCATACAGGTGCTGTCCGCCGACAAGAGCAGAAGTGTCATGTCCGCCATATTTTTTGTTTCACGTGGTGCTCTTTTGAAAGGTGAGAAATAACATATTTTAGTATGAAAGGTGATTGTGTTTTATAGATAATAACTTTATACATTACTTAGTGCATTTAATTTTATGAAATTTGATAAAAAATATTGTTTTTTTACTTAAAAATTTGAGGGGCTGGCCATTGGATACTGATTTTTTATGAAAGATCCAATGGACAGCCCCCGGGGCTGATTACTGGGATTTTCTAAATTGTTAGAAAAACCAGTGGTCAGCCGCATTTCAAAATACTTTTTTCAAGCGGCTGACCACTGGGTCTCAATGAGTACCACTGGGTCTCCAGTATTCAGCCACGATGTTATTGAAATAATATTTTAAGTATAAAATGCGAATGTTTGTGTGCAAATCTATAAGTAATACTTCATGTTAGTTAAGTTTTACCTGAAATAATAGTATTATGTGTATTCATATCCATAATTATTATTGTTCCCTTTTTTTAGCTAAAAATGCCGCCAAAAGCAGTATCCTCCAGAGAAACTCGCATCTGCCATGAAAGCTATAGAAGATTATAGATACATCAATAGAACATATTATATACATACTAATATCGTTGATTTTTTTTAAAGAATAATTGCTGTTTTTATGATAAGTATTAAGAAGATCCTATAAAATAAGAAGACACAAAGAGATTATAATAGTATGTTTAAAATAATATTCGTATTATGTGCAATATAAATTTTTTATTAAGTGAATCGTTGCTATAAAAATGTGATTAATATTGTTGATTTTGATTTAACATTGTTTATTTTGATCTCATTATTAGTTATACTTACTAAAGGCTGAACACTGGGTTCAACAAGGCTGTTTATTGGTTTTTAGAGGCTGTTCACTGGGACACTGGGCCATTTTTTGTTTAAAATTAATTATATATTTTACTAAGAGAATTATTGTTTTTGATAAACGTTGATTCATAACTACAATAAACAATAAATCCATACATGTTGTACGTTTTTTTATTCGACGATTGCTGTAGAAATGGCAATTGTCAAAACTTCAAAAAGCTGTTATGAGGCTGACCACTGGTGCCGTTACCCTATATGTATACCTACTTATATTAAATCTGTAGAGGTCAATTCTGCACATGAAATATATTTCCTAAATAACTATCACGAGGTGATTAGAGATCGACATCGACGTCAAAAATGTTTGTCCGTCTGTCTGTCTGTATAACCGTTATAGAAACAAAAACTACTCGACGGATTTAAACGAAACTTGGTACAATTATTTTTCATATTCGTGAGCAGAGCAGCAACTCCATTTTTAAGCTTTCGTCGCGTGTGCGTTCTTAATGCGTGTATCTTAATGGTTAAAGCTACACAGAAATCAAGTATGAAAGAAATGTTCTCCATGTTATATAAAAAATATCTCCCGACATCATAAATGTCTATCTTTTATGGTTGAGCTTAGGAGTTCAAAGCTTTCTGATTATATTTGTCTACTAGCTGTCCCCGCGACTTCGTTCGCGTGGAATAGTGACTATGGGACCTATGACCATGGGCTCAGGGTGGGGCAACAATAAAAAATCATTTTTATTTTCATGCTCCCACTCCCGCGCCCACTCGCACTCCCACGCCATATGCCATGTTCAGTCCCAATCCCACGCCCACGCCCACTCCCCTTCACAATTAGTACCTACCAGATCAAAGCCAGGGTAAGCGCCCCACCCAGCCCCACCGTGGCTACGCCCATGCTGAATTACTACTTAACATACAATTATTGAGTAAATACGTACAACCATACTGTACTGTTGTACTACCATAAATAATTAAAAGAATTGTTATTAAAATTTCTTACTAAACTGAGCTAAGAAACTTACGTACCAAATTATTAAAGAAAATCAAGAAATGAAATGCCTAACCTATACCAAATAGTTACTTACTACATATTGTAATTAAAAATTATGATTAGTATATAATATCGAAAATCAAAAAAGAAATGCCTAACTAATTCTACGTAAAATTTCTTTTAAATTATGTCATATTATTTTTTAGGAACCAGGGGGGGGGGGGGGAGAGGAGCAAATTCTATTTCCTTCCTTTCTTAAACGGATGTTTTTAATAATCTATGGTGTAGCCAGTAGCCACTGATCAGCTTAATCGATACTCAGTTTTTATCAAATCCAGAAACAAATCCAAATTAGATCTTTCCTGTCTCACGCACGTAACTAAAGGCTGAAGAGAGAGAGAGCACGTAACTAAACCGTTTAGACGAAGAAAAGTGTATAGAAAAAGGAATAAATAATTTCATAAACTTCCCGACGATCTTTAAAAATAAATTATAACTTTCATTTTTTTCATTCCCACTTTTACCCCTATGTAGGTATAATAAGTGGATGAACCAATTTTGATACACTTTATCTAAGAACCAGCGTCGGAAAATATTCTGCCTAACAAAAAAAACCGCATCTAATTCGGTTTACCTGTTAGCCAGCTACGGTGCCATAGACAGACACACACACACACACAGAAATACATAGCGGTTAAACACATAACACCAGTCTTTTTGCGTCGGGGGTTAAAAATATAATACGACATAATTAATTAAAGGACATTTTATGTGGAAAATTTACCTATACACCAGGGTAGATAATTTTTGAAACAAAAAAAAATCGCAGTAGGATGAAACCCATTAGAAAAGGATATGATAAAAATGTAAGGAAAAATAAATTACGGTCAATCGGAGTTCGGGAAGTGGGAGGGGGGGAGCTTTTAAGAGAAAAAAATGGTTTCTCTCGATTTCTCGATAATAATAACACCTGCTAATTTTTTTCTACATATTTTAATTGTACAGACATCACTTTTCCACAATTTTATTATATGTATGATTGAGATTATAACACTCTTAGTCCGTTTTAACTTAATTTTTATTCACCCGCATCAGTGCCACCTAAAAAATCTTTAAATATCGAAATTCGAGCAAAGTTAAGAAAATGAGAAATAAGAGTTCTCAAGGATCGTTAGAGATAAGAGGCTTACTATTGACCGAAAACAACATGAATTGTGTTATGCCGAACCTGAAACCGCTTCACAACGAGAATTGCGGCTCACAGCTGACCGCGAACGGCATGTACTATCCTGTGAGACCGAAACCTTCACTGAGAGGGTATATATAACGTCTCACAGCTGATCGCAAATGGCATATTGTACTATCCCGTGAGACCGAAACCCTTACTGAGAGGGAATTACGTCTCACAGCTGATCACGATCGTCATATTTTATCTCGAGAATTCTGAAACTTTTACTCAATATGAAGACCGTTTGACAAATAATAGGGTGCACCATAATATTATTCGATCTCTCGAAGATGAACATGAGCATAAGCAATGACTAGAGTAGGGACGCGAATATTACCATTATTTGAGACAAGAACGATTAATAAGTTTGTTTAATGAAAGATTAAGAATTGAAACTATTGGTCTCTTTAAACGGACGAATAGCGAGAGGCCCGTCTTACTGCAGACAGATTTCGACATAGTCTTAATGACTTAGAGGTAAACATAGAAGATCAATCTACAAATTCGGTGGTGTGGTCCGACAAAATAATATAAAAGTGGGTTTGCTTATAACCTCACAATTGATTACAGATCATCTTCTGTATAGGTGATATTAACATAGTATGTTCTTTTTGTAATGCTTTAAAGTGGAGTAAGGAGTCGGCTTTCGTTTGAAGATACGCCGGAACCTTTGAAATCACTACTTTTAAGTTTTAGAGGAACATGTGCAATCTAAACAGTTCTTAGACAATATTAGCTCTTATAGTATTGCGTTTTAAATGATCCTTTGGTGCTCAACAATTATCAGATGCTCCTTTCATTCTTACTTTTAAGATACAAGGTCAAGTTTATCATTTGATAGGATCCCTTTTGCTTGAAGGCCAACCTAAGTTTCTTTAAATATATTTTGTATTCGACTACGACGAATAATCGAATACAAGAAATCAATATTTCTCGAATTTAAAACTGAACTCATTTCACAATTTTAGAACATGTTAATTCATCAGGTTAATCCGTATATATGCGTTTTAAATCGACATTAGAAGATTTTCCTCAAGATGGTGATATTAATATAAAATTGGTATAAATTCCGATAGACGGAAGTCTATCAGCACTCAGGAATTCCCTGAGCGTGTTATAACGCCCAGGCCACAGTATTACAATTTTTCCTACAGTAGGGCGACGAATGTATTTTCGCATAGCAACGGAGGGGAACTAAAGAGACGCGGGCCACGTACCACAAACATGTTTAGTTTGTGGTACCGAGCGCGAAAGAAAGTCATCGTGTTTTTAGTAAAGTTACTATGTAAACTAACGTAATTTATTACTTAGGTACATATTCTATAATGGTGCTCTCAAACTGTTAATCTACATTTAATTTAGATTATTATTTTAATTACTAAGAAATGTAGAATTTAAATCACATTCATTCATGTTTTCCTCAGATATTCGATGTCTATGATTTTCGATGATTTTAAGATTTTCTTATCAGAGTATTCAATTTTAATGTAGTTAAATTTTATAAGAGACAATTAAGAACATTCAAAAATAAAGTGTCACGTATTTTTTTTAAACGACGAATGACGAAAAACGACCGAATCGCGGACGAAGTCGCGGGCAACAGCTAGTTATTAATAAATAAATAAATATTATAAAGGCGAAAGTTTGTAAGGATGTATGGATGTATGGATGTATGGATGTATGGATGTATGGATGTTTGTTACTCTTTCACGTAAAAACTACTGAACCGATTACAATGAAATTTAGCACACATATAGAGGGTAACTTGGATTAACACATAGGATAGTTTTTATCCCGGAAATCTCACGGGAACGGGAACTATGCGGGTTTTCCTTTGCAAACGCTGGCGAAGCCGCGGGCGGAAATCTAGTTTTTAATAAATGTATATGATTAGATATAATAACAAAGATAATGTTAAAGGTGTTTAAGTTATTTTTCTTTATATTCGTGTAAAATGTAGACAAGAAATTATACAAAGTTCTGAATTAATAGTATTATATTTCTGAAGTATACATCACAGTAAATTTAATACTTTGTAAAAATAAGTTAGACACAAATCATTTTTAACGCCTATTCAAGGTATTTTTCATATTCGTTCAATAATAACGTACAATTTTAATACTAGAAAAATGGACAGAAGTTTAAATTATTATACAAATAAATTGATTTACACAAATAAATTAACTGCGTTCTAATTACGCTAATTGACCTTAATCCTCACGACACGAAACACAAGCAAATACAACTAAAAAAGACCAACCTAGTAAACTTTCACATAATATTATAGTCGCAAGGATTTATCGTACCGAGTGATTCAAAGTAACTTTATATTTTTAGCGAGTTCAAATCCGCATGTACGAATCAGCTTTGCACTTCAGAATTTCCATTTTAACATGCATTTAAATAAATTGTTTGGCGGTTATTTTAACTATTACTATGTTATTTTGATACTGTCACGTAAATGTGGATGTTAAGCTAAATTGTTATTTGGTTTTTGGTACTGTTTAAAACAATTTCACTGAAAATAGAGACTTATAGAGTTTTATAGCTATGTATTTCCTATGGTATGTATTTGCTATGTATGTCCGTGTTAGTTGACAGGCCGACTTATTTATATCTTAATCTTAATATATATTATAAAGGCGAAAGTTTGTAAGTATGGATGTATGGACGTTTGTTACTCTTTCACGTAAAAACTACTAAATGGATTTGAATGAAACTTTACCACAATATAGCTTATACATCATAATAACACATAGGATAGGTTTTATTCCGGAAATCCCACGGGAACGGGAACTATGCGGGTTTTCCTTTGAAAACGCGGACGAAGCCGCGGGCGGAAATCTAGTAAGTTCATAAATTGACCCAAATATTTGGATAAAATATCTTCTAGAGTAACAAATCAGTATCATAATTTTACCAATAAATGTTTAAATGTAAATGTATACCTACTGTATATGCTATGCTCTTTTTATTAATACTTTTACGGGGCAAGGACACTTGATAAATAAAAATATATAAAAAAGTCTCTAGTAATTTAAGCTCTGAAGTAATAAAAGCTCTAATATATCACATGTTATATAAACTTGTATAAGTAATATTTCAGTCGCGCAGATAAGTAAACAACCCTGCAAAATGAGGAGGTAACCACTCGATTAGTTTCAAGTGAGAGACTCATATTTCTCATTTAGCCGGGTTATATTACGCAGCTCATAAAACAGAAACGTATTTACAGTGAATAATGAGATTTTAGTTTGTATTTGTGTCGTTATATTCTATTGCAAGTAAAATGTTCTTTTATTATGATATTTATTACTAGTGTAGTGTCTGTACGCGTGGGTGTTATGATCGGCTTGTATTGTGTGCTCGATACAAAGATAAAAGTATTATACCTGTGCTTTAGGTCACAAAGCTCCCACTCTTTATTACAGTGAAACAGTTTCAAAAAAGGAGAGTTTTGATTACCTTTTTGCCCTTATACATAATATTTTTCTATTCCATTCTATTAAATAAATGGTAAATATAATTGCCCACAAGGGCTTGTACTTTATTTTAATTGTGTTGTTAGCAGTTTCTACAACGTCGCGCATAATGTATGCGCTACGCTGATGCTACGATTTGCTACGCTTTGCTACGATGTCTACGAAATCTACGATGATCTTCACAAAATAATAAAATAAAAAGTATTCTATCGATATAAGTTTCATAAAACCTAAATGCCTATTTGTGAGTCTATCACATACAATTTAATTATCTTTTACATTAGTTTTACGTAGATTGCTACAAAAGGTTAATCTCCCAATAAAACTAATGTAATGGAACCTTATAATACTCCTTTATGTTATAGACTCGAATACTCGTGAACACGGTCCTGAAATAAAATACGAAACAAAATAAACACTAATGACATAAATAACATTAACTAAGATCTTGTAATAACTCTAATGAGAGCTAAATATCTTCTAGATGAGTGTTTTTCTCCAAAAATGGCTTGGAATAATATTGCAAATAAATCAGTTCATAATTTAGGAGCTACGATGTCATACACAGATACGTCTAATATATGAAATTGTCGTGTCGCGGAAAGTCTGAAACGGCTGGACCGATTTTTATGGAATTATTTTGCATATAAGTTCTGAAAATCGACCAAAATCATGATTAACTAATATGACCAATAAAATGATAAGAGTAAGGCAAATATCGTGAAGGATGCGAGCTCGAATTCTACCTCGTTATCAATTTTTTTCAATTCTTTAAAAAATTATATTTATAAAGCATTTGAATGCCATAAAACCAAAATATTAAATTCAACAGAATAGCGTTTACCAGTTTAGATAATAAGTTAGTAATATTACACACACTACATAATAACACGTCCCTTTCACGTCAGCGGTTAAAAATGACATAACAAAGCTTACCCAAACATAGTTTCATTATAAATACAGCCAATAGGTTCGGTTTCACGCGTTAATGATCGCGCTTTTTCACAAAGAGCATTCACCCATAAATTTCGGAGCTTATCACACACAAACCCACATAAATTTTCTTCGGGCCGCGAACCTTTGCTAACACTATATTACCGAAGTAGGTCACTCGGAAGGACCGCTTAGCGCGCCTACGGCCGGGTTTCTTTACGTTTTATAATTAAAAAGCTGACTGGAATATGTTGCTTTTAATTAACAGTCATTAAATGACTATATATACTCAGTATATTATACTATACATACTCAAATTTTGAGTCTTTATTTCATTGCTATTTTTGGGTTTTTCTACCGTAATAGTAGGGGAGCCCAAGAGGGGATTTTGGGATTTACTCGAGCGCGTCAGATTACTATAAGGGACGGTACCTTAGCTATTCATTAGTACCTCTAGTCAATATGAGCAGTTATGGTTGGTGGGTGCGCTCAGGGGCCCCGCTGGAAAATTTGAATAATCCATAATTCCCTAAGGTTGAGCTCGAATCGTCAGATTAGCGAAATGGGGACTTCTTATATTGTAATTAACCCCCCCATATATTAATCTGACGCGCTCGAATAATATTACTTTAATTTTTTACCCTTTCTTCATAGCGATTAAATCGCCACTTAAATCGTCAGATTAACGTATACTTTTTTTCAGTGACGTCCTGGAGCATGCAAAATATCAATATCTAACGCGCTTGAGTATTTCCAAGCCAATTTTTTTTCTTTTTTAAATTAAAAAAAATCAAAAAACCCTTCCCCACCGCTAAAAGTGAAAACATTATAGGACATTTTTTTCTCGCTATGGTCTAATCTACCAATTCTAATAGGTTCCCGTGACGCTCGAGTAAATCCACATTTAGCATCCTGGGCTCCCCTACTATAAATACTATCTCATTAGGATTTAAATGGAATTTTGTTTCAGTGAAAATGGTAAAGATATCTTAATTTATAAAAACTAACTGACTTATACAAAGAATAGTATAGGAAACTATTAGGATTAGAAATTAGAAATTTTCACGGTGTGGCCTTAACATTCCACAGTATAAGATTCTTGAAATTTGTTGCTTAAAATAGACTAGGTAAGGGGTTAGTTTGTGAGAACCTTCGTCAATTTTGTAGCTAAAAGCTAACGAGGTCGCGTGCAGTAACGACTTATATATAACATAATCTCTAATATCGTGCTCTTTTCGAAGATCTTTATACAGTTTTATAGTTAATAATAACACCACTATATGTTTTCAAAATATTAAGAAATATGTGGAATTTTGTTGTGTATATGCGAGGGGTACAGTATATTTCACATCGTTAGGGGATTAACAGCTTTCCTTGTTGAAATTAGCCGGGTTAGCTCGCTCTATAGAACAAAAATAGTGTTGCACATTGTCGCTGTAATCTTAACAGACTTTCTAATTTAGTTGTTGACGAGTCGAATTTACGCACCACGCCACAGGACAAAACAAGTATATATATATAACAAGTATATTATAATCGCTGTTTGTAGCTCACTGAACTGTATTCATGAATGATCATTACAGAAGGAATTAGCTCGCGAAATATTTTGCTAAATTTAATTTTACACACCTCTGCGTTCGGGAGATCAGTGGTGAGGAAAAATATTTTTCTTTTTTACGTCTTCGGCTTTGACTTTCTATTAGGAAACGACTACGACAACTGGGTAAATATAGATACATTTGTCAATATTTTATTTTAATAATTTCAATGATTTGTATTAAACTTGAAATAGTAAAATACAATAAATTCTTTACAACATGTTAGTTATATATAATCAAAATTCTGTGTAATTTAACATGAAATTATCATCACTTATGTTATAGTCTGTGTATACACTATACAGATGTTATTTCATAAAACATATATAAAACTTTCTGTTATGTATACCACACTCTATTAAAAATGGACTTAATAACTGTTAGATATACATATATTTTTAGATCCGTACTCTAATATCAACAAACAGCTATAGTTATTTATATCTGTAATAAAAAAACTGCTGTTTTAAAACATATTGCAAATTATAAACCCTATGTAAAAAATCTAATATTCCACACATTTCCAAAAATAGCCCAAACCCAACCGCCGAACCGTGGCCGTATCCCTGACGTCACCGCTCCACAATTACATTTTACTTGACAATAAAAAAGTAATATAAAGCCCTCTTTGTGTGCTAAGACACTGGTAATACTTTTAATTTTAGTACCTTTTTTATCTTTATTGAAAGTATTAATCTTTGTTTATGGAATACGTTTTTGTTACATTTTCAATTTTGTCAAAGAGTATTGTTGAAATATACATTTTTTATTTATAATTTCCTGTCCACTAATAATAAAAAAATTCAAGAAATAATGCAGCTATTCGACTCTCTTGTTCTAGATTCTTCTTACAAGAAAACCTTCAAAGTCATATTCCTATTATGCCTTTTAAATAAACGAGGGAATTTTCCAAACCAATCAAAATCAAATCCGTGGGAAAAGTAACAAAAATATTATAATCACAATAATTAAATTTACTTAATGACCACGAATAATATACATATAAAATATGAATAAAACATATTCATGGTAAGTATATTATTTCAAACAAACAACTCTGACGTCAGAATATGGTAATTTTTAATGAACCTATCACTCACTATAATGATAATACTTATATAGCTAATAGCGCAAGCGTAATATAATGCTTACGGCCAGTTTCGGCAGTTGTTGATAAAGGCAGTAAACACTTTTTGATTTATATTTTCTATACACAACAATAAACGACTTGTATAGTACAAATAATTTTAACTGAAAGATAAGCTTAACAAAAAATATCCAAAAATACATGAACAACTATTTCTAATCCTCCTAAAATAAAGTGCAAAATTGGATACTTCAATGCATAAATCAGAATATTTAAACCCCGCTCAAAATCGTTCAATTCAACACGATTTTTTACTCCAATCATCAATTTTTAATCAGTGATGAATCACGTTAAATTCTAGCTAGAATATTGAGCAAATTTCGGTTAAAAATTTATTAAATGAAAAGTCCAATGGATCGATTTCTATGTTAATACTGACCCACCTCTGCTGTCTTCCGAATCATGCATATTTATGCCAGACTTACGGCGTCGAATGCTTTTACATAAAACTAAGCTGCGACCTAAATATTACAAAACATGCATCTGTATGAAGTAGACAATTTTATTGATTGCTTGCGACAATATGGTTTAGTTTTCTATACTCATTTCTTACTATTTTACATAATCAAAGACAGTATTGTACTTTGTGAAAACTGATACACGGTTTATGTATGATAGAGTTTTTCGAAACTACAAATTAAAAAAAGAGCATGTGTGCCGAGCATACGTGTCAGAACTGAATCTTCTTTGGCAAGATTCAATAATACTAATCGTATGTTAGTGAACTTAGCAGATCATTTTTAGCAGATCAAAAAAAAAATGTGAGTTCTTATCGCGTGCAGTTGAGTTCTACAACTGCACGCGATAAGAACTCTTCTGATGCTACGGCATGATGCTACGGCATGTTTGACGGCGTAATGCTACGGCGTGATGCTACGGTGTAATGCTACGGCGTGATGCTACGGCATGATGCTACGGCGTGATGCTACGGCATGATGCTACGGCGTGATGCTACGGCGTGATGCTACGGCATGATGCTACGGCATGGTGCTACGGCGTGATGAAACATGACATAAATAAATTTTCTAGTGTTTCATTTTACGCGAGTATTTCTAAAAAGTATCAGGAACTGTAGAACTCAACTGCACGCGATAAGAACTCACATTTTTTTTTGATCTGCTAAAAATGATCTGCTACGGGAAGTTGGCAGATTATTTTTTCAAATGTCGTTTTTTAAGGTAAAAACGCCAGAACTATTTCTAAAATGTATCAGGAACTGTAGAACTCAACTGCACGCGATAAGAACTCACATTTTTTTTTTGATCTGCTAAAAATGATCTGCTAAGTTCACTAACATACTAATCGTCGCCTCACTCCACGACTCGAAATTTTACTCTCAACGCGCCTAAAGAAGTTTTCCTTCAAAAACTATTTGCGTAGTTGTATAAAAATATGTACATAATAATTAGGTTAAGTTTGACAAAAACTTTATTCAATTTAATTAAATCTTCTTTTTTCTTATATATAAAAATGAATCACAAAATGTGTTGGTAAGCGCATAACTCGAGAACGGCTGAACCGATTTCGATAATTCTTTTTTTATTATATTCCTTGAAGTACGAGGATGGTTCTTAAGTAGAGAAAACGTAAATATTATGTACCACGGGCGAAGCCGGGGCGGACCGCTAGTTATAAATAAAATTATAATCAGGATAATAGATAAATTCGATATCTCACTTTAAAAAAAAAAACCGGCCAAGTGCGAGTCGGGCTCGCGCACAAAGGGTTCCGTAGCAGCAAATATAATAAATTACAGTTAAATCAACCTATCTCAAAAACTATAAGAGATACTTTGATCAAACCAAAAATCGTTGAAAGAGTTAATTAGCATGCATCACCTCTATTTTTTTTAGAATTTTATACCCCGTAGTTATAAAAATAGAGGGGGGGGGACATACTTTTTACGACTTTGAGAGCTGATATCTCAAAAACCGTTCACTTTAAGAAAAATGTTTTTTAGAAAACTTTATATCATTTTAAAAGACCTTTCCATTGATACCCCACACGGGTATGTACATCGAAAAAAAAAATTTCATCCCTCAGTTACATGTATGGGGGGCCCCACCCCCAATTCTTTTTTTTACTATTTAGTGTCATATTTTTGTAGCGGTTCATACAACACATATTCCCATCAAATTTCATCACTGTAGTACTTATAGTTTCCGAGTAAATCGGCTGTGACAGACGGACAGACGGACAGACGGACAGACGGACATGACGAAACTATAAGGGTTCCGTTTTTGCCATTTTGGCTACGGAACCCTAAAAACACGGCTTTAAAACTAAACGCTATACTACTAAACTGGTAAAATAAAGCACAAAATAATGATTGCATTTTTCCTAATTAAGCGTGAGGCGCGCTTTGTTTACAGCCATTGTGCATAATTCTTTATTCCTTATTAATTATTCTTTCAATAAAGCTATTGTCTATCTCTGTTTGGACGCTGTTTTGAATGGTTTAAAATAAAAACTATCATAAGCCTGCATTGTCTTGAGCTGTGATTATAATTGTTCTGAAATCAATTAGTTTTATGGTTCATTTGTCTCTCTGCTCTGAATGCTGCATTGGCACAGTGCTTACAATATCAGATAATAATTATTGAGGGTATTGGGTTCGATTCCCGTTGGAGCTGAATAGGAAAAATGTGTCTAGAGTCTAGAATAATCATATGTTAATCAGGTTGGTAATCAATTAGTTTTTGTAGAGAATTTTATGTATATAATGAAATGAATATGATTGTCCTATGTTTTCTAGTTTAAAATAATATAATATTATGCTTTATGTTTACTGTATAACAGTGGGATATTTTATGGTAACGTCTTGACAAAGTCTCAAAAGATTTGCATGTTATTTGATACACAGAGCTTTATGCGGTTGATAAATGATCAGCTAAAAAGTTATTCGCGAAAAAAGGCTGTTTTGGAAAAGTTATGAAGTAAGTCATTTCAACAATATTATCTAGTTAAAGTTCATACTATTAACTTTTCACTTAATAATTGGTTTCAAATAATAAAAACTATCCGTAAATTTGGAGTCAATATAATAACTATTACTGCATGCTAATTTCAAGAACGGCTCGATTAATTTTGACGTTTTTTTACAGATGAATAAGGGACATACTTCTTTAATAAATTTTCCCACAATTTCCACAAATATCTAATAATGCTCTACCTACAGTAAAAGTAATTCGAGAATTTCTACCACTTTCACTTATATTTCATATTATTACGCTTACACGGTATAAATATTAAATTCGTTCACACTTCCTTATTACAATCTCAATACAGGTTGTTCAGTATATTGTATCCGAAATATAATTCCAGTTTCAACCGACCCGGATGTCGGAACCGGGTTTCGAAGGGTTGCGTAAAGTGGCTATTTCGACTCGGTTAGCGTAATATGCAAGTAGTTTTTACTTTATATAATTATAGTTATAAATAGTTTCGGCAGGTTGATTTATGAAGGATACGATCTAATTAATTATTTATCGATAATTATGGATCTTACATTTTTAACATATCTGCAAGAAATGTGTGGGAGAACATGTTTTACTAAATTTAACTACAGATTTCACCACGACTTCAAATACAATACATATTATTTGTATTGTATTCTCTATTTACCTTTTAATAAATTATTTTGGATAAAAGTATTCTACATAAAATATCAATAAAATAAATTCAGTCAATATTTTATTTTTACACTAAAATATTTCCAATAAATTTCACAGTCAAACAATTGTATTGTATTCAATAAAAACGAGCCACGAAAAAAATTAACGAAAGAGCGGTAGAAGAACCACAAATGAATGATAGAAAGGCGGACAATTTGTACATTATTTATCGTCATAGACCCGCCCTTTATTTTCTTTGGCCTCATAGAAGAAAAGCTAATATTTTATCCAATAAACAAAGGCCTCTCTTTTGTATAACAGTGCTAATGAACCACAGGTCTAGCTTTGAATTGTAGGTACGATTAAAATGTGTGCTTTTAATAATAAATTGCATCCAACTGTACCTACATTTTCATATAGCGTTTAAAATCATTGTTTTCGTTGTAACGTTCTCATTTTTAAACCTTAAAATTCTTTGAAAGTGTTTTTTCCACGCATACTGAAAAAATTCTTTACATTGTGTGTAGAGAATATTCGCAGTATTTACCTATGTGTGCCACTTTCTCAAATGTAATTCCATAAAACAATATCTAAAATTAAATTCAATACATAGTTGCATCGACATTTTTGTTCAGTATGTCGAGATCGAAATCAAAAAATGAATGTCACGCAATAAAACAAAAAAATTAATACCCACCATTATCACAAGAAAATTACCGCATACCTATTCATTATTGTACAAGTCACCACCTCATTAATATACGAAGACAAATATTCGCCGAGAACTAACTCTGTGAGAGTTGAAACATTCATAAACTTCGAGTCCAAGTGGCGAGTACTTTGGTTAACGTATTTTAAGACCCCTTTAGATCTTCAGGAACCCGGTACTTTGACTTGGAAGTTATATTGTCAATGGAAAATAAAATTTTGTAACCTGATACGTCGTTAACAAGAAGAATTGGTTTATAAATTAAAAGCTTATCTAGGCAATTTTTAAAGGAACATTTTTATTGATGTTCCGTTTTTATAGACCGTTAAGGGTGCACTCACACACATCAGTCACCGTCAAGTCACCGATGACTGATCGGTGACGGTTTGTGTACGTATCCACAAACACCAGTCACCGTCATGTTGTCCGTCAGTCACGTCGCCGGTTTGACTGAATCATTGAACACATACATCAGGTTAGTCAGTGATTAGACGTGTGTCACGCTAGAGAACATGTAGCAATTATTGACGGTAGCACGACGCTGACTGAACTGAGACGTGACGGCACCGGGTGAGTGGGGATAAAAGTATGATACATGTATGGAAAGATTATTTGACGTGCCTGACCGGTGACGTCACTGATAGATTTCGTGCCGGCGACTGTCGTGTGGGAACAGAGTCATACTAGAACTATTGATACATATTTTTTTTTAATCCTGTCCGGTGACGTGCCGTGACGGTGACTGATGTGTGTGAGTGCACCCTAAGGATATATATTAAAAAAGTTGGACTTTTTAAGTTTCATGTAATTGTATTATATCGTAACTTATGTACGGCTATACAAAATTAGTTTTTAGATTATCTACAATTATGCTAACAGATATGTATCTGTCGATGGGATATTTATCTATACTAATATTATAAAGCTGAAGAGTATGTTTGTTTGAACGCGCTAATCTTAGGAACTACTGGTCCGATTTGAAAAATTATTTTGGTGTTAGAAAGCTCATTTATTTAGAAAGGATTATATTATCACGCTAAGACCAACAGGAGCGGAGCACTGCGGGTAAAACCGCGCCGCACAGCTAGTTAAGAATAAAAATAAATGAACATCACTTCGAATAGGAGTTTGTCATTTTATTGAATTAATAATGTTCCGTTCTATTAATTATTCATTCAAAGTAATTGATTGTGATAGTAATTGAAGTTGTCACGCGAAACAGTTGTATAAATGGCTTCATTTCGTATTAAATGTTTATACATTTATCATTTCAAAGCGAAGGGTCTCGTTGTTGTTAGTGGTTCTTGTTATTAGAGATAATAACAAATAGAAAAGCAATGTTACGTATACTTTTTTATTCACCAGTAACAATAAATTACTCTTTAAATTAGTATAATAATGTAGTCTATACCGTCTCTACTTTATTCGTTACCTGTCTTCTTTCTGCTTTACAATTTTTTTCCACTTACTATTTCTAATTTCTATTAGGTTACTTCTGCTAACCGGATGTTTTTGTTACAATACCTGAAAAGAAAAATAAACCATTATTAAATAAGAATTTCATAATTAAATTATGAAAGCAAATTAAACAACGTAAAGTCATATTATTATTTTCAATATTACACCCCTTGCTAAATTATTACATAAAGGAAAATTCATCATGCCTTTTTACTAACGTTATAATATAACATTATCTTTCGCAAAATTCCAATCAAATTTAATATACCATCACACCAATTAAAATCCACTTAAAGGAATATCTCACTAAAAGTAAACTTAACACTCGATAAACTTTACCAAACTAAAGTATGCTCTTTAAACATTATCTAGTTCAATCTGATAATCCAGACACGACTATAATAAGCAGATAAAAGCACTCAGTCTGCCTAGATCGGGTTTCTAGGTCATAGTGCTCTATTAGTGTTCTGGCGATATAACAAGATTTGGCAGACATCCCTAGTCGATATCGATAAATTTAGTAAATGAGTTCGTAAATTGGGTGCTTTGCTGCGATAAGTTTAGTCGTGACAACCCTATGTTAAGCAAAATTGTTGACTAAACTAATGTTTAACATTAAATGGTTTTAAAAGAGCAGCTACAGACTTCGCTTTAAAAACTGCTTTCCGAACCGATGGAACATGATTCATTCTCTACTGTTACTTGACGATTGAAAAACATTTATAAACGAAGTATAGTTTAATAAATAAATATTTGTGTTAGAAACTAAAACGAATAGGAAACATATTTAATATTAGTACCTATAAGTAAAATATGGTATTTACAAAGTAGGCATGTTCATTGACGTCTCTGAAAGAACTGTGTTTAAACAATTTACGATGTGAAAATCAGTTCACTCACATATTCGTTGTATTTCATCTTCTAATGTAGGTACTTCACTAAATCATGTTTGATGTTCATTGAGCCGTTTCAAAGAGATCACGAGGAGACTGTCACCCTCCAACGAGCAATGTACATTGAAAAATAGAAAACAAGTCATGTTCTATCAATTTGAATTATATATTCGTATGTGTTTCTTTTAATATTAAATTTTGTGTTATGTAACAGATGATCGAGTCACACGAATAAGACAGTTGGTTAAAATAAAATTTTGATACTTTCATTATTTAATTCGTTCGAAGTTTAGTTAGTGTTTGTTACATATAATTTTATGTCTTTAACTCATAGATTCACTTCTTTCAGTAATTTGAAGAATATGTAACACAAATAGTCATATTTAATTACTAATCAACTCAATAACTCAATGTTATGTCGATATTATATGTTAAATATATAAAAAAAACTATAAAAATCTTTTTCAATTTCCACTTCTAGTAATCTGAGATTAGAATTATTATTTTATAAATATAACAGCTTCAAAAAGGTATTTAAATTGCCAGTCTCTCATCAAGACCTAATTAAATAAAACAAAGTTTCACTAAGTCCACAACACCAGCTATTTACAAGAATAAATGTTAAATACAGTTTTTAATGAAAAAACTTTTTTATTTCAGTTAATTTAGCCAGCTAAGAATCTCGGAGAAACTAAGGAGAAATAGAGTATTTTACGCTCCAATTATAAACGCGCAAGGAAAGCACTAATAAACAATCTAACTCTATAATTTTTTATGTAATTCATTTCTCTACATCCTTTATTATAAGTAACTAGCGGTCCGCCCCGGCTTCGCCCGTGGTACATGTTTATGTTTTCTTTCCATAAGAACCATCCTCGTACTTAAAGGAATATTATAAAAAAAAGACGTGTGGCACTCGGGGACTGCCGCGGTAAAGCTATTGCATGCTATTGCCTTCAAACCACACCTCCGTGCCCGTCGGAGTGGGGAGCGTGAGGTTTTTTCGTTACGGAATGTCTGGATTCGGTCCCCGCGCTCAAGGCCCGTGATAGAAGCTATGCAATAGCTTAAAAGAATTATCGAAATCGATCCCGTTCACGCGTGATGCCGTGACCAAGGAAAACGTGTTTCATTTTTATATATTACTAGCGGTCCGCCCCGGCTTCGCCCGTGGTACATATGAAAAATAGATGTTGGCCGATTCTCAGACTTACCCGATATGCACAGAAAATTTCATGAGAATCGGTCCACTCGTTTCGGAGGAGTATGCAGACTAACATTGTGACACGAGAATTTTATATATAAGATGTATACTTATGTAGATAACTTTTATAATGCTCGAACATAGTTTTGTATGTAGGTATATCCAGACCAGATTAAGTTAAAAGTTACATTAAGAAAGATGCGTATGTTTATTTAAAACTGTATCTAACAAAAAAAAAGCTTTTACATTTAAGTTTTTAAGGGATTGTCGACAACCGAGCGTAATATTTCGAAGTCAATGTAAAATATTAAATACATACTGTTCGTATTAAAACGGGAACAATACAAACGTACCTCATACCACGCTTCCCTTGAGATTAAATACAATACTTACATTGATATTAATATCACTGAACAAAGCTTTAAGGTTTCAGTTTATTCGCTCATAATTAAACTTCCAAGTATTAAAAGGAAAATTATTAAAATGTTAAAGTTTTAAAATATTCATTGTATTATATTCTACTCGTAAACTTTTATTAAAATAGCAATAATCCTGCTTATAACCGACTTCATTAATGTTTCATCTTTGAAATAAAGGTAAACGATAATTGGAGTATAATATTTTTACAGCTTATTTTTAATTTTTCCATCACCATTACTATACAATGCAATCTACACTATTTTACATGTATACCATTAATTAAATATTTACTTATGAGCTAGTGGTTTACGTTTTACCTTATATAATATTTAAACAATTCTCTTTTAGATCTTAATTTATATGATCATAGTTAATTTGACATATTTATACAACATGTGAAGCGTTCCAAATAACATAAATGAACGCATTTAATACATAAGTTAAACTGAAATAATACCTTTATTCATTGCAAACAATTCTTTCCAAGTCAAATGTTTCAATAGGTTTTCTTCGAAACACTATGAATATCAAAATTGGCTAGTTGAAAAGTGGTTGAAAACATTCAAAATAGAATTTGGACAAAGCATTACGTAAGTTAGATGCGCTGCAACGGATTTACTTGCTGTCGGATTGAATTTGGCGGATTTAGACTCAAATAAATTGGATTCCCTTGAATAAATGATAGTGCTTTTAGTTTTTATACGTACTTTTTGGAGAGATTATGTGTGTGTTGATTTTCATACTGAATAAAGTTTATAATACCTTAAAATGTAGTTTGTATGTATAGCAAGAAATATAAAGCATAATATTAACAATATAGATTCAATAGGTATAAGGTATATTATGTAAAAATTGTGTAAAAAATTTTTGTATTTGTAACAATTTGACCGCCTCCTTGGTACAGTGGTTGACGCGTGAGCGTGACCACCGAGTGGTCCTGGGTTCGATTCCCGGTGGAAACAAAAAAAAACGTATATTATAAGTGGTGTACTTAACTAACATGAATTTCATTCATTACATAATTCGTTTTTGATGGGACTTAAAACAATTTAAAACATGTTAATAAAAATCAATTATTGCAATGTAAAATGAAAAGTATAGTAATGAAAATTAAAGAGAATGAGAAATAATATGTGGCTTTTAGTTTAATTTCGTTGATATCAAAATAATTAGTATAAACAAAATAACGCTTATATGTCTAATCAGTTACAAAGTCATTCTTCATAAATGGTACAATTTTTAGGAATAAACTATTTCAAAAGTTGGTATATTCAGCAATCCTATTAGGTATACAAATGAGATAGTACTTTACTATTTGGAGATAGAGTTTAATTTCGTGTGCACGCGAGTTTACGTGTTCTGCTTATCCAAGTTGCACTGCAGACAACAGACCACAATTTTATTTTAATTTACAAACTCAATTTTTAAAGTGTTCTTCATGAATTGAGGATTTTTAGACAATTTATTTAAAAAATGTAAAATATATCTCAGCTAAATTTTGTTAGGTACTGAAAGTAACTGAGTTTATGATACTAGTTAATGTTGATTATATTCAAGTAACTGTAAACAATTTTCCAATTTTTATTTTAAAAACATCATAGCTGAAATAATGTCGATAAAAATGCGTGAAAATAATGAAATACATTGTAATTCGAATCCCATTTAAATCTTCTATGTATAATTTACATAATACAATATTTACATAATTTAAATAATTCTACTCAAAATATGCTGAATAAAATAAATAAGCCATACAATTAGGCACACTGCGTAAAACTATTTCTTAACAATTAATTTAATCAGTAGGTACACAACGCACACAAACACCTATTTAACTGAAAACACTCCTGTCTTGAATGCATCAAAACATGAATAATTCAGTCATAAATAAGTGTCATACAGCTATCGACCGGCGCTAAAGCCTTACAAGGCTCCAGGAAGCCATACATAATTGACAAGTTCGATGGTCGTCTTTTCGTTCAAAAGGTATTATATGTTATCTGTATTTTGTTCGCTTTATGTAGCGTAAAGGTTGGCAGTTGAAAATATTTCCGTATTTTCTGAAAATACATATCGAAAATATGTATTGCTGCTTTAAAAACTGTTATTCCTGTTCTATAGTACCCATATTATGTGTGTGCATGAAAATGTATTCAAACAGACAGATTTGCAAACAACATTATGAAGTATGAACGATAAATGTCAATTATTGCAAACATTTAACTTTAAATAACATATCTGAGGGCTTCCTAACAAATTCACGATATTTTTTACTTGTAGAAAACCTAAAAATCTAACATGACAACATCTTTTACATCTATTTGTGAGCTACATAGCATTAAAAGCTAAAATCTCGTATTGTAACTGAAAGTTAATTTGGCATATCATTAGGCATTCACTCAACAAGGTAACACGGCCGAGTCGAAAAGCCGCGGGTTTATCTCATTCTAGGAAGACATTACCCGCTCTCATATCCGCCGCGTTATACCTCCTCGGAAAATGGAAACGAGTTTTGTAAATAATGAAATAGGCTGCTGAAAAATACGCTTTGGGGATACTTTATTCAGGTGGTTTTAAATAATTGACTATTTGGATCATGATGCTCTTTTATAGACTGCTATTGTATGGTATACGGAAATTATGCGATGTGTAGGTATGACATAGATAGAGGGTTATTGTTTACGTTATGTAAATACGACATGTATTATAATATAACGTACTACTTACGACTAAACCACAGATTAGAGAATAGTTACTTCGTAAACTAAACTGTGTGGTATGAATAGATAGGTGTGGAAAGATTTTTTAGATAATTAAGTACTAGTATAACATAAACTAAGTACATTATTTACTAAAATAAGTAAAAGTTATAGTGCAAAAGATAAACAGTGAAAACTATCTATTTGTTTTATGATTACTAATAATAAACCACGCACACTTCGTGCAATAGCGCTCTATGTCATAATATTCTCTACCCAAGTTTCACATCACACATGCACCTTAAAGTTTAAATATTTTAAACATAATATTTTATCTGACATTCCAAACACCTTTAATATCTTAAGGGTCACATAACACATAAGTAAGATCAGCGATAAACACATAATCAAAAACGAACCAAAGGTAACCGCCCCTAATGCTAAACAGTCAAGTGTGAAACCCTCAAATCGATATAGGTACCTTAAATAATTGTACGTCATTTCCTGACGACCTACTTTACTACGCTTTTGTTACAAATGTTATTTTGTAAAACTGCGGCCGTGAGGTTATTTTATGGCCAACTTTATTTGCATATAATATTTATGGTTCTGTAGATATAACATAGTGGCCGTGAGTTCCGGGTTGAGCTGGGATAAAAACGAAATATGGCGCTTTTTTGGAGTTTATGAGCTAGAAACAAACAAAACATCTATTCATACCTGTATGTTATGTTATTATAAGGGGCTATTCTATAGTAGGCGCTTCATTAAAATATTATATAATATAAAAAAAACCAGTTTTATTAGTTGAGAATGGAGATCATTTAGGACATAATATCTACTATAGCTACAAGACATACACAATTCAAATACATCTTTTGTTAAGGGCCGATTTTTCAATGCTTGTATAAAACTTATCCGTCCAATAAAGTATTACACGATAATATTAAAATGTCACGTAAACTGTCAAACACGGGCAATTAGAATACGTTTTTAAAATGGTAGTTTTATACATTATTCGACGAATAAGTTTTAACCAAGGATTGAAAAATCAGCCCTTAGTCTCATAATATGTGAATGTGCATTTCCCTATTCCATACATAGGAATCCAATTCAAAAAGTCCTTTTTCAAAGTCCAAAAAATACGCATAAAACTGAAAATGTGTATTCTGTTAAGAGCTCTGACCGAAAATTCCTTAACAACGTTAGCATTCCCAAATATACGCTCGCTTCAACTCAACTGAAATTCTGTTGACTTTTATGTTTCTGCATATTGTAGATACAAAGCCATTTCTTTGGGTATTGTAGTTGCATTTTTATATTCTCTGTTATACGTTTTTGAACGATTTATTTTCTTATATACAGGGTTACTGGTAATTAGACCGGATCCTTTTAAGAGGTGGTAGGGGAGGTTATTTGCAACAATTAGACTGTATATTGTTATATCCGGAAATGGCTCATTTTTGAGATATAATTTTTTATTCTATTTTGTATAACAAGGTTTCTCTAAAACTGTAAAGAAAATTAAAATCGATTCATAATTTTTTTTAACTGGATTTTCTTAAAAAATAATATCTCATAAATGAGCCATTTCCGGATATAACAATATATACAGTCTATTTGTTGCAAATAACCTCCCCTACCATCTCTTAAAAGGATCCGGTCTAATTGCCAGTAACCCTGTATATCAACTACGATGATATTTAGTTAAGATTTAATACACAAACTTCTTTAAAAAGTCTAAACTATAAAATGCATTTTCATCAATTCAAAGTATATAATGCTCTTGAAAAATACGATGATATAATTGAACTAATTATTAGTAATTTTTAAGTATTTAAAGAACATAAAACTGGAATTATTGAAATTAATTACACTTAATTGTATACTGTATTGACATATTATTATACTAGTACATAGTTATAGCCTAATTAATATTATATAATTAGAATATTGGCTATAATTTATATCAACAATTCATAATTATCTACATTTAGGAGAAGCCTAATTTGATTATTATTTGTTTGATTCAGAGTTAATTTCACATTCTACTTTCACCATAATATATTTTAGTAGCTAACAGAATTGTTTATTATATTAACTGCGTAATTGTAAAAAATGAAGAGTTAATTTATTATTTTAAGATATTTCTTCAAGTCGTAAATGTAAAGTAAATAATTGTTCTTATTAACAAATAACTTTGATTAAATAACAGACATTAACACTTCAATTAAACGAAAACTATGTTTTCACAAATTTGAGTTACATGCAAAAAAAGGAAAGCATACATACAAATCAGTTTACATACATTCATATATCTACTATAGATAATAAATAAAACACACACACCTCCATTGACATTCCATCACATAAAATATTTATTCTCTAAATAAAGGGAACAATATCAGAGGGAACAATGAATCACTTCGACAATTATCTCTTCAGCCGTATTTATTTCACAGATTGGCACTTTACCGAAATACGGTTTAAGGTATTTGTATGTAAAGCCTTATTCAGTTATTCTTGTATTTGATAATGTTAGCTTTGGTTGTTGGGGTGATGAGCAATTTATATCTTAATTTAAACATTCTATCTGTATTTAAACAATGAGAATATTGTTAAGACGAAATATTTAATGTATTGTTTGTTTATTACGATTTATTACAAATAAAACGCGATTTAAAAGATTTTGTACCATAAGAAAACTACATATTAACCGAATAATATGGGCTATTATTTAAATTTTACCTAAACGCATTTCCAGTTTATATCTTCTAGCCTAAAAAGCTAAAGCGGCTCTTATGAAAAACGTCTATAGATACGTACGTATTAAGAAATCTTTGAAAATTGTAATATTTTTTTGGTTTATTACAGTTTATTAATATTGTATATAAAGTTATCAATTTCCTTTCCAAAATAAATTAAAAGTCAAGTTGACGGTCCGGTTCTTATTAATGACCACTGGGTGTGGACGTTGGTGTAGATTCAAACGTAACAACTGGAAAAATATTGCATTTATTATCATGTTGAACATTGTGTTATAATGACTATAACCTGCAATATAACCTGTAATATTATCAATTCATAATATTGCTTATTTCGAAAAAGTTTTGATCATGCAAAACTAGATGGCGTTGTATTAAATTTAACTAAAGCTCTACGAAATAGATTTTCAGCAACCAAAATCTACCATTTCAGCTAGTAACAAAACAATATGTCGTACTTATAGCATAGTTTCATATCACCGTGAATGAAGCATCACAATGAATTCAAAATAGAACAAAAGAGGTCCCTCGTCCCAACCTACTGATAGCCCCTTACTGCGCGTTATAGATAACGAATACGGGGCACTAAATTGAAATTTATCCTATTTAGAACACCTTTTGATAAACTAGCTTTTATCTACTAATAAACTACACATAAACTAAGTTTATGATGTAATATAATAATTAATTACTATATTTAGACTTCTTTTAATTATTTAGAGTTTAAACCGCTAGTTAGAGCACTTTTAGATAAACTATAGCTTTCGCTAATAAACTACACTGAGCTAAATTTAAGATGTAATATAACACCATTTTACTATATTTAGACTATATTATTGAGATAGAAGTTGAGTTGTATGTGACGTACGTGACGTATCTATTTTCGGACTAAAGGTACTGTTATGATCTTTAGTTGCTAGACTGAACTATTGGTACATAGGATATCTAAGTAGGAGGTATATCTGAATCTGAACTATCTATAAATTTTACACTAGAACTAACAAGCCTACATCTTTTCAATCGTGTGAAGCAAAAAATAACAATGATATTGACCCGTATTTCAAATACCTGGTTATTATTAGCTAATACCCTTATATGCATGAGTAAATTTTAATCTGAAAAGGGAAGTTGCCCTTTCCAATAAAAATGAATACATTACAAAATGTTGCGTCTCAAAAACTACATTCTCTATCGAAGAAAAGGTATTGTTATAAGAAATTCTATTTAAAAAATATATTATAATCAGCTTTGACTTTTATTAAAAGTATTTCCCAGAAGACATCATTATAACAGAACGTAAAGACAAAGAGTAAGAGAAGTTTTTCTCGAATATTTTACATTCTTCAGACTTTCGCTGGCCCGGGTTCAAAGAAGCCTCTGTTATAAATTCTTCCTATTATAGAATTTAATATCCGACATTCAAAGTATTCGAAATAGAAATATTAATTAACTCTAGCGAATAGCTCGACGGTAATTATTTCAAATGAAAATCTTAATTTTCTAATTAAGTAACTAATTGCCCTTTTAATAAATATTTATCTCATGGAAAAAGCAATTTTATTCACTGTCATCTGTATTAAAACTTTAAGAATATAAGATTAAAATATATGCTTGAAAAAAAACTTACAAAACGTTTCACTTTACTATTACTTACTTCATCCACAATAAATCAGTAATTTTGACACGATATTTAACAACATATACCTATAATACACGATCTTCTAAGTCCACAAAATGTACCAAATAAATACAAATAACTTCAACATTTTATTTCTCGCAAAAAGCATACGTAAACTAAAACAAACATACCAAAGGCATACAATCTAAATCCTGACACATGTCACCTCCATACAAACTGCCTGCTTAGGACCCCAATTACTCGGGTCCGAACGAACCCGCCTAATGAGCTCCCTGATTGCATAGTTTTAAATGTTCTTAGGTATAGCTGAGGTAATGTTTCGGAGTTTTATTATGTTCAGTTTATTGTTTTAGTGTTATCTTCTTTTTATATGTTTACATGATGTAATCAACGGTCATATTTAAGAGGGTTTTAGTACGTACTTACATCGAAAAATATGTTACAATTTATAGAGAGGTTACCCTGATCGTAGAGCCAACTCTACTTAAAGATATTCTTTCAAAAATTAAGTGTTTCTATTGAAAGTGAGACAAAGAATTGTCACTATTAAATAATACAATTTTCTTTCTTCTTGCGCATTTGAGTAAATCGCTACTTTATATAACGTAAGAACCATACAGCATAAATTAACATAAATAATCCTTCCAGGCAGAGTTACCAAGATATGCTAAAAAAAAATCATCATTATACAAAGTCTTCAATATCGATAAAATACATCGATATAAAACATCCTTACTAGAATACACAGAACTATATTCTATTCTATACCGCAAGTGATAAATCGAGTCCATCAATGCACCGAACCATTATCACAGACATCGAGCGAGCAATTAATACCGCCTGGATTACACACGTTTATGACATCCAATATACCTCCATACTCCATAGCCTGTGATACTACGGCCATTGGAATAGAATTTACAAGCGCCCAAAACCATCATTTAGCTTGGCTTTCAAAGCGTGCAGTTTGAAAGGCAGAATAGTGGTTTAATTGTTTTTTTATCGTGTGAAACTAGGAATATTGTAATTAGTTTTAGTTGCACGATTGAATATACTATTAAAGTTAGTTGCACGGTTGTGTAATACATAAAAGTTCATTATATAAAATCCCAGTGAGATTCTGAAAAATAAAGGACGAAAAAAATATTTATTACTTACTTATCAATATCATGGTTGATGATCCTTTTCCATCGTTATGTGGGATCATTAACATTCCTGTGTTAGTCATTTGAGTTCCATTCAATAGTTTGTTAAATGTATAAAAATAATATTCTCCTCTTCCTCTCCATTATTATAATAATATGATGTTTAAAAACTGCGTTTAGATAAGAGAGAAAATGTCACGTACTTTTTAAAGTGAAACTTTTATTACATCGTCTCAAACTTTTTGGTCTGTGTAGCGCATGTCGCGTGTATCGCGACCGACACGCGACATGCGCTACACAAAGCAGTGTTTGGAACCGTTCGAACAGTTTCACTTTTACCGTGGTTTCATAAAACCACACAACATTTTTGATACTACAAGCATTTTTGTGAAAGTCCACAATATAATTTCTTCTAAGCTAAAAATGTACCATTATATCCTTGCAAAAGTAATATATCCTGTTGACCAGCGAGTTTGTATGCAAATGTGGACATTCCCGGCTTTTCGTAGATACGTATGAATTTTTGCACTTTCATACAAAATTTTCACTAGACAGGTTAACTTAGCTGGTGTTGTATGCAATGATATTATAATATTTAAAAAGTTGTAGATAACTTATTTGCGCTCGGAACTGGCACGTCGAAGTGTAGCTAATTAGCCACATTTTACTTCTGATGTCTTTGTTTCGCTCACACTAATTGAATCATGCCATCTTACTTTGACGGCTTACCGTGTGTGAAGTGCACCGTTTTTGAAGATTTAATGTTGTGTTGGTAACCTTTTCACACCTTTTACTTATCTATAATATTATTGGTCGTATTATGGCGGCTCTACATTCATGCCGTGAAGCTCATAAACACTGAACAGGCGTGTAAGTGAATGTTGACAGTTGTCACGTTGTTGACGTGCGTTCACGTAGGTTTTGAGAACGATTCCGAGCATCCTATGAAGGTGGAGTACACGACTTGTGCCGTGAATTTGCAGCGTAAATTCGCGCATTACGTCACGGCATTAGGGTGCGTGTCCACAAATAATGTGCGAGGATGTCTAATGTATCAATCATATCGCTTCATTCAGTGTGAAGTTTGAAGCGATGCTATTGGTATTGGTAAATACAAACACATTTCTCGCTACACTCGAAAATTATTGATGGAAGAGCACCGTTAATGTCGCTGCCATAAAAGTGAGTCAAATGATAGGGGATCATTTTTTTTTGACAGGCATTTGACGATTCGACGTTGACGAGTACCGTGGTTAATATTTGCTATAACTCTTCGATATTGTATAATAGCTTTTGAAGTCAAAACGAGGATCATAAAAGCTTGTGTTATGTGCCGTGTTGTTTTGTAATTTTATAGCAGGATGTATTTATAATATTATGGCAAATAAATGTATATTTTCGAAATATCTTTGTTTTATTTATCTGCATATTATACTTATATTTAATTGAGGTAAGATACATACATAAAGTACATAATATTATCTAACGTTGCATCGTTATTTTATGAAGTACCTAGGTACTGAACCGATTTTTTTCCAACCAAAATTAAAACAACTATAGATCAGAATTCTGTTTCAATACGATAACCTCTAGAATTCCTAACGAGTCGAATTTGAATAATTATCTTTGAATTACTTTAATAATCTATTCACAGTTAGATTTATTTAAATTTTATCGTAAAGTAACCGCAAGAATTTCTTTTTCTATTACAATATTAAATGTTTTTAAATACCTATTCATGTTATGAAAATTAATACCAAATAATATTACGGAAATCTATTCAGTTTTCTATAATTTTTGCAAACATGAAGTATTATAAAAATAACGTATAAAAATAACTTTATTTACAGTGAACTCTCATAGCAAAATATTGAAGCTAGGTTCAGTCAAATATTCGCTAGAGCGAAGCTGATGTTCATATCTATCTAGTTTTAGACTGAAACCTACGTACAGGCGGAGCGGAAATCATTAAAATATTTATAATACTTGTGTATTATTTGTTTCTTATATAATATATGACGGAATTTTATCATTTGAAGTAAACATTTGTTTGTACACTACTATGTGTTAGTGTTAGATGAGTATTTTTACAGATGATATAATTCTAATAATTCAAATCATTATCTTTTTCTTATTCTGATTCTTTTGATTATCTGATTTAGTATTATGCTTTTGTAAGAGGCATTACATAAATCCTAAAATAGAGCGATATTGGTTGGAACAAAAACGACAAAACGCTCACACTGAAAAAACACACTTATTGATTTGCTCTACAAATTGTGCAGGTACTGAAAATATTTTTATATCAATGGTAAAGTAATTGATTGCCAATGATATGTACAGTCAAAACAAAAATACAAAAGCAATTTTTTGAAAATATAACATTTGTATGGTTTAAATACAATATTTGCTTGACTTAAATACTATTTTAACCACACCTTTATAAAGTAAATTCAATCATATTATAAAATAGTTTGGAAAATCCAAAAGTGCACGCCTCATAATTTTTTTTTAATAATTATTTATTAATTATTATTTTTGTTTATTTAATAACAATTAAACCACATCGAATCAGACCCTGAAAAATGAAAGGGTTCTATTCCTGAGCATACTCAAGCGTAAGAGAAAAAAAAAGACTCGATTAGTAAAGTATTTCGGTCGCTATCGTGTTAACAAGAAAAAGGATCCGCACATACAGACACACGGACGTCCAAGACAGAACTTTTTTAAACTGTTTTTTACTAGTTTAAATAACAAAAATGACATCAAAAATATCATGAACGTTAAAAATAGTGTTTTTTCTTAATATGTGTGTGTATGTATTATCTTACAAGTGCAATGTATGATACATAAAGACATTTTAAGTTTGAAAAATCAGATGTTTTGCGCGAAGTGACAGTAGTACCCACCTCAACGCTTCGCTTATGAGGCGTGCAATATCGTGGACCAACCAGAAGCGGATTTATTCATTTCAATTTCAAATTTAAATGAATAAATCCGCATAGGTACCTTTTTATAAATAAAATAAATATAGAAAAATAAATTTTCTTTTCCATAACATCATTAATACATTTTAAACTATGAAACAAACCTTCTTTCATAGCATCCATTTTACAGCGTAAAACATCTTAATGTTCTAGAACGTTCTATAATAACAGGAATGTTACACAACATGTACTCGTGTCTCGTCAGAGGACGCGACTCTGCGTCGCCAGCAATTTTGATTAAGTTTCCTTGAGGCTATTCCACCTAATTGAGTGTTCATGTTATTCATTAAAACCTCTTTGAACCCACCCTATTTTTTGGGGTTTAATGAAGATAATGTTTGAAAGGATGATAATTATAGAATTTGTCTATGTACGATATACAGTAAATCACCACTTTGAGCAATGCGCAAAGTATTTATTCATATGAACGATTTGTTTTTATAAACAGGAGTGCAAACCTAGAGTTTTTTGAAGCTAAATAGTGTTTTCTATTCTTCAATTCTCATCTTTTAGCCATTTAAATAGCCTTCTTCTTTTTATGTTTATTAATTATATCGAAAATATTATTTTACATGTCTTAATTTAAGCTACTTACTTTACAAAAAATCGTACCAAATAAATAAATAAATAAGTACCAAACTCAAACTCAAACATTTATTTATTCAATTAGACTTCTTTTAGAAGCACTTTCGAATCGTCATTACATATTTTTATCATTCACCACCTATTCGGAAAGCAGTATCTATGGAGAAGAACCGGCAAGGAACTCCATAGTTGCTCTTACCAATAAACGACTTCATCTTATCTCCCTAAAATATTACAATAAAATTTCCCACAAGAATCCCAGAGCGAATCAAAAGCCTACTGATAAAGTTATCTCAAATATCCGATTATGCCTATAAATGGCCACTGCACTTCGCACTCCGGTCACGAAACAGAAATATTGAAGGCACGTGATCAAAGAATCGATTTGTTCTTCCAAACAAATAAGACGCCATCTTGTTTCATAAATCATCGACTGAATGTTACAGGATTGTTCTGTAAGGGGATTAGGAATGGAATATTTTTTTGCCATGTTGCCATGAACTTTATATTTAATATTATAGTGGTTTAAAAAAGTTATGCAGTTTAAAAATAACCCAATACATATTAACGTCTCATTAAAAAAAATTAACAGAATCTCAAATATTTAGAACGAAAGATAGTATAGAATAAACAAGCTAGTTAGCACATTCTAAGTAATACAAATACAATAATCAAACGTTAATTACACGAAATATCTAAATATCGTACATCAGCGGAACAAAGGCACAGTTGATTGCATCTCTGATTAATGAAACCATTAATTATGTGGCAGTCATTACCTCAATTATTGCGTTTGCACAAAGGCTATTATGCACATCAGCAACTATTATTAAGTCGCCAAATTGTATTGTGTTACACGACTAAAGGAGTGTAATGTTTTAACATTATAGGTTGCATGAGTTTTTATTTTAGTCGACTATAGAGAGATGTTTTCAATGAAAAAATGATAATAATATGTGCTAGGAATTTCAATGTAACTTATTCATAGCTCGTCGTTTGAAATAAATCGCCAATTTTCTTAATAAGTGATAATGCATTATAAAAGTCTACATTACTTTTTTAGAGTAGAAGCACTTTTATTAATTACGTTGTTAAATAAATATTTCCAGATTTTTCAACCACTTCAGAATAAAAATTATGAAAAGGTTTGTATTAATATATTATATCCATAGATGAAGAAAGTTCCTGCAATATCCGGAAAAGTCTACCAAACCAGTTAGATTAATGTTGATATAGTAATGCTAAGAGACTTCACTTCAAATACATCCAAGTCAGGCAAACCTGGTATTTGTCGATCTCCGCAAACACTGCGACTGGCGCTGTCTTGATGCCCGAATTTCAATTTGAATAAGCTATTGTATTTATTTATGTAGATTGCTTGGATGTTACATATTTAGTACTTGGATGCCTAAATATATACACTATGTTCTTACTATATGGTATTATATGGTAAAGTCAATATCTTGAGCTAGGCGTTTTAATTTGAAATAAAATAAAAACGCACTGTTCAAATATAATATAAAAAAATATTTAATCGAAACTTATGTTTAATAAGAAGTATTTGATTTCAAAACTATTAAAAAGCTACATTTTTGTCCTGAAACGAAAGCTATATTTTTTGACGAAAGCTTAATTTTGAATCATGTACAAGAATCATTATTGTTCTATATTCTTATAACAAGTATGAAAATTCCATTGTCCAGTATTACAAAGCAGATCAAGAATGCCTTTCACATCACTAGGATTAGAAAAAAAAAGAGACGGACTATAGTCCATAATTGTACATAGGCTACTAAAATTCGAGTTAAGCTCAAGTGAAGACACGAGCTAAGCTAGTATACTCAGATTGTTCTCCAGAACACCTAACTTAAAGTTACAAATGTTACAGTTCACGGAATCGATCGAAGCTTGGCGCTATGCCAGCGTTTTATTGGCTATAAATGTATAAACTAAATATATATAGCTGAGGTTAACTGGGTTATTATACAAATAAAATAATGTGGTGTGATTATTTGTAATTGTTTGGTATTATAAGTGATTCAGGAAATAAATATGAAGTTAAGGATTTATTTTATCATTTGACTCTATTATACAGAAAAAATGCATAAACGGAAAAATAATAATATTATCAAGAGCTTTGTTGAAGTGAAACTTCTTTATCGGGGTTGGAAATCGTTACGCGTGACATTTTTACGTTACGCGCCATCTTTTTCTTATCCCTACCACGCGTGATTCGACGTATTTCTGTAAAGCTGCATATATAGTAAATTATTTTTTGAAAAATAAGGTCATAAAGAAGTTTCACTTCTTACGTGTGTTCACTAGTACATGCACACATTTTTTTATTAACAGGAAATAACTGAATAACAAAAGCCTCATGCTAGTAAAGTTTTCGTTTTCGTATTTTCATCGGAAGATGCAAGAGTGGCTAGTTAGGTACCATAATAAATATAAAATAAATAATATAATTATTAATAATAATTTGGTATATATTAATTTTCTATATAACTGTTATATATGCGAATTAATTGATAGCTTGTTTATGTCCAACGTATTATGTATCCCCAAGAGACTTAAACCATAACATCTCCTAACTCAATAGTTATGTAATTTAGATTATATAAACTGAGTTGCGACGACTAGACAGAGCAAGACCATTTATTTCTTGCTGAAGAATGAGAACACTGGGAAAAATAATTAGAAAAGAGATTTATCGTTATTAAGAAAGCTCTTACATAAATGGTTTGTTTTTATGTTTCATTATTTAATTTACACATACATATACTCACATACACATTCACACACATACATACAAACACACACAGACACACACACATAAAGCATCCACATCCACATAACACAATTAAAGTATTTGCCTTAAAAAATAATTTAATATCAAAAATATACTTACAACTTAAATATTTTCAAATATAATAAAAAATACCACCAAAAAAGCGTTAATCCATTGAGTAATAAAGCTTCACTCACTCTACAATAAAACATTGTAATGAAGTTATATTATAGTATTAACCTTTATCCTTCAAGTACCTGTAACAAAACAAACAATTAGAGTAAACAAATGTCCAGAAATATTCATTTTGATGAAGAAAAATAATAATCTTTAAATATAATATAATAAATAATAACAACTTATTTATTTATCCTATAGTGATGCTATAGTTACACTACGACTATAATAATAAAAGTGAGCATAAAATATGTTCATATCAGATTAATTATACATATTATTACTAACTCGATAAGAAACTCTAGTTTAAGGCATCAATAGACGATCCACTGCCTATTAATATATTATATCTATAAACTATATTTATGTATATAAAATTCTTAAAACAGAATGATCGATTTTTATGCCAACTTTTGTATACATTAATCTAACAATAGGTGTCAAATAGGTCTCCATTTTTATACATCTAAATAACAAGGGTGTTTTTACAGAACAACGTTTAGAGGTCAACTAGTATAATACGAAACGAAATAAGGCCCTCATTCCTGATAATGTTTTCATATCTCTTAATTACCTGAACAAACTTGTTCAGCCAAAACCGAAGGCGATGTAATAAATAACTAATTAGTACAGCAGAATGTTTATTTTCCCGAAGTTGTTAATTTCCGCTCTTCGATCTGTATAATATTTATCAGAATACTGAATTATTGTTGATAAATATTATCATAGCATCAACAATCTGGCTATTGTTATTTTATTATTTATAGCGTTATTTTTATGGATGATCTTTATACTTTAACGCAAAATAGTAAAAAGATTACGCGACATTAGAATGCCTGAAATATTGAATTTTAAAAACAGTCTTGATAACTTTCTGTTACGTATGGTTAAATATTACCCCGGATTTACTTATTTTAGCTAAATTAAAATAGTATACGTATTCTCTAAATCTAAACAACATGTTTTGTAATAATCTTCACACGTCAAATGGCAATTTGCTACACATTATATGATATACAATTGTGTAGCAAATACACAAATGCTGTGTTTATCTTGATTGTGTTAACCATATGCATATAACTAGTTCAGTCAGATAACAATAACACAATACGAGTATATTATACTGCGTATCTGTTGGTTACAGAATTATAATTGAAATCTCTCGTCCCCAGTGGACAATTATTTAATTGCTGACGGAGCTAAAAGCACTCAAAACGATGATAAAAATATTATATTCCCTTAGAGATAAACGCTCAAATTCTCACTTTCACCGTATCATGCAAACCTACGGAATTTTGTCCGGATATTAAATTTTTAATACTTTCGTGCAATCCCTTTCAATGTTTTATTCGTGACGGTAATCCGGATTCGGAGCCTACAGGAAAATGTATGTGGATATAAAATTAGAATTTTAAAACGTTAAGTCATCGTCGTCTGAGCCATGGTCCAATGCGGACATTTCGAAAGCGTCCAATCACCAGCGGCTTGCATAGACGCTTACTGCCTTTTTAATTAGGTCGTGTATCGCTTGGAGACCGTCCTTCGCTGTGTCGTTCAGTTTCTTGTTAATTCGAGATTTTTTATCCCAACGGCCTAGCTTTTTTATAAAAAAACTTATTTAATCGGTTGCTAGATTATATATTATAAATAAACAAAATTTCAAAATCTCTATGTATTTAAAACATGCGCGGCATTCAAGTAGTCAAAAATACGATGTATGCTATGTCAAATTTTTTCTGTAGAGCATTCAAATAAAATACTGTGTTTTTAGATGTTGTTTTAATTATTTTGAAAACTAAATTAACGGAAACAATTATCAAAAACGAACTATATTTTTCGTAAATATATCCAACTTTAAACTGCGTAAGCTTTATTATATAATTCAATTATTTTCTTTCTTTCCATTCTTTCAAGCAAGCGGCCAATCAACGCACCCAATAATTTGAATACCAATAAATGGACACAGCTTATCTTCAATAGCACGATGACCGCTCAAGCCGCATGTCAAGCATACAGTATGTAATTGTCGTCCGTTTAACACGAGCACATTATGTAGGAGATAACACGTAACCTATTCACTGTGTCGTGAATTATTGATGGATTTGCTTGAGTTCAAAGGATAGGTAAATGTGTATGCATCTATGTTAAGTAAAAAAAAAACATTTACAGATTTTGTGAATGAATCTATTAGAAGAGAGTTATGTATGTTTATTTTTTTTATCCCTCGGTTAGAGGTGTGAGCGATCGCCTAGTTCAGTAATTAGTTTTTAGATTTTTTCCCATATCCTCTAATAAGAAAAAAAGAAAGACCAACTCTCTCAAGATAAACTTGCAAATTTAAACCGTGCATTTTAAAAACTTTCTCACTTTAATTACACGGCATTATAACGAAAAATTCCAACTTTCTCATAACACAAGAAACAAATATAAAACTGAAATATTTAAGAAGTAATTGGAATTTTTTAAATAAAACTATAAGAATATTGTTCTCGGGACTTTAAATGGGAAGCTTAAGTGAACTTATACGAGCTTCTCGTACACTTGTTTTTAAGCTATACAAGTATACGAGAATGCTTTTTTATTCCATGCTTATTATTTCCGGGAAAATGTTGCATTTAAAGATATTTCACGTATACAGGGTTACTTGTAAAACACCAGCAACCGCGCAGGTCAATATAGCTAACAGCTAATAGTAACAACATTAATTTTTGTTCTACGACTTTTGATAATTTGTTAGATTTTATTTTCATACAAAAATAAATATTAATTTAATTCAATGAATATTATAAACTCTACGCGCATCCCAGCGAACGAGAGGGAGAAGGGGGCGTCACGTCGTCCTTTCGATAATGAATAGAACATAGACTTACAAATGTTAGGAGAGTAGGTACAATAAAAGCTTAAAAAAATCATTCAAAAATAATTTATTGCGTTATGCCAATAGTTACGACTTTAAAGAGGGTAGAAATTTTTTCAGTGTTATATCAAAACTATATCAACACATATAAACTTACAAATGGTACAAGATATGAAGTATATATATATATAATGTATTACATTACAATCGATATGTTCGGCTGTGCGCCAGCTGAAGGTAGTATTGGTCGCGGTCGAAGGAATATATTATGCATTGATATGAGCAAAGTGAATATTTCGTGTCGTTGACTCGAAAATGGAAAATAAAATGAGCATAAATTATACCTCTGTAACTGTATGCATAATGTTTGAATTTTCCCGCACCAAGATCGAAAATTATCGAGTGAAATTCTATTCTATGATTTCTTATTCGGTGTGCTTGTATACAATGTCTTCAAATTATAAATATTCCTTTTAAGTTCTTGTATTTAAATTAAAAATGTTAAATGTATGTCAATTAGTGCCAGATAACGTTGAGTTCTATTTTCAGTACTACATTTTCACTTAAAACGTCACTATTTAAAATATCACCCAGTAGAGATTCCATTAATATCTCGATCTGTCTAGATCACGATTCCAGGTCATTGCATAACACCTAAAGCAGAAAGATATATCGGTAGCTAATCTTGTTTTATCTTCTATTGATTTTGCCCGAATTGAAATAGAGTTACAGCGAAAACCTATTTTAGTTGCAATCAATGTTGAACGCCGGGAATAATACAGCTGTTTGCGAAAAATGTGATTTTAAATCTTTGTAGAGAATGTACTTTAATGCAATTATAACTTTTACGATCGATTACGATAAGATAAATGCTCGTATTTGTAATTATGACGCTACATGATCATTGGACTATGAAGCATTAAAAATTTATATGCTAAATGTCACAGGAGCAGAACTAAATAGTCTAAGTAAATAGGTACATGGAAACACTATACTAAAAGTATCTTGCAACTTCCTATGCACCTAAACCACTGGGAGCGAGCAATCTGTTTATTATACATTTTTATTTTCAATAATTATGCAAAGTATAGACTGTAGTATAGATACTTATGTGACAATCGATGAAGGTTCAAATCATAAATCATAAATGATCATGCCAAACTTCTAAACGCTCGAAATCTAATATAATATTATATTTATTTCCCTTTCGGAAATTCATATTTGAGATTTTGCTACGTGATAGCTTCCGCAAAGTAAATGGGTCATGTCAAGATTTTATACGGATCGCTGGTGATTTTTAAAGGTTTTTGATATTAAAAAGTATTGGCTCATTTTGTACTCTCCTTTTAAAATTGTGAACGTGACAGAAATTCTGTCACAATTTATGAAATATTTCATGTTTATGACCGTTTTATTATTAATATTTTTACTGTTTGTATGATATTTTGTGAATGGAAATATAGAAATATATCTCATAATGTTTTAGTCAATAAATATTGTTTCTTAATACTTAGTTCTAAAATTATTAGATGTCTCTATTCATACTGAAACTCCAGCCGCGCACCGTGACCACTAATAACATTTAACATTCGAAAAGTTTCCGACGTATCGAAATTCACATTAACCAATTTACCTGTACACTAAGATCAATCATACAGATTTCCACTATTAGCATGGCCCAACCTCCTCCGAGCGGATCACAGTCTCGATATTCGCTCGGCTCTATTGGCTCGACGCCCAGTCCCCTTGGCACGCCGCCAACTGCTGTAAGGCTGTATTTACTACAAACTTTACAGACTTCTACTTCATAAGGAGACATGTGATAAATAAAATCTAGTGGGAAGATATATTTTCTACCGCAAAAAGGAAGTGCTTTTTGTTTTTTATGGGTGTGTGGGATGTTCCTGTTTTAAAATAAAATATATGTGTTAAGTGTAGTGCGTTATAAGTATGTAGAAATTCGGATTTGACAGTAAGCTATGAAATAACTTAAAATAAAGGGTCTACGAAAATCGTCTACGAAAGTCTACGAGATTTTACTACGCGCGTAGCTCTAAAAATTTCTTACGCATTAAGTAAAATAGTATAGTGGTAAATTTATAAAATAGAAAACTATCCTATTTCTGTAAATTTGACTACATCATGAATCGAAATAGTATATAATGAGATTTTGGCCGCTTTACTCAGATTACGAATACGTGATAACATTATTGATAGTATGTACATACTATATAACTTACTATGCATACAACGCTGTAACAAGATCAGAAGAAAGCTTTTTAGAAAACAAACAACAGGAAAAAATAAAAGGATATCATTGTTGAACCATTCTTACTAAAATTGTATATCAAACATACATACAAGGATTACAAGGTACATAATATATAAGGTGTAGCGATCTAGTGACCTTAGTCCTTATAAGGCTGACCAACTGATACAACAACAAGGTGCATTTAGAATGAAGAATTAAATAACATAAATTAACATTGTAAATAGCAGTTCGCTATTTTATACGTTTTAATGTCATCATTAACGATCCTAATACCAATCGAGCTTATTCACATATTTAAAATTGCATCGAAACGTTGCCCATGTAGACATTCACAAACATATCGTAAAATAAAAGCATTGGAATGAAGTGCAAACTCGGTTGTCTCAATAAAATAAATCGGAAAATAGTCGTGCATTCGGTAACACGGAACCAATGTAGTTTACATTTATCTGTATCCGAAGACAGAATAATAAGCAATGCTCTGCTGTCTAGATGCGATAATAATCATGGGATTTATATATTTACTTATCTCCATTATATGCAGTTTTAGGCAGTAATATTTACTATATTCGTAAATGATATTTGTCTATTTAAAAGAATAAACCTGAAGTATGGTTGCATTGTAATTATACGACTGTCTTGGTCGATGATATTCTTCCAATATTAATGCGAGGAACGTGATATAGCAAGTATTAGAAGAATATTTTGAACCAAGCCAGGAAAAAAATTTATTAATCATAATTGATAGTTTAACATGCCAGAACAAAAATGTAACAATCGTGTCGATTTTAAAGTGCATCTTTCTCAAATATAATTATAAATTCTTATGCAACTTGCCCTAATAAGTGCTTATAAACTTATCTAGCAGTAAGAAGACTTACTACAACAATATTACTAGAAGTTTACAACTTCATTGTATATTACTGGAAGTTTATGGTTCTGTTTTCGTAGTTTTATCAAATCACAAATTCATAGATAGAGATTCATAATTTATAATATAGCCTTAGAATACTTATAGCATTGGCATTTGGCGTTGCAAATATAAGAAAAAATATTAATATGTCGCCTGGTTGAGTCTGTTATTTGATTGAATGACGAGCACATTCTTTGAATAAGGACATTCAGTAAAATGGCTAGGTCGAACATTGATTTAACAACAATTTCACAAAATGTGCAACCTTCCAAACTTCGTATTGTCAAAAAAAAACAGCTCCAAAAACCATCAAATTCAAATTTAATATCATAAAAACATTTCCACGTTTATCAGGCCCCTTTATTATTGAATTTGCAAAACCTTTATCTCAACGATAAAAACCTTTGACAATATCACGTTTTTAAATATACGTGGCATTGAAAAGAGGTTTCATGGAATAAAGCCGTGAATATATCGTAAAGCACATCATTAGTGTTCACACGCTTCTATGTACTTGTATATGTGCATATGTATATTGTGTACACAGTCTTTTGAAGTTAACCGACGCTGGGTATCTTAGGCTTGCAACGCAAGTATTCATATTGAAAACATTATTATGTTACTGTTTTTTCGTGATAATATTATACTAGCTTTTAGCAGTCTTGCACGAGCGCACTTAAGTCCTTCGCCACAGTATCTAATAATTATTAATTCATAAAAATACCTTATCTATTTAAAAATAATAAAATATATTATCTGTGACCGCGTAATTTTCGTAATACAGCCTTAAAATTTTTAATAGAACATTTTCTTAACGATTAATGTGGTTAGGAGTAGGAACTCCAATTTTTTTTAACCGAGTGGTTAAATTGTTTGTCTTTACAGCGTAATCTCTATTAAAATTCTGTTACAGAAAAATATCAAATGTTGCTACAAACGCCAATAATACATGTAATAAACATAATAATTAACAACAACAGAAATTGCATTTCATGTATTGTTTCATTTCCGAAGTCTCATAGAAACAGATGCGACAAATGTCTCAGAACAGCTTTCTTACTTCTCTAACAATAACAATTTTCATGTCAGCAGTGTAGTTAGAAATAAGCAAGGGACAATATTCCTTTAGTTATGTTATACTAAGGAAATAACAAGAACTACGTATGTTATAGTAGCACTGATATCGTTTCTTATATCGCCTTTTTTCTTTAAAAGGGTAATTTTTCGAACCTTGTATTTGTAATATTAGATCTTCTTCTTCTTCTTCTTCTTCTTATCAGCCGTGGGACGTCCACTGCTGGACAAAGGCCTCCCTCAAGGATTTCCAGTACGACCGGTCACCGGCGGCCTGCATTCAGCGGCTCCCTGCCACTCGGGCCAGGTCGTCTGTCCATCTTGTGGGAGGTCGTCCCACGCTTCGTCTTCCCGTTCGTGGCCTCCATTCCAGAACCTTTCTGCCCCAACGGCCATCGGTTCTACGGGCTATGTGCCCCGCCCATTGCCATTTCAACGTGCTAATCCGGCGAGCTATGTCGGTGACTCCGGTTCTCCTACGGATCTCCTCATTTCTGATTCGATCTCGTAGGGAATATTAGATAAATATTATCAAAATTAATTCAGCGGTTTAGCCGTGAAAGCAACACACATTTATTCCGCATAGAACAGCATTTCACGCTCTATTTTACACATGAAAATATTTTATGAACAATAAAAATAAAACTATAATATCCGCTCGTTTACATACCTTTTACCTCCAACAAAAACATGAAACTCTCCAATTAATAGCTCAAATAATTGCACCACGCACCACGTAATGCATAACGCATTAAACCTTACGTGGTTACAATTCAGCAAATACATTACGCGGTTTCGCCCGAGCCTGCCTGCCCTACTTCCTCGAGTCAATAATAACGGATCGATGGATGGCGCGATGCCAAAGTGTCGAAGTGCTGTCGCTAACTTGTGGTATTGATTTATTTAAAAGACCATCGATGCAAATGTGATAAGATGGAGATTAGAGTAATGATGCAGGCTTGGGTTGATATTCTATTTACATTGCAAATATGAAAATTGGTATATTGTGTCTGTGTATTGTGTGTATTTCTATTTCAAATATAATTCGAAATTAACTAAATGTGTATGTAATTCTTCTTTAGAGTTATAGACTCCTATAGAGGAATAAAATAAAACGAACTACATGACATAGTTATAAAGAAGCCTATATGACCAGCAGTTTTACAACAAAATATTGTTTGAATGTAGTACCCATATCCAACACATGTCGAAAAACTTTTACAAAATTTGTAAAAGGAGTTGAAGTTTAGATAATAAATAAAACATGTAGTTATTTTATAGAGCAGCTTTTAATGGTACATTTAGTGGTCATCTTTTCCATAGAGGTTTTCTAATAACACAATTTTTAAGAATGACTATAAACAACAAAATTTTTTTCTTCCTAAATCCAAATAATTCGTACTAATCCAAGCCATTAACACGCAAATTATGGCCGGATTATATCACGAGTAGCCGCTACAGCCTCATGTAAATTGCTGAATTTAACTGCAATTATGGTAATGAGACTTCCGTGGACATGTCTGGACAATTTGTGTCCATTTTACACTAAAACGGATACAATTTTGGTGTATTCGCTGGTTTAAATACGGTTTGAACTCGTTTTTGTGGCGTCAAACAACGACGATTTGTTAAACAGCTAAATGCTAGAAGAGTTTTAAGGAAATGATTTTTTTTTATTAGTACAGATGTCCTTATTTGTTTAGAAAACTACTAGAAGTGCCTTTATGTCTATAAAAGGTCAGCAGTGATGTGTATTTACGGGCGGTGGTGACTGTTTAATACATGTGATGCTTTTGCTTGCACATAATGAATGTATTATTTATGGAATGATGTACTTTTTTAGGACATAACACGCAAAAAAACAAATAACAGAAAATCCAAGACAAGTGATATCACAACTGCATAGAAAAATTCACAAAGCTAGGTCTATGGAAGTATCTGTGAAAGTATTGTCAGCTTATATATTCTGTTATTTGTATATCACATAAAAATCGATAAAATATGAATCAATGTAGGTAGTTATGTTTACAAAAGAATCTATAATTCAATAAACCACTAAATATCTCTCCACAAATCAAATTAATTTCCAACATACATACATAAATACGAATATTGTTTTGAACATTCAATAATAACCGAACTCGTCGATAATTCCAATTCATAATTAATTCAGACAATCCCTTGTTTACAATCGAGATATCGAGTTGAGTGCTTCATCAATACTCGATTCCGATTATATTCTACTCGGTAATTTTGAAAAGGGATTCGAATAATCAACATCAATATATATACAAAAATGAATATCCGAAATGTAGTAACTAGTAAAATAGACAATAGTACTATGTTCGTTGGCTCTATTCTGCATGTATGATTCCTATTTTGTTGAAAAAAAAATATATTTTATAATATAAATCGTAAGTACTTCTACAGTTTATGTAAACATAATATCTATTTATTTTTATTCAATCGAAATTCGAAACCCTATATAAATTGCAACATAAGTGCATACAAAGCCTTTTGTGCTTCCTGTCAATTTGTTCGACAAACGCATCTCGTTATAAACAACACTGCAATTGTTTCTATGTCAATGATTCTACATTCTTTGAACGATGCTTTTCACAGAATATACTTAAGTAAACATAACTACATACAAATCAAACATATTATATTGTGTTGTAGAGGAAATTTTTAACATAAATTGATGTAAAGCATTTTGACTCGACCTGAAAAAGTAAAATCATAGTACCTATCTTTAATACAAAATATGCATAATCTGTTCAACTTTTGAGCTACTTTTAAATTGTCATTGTAAGAACGCAAATGTTTAAAGGGAATCTACCATTGTTTTATTTTGTATTATTATCATACCGCAAATAAAACAATTCCTTTCGTTTATTCTGTTTATTTATAATTTCTTTAACATTATTAAAAGCTTAATAATATTACTATATAAATAAAAACATATGGAATCATTATTATATATCATCCTTCGCTAAAAACGTTTTAAGATTCAGCCTTCCTAATTCTATTTCATACAAAACCCCTTTCAAAGAATTCACATATTAGGTACCTGGCGGAAATTTCGGCCGCATCGCTAGCAAAGGTTCACAAAGAGAATAAACCTTTGTGTGAATACATTTACATACAGACAGAATGTCATACAATTAGGAGCACACGGCACGCCTGGGAGGTCCTTTTCGCTGTAATTGTTCTATTTTTGAATGTGCATTATTTTGGATTATGAAATCCAAACGTACGTATATAAACTTTGTTTATTTACATATTTTAAACACTAAAATATGGATTACCTAACTAACTCAACGGTAAGTACATTATAATATGTCTGTTGATTAGAATAGCGAACTATACGATTGTTAAATATATGTATTGGGTAGAAAAACTGTTCATATTACAAGAGCGTTATTTTTAAAAGTTAAAGTTTAGACATCTCTCGTATTGAAACATGTAGATATAAAATGTTAAACTCTGTTTCCACAATGCGTTGTAACATGACGACTACGGCTATATTGTTGAAATTGTCTTCCTGTGAATCTTATTACGACTCATAAGCATTTTCTTTTTCGTTATACCGCTGTAGGCTATGTTAATCGGTTAACTATATTTGTATAAGACATTTAAGACTTTCATTATATATTCACATGAAATTATTGCTATTTTGGCATATTCAACATGTTAATTCAGCAAGTCTTCAGGGATCTCTAATTGGGTATTAGAGCTGACAGCGGTCGGCGGAATCTTTGATTAACCTATAATTGCTTGAAGGACAACCTTGTGCACATATTGGATTATTGGAATATTTGAATTTAGGCAGTAGCTTAAATTACATAGTAATGTACGGTGGTATATTAAATAGATTGTAAAGCTGTTAATCAAAAGATTACTTCGATACGAACGTAGGTAGATATTACGGTACCTATGTAGTTGAATAATATTCGAGTTTTTCAATTGAAAATATGTACAAATCTTTGAACTATAGAAATCTGTTAATGCTGTGTTAGTCACCTTTGGTAATTATTAGATATAGTGAATAGTGCTTTGATAGAAACCTAGTTGAGGTCCTTGTTTTTCATTATGTTTTATATTTTATTATTCTACCGTCTAAGTAGGTATTTTTTAACAAACATAACAACATAAAACTAAAATCATCTTTTGAATTTATAGACAGGCATAATTTGCAAGTTTTACTTGTCCATTACGTAATATTATTAATTTTTAATGTAAAAATCCTCATTGAATAAAACTCTATAATAATTTTCAATAATGGAGTGGCTTTTAGCGGGTTTATTTACTTACGATTGATAAGATTTAAGCCGCCTAATTGATTAGAAAATATAATCGAAGGAGTGTCTACTTGCTGAACCATTTCGGAATCACTTACTATATTAAATTTGGGTTCTCTTGTTTGTGTGCCTCAAATTAGTTTCATTCAATTTAAATTATTTGTATTGTGGCTATTGAATTCAATATTTTCGAATGATATCTGTTGTTTATTCAAGTTTTTGTTTTAGAACCGGTTTTTTGCGATAAATGGAGTCCTGGCTCAGGAATGATTTTTTTATTTTTATTTTAGAGTTGGACTAGAGAGACACTACGTACCTACAAATATGTTACAAGAACTTTTTTTGAAATTTATATAAGCAAACATAAGCTTTAATAATAATATCTGTAAACGATGATAAAAAATTTAATACTAAAAATACGAATTCCAGGACATAGTTGATATTGGGGCAGATGACTAACTCTCTTTACAGGTAAGTTTATTAACAAATCTTCCAACACCTCTCCATAAACTATCTTTTAACTGTCTATTCACTATCTAATATTTCTAATAATAATTGAACCATAAGGTATTATTTCTATTCAAGGAAGAAGTCATCACCATACAAATAAACTAGCTGCGCTCCGCGGTTTCACCCGCGTAGCTCCGCTCCTGTTGGTCTTAGCGTGATGATATAATATAGCCTATAGCCTTCCTCGATGAATGGGCTATTCAACACCGAAATAATTTTTCAAATCGGAGCAGTAGTTCCTGAGATTAGCGCGTTTAAACAAACGAACTCTTCAGCTTTATAATATTAGTATAGATTAATCTAAAATATCCCAACAGTTTTTACAAACAACAAATGGACGCAGCCATGCGAGCACAAAGCAATCACTGATATCGACCAATGAGTGACAAGCAATTAGTCTGAGCACATTACGTCATCAATACCAATGATTTATTTCAATTCCACATACGGGATTTCACAATTTTACTTACATTTGGACTTTAAAAAGTGTATAAATGTGTGTGGGGAAATTACAGATGGGAAATAAATCGATATGTTTATCAAAAGTAATGAAAATGAATGTAAACAAAAAACCTAGTACCCAGCAATATGATACAGCCTTATTCGTACTAATATCAAGTTTAATAATCTAAATTATAAATGCGAAAGCCCTACTTAGATAAGCTCTACATAAGTTAGTGTAGGTATATACAGATGTATACAAGTGAACACGCAAGCAAAGAAGAAAAATCGAAATTTGGTTCGTAGCAAAATAAATAACATTTATTTTTCCTTTTACTTTATCTTTTACAGCCTGGTAGAGATCGCTGTTAAGCGATTAGATCGCCATATTAATACAGTAGGTATCCCAGCCTTATATCTTATCACACACATCTTAACACAAAACATCAACCAAAAATATATCTCCAGTTATTCCTCAGACTCAGAAGCGACTCAATATAAGAGATGAGCCACAAGAAAAATGATCTCCGAAATTGGCTCAGTGTACCCGAGACGACTGGACGTATCAAATGGTTTTTTATCAAAGTCCGGAGCGTTTAATTGCCGGCACGCCCACACGTCAGAGCGACAGAAATGGGTCAAGTTTTTACTTTGAAAATGGTTAGGAATTTAGATATACCCTTTTTCTTATTTATGTGTATACAGAAGATTAGAATTAGGTTATCTTTTTAAGTAATGTAACGCCTTCGAGTTTTGGCAGGCCTTCTTTTTAAAACTGAAAATGTAGACTATACGATAGAACGAAATAAACGTTCAATATCTCTACACGATTTTTATTTTATTTATAAATAGCACAGAAAATAAAAAAAAATCACAAATATACAACTATAATCTACACAAACCACTGATATAAAACATTCAGACTACTTTAAGATCGTAATAATTGTGCTCAACATTTCAGTTTTTCTATCACCACATTAAAGCTATTTTTTATTCACCTATGTGATATAATATTCTCTAATTAAATTTTTATAATTAACATTTAAGGGCCCGTAGACAAAGTAACAATTAAAAAACGATAACGAAGTTAGAAAAGGAAAAATGTATGGGATTGACATTAGATAGACCACGTGATCTAACGCGGCGTATGTCAATCCCATACATTTTTGCCTTTTCTAACTTCGTTATCGTTTTTTAATTGTTACTTTGTCTAAGGCCCAAGGTTTTCCATACTTATAAAACACATTTACACGAACACAACAACGTGTTATGACCAATACACCGGAGCACACAAGCACAGGCAATATAATACCATGGAATACACACAAGCTAGGCTAGAGAGAAATTTCGGTCTCTCTGTAAACACATGCTTCTGTTAAATTACTGGTTCAAGCCATTTGTGTAAGCGGCTTGTGTGTCTTAGCTCAAGCTTGGGGCTATTCCAGACCAATATTACTGGACAGGAATGGTTACGAATTACCCCTGTATTCTGCTATGCGTTCAGCACACCTGTTACTTTGTAAACGAAAATTATAATGCCATAAATTTAGTTTAGGCTTTGAGGGATATAGATATAGTTATTAATTCAGTTCATTCAATATTTTTCAATATGTATGGTGAGATTTTTGAATGCTAAATATATTTTTTCACAATTTTGCTATTAGTAACAATTTACTCAATTGAGTACATATTTCCTTCTTATTCTCGTGTCAGTTTACAATACAATCCATTTTTATATGAACATTTTTTTTAAATAAAGTTCATATATTATGACCACCAATATAATACATCTAAATTCTAATTCCCACATAGAATTTTGCAGCTAGATGCGCGAATTATTAATAGTACACATTTCCTGACTTACGCTAAAGTCCGTGTGCTCTGTTGAGAGCTTATTGCCATAATCCCGGAATTATTCCAAACTCGGAATTGGGAAATTCCACGAGAAACGCTAAATATTCACTACTAACTTAATACCCTCTAAATATGCACCTATCGATATGAAAATAAATTTCTATGGATATAAATAAATTCGAAGTATGAAATAAAGTGTGTTTAGTACGACTAGCAGCTTTGTTTAAACTTTAGTATGAAAGTGTGTGTTAGGAACCTATTTTAATAATAAAACAACTATTAAAAAATCATCTGTTTATTTCGGAAAACCTACGAAATTGCTTGAACTATACGACAAGCAGATAGCTCATCTTATAACATACCTATAACCCTATTTACTTTATTGTAGTAAAGAAATTTACAATACAACACTATATAATTTAACGCTAAAATCTATAAAGGAACATCGGCTCTTATAGGATGTAGAGTCTCAAAATATAAAAAACTGTCGACTTATAAGATAGTGACTTGAAGTAAACTCTCTGATTCTTAAGTAAACTTCCTAGTTCCTACTAGCCTTTAACAATGTTTATACGTAAAAAACTACTCAAGGGACTACAACGGAAACTTAATGGTTGCTTTCCATTAGCTTGTGTAGTAATAACGACGCAATGTTAAGCCTCAATGGTGGAGCAATGTATTCGTTCATTGCCTAGAATTACGTTGATGGAACACTGCTAAATAATTATGTTTATTTCTGTGGCATTTTACTGTTTTAATGTCAACTTCTTATGTATAAGATAAAAATTGCCGTAGTAAATTTACTTTATACATATATCTACATTAATAGGAATATGCATTACGATTATTTTTTAATAAAAAATAACATGAATATTATAATATAATCATGTTATTGAGCTCATTCGCTATAAAAATTAAGAAATAAATATTTACGATGAAAACGGAAATTAAAAATAAAAATATTTCTTAGGGCCGATTTTTCAATGCCCAGATAAACAGCTAGATAAACTTTATTCTTCAGTTAACAAAATATTCAATTTTTCAATAGACGAATAAGACTTATCTATCCAATAACTACGTTATTTGAGGAATAAATCTATTTGCCGCTCCAACGGCCAGATAGCGCGCTATTCGACTGTTAGGCGTTTGAGTTGACAATAGTCTAAGATCCCACCGCAGGATCAGTGCGTTCATCGGTTTTTTGCTGAAAACCGTATTTTTATGTATATTTATAATTAGGAGAATATATATCGACTAGGTTGCCAGTCAAAATTTGGCCGCAAGCATGTTTAATTAAAATTTTTCTAATCGATTTTTGGGAAAAAAAATCGTTCACTTGTTTTTTGAATAAAATGTAGTCTACAGCACGTCAAATGATATAAAAATTCTAAAAAATCGCGGTTGCCGCTTTTCACCTGGCCGCAACATCTTGGCAGCCTGGTGCAAACAGGTATGGTTTCGATTCATTTTTACGTTCATAACGCACATTTATGAATCATATATCAAATTTAAGCTAATTTTTTTCTATTTATTATCATATATGGTTGCCTAATTAAATCCCGCCGCAAATAAGGGTTGCTGGCTTTTAAAAATTATAAATATAGGATTAGTGCGTTCATCGTTTTTTGCTGAAAACCGAATTTTTATGTATATTTATAATTAGGAGAATATATATCGACTAGGTCGCCAGTCAAAATTTGGCCGCAAGCATGTTTAATTAAAATTTTTCTAATCGGTTTATGGGATAAAAATTCGTTCACTTATTTTTTGAATAAAATGTAGTCTACATCACGTCAAATGATATAAAAATTCTAAAAAATCACGGTTGCCGCTTTTCACCTGGCCGCAACATCTTGGCAGCCTGGTGCAAACAGGTATGATTTCGATTCATTTTTACGTTCATAACGCACATTTATGAATCATATATCAAATTAAAGCTAATTTTTTTCTATTTATTATCATATTATATGGTTGCCTAATTAAATCCGGCCGCAAATAAGGGTTGCCGGCTGTTAAAGATGTTGAATATTTAAGGTTGAGTGTAAACATGCTTGCGGCCAAATTTTGACTGGCAACCTAGTCGATATATATTCTCCTAATTATAAATACATATACATAAAAATTCGGTTTTCAGCAAAAAACCGATGAACGCACTAATCCTATATGTATTTATAATTTTTATAAGCCGGCAACCCTTATTTGCGGCCGGATTTAATTAGGCAACCATATATGATAATAAATAGAAAAAAATTAGCTTTAATTTGATATATGATTCATAAATGTGCGTTATGAACGTAAAAATAAATCGAAATCACACCTGTTTGCACCAGGCTGCCAAGATGTTGCGGCCAGGTGAAAAGCGGCAACCGTGATTTTTTAGAATTTTTATATCATTTGACGTGATGTAGACTACATTTTATTCAAAAAACAAGTGAACGAAGTTTTTTCCCAAAAATCGATTAAAAAAATTTTAATTAAACATGCTTGCGGCCAAATTTTGACTGGCAACCTAGTCGATATATATTCTCCTAATTATAAATATACATAAAAATTCGGTTTTCAGCAAAAACCCAATGAACGCACTGATCCTGCAGCCGGATCTCGTACTACAACTGACGCGTCAAATTTGAGATATTTTCGTATGTCATAACATAGAGCGTAGAATTATTAACAATTAAACCTCTTTCTATATAATTATTATCAATTAAAATCATATTGAAATTGATGTTTTTGATAGTACTGATGACCATGCCATTGAAAATTTGCCGAACACTGCCTTTAAGTATGTCGTTTCCATCGTAAAATATATAAATTGAAACACAAATTTAACCAAACTCTTTACTCGAATCAAAACAACAATCAACAATCATAGAAGACAAGTGCACTCCTGACGTGAGTCATAATGACGGTTGTTGACAAATTGCAAGATTTGACTCTATCCCGCTCTAACCTGACTAATTTAATATGTTTGTTTCGCCACTCCGAGAGCAGTGCTGCCAATATGGAAATATTTGGTCAGATAGTTATTCATCAAATAAATCACGATTGAAAAATAGGCGAGCCGTAATGAGTTAGATAAATAATTGAATAAATCTATTCGAGGGGTAGTTATTAGACTGTTTATCTCGCGATTGAAAAATCGTCCCTTAATTATATAAAACGTTATTGTACGATCTCCATCGAAATGAAAAAGAATAATATTCACGACTCTTTCATTATTCACAGACAACCCGTATTTTTCTTCTGTTTGAATATTTAGTTAAATTAAAACCATTTAAATATTCATTTTTTTAACGTTAAAAACCAAAGTCATTGTTTTCAAAATTCAATCCTCAATGAATTATAAAAGGAAGCATACCTACAACATTGATTTACTTGAATAGGGCGACTCAATGGCATAACGTCTTTATACAGACTTTTAATGGTGCTTTTTTTACTATTTTTACCAAAACTTTTATTTTGTCTTGACCGAGAATCAAACCTAGTATCCTTTAGTTCTACATACATACTAGCTTTCCTTATAAACGGCCAATTAATTTCCACAGCACTTTCTTATCATAACCATCTATTTAATTATCCTTACAACGTTTATTATTTAGTTAAAAGCTTTTCCAACATTAAGAAGTCTAATTACCGCAAATTCACTGCCTAAACCCTTTTTCCATGTTTACCAACAGAGGCGGAAACGCGGAAATATAATTGCGCGGAATTATTCAAAAGTTTCCATTTCCGAGGAACCTTGACCCGTTTCCGCGCCTCTGCATTGTCTCTCCACGATTATACGATACACAAACGTCGAGATTTAGACATGAAACTTTTTGTGGCAATAGAAATGGAGACACGTGCTAAATAAAAAAGAAAGAATGAATTAGAATGAATTCACGTAGAGTCAGGCTATTAATAAATTTATTATAGTTAAACAAAATATAAATAATTGTAGATAATTATTTTAATAAATAAAGTTAATATTTTTTTTGTATATTTTTATAGTATACTTAGATATAGTATACTTGGATATAGATGGGAGTGTTATACCAAAATCAACCATTTTTCATTTCTCATTAATGATACTAGTATAGGAGGACAATATAATAACAGATTTTACAATGAAACAATATTTATTAGCTCCAATTGAAAATATATACCTACGTAATCGAAAACATACAATTAATGCTTTACAGATGAAAAATTTACAGTAAGTTAAGGTAATTATAGCTATATACCTCACTATTTAAAGAGACTTTTCTTGAATTTAAAAAGGGCAAACTTCACAGTAAAACACCCGAAAATTTATCGTTTCAAATTCTCTTTTCCAAAATGTCTCTCAACATTTTACACTGCAAAACTTTTATATTTCTTAAACAAGACGAATTAAAAACGTTGTTCAAAAACAAAGTTATCAGATGCTGAGATGCGGATGTCATTCGCAGATTATTTTCAACAAAGCGTAGCGACAAATTGGAGGGAACTCTGAAAAAAACATTATACAGATAAAAAATACAAAAAAGAAAATATTCGTAACATAATAGAAAAGCTGGTGTGACAAAAAGTGACTGCCGCATGGATATATCTTTATCTCTTCCAAAGAGATTATTTTATGTATTGTTAATCGTTTGTCTCCCGGAATGACCGGGTATAAAATAATAGCTTAATATTACTTGATAAATGTGTTCTAAACAGTAAAAGTAGAGTACGGTCGAGTAGTTAGTTAAGTTGTAGAAAAAAAAAACAAAACAAAACATAAAATTTTTATTCCTTAAAACAAGAGTCCCATATTCCAAAACGCTCTACAGATAAATTAAACCATTCTATGTTTTCACACACAATATTCATGTTACTACCTAATTAATAAATAATTTAGACTAGTTACTTTAACGATAAAGGCTATAAACTCTTCACCTTTCTTCAGCCAAATAAAATATAATGCTATTTCCAGCCCACTCTGAACATAAAAGACTTCACTTTGAAGTTTGAACAATATTCAAAGAGTCCGTCCTAAATTTAGTGAACAGAATTATTTTTATTACACGATAAGATATCGAAGTTTTGATAAGTATTTATATTTGTGAAATTAGGGCAAAATTGACAGGTTTTATGCAACCATTTCGAATGAATGAGTGCACAAAGTTCATAAAATTGTTCATAATTTTGTATTTTTTTTTATGATCAATTCAGTAAATTAATAAAGTTTGAGTTTGTACATAAAACACCCAAAATCATTACAGAAAGTAGAATAAGTAAAACTATGTATATTATTCAAGCACACAAAAATGAACTCTCAAGGTCCTTTTCATAACTGAACAAAATATACAGAGGTTATTGTCCCACACAGCCCTCCTTGTGGCAACAATGTAATAATTAAAACAGCGTTTCAAATAAAGCGCTTTACATAATGTTATCGCTGTAGAGAAGCGCTCGAGCGATTGAAGGTTCAGCCAGCCATTTGTAAACGTCAAGCGATCTTATCTTGTTTGCTGACTGTACCAGGTACGTAAAGCTGGCGATGAAAAATTAGCGAAATTAAAAAAAAACAACACCAGAATTTGTTGCTTATTTGTTGCTAATTAGTTGCTATAATGACGATTTTGTTGCTCAACCCGTTCGCTGAAAATTAGCAACAGTTCTAGCTTAACGTTAAGGTAGCGTGCAGAAATCGGAAAAAGGGATGGATCGTTCCAAAAATGCAGATGAATTTGTTGCTAATTTGTTGCTGCATAAAAACAGTGAAAGTTTTAAATTTTTTTCATTGGCGCCAAAAATAACACTGGCCATGTCAACTTAATTGGCGATTTTCGGTAGTGAAACATAAAAAAAAATTTGTTGCTCCTCACATCGTTCACTGGCAAAGTGTACAGAGCCAGCAACAAAATAGAAACCGGAAGTAGAGTTAATTTTGAAACCGGTTTGCTAGAAAATCGTCCACGCCAGCTTAACTGTCGATTTTCGGTAGTGAAACATAAAAAAAAAATTGTTGCTCCTCACATCGTTCACCGGCACAGTGTACAGAGCCAGCAACAAAATAGAAACCGGAAGTAGAGTTAATTTTGAAACCGGTTTGCTAAAAAATCGTCCACGCCAGCTTAACTGTCGATTTTCGGTAGTGAAACTTAAAAAAAAAAATTGTTGCTCCTCACATCGTTCACTGGCACAGTGTACAGAGCCAGCAACAAAATAGAAACCGGAAGTAGAGTTAATTTTGAAACCGGTTTGCTAGAAAATCGTCCACGCCAGCTTAACTGTCGATTTTCGGTAGTGAAACATAAAAAAAAAAATTTGTTGCTCCTCACATCGTTCACTGGCACAGTGTACAGAGCCAGCAACAAAATAGAAACCGGAGGTAGAGTTAATTTTGAAACCGGTTTGCTAGAAAATCGTCCACGCAAGCATAACTGTCGATTTTTGGTAGTGAAACATAAAAAAAATTTGTTGCTCCTCACATCGTTCACTGGCACAGTGTACAGAGCCAGCAACAAAATAGAAACCGGAGGTAGAGTTAATTTTGAAACCGGTTTGCTAGAAAATCGTCCACGCCAGCTTAACTATCGATTTTCGGTAGTGAAACATAAAAAAAATTTGTTGCTCCTCACACCGTTCACCGGCACAGTGTACAGAGCCAGCAACAAAATAGAAACCGGAAGTAGAGTTAATTTTGAAACCGGTTTGCTAGAATATCGTCCACGCCAGCTTAACTGTCGATTTTCGGTAGTGAAACATAAAAAAATAATTTGTTGCTCCTCACATCGTTCACTGGCACAGTGTACAGAGCCAGCAACAAAATAGAAACCGGAAGTAAAGTGAATTTTGAAACCGGTTTGCTAGAAAATCGTCCACGCCAGCTTAACTGTCGATTTTCGGTAGTGAAACATAAAAAAAAATTTGTTGCTCCTCACATCGTTCACTGGCACAGTGTACAGAGCCAGCAACAAAATAGAAACCGGAGGTAGAGTTAATTTTGAAACCGGTTTGCTAGAAAATCGTCCACGCCAGCTTAACTGTCGATTTTCGGTAGTGAAACATAAAAAAAAATTGTTGCTCCTCACATCGTTCACTGGCACAGTGTACAGAGCCAGCAACAAAATAGAAACCGGAGGTAGAGTTAATTTTGAAACCGGTTTGCTAGAAAATCGTCCACGCCAGCTTAACTATCGATTTTCGGTAGTGAAACATAAAAAAAATTTGTTGCTCCTCACATCGTTCACCGGCACAGTGTACAGAGCCAGCAACAAAATAGAAACCGGAAGTAGAGTTAATTTTGAAACCGGTTTGCTAGAATATCGTCCACGCCAGCTTAACTGTCGATTTTCGGTAGTGAAACATAAAAAAATAATTTGTTGCTCCTCACATCGTTCACTGGCACAGTGTACAGAGCCAGCAACAAAATAGAAACCGGAAGTAAAGTGAATTTTGAAACCGGTTTGCTAGAAAATCGTCCACGCCAGCTTAACTGTCGATTTTCGGTAGTGAAACTTAAAAAAAAAATTTGTTGCTCCTCACATCGTTCACTGGCACAGTGTACAGAGCCAGCAACAAAATAGAAACCGGAAGTAGAGTTAATTTTGAAACCGGTTTGCTAGAAAATCGTCCACGCCAGCTTAACTGTCGATTTTCGGTAGTGAAACATAAAAAAAAATTTGTTGCTCCTCACATCGTTCACTGGCACAGTGTACAGAGCCAGCAACAAAATAGAAACCGGAGGTAGAGTTAATTTTGAAACCGGTTTGCTAGAAAATCGTCCACGCCAGCTTAACTGTCGATTTTCGGTAGTGAAACATAAAAAAAAAAATTGTTGCTCCTCACATCGTTCACTGGCACAGTGTACAGAGCCAGCAACAAAATAGAAACCGGAGGTAGAGTTAATTTTGAAACCGGTTTGCTAGAAAATCGTCCACGCCAGCTTAACTATCGATTTTCGGTAGTGAAACATAAAAAAAAATTTGTTGCTCCTCACATCGTTCACCGGCACAGTGTACAGAGCCAGCAACAAAATAGAAACCGGAAGTAGAGTTAATTTTGAAACCGGTTTGCTAGAATATCGTCCTCGCCAGCTTAACTGTCGATTTTCGGTAGTGAAACATAAAAAAAAAATTTGTTGCTCCTCACATCGTTCACTGGCACAGTGTAAAGAGCCAGCAACAAAATAGAAACCGGAAGTAGAGTTAATTTTGAAACCGGTTTGCTAGAAAATCGTCCACGCCAGCTTAACTGTCGATTTTCGGTAGTGAAACTTAAAAAAAAAATTTGTTGCTCCTCACATCGTTCACTGGCACAGTGTACAGAGCCAGCAACAAAATAGAAACCGGAAGTAGAGTTAATTTTGAAACCGGTTTGCTAGAAAATCGTCCACGCCAGCTTAACTGTCGATTTTCGGTAGTGAAACATAAAAAAAAATTTGTTGCTCCTCACATCGTTCACCGGCACAGTGTACAGAGCCAGCAACAAAATAGAAACCGGAGGTAGTGTTAATTTTTAAACCGGTTTGCTAGAAAATCGTCCACGCCAGCTTAACTGTCGATTTTCGGTAGTGAAACATAAAAAAATAATTTGTTGCTCCTCACATCGTTCACTGGCACAGTGTACAGAGCCAGCAACAAAATAGAAACCGGAAGTAGAGTTAATTTTGAAACCGGCAAAAATCGACAGTTAAGCTGGCGTGGACAATTTTCTAGCAAACCGGTTTCAAAATTTACTCTACTTCTGGTTTCTATTTTGTTGCTGGCTCTGTATACTGTGCTAGTGAACGATGTGAGGAGCAACAAATTTTTTTTTTATGTTTCACTACCGAAAATCGACAGTTAAGCTGGCGTGGACGATATTCTAGCAAACCGGTTTCAAAATTAACTCTACTTCCGGTTTCTATTTTGTTGCTGGCTCTGTACACTGTGCCGGTGAACGATGTGAGGAGCAACAAATTTTTTTTTATGTTTCACTACCGAAAATCGACAGTTAAGCTGGCGTGGACGATTTTCTAGCAAACCGGTTTCAAAATTAACTCTACTTCCGGTTTCTATTTTGTTGCTGGCTCTGTACACTGTGCCAGTGAACGATGTGAGGAGCAACAAATTTTTATTTATGTTTCACTACCGAAAATCGACAGTTAAGCTGGCGTGGATGATTTTCTAGCAAACCGGTTTCAAAATTAACTCTACTTCCGGTTTCTATTTTGTTGCTGGCTCTGTACACTGTGCCAGTGAACGATGTGAGGAGCAACAAATTTTTTTTTTAAGTTTCACTACCGAAAATCGACAGTTAAGCTGGCGTGGATGATTTTCTAGCAAACCGGTTGCAAAATTAACTCTACTTCCGGTTTCTATTTTGTTGCTAGCTCTGTACACTGTGCCAGTGAACGATGTGAGGAGCAACAAATTTTTTTTTTTAAGTTTCACTACCGAAAATCGACAGTTAAGCTGGCGTGGATGATTTTCTAGCAAACCGGTTTCAAAATTAACTCTACTTTCGGTTTCTATTTTGTTGCTGGCTCTGTACACTGTGCCAGTGAACGATGTGAGGAGCAACAAATTTTTTTTTTTAGTTTCACTACCGAAAATCGACAGTTAAGCTGGCGTGGACGATTTTTTAGCAAACCGGTTTCAAAATTAACTCTACTTCCGGTTTCTATTTTGTTGCTGGCTCTGTACACTGTGCCAGTGAACGATGTGAGGAGCAACAAATTTTTTTTTATGTTTCACTACCGAAAATCGACAGTTAAGCTGGCGTGGACGATTTTCTAGCAAACCGGTTTCAAAATTAACTCTACTTCCGGTTTCTATTTTGTTGCTGGCTCTGTACACTTTGCCAGTGAACGATGTGAGGAGCAACAAATTTTTTTTTATGTTTCACTACCGAAAATCGACAGTTAAGCTGGCGTGGACGATTTTCTAGCAAACCGGTTTCAAAATTAACTCTACTTCCGGTTTCTATTTTGTTGCTGGCTCTGTACACTGTGCCGGTGAACGATGTGAGGAGCAACAAATTTTTTTTTTATGTTTCACTACCGAAAATCGACAGTTAAGCTGGCTTGGACGATTTTCTAGCAAACCGGTTTCAAAATTAACTCTACTTCCGGTTTCTATTTTGTTGCTGGCTCTGTACACTTTGCCAGTGAACGATGTGAGGAGCAACAAATTTTTTTTTATGTTTCACTACCGAAAATCGACAATTAAGTTGACATGGCCAGTGTTATTTTTGGCGCCAATGAAAAAAATTTAAAATTTTCACTGTTTTTATGCAGCAACAAATTAGCAACAAATTCATCTGCATTTTTGGAACGATCCATCCCTTTTTCCGATTTCTGCACGCTACCTTAACGTTAAGCTAGAACTGTTGCTGATTTTCAGCGAACGGGTTGAGCAACAAAATCGTCATTATAGCAACTAATTAGCAACAAATAAGCAACAAATTCTGGTGTTGTTTTTTTTTAATTTCGCTAATTTTTCATCGCCAGCTTTACGTACCTGACTGTACCTTAGAACTAGAGTGGCCTAAGTCAGAAATGTACGCTACGAAACATTGTACGGTATACAAATTTATACCCATATACATGGATATATGTATGCCTTTGGAATTGTAGACGCTGTCAGACGTTATCTAGTACCGTCAGCAAATACATTACGAGATTTTTAATCTGCATAATTTATTTTCTTTTTTATTTGATATAAAAAGGATTGTGTTTAAATTTGAATTGGACTTATTACGTAGACAAATAAGATTTAAAAAGGACGAAGTTTTCTATTCAATTATTTTTTTAAGGGCTGATTTCTCAATCCTTGGTTAAATCTTATTCATCGAATAACGTATTAAACTACCATTTCAAAAATGTATTGTAATTGTCCGTATTTGACAGTTTACAGGTGGCATTTTAATATTATGTTCGTGTAATACTTTATTGGACAGATAAATTTTAACCAAGGATTGAAAAATCGGCACTAAAACGTATTAATAATAATATACTTCCTATATATTATGTAAAAAATATACTTACATTCTTAAAGTTTATTTATTAGCACAGATAAAATAACCTATTATATAAGTCTACATATTTGCCCTATACAATATGCATGTGATAAATAAAGATTACATCGTACTGCATCGCGTAATACAAGCTATTTATTATCAAACACAATTTATAGTTGCAATTAAACGCTTTGTACCAAATGTGTACCATCAATAGATCTATTACTACATATAAATTACGTTCGTAGTTACAATGAGATGGTCTATACAGCAAATCGTATAATTGAAATGAAAATTGGAACTGGTTTGTAGGTATGTTATTAGATATTAATATTACGGAAAATAAAGGAAAATAGGCATTCAAATGTAGGCATTTGCAAATTTAGGCATTTGCAAATTTAATTGTAGGCATTTGCAAATTTAATTGTAGGCATTTGCAAATTTAATTGTATGAAATAAATGTACATTTCTATTAACATCATTGCCAAGATTATTTAGGACATCCGCAGGCGTGTAATATCGATGGACAGATGCGTTTACTTACTCTAAAAGAAAATTGACAGAAAATTCCGTACGATCCAGAAAAATAATGTAAAGTCGATTCGGATGACTCTACTTAGGTTATAGAGCCAGTTATGTAATCGTAATATATAAAACACATTATTAGTACGTTTAAAATATAAGTACGTTTTAAAAGTACGATTAACTAATATATATAATAGCTTTTATATTATAAACACGTAATTTATATTCTTATAATAAAAAAATATGAAGGTAAGACGTATGATCCTCTCAAGCTGAGTTAACGTCACATTAGCTTACCTTATATAATATCTGAAGATACAACCGCTCTCTGAAACAAAAATACAATTATTAATATTTATTATTCAAAGTGTATGGGGGAGGTTTTGGGTCATCGACGCATTGCATTCCGGGAACATGTATTGTCTGTACGATTAGGTAATCGTACACAAAGCAAAGATTATAAAACTAATTAATTGTTATAATGTGTTGTGAAACGTATTAAAATACTGAAGCATATTGAAAAGCATAACATACATTTGTCTTATTTACTTGTTATGTTTATTTAACTGAATAAATTTCGTTTCTATTTACGATGTATGAGTAAACAAATGAATGTGAAATGTTATGTGTTATGAGATACTTAAAGCTAAACATACGATGTGCTGAAAAGTTCAACTGTCATAATCAATGAACATTTGTTCCAGTGAATTTTATATAATGAACGTTAAAATAGCGACAGCCTAATTGAATTCAACAAATTCTCTTCAAATAAAGTCGAGAGAATTCGCGTAAAAGTGTTGTCATTTCAAATTAGTCCACAGCTTAATGCTAAAAGCTCAATATTTAAATATACGCGGATTATGCGGCCTCGAGGGACCATTGTCTCAATTCAATTAATTGTACTTTTTATAATGGAACGTGGCCTTAATTATTTTCTATCAAAGTTTAGATCTACTTTATATTTTTATCGTTATTTCTTGAATATTTACGTTTAACTTTACGTTATAAAATTAATGGTCACTTATTTTATTGTTTTTTACAATACTGGCGGTCCACCCCAGCTTCCCCGTGCTACATGTTTAAATTTCCTCTTCATAAGAACCTAGGAATATTATAAAAAAATAATTATCGAAATCGGTCCAGCCGTTCACGCGTTACGCCGCGGCCGTGACCAAGGAAAATAGGGATTCATATTTATACATAAAGATGTAATACTACTTTCTTAACATGATTATCGTGTGATACTAAGTATAAAGATTATCTGTGCAGGTTTAGTTTCGATTTTATACTGTACATTTTATTTCAACATCCTTTTATTGGCTATCTAACACCGCACACTGAACATAACTTCCTTCCACGTATCAATAAAGCTTTGAAATAATTCTTCACTAGAAGCCGGAACAACTACAACTTTGGGATCTAACCACAAAGATTTATTTGTTCACTAGCCTTCTTATATCGTGTTTGTAAACGCTGCTCTAAGAATATGGAAATTATTTTGCAGCTTAGAGATGAATTGTGTTAAAGTTCCTTGTATACCTGATAATATATCTAGATCCCATCTACGTGAAGAGATCTGTGGTGATGTATTAAAATCTGGCGACCTGTATACTTGTATTATTGCTCATTTATGAATGTCTTATCGATATCGATGTTGAAATTTAAGTCAATATAATTTGCCATTAGATAGAATGTGATCTATTTGATAATCTCAGTTATTTTATAACTGGTGGTACATTTTATTTTACCTCATAAATAGTTCTTAGAGCGCGAGAGTCCAACCGTGAAATGATTACAAAAATCTAGATACGCCTAGGAGATATAAATGAAAAATTGCTCAAAATTATAAAGTTTCATCAGATAAAATCGAGGCGAGAGACGGCACAGCGTGTCTAAGATAAAGTGGCCTATATTAAATCTGACCTCATTAAGACCTCTAACCGAGTTCCGACTTCACACTTTAAATTCATTTGGGATTCATTTCTGGAATTTCCTATTTTTATACGATTGATGATTTCATTTGGACAATTTTGGTACAAATGAATTTCGGAATGCGGAAAGTAGAGTTGAAAGTATATTTTCGGCAAAAATGTTAATCAAATTATTGGTTTTCATTCAAATGAAATATTTATTTACTACCCTTAATTAGGGATTGCAATTTCCCTATTAATTATTGAATATTTATTATCTACATTCCAAACTAAAACCGCTTAATTTAGGTGTACGTTAAATACGTACTGATTGCATACCTACCTACTCACGTATAGGAATTATTACTTAATCAATATAATATTTGAACAACCATTCAAAATCAAATATAGCTATACCTAGGATATCACAGGTAATATAATGCTAAATGATATTTTTAAAGTTAATTCGAAAAATATCTCCCCTAACAACAAACAAAAACGAACTATCCTCTACATAATTCTACTCATTTCAAAACTACAAATATTCCGTTCAATTTTTTGCGTTTCCAACATAGGTATTTGCTTCGATATCGCTTCAACTACAATGCCTTGTTTAAATTCCGAGCACGGTTCCAATCGTTACAGGGGTGTGGACTGCGGACGGTCAGCATTGTCAGCAGTCAGGACTTTCGTGTACTTTGTAGTTAATGTAATTGGCAGTTGCGCTTACTTTGATGTTTTAGGGCTTTACATGCTGACTTTACAAGGTGTTGTGGTAAGAAATTATGTTTTTAACTACCTTAACGAAAACATTAGGCATATTGTTTATGTTGCGAAGTTTATGACTCTGTTAGAAAGCAAATGAGTAAAATAATTCCTATTTTCACGTGTTCAAAATAATAAAAATACACAAAAATGATACCCAGTTATCAAAAGGATTATCTCATTTCATAAAATATTCTGTATTTTATAAATATTTTAAGTTGGAATAATAATAAATATGTACAACAGTACAATATTGTTTTCAGTTCCCTCTGGGGTTAATTAAGGTCTCTACAATAACAAGACATTGTATCTTTACATAAGGTAAGTTAATGAAAACGGTAATTAATTAAAATATTATATTATAAAAATTAAAATAAAGATAGAGTCATAAGGCTAAACCTAAATTTTTCCCTGCATAAAATAGTAAAAAAATCGAATCCATTCCTTCTCCAAGTCTTTCTTACGATCTACTAAGTCTAATCTTAATTTACAAGAACAAATAAACAAGTAAAACAAACAAGAATACTATAAAGTATCACAAATTACTCATAAAAACTCGAACTCAACTATTGGAAGACATTCGTTACTGCGTAAGGTTTCATGGAAGCCACATAAAACCGTTTATAATGATTGTCTTGTTCCAAGTTACATAGTTAAGTTATTAAGTAGGTTATTTACCGCTTTACACGTTCCTCTTTATAAATATAACACTTTGATCATTTTCAACACCGTTATTAATATTTGAAACAATTTTATGAAAAGATAAGCTTATAATTAAGATGTTTTGTTATTTATATGAGGAAAAGTATATTAATTTGTTAAAGAATGCTAGTTGAAGAAGTGAATTTTTTCTATACAGGATAAAATATATGGAAGTGGATTTAAAATCGCATGCAAAGATGCAAATAATATAGTTGAACGTCATATTGTCATTAGAAAAATAGGGTTTTTTTAACGTCATAAACGGGCCTAGTTTGTTGCTTATAATACATTTTATATTAAGTATTATTGAAATTCAAGATACTTAAAGTGCTTTATAAGAAATAAGTTTTTATTGCTAAAAAATTCTAGACTATTCTTAAATCTAAATCTACAACTTAACTTCAATTGTATTATTTCCAGCTCGTTTAGTGACGTGATATCTAAAGTTATATCAATGGAAACCATTCTAATAAAATTCTAACGTTAAAACTTTAGAGGATATAAATTTGAAGCGCTGTATTGAATTCGATTGGAAACGACTTTATGGCTGCCTTTATTCTCGTATTACCAATCTAGATACTTGGTATATATACGTAGTTTATTGAAAAACTAGTTATGCACACGGGTTCACCCGTAGATATAGGAATGTGATAAGTTTTTATGATTACAAAAGTGGTACGTAGGTATTTTTTCATTCATATCAGTGCCGTAAATAAGTCAGGAAACTGTTCTGTAAATCATGCAACGTACATGTAACAATTAGGTATAAAAAAAAGAAATGCGTTTAACCTAAGCTCTACTTACTTTCTTTAGAAATTATATCGTGAAGATGTGTGTATAAACATGTTTAACATTTATGAAAAATCTACATCATTTTGATTGTGTTAGTGATAATTATTCAAACTATAACAATTTAGCTAGATACAGCCTTTAATGACTTCAAAAACGTGCACTTAACTCAGTGAAACATCCAACAACATAGTGCCAACCATTTCAACTGAAAAACGCCGCGGAATCTACAAATCATAATTCCACAGACGCGGTTATTTAAAGAGGTTAAGTGTCGTTTTATAAAAAACGAAAAAGGCGGAATTACGAACTCTGTATGGCAGTGCCACCGTCGTTAGACAGAAATCACGCAATTAGACGAAACGCGCAGAACTTTTAACGCCAATGGAGGCCTCGTTGGTGAAAAAAATTTATGGTTTTTGTAGAAAAAATTCGATCACGAGGTGGTATTTGAAGCTGTGAACCTCACGGTTTCATTTTCTTGTTAAAATATTTTTTGGTAAGAAAAATTTCATCTAGTTCTGAAAAGTAGAATTTAACCAACTTCTTATTGCATTTCAAACATTGGTAATCGTAGCACATGTTTAAGTAATACTCGTACACTAGAGACCGTCTTGTGAACATAACATATTGCAGTATAGTAATACAATAGGTACTATAATTAGTAGAAATTAATATTGTTGAAACCCAGCTATAAATCTCCTAACAACAAACTCCTTAACCACTCCATTTGACGTCATAAGCAGAGATTCAAAATCCCGCCTCATTACTGAAAAGTTTCGTAATACGGGGTAATGTGGCCAATTAATCAGCCTACACGAGCCCAAGCGGGTTGTTCCTAACAATCGGCCAAGTGTGATATTTGTCACGGCAGATAATAGAACTTCTACAAATTTCGGCGTTCACCCTCACAGAGGGCGAACTTCAAACCACTTGACGCGCCTGCGATTTAATCTATGACATGTCACTTGTTATGAAAGAGTGAATCTTTGAAATTACTCACATTGTTTGTTGATATGGATTATATACTTGGTATAAAGTAGCATACTTCTCTTAAGTCTACGAATTTTAACCTAATATAATACATATAATGTATCTCTTGTACTCTACATTGTATACATGTGAGGAATTTAATTTTTCATCACAATCAACATACATAAAACTCTTTCGTTACTGAGCAATTGACTGACCAATTATTGAAAATTTGAAATTGCATTGCAGTCAATTGGTTTAAAAACTATTTTAATTCTCACCATATTACACGAAATTAAAACAAATACTATAAACTCTAGTATTAACACACAACAATAGATTTGCCAATCTCACCGCACATAACATTCGTAATAGGTACATTTCCAACAGTTTCAATAGTTCCACTTCGCTGTCAGACACTCAATGTAAGATCTGCTAGATAAGTGTCAGTGGTGTCTGACATCTGCGAGATAAATGTGTCAAAACGTGAACACTGTCGGCTTGGGAATTGAAATGAATATTAATTTTTAGTAACGGTTGTGAATGAATTCTTTATCAGTTTTTATTTAAGGAAAGCGTAAATTGGAACGCCTCTTTTGTGGAAATATTTATTGTATTTATAACTTTTCATTTACTTATTATCGGTTTGAGCTATTGTTGAGTATTTCAAAATGTTTATTTACGGCCAATAAAGCTCTACTTATATATTAGAAAGCTAAAGGGTTTGTTTTTGATCGCTCTAATCTCCTGTTCGGTTCCTGAGAACCACGGTTCAGATTTAAAATATATTTCACTGTTAGATAGCCTTTTAATGATGATAGCTATAGGCTATTATATTATATCATTATGCTTAGACCAAGAGGGCAAGAGAAACCGCAGGGCATAGCAAGTAGAATATTTATATTTTAAAATGGTTAATATTTAGACTCTTTATTTATGTCAAAATTTGGATTTATATATAGTCTAAATAATAACCACATTATAATATATATTACTCGCTACTAACAGCTACGTCTGGAATTTTATAAATATTTTTTAGTTAGTACAATACCGACGGTGGGACACCCTATATAGCCTATAGCCTAACCTAATAACTTATCGCCCCTAAAACAAACCTTTACACATAAGTATAGCACATACAAACACAATTAGCTACCTTTCGATTACTTATTAGGTCAATACGATAAAGATCGAAAGCTTACGGTAAGCCTTACGACTTTCCCAACTACAAATCCAACAACCTTAACACCCTTACGGTATTATCTGCAAAAGCGTCGTTTTTACAAAAAAATGTGTCCGTAAGAAACTTCTTTATGACCTTATTTTGCAAAAAATAATTTACTATATGCAACTTTACAGAAATACGTCGAATCACGCGTGGTAGGGATAAGAAAAAGATTGCGCGTAACGGAAAAATGTCACACGTAACGAAAAAATGTTACACTAAATTTTTTCCAACCCCGATAAAGAAGTTTCACTTCAAAAAAATTGACTATTGATTTATTCCTTTGAGGGCATGATTATAATATTATAAAGAGGGATGATTATTTTTTTTTTACGTTGTATCTCAAAAATTACTCGATTGATTCAAAAAAATCCTGCCATTAGAAACATGTCACATCTTTACATTTATTTGAGGGGTAGCTATTGTTTAATTACTTAACCTACTAAAACATCAGAATATAATAAAAATCATCATACCAGTAAACACACGTTCATATCTTACAAAAACATTACGAATTAATATGAACATCCGACAATACGTCCTTAGCAGGAACAATGTCGGCTCCAATACAAAGATCAAAGGTTAATCTTTTCATATTATACGCTAATACAATATGGCGCATGTTTGTAGAGGCGTGTTGGCTTGCCGAAGGGTTCTGATATCGAGTAGGCAGTGGTTATATTCATATACAAGTTACATTTGAAACTAATAATTTGAAAAAGGTTGGATTAAAACACTCTGCTTTGATTTTTAATTTTCTTGGAAGAGTGGAACAGATTGAACGAATAAAAAAATTTTATAAGCAAAATCTGTATAAATCAAATGCAGATTTTTCTAAATATTCATTAATTATTATATAAATAAATAAACCTGTTTTTAGTAAAAGTGGTGTAGACGGAAATCCATGTAGAGCCGGTTATGACGTACATAATATAAATTATATTATAAATAGTACCTACAACATTAGTGAGTACATATTAAGATAAATCACTGAATTTTAACGTGTAGTCAATTAGAACAATGAAATGAAGAACAAGTATTTGATAACCTTGACTCTCGGTTTCCAACTTCAATAGTTGGCTTTAATTAAAGAAAAACACAAGCAACGTAGAGCTTCAACTATTTACAATATAAACAATAGTGCTAGAATCCAACCACAGCTATATTTTGCCATTTACAGTTATAATTTTTACATATTAAACTAGCCTGTAGTATAGTCCTGCCAATTATCTGCCTTACTTTTATCACTTGGGGATAAAAAAAAAATAGATAGTATCCGATTCTCAGACCCGTAATGCACACAAAATTTCATGAGAATCGGTCCATCCGATTCAGAGGATGGTAACTAACATGGTGACACGATAATATTATAGATATAGAAATTTATTATACCATTCATTTGCACTGTAGGAAAAAATCCATCAATAATAATATATCGTCAAACGTCAATTCAAAGGAACTTTCTATATACTACGCAGATTTTGTTAATCACACGCATGAAGGTTTTCTGCTTGATAAATGGATCCAGAAATACCTCGTATATGGTATTTTCGATTATTTGGAGCAGATTATAATCTAATTTCTTATAATATATTTATGTTTTATATTTTTGGAAAGATATTATTAGAAGTTATCTTTATACAAGGATTTTTATTTTTAAATACTTACCTAAACATAAAAAACAAGAAAAATGTATGGCGTGTTCTAGAGTACACACGTAAGAAGTGAAACTTCTTTATGACCTTAAAAATGTCACGAGTATGGCGTAACGCAAAAATGTCACGCGTACGGCGTAACGCAAAAATGTCACGCGTACGGCGTAACGCAAAAATGTTACACTAAATTTTTGTCCAACCCCGGTAAAGAAGTTTCACTTCAAAAACACTTTTGCATAAGTAGAAATATTTATTGTTTATCCATTTAATGAACTGTGTATAATTTTACATAATATATTATTCAATCCTTAAAATAGCTCTAGTTACACTTTTAATTAAAAGTGTCACAATCTTCAGAATTGGTCTTGTAACAATATTAATTTTAAGAGTCGATAATAAATTAATCAATCAAGGAGCAAATTAATTTGCCACTGTCATAAATATTTTTTACTCTCACACCCATCAATCTTCATCAAAACGTCCTTTAATAAATTTTTGAACAGTTCCTTATAAACGATAACAATATAAAACGTCTATTTATTTATCTATACAGGAAAATGAATAGAATAGCTGTGTGGTTTTTCTACGTCAGCCCTATTTGCTTCAATGGGTAAAAAGATATTACATACTATATCCGTCCCTTCATTCACTAATCCTTTTGCGTTTAACCTGACACTATGTTATAACACCAACTTATTTGAAAAAAAAAACAAACAATATTACACTTATGTAATATAACATTTGCATTTTCCGTCAAAACTTTTCGTGTTATGTAAATAGAACATAACAAAATGTACAATAATTATAAACACAAAGGCACTTTAATTAAAATACACCTCATATAATGTCTTTTTGGAATTCGTCCTCACTCTGTTGATTGAAATAACTGCGGGTCGGCAACACAGAATATGAATTATATTGCGAAACACCTCAAGCCAAAACATCACCTAATTCTATTTGTTTAGGATCCATTTTGCTTAGATGCTATTAATTGAACAATCCGGTGGCATTTTACAAAAAGTAGATCCAACAAACCAGCTGGGTTTTATAAGCTTTTATTTTAGTTGATACAGGAAGGAAAATACTTTTATTTTAGTTTCCCATTATAAAGAATCTTGCCTAGATTTTCATCCGGGTCAAAGGTTGGACGTCAAATAAATGTGTTGCTACAATGGCTTTGCTCTACTATTTCTCTCTTTTATTTATTTCTGCACCAGTTGCTTGAATTATAATAGATCTAATAGTCACTGGATATTAAAAAGGTAAAATATTCTTTTTTCATTCATTTCAGACTAAAAATAGATGATCGTTTATATTCATACAAATAAAATCTAGAATGTTCTTTTTTCCGCATTCATTAAGAAATAATATGCATGTGTATCTTCGTAGACAGTAATTATATTACAGCATATTCTCCATGTATCCTGTTGTTACATCTTTGTTTCCTTATTATAATACACATTTGACAAATGTCATTTATTTTGTTGTCTCACCACGATAATATTATTATATTGTATGGTTTATTTAATCAGTCAAATATAAGTCTATTGTAATACATATAAGGTTGAATTTCAACAACTGAGCGATGCTAATTTATAACACCTATGGATTCTAATGTCACGCTGACCGAACGCTGACCGTCGTTACTTACAGCTGAAGCGTATAGACGCAACCACGGATCCTAGCGTGTTATTCTAAAATGCTTCATAGAGTTTCACAGAATTCGGCTGTCAGCACTGACAGTCAGCGTGATCATGTATAACCAGCCTATAGGTATCATTAGTAAAGTCACATATGACAAGAGTGTCATGTCATGATAGGAGCAGTATAATTAAAACTGTCACGTCATTGATTAATGACGGGGTAGCGATATAATTAATGTGTTTTGACCTTAAATAGATTACACTAAGCCCTTATCTAGCTTTCTGATTATGAGTGCGAAAAGCAGGATGGATAGATTATTCATAATTACTATAGAACAGAATGAAAAAAAAACAAAAATAATTTTCTATATTTCGAGAAATTAAAGAGTCTATATTTCGCTGATTAGACATGTGCTTATCATGTCTTATCATCCAAACACATTGAATGAATATATTTTATTTTAAACGTTAAGTTTCAGGCTAAGAAATGATTTATCTCTATTTTTGAAAATTTTTATTATTCGGTCATTATTTATGTGCCTATTATTTATAGAATTGATCTTGTTAGATGAAACATTTTACGGTGAACCAAATGTGACCTCTATTATTCCTGTTCAATTATTATAACCATTTCTTTCCTGTTTCATATGTCAAAGGGCCATCTCTTTTCCCTAAAGGGCATCTTTGAGCTCGTTAGTTCATCCCTTTGAAAATTTTTATGTATGCGTACAACCCTTCAATTTCAATCTACTTGCATTTATAAAGATCGGGAAAAAGATTGTATAAATACATTTATTATACGTGCATTGTCCTCATCTTAAGCTTTTCAAAGTTAATATTTACTTGTGCTAAAAATAAAACCACAAATATTATTATAATATAATATATATTTAGTAATTAAAAAAAATCCCTAATTCTTCAGGCACAAATTGAACTATTTACGAATAAAGCCTGTTTCACATCATCAATCGATTTTTTTATATTTTAAAATTCTAAAACACCTTCTTCATTTCAAATAGGTTATATTACAAAACAAATACCAAGAAAATGTTTGTCCACTGTAAGCTATAAACTAAGTACACTTAATTGATGTTAACTACAAAGCAAGTGACTACTTAGTTACGATTCCGCCTGATCTACTTAATCCCGCTCTTTACTTGAGCAACATTTAGTAACTTGGCAATTGGTCAGAACTTGCCAACTTAGGGACGAGAACATTTGTAACTTGGACAAATTTGTTTGATTTCTTTACATCAATGGCACTTTATCCCTTTACTTCGTTGATGACTGAAATTGTTAATTCAATAAGTAACAAATAATATATAAAAAATCTCATCTTACCAATCTTAGCTTGATATTGAAATCGCAAACAAATTAACAAGATATTTTAATAAGTTTAATTTTGTATATTGCTTCTTTACTTGAACGTACTTTATATATTACTAAAAATAATAGCAGAAAAGGCAGTAGTAATAGTAGTATTTAGTATTAGGTTGTAATATATTTCCAAATAGATAACATTAATGAAAGTTAACATGTAAATATACGGCACAATGTTATGCAGGTAATTCATCCTGAGTAGAGCCTCAGAATAATAAGCGTAGAGTCATAAAGAAGTTAATGTGAATTTAACGTTGATATTAAAATACGTACAACGTACTTATATTAAATTTTATCATAAACATCAACTGACAAATATTCAAATCACAACATAAACCAACGCAAACTTTGACAAAAACAAGAAAATCAAGCCTTATTTTACCAAAAACAGCGAACTAACTACAATGCAGCGTAAAATCAGTAAAATTATACAAAAAAACAATGCTACGAAATTTTCTATACACAAGCTATTCTGTCAATTCCAAGTGCCGCCCAAAGTTTGGTTTTGTCCATGAATTTTTGACAAAAACTCTCAATTGAGATAAACTTGGACGTTGCTGAGCGAATAATTAATGATAGGGATCTACAAAACTGACAATTAATGACAATAATTTTTCGTGAAGTTCTTATATTTCGAGTGAAGTAATTCATATTTGCTAAGTATGTTTACCGGCTATTAAATACCATGATGAAATGGTTCTAAGAATTATGGTATTTGTTCTAATAAATTAAGCTTTCTCTGAATTGAACTTGTTTAAAAATCTTTGTTGTAATCCAGATCACAAACTAAATTAAATTTTCTTCTTAATTTCATCTAAATCTTAAATAAGTAGAGCAAACAAACATACATACTCTTCCGTTTTCATAATACTCTTACTAAGCGATGATAACTACTGTTAAAAAAATTATTGTCGATTGCCGCGAGCTGAAATGTTCGAATTTACGCGGGTTTTTAGGCATTAAAATATTAAAAGAGTCGAGTGAGTCGTTTCGAATAATACGGCAACAACATAATGAATCATCTTTTTAATACATAATTAAGTACCTATTTGAAACAAAAAGTTAATTGTATATGTGAGAATTTATAAAAAGCAAAAAATTCTCAGTTTTTTTACTTAACGATGATAGAAACTCATTTAAAACCTTCGTTAAATACATATTATCTTTTACAAAAGGAACAATTGTTTCAAAAGTTTGTTAAGAGAACATCCGAAACGCGTGTAAACTTCTCGAAGAATAATAATGAGTCACGTAATTTCTTTCCTAATGATATAAGGTAGGTATTAGGTACCTATACTTTATTCAAATTAAACGCATTAAACGAAATTTTGCTGGTATTTAATAAAAATTAATCGCTTTCATTGTTTCCAATTTGCTTAAGTGCTATAAAAGAAAATAATTTGTTTGCGATCAATAGACGGTCAAGACATAGATAACCTTTAGTCTAAGGCATATAGTAAATATTTGTAGCCCTTGATATTTTAGACGACGAATGGTTGGTAATTATTTATTTGTGTACAAATTACAACCTTGTTCGTCCTTTATATTGTTTGGTAACAGCATTGATCAATGAGTGCTATTTTTTTTTTTCGAAATTTTTTATATCTTTCATGCTATAAACGTGTCCTATGCTTAGCATATGAGTTATGACGAATTGTGAAAGTATCATTAAAATTTATTATTTGATATAAACAAATGCGTTGTTTCAGTCCTTACATAATATATTATGTCTGAGTTATTTAAATTATGTGAAAAACGGGAAAGCTAGTTTCATTTCGAGCATAAAGTATCAGATATCTGAAAATAAATCTCTATACTTTATAGAAAATGTTTCCAAATGATTGGATTACTAACGGGATTATATCTCTACTAGAGTATATTGAACCATAATATGTATTATATACTAGCGGTCCGCCCCGGCTTCGCCCGTGGTACGTTTACGTTTTTTCTACATAAGAACCATCCTCGTACTTCAAGGAATATAATAAAAAAAGAATTATCGAAATCGGTTCAGCCGTTCTCGAGTTATGCGCTTATCATCACATTTTGCGATTCATTGTTATATATAAGATTAAATAATAAAGTGCTATATCTTTAAGAAGGTTGAGTTTCTTCGTCAGGAGGCGCAACTTTTGTTGTAGACTATCAATATAGTTATTAATTCATTTGACCAGTCTTGTCAACTAGCAGTGTACTGTTGTAGAATTTATCAAACTGTAGAGTTTCTTGCTGGCTCTTCTCTGAAGTAAGTGCTATCCGAACCGGCGGTAAATAATTTCATTTTTTATTTTGAAGATTCAAAACTGCTTCTAAAAAAGTCAAGTTGAATAAATGTTTCAGTGTTGAATTAGACTCTATGTAGAGCAAATATGATATTTGCTCTTATGTAGAGTTGTAAAAGGGGCATGTGTCGATGTAGAGCAGAAAGGCTATCAAAGCTTAACAAGGCATCTTGGGTACTGCAATTCCACTTCTTATTGATACCCTGGTGAGGTCGTCCCGCTTTGGTAAAACATGACATTACTATGTATGTTAACAACATTCCCAAGACATAAGAATAAAAGTCGAATAAATATCAATAGCGATGTAGCTCCGATCACAATTACATCAATTATTCCTGGTAACGACCGGTCTGATTTAGACTCTATGAATGCTTATATTAATTTAGAGACCCAGCTCTATGAAATACAGTGAAGTCTCTATATTCATAAAAACGCTACATGAATAATTGAATAATGATTAAATTCCATTTTTTTGCTACTTTGGTAAAATAACATTAATTCATGTAATTAAGAAGTAATAAAAGTTAAAGCTAATTAGCTTATCATTATTCGACTGAAAAATATTATCAAATTCTTAATGAAAAATTATTACCTAGCCATATGGAAAACCCGAATGTAGGTTATATTTGACCTATTATTCGTCCTGTCATCATCTATATTATATAACGTAATAAAAAAGTTTATACTGTATAAGGCTGTAATAAAAACTATCGTCGAAAACACAGCCGCGGGAGGTTGCTACCATTTCATTGGAAGGCGCAAAAAATTCAGCGATGAATCCTCTTGTCTTTCCTTTTACTTTATATTCCATTACTTGCTCTATTTACATAATTTTGTAGCCTTTTCCTGCTCTTGAGACAGTGGGATTAACAAAAATTTACAGAAAAATATCATTAATTTAGACATAAACAGAAGTACTTTGGAATATTAGAATTCCAGACATGTCCTTTATAATGATGTAATAAACTTTGTAATTAAAATTAATTCTCCATGGGACAGTATTACGTCACACAAGCCCCAATTTAATTAGTGTTTTTAATTTCCACACAATCGCGACGAGCGTACTTTCATTATATTATGCGCTCTATTGCTCTCCTTTTCAACTAATTCAATTACAGTTACATTCTCAAGTAAACGCAACCAATACGCTGTTATCGTTATAAATCTTAGCGATAATAAATTGATAAGCAATAAAAATAGGAAGAAATGCGCTTTATGTTATATCATTTCAATATTTAGTTCACCAGGATCACAGACGTAATGTAAAATGAAAACAAAAGATAGAGCGTAAATTTTATTTGATACCTGTCAATGCCAGTGCAAATCAGCACTTATGACTCATATTTGTTTTGAATATTATTGTGTATTTGACGTCGTGTTGGTACTGTGAGCGTGTGGTGTGTCGAGTGTTATATCCTAGCACTTACCAGGGCAAGAGGAGGATGTGAGAGTAAGTGTTGCGGTTAGGTTATATCGTTCGCGATGCAGAACACAGTGTAACGTGTTACCCGTACGGAGGCCGGGCGCCTACTGACTGCGTCGATCGATAGCCGCGCCATGCTGCGTTACGTTCCGTTCACCGATTCGATGTTTTAGTATTTTTTATCTGTTAAATTTCAATTCGAGCGGCGTTCCAAATTTAAATTTTATTTTTACATGATTATCTGTAATTAGCTGGAAAATGTAGTTATGAAATGTAACATCTGCGCCTGAGAAAAAGGCTCTACCTCTCTACCATAAATTGCTATGTAGAGTTTAGGTGCGCATAATTTTTATGTCTATCCTAAACTTGCAGTATTTATTTATTTTAACTGACCGTTTAAATAAACGAAAGGAGATTCTATTGAATTTATTATACAATTATTATTATTTTATTTTTTTTGAAGAAGAATAAACTAGATGTAGAGTAATTGAGTTTTTGTGTAAGTTGTACTGCAAACATGGCTAATAGTTGCATGCTGTGCTGTGGTACAAGTACACACTCGTTAAAACTTTCTCGTCCTCTTTTATGTCAATGGAGTCTATTCTAAAACATCGAGCTGATTTTTTATATTTACGATATTTTGACAAAATTAAAAATGCTTTTGGTAGACTAAAAACAGTTTAAATATGAATAAATTTTATAAATAAAAATAATCAATGTACTCATCAATCAACACATCGTGATTATAATATAGAGCTCTATATTTTTCAACTCTACTTCAAATTAAAATCGGATTTAATAACAAAATTTTATCTCCCATTATTATAATACTATGTATGAATTAATGATAATTTTGAAACACGTTTGCATATTTATTTTTAATAGATACATATTTATTTGTGATTTCTATTTATTTATGAGACTTATTTGTAGAGATACCTAGAGCGGTTACAATAAAATTTGACCTTTTTTTGGTTAGATCATAACACAATTTAGGGAACTATGTTTATGACCGCAGCTCCTCTTGTTTACCTTTATGTAGCGATATCTCTTCCCCTTGTAAATTTTCATCTCCTATTTCACTCCCATTAATGTTTTTTTTTTTCTGACCAAAGGCTTTATCGAATGTTGTATGCGTTAACATTATATAAAAGTTCTCGTTTATCGCTTCAAGAGTCATAATGTAATGTTTGTAGAAATTATTCGTTTTTATATTATTTTCAAATTTATTTTAATATACTTACAAGCCGCCCGCCCAAGCTTCTCCTGAATTGAACCACTCAGGAATTAAGTATAAAGCTTACAGCATTATTGTAATAATTTTCAATATGTAGTGATTTAGTCGATTTCTTTGTCGAAGCAAACAAATACTTCACTTTTTTAATATATTTGTAAGTACAACCTCAGCCACACAATAAAAATCTTTCTACTATTCAAAACTTCATCCAGATCCATTCATCCATTACATTGTAACATCCATCCAAATTCCAAACATTCTCATTTATAATATCTACTAACAAGAGCATGTATTTAATTATGTAAATAAGCGAGTGCGGTAAGAAATAACTTATATTAGTTCGCAAATGAAGTTAAAATGAAGTTAACATATTGCTTAGTTCATGAGGCCATAAATTTAATGCAGGTGTTACTTGGCGTCTCTGGAATATATCTAATATTGTGTAGTGTGCACCTCTAGCTTCCGACAAGCGTAAATAACTTTTTGCATATTTTAAATAAGCTGAAAGGGGAATAAAGTTTTTAATAGTGTTTAGTGCGTTTTATTCTTATTCCTATAGATTATGTTAGTTTTTAATATATTTGCACGCTCAACTACGAGCAGAATGTTTAAGGATCTATATTATCTGTACCTACAAACATCTTTGTAATTCTACATTCTGCAAATAAAGCAATTTGAATTTGAATTTGAATATAATTGTGTAGTGGGTTTTTATGGATGTTACATTTATTTGGATATAGTTTACGCTATTTGTAATGGCTAAACAGATTTAGATAAACTTTTCTGATAACTCTATTCTGTATGTGAAAAATAAACTAAAATCATAAATCCTTTTAAAAAAATTGATTTCTTATATATTTTGTTTTTCGTTATAATATGTGATATGAAACGAATCATCATATAATAATTAATTGTCGTCTACACTTAATTGTTAATTTTCCTGAGTAACTTTTGCTTAGTTTGTGACAGATGGCGTTACGGTAATATTAATTTGTTTAAATCCTAAAAAGTAAATATCCTTCTATCATTTAAACCATTAAGATCACACACAATTGCTCTAAAATAATGTAAATTTTACAAAAGTAATGTTTCTCGAAACTTAAAATTAAGAAACAAGAAAAACTAAGCAACTGTTATCGACCAAACTAAACAACTAATGCATTGCGTTAGTCGAATCAACTACGTGACGTTGTTGGCTGAAAGATTCGTTCGGAAAGTGTTAATACAGTGAATTCCTTGAACTTTATAACAGTGTAAAATAAAGTTAAGCTTGATTCTTCGTATTTGGCAAAAAAGAGATGAGAATGTTCGGAGAAGTAATGAATAAAATTTTCCATTTTGTTCTGGAAAATCCTTTCCCTTGTAATTCTATAAAGAGTAACTGTTTGAAAAAGCTTTAAAATTGTTCAAATAGCTTACAAGAATGTAAAAGTGTTTCCCTTTTTTCCAACAACAAATTAAACGAAACGATATGAAACTCTAGTAAGGTTTCACACAGAGAGAGAAAACTCCATCACTCATGGAAAATATGTTTTGGTCTACAACAATACATAATATATTCTGATTACAAGTTTTTCATCGTGTACATATAAGTATAAACTTTTTTTATATTTCTTCAACAACATAAACGCCACGTCGTAAACATTAACTCAATGTGTGTAAAAGAGATATTCACACCGATCAGCTTTATTACAAATTACACATACTTATGTAACAATAGCTTTAACAATATATCAATACAAACTTAGTTAAAATAAAATAAAATTCATGAAATTGAATTCTTAATATCTATACAAATACGAACAAAAATAACAACAAACCCTAAATGGCTCTACAATTACTAACCCAAGCTATCCAAAATTGGTCGCCATCACCACCAGAAGTGAAAGATCGAACCAAGTGTAGTGTCACTCTGAGCTGGTCTCCAGGACCCTTTGGCTTCATACAGGAGCAGCTGGTGTATACCGTGCAGAGGAGAGAGAAGGTACCAGCATGGGTCACGGTTTACAGGTACATAATATATTCGTTACTAGCTGACCCGATAGACATTTTCCTGTCTTCAGTTTTCTAAAGTTTAATTATCGACACATTTATTAAGTTTTTCTTTCATAAGATACTTTTCCTGACGATATTGAACACTACAAGAAAATTATTATCGAAATCGGTTCAGCCGTTCACGCGTGATGACTAAGAAATAGGAATTGCTTCGCGAAACTGCTTGTTCGTGTGGACTTGCCTATTTGCGATCATTTTACATAATTTACTTTGAAATTTGTTGTCTAGACTTGGTATCCCTGCGACATTTAAAAGTTATTTATTTATTACTATATTAGTGACTTGTTATATTACTTATATCTTTTTTTATCCATTTTAATGTTCATTTTAAAACTTCAAATCTCATCTAATAAATTTACCTGGAGATTGAAAGGAAGAAGATTGATTTCTCCTCAGATAATATTACAATCACTGGAAAAACATTATTTCATACCTCGAACAGAATAATTAAGTACTCCAAAACAACACGAGAATAAAATATTATTCAATGTCAATATTTCTTATTTATACCTCGGTTTCAAAGTAATTTGTACACATCAATTTTGGAAGATGATAAATTTGCGGAGATTATCTCGGGGAGAATTTGTTTTCATTACATAAAAACCGTAAAAATGATTAATCTCGAAAGCTGTGGCTTATGGCTGCGAATTTTAAAGCGACACATAAATAAATTCATAGATAAGTTTATTATTAAAGAATGCTTCTTTAGCCGCGTTGAGCTTATTGGTTGAGGAAAATCTGATGAATCCGCGTCACCTAACCTAAGATATAAGTTTCATATAAGTTTCATATCGGTAGTCCTTAAAAATCCAGAAACTGCAATGTAGAGTAACCGTTATGATATAATCTTTTCATTTATTATGTTTGATGTGATTATGTAACACACAATGTAATGTGTTACTATTATGTATAATACTTTATATAATGAATTCTTAGAGTTTAAATGAAATGAATTTCAGGACTTTCCAATAAAACATACTAACCAAAGCTCTTTACAACTTTTAATGACGTCCTTTTTTTAGTATAGCAATCGTATAAAATTAAATGTTATTTATAAAAGTTATGTTTACATAGCTACACTCTTCAACAAACCTACATATATTTGCAAGAAGATACTACGTCTGGATAATAGCACAAATAATATTGTTATTAGGTTACGAACACCGTAATTCCATTTAACCATTTTGTCGTGTGCCGTGTAACTGAGCCCACTCCGAGCTCTTATTATGCCTGTACTGAGAATAGCACTTGTATTCAAAATTATATATTCCATTTCCCTTCCTTTATCCGTGATTATTGCAGAGACAATACCTACAGTCATTTTATATTTAGATAACTACATTCGTCTGTTTTTTTGCGAATGGTACTCTTTATGAAACCTGTTTCAAAATATGATAATATTTATTTAGAATTATGGGTTGGTTACAATAGTAGCATATAAGTATTGTATAAATTGTTTTTCATTATGTACGTGTGAGGCTATGTGCCAATAAATAAACGTTTTTTCTTTCTTTCTTTCTTTCTTAACACAAGTTGTTACTTATGTATAACATTTGTAAATGTTTATTCAAGAAAAGCTTCTCGATAGAAAGTTATTACTAATTTTGGTAAGAATTGCTATGTCTTTATATGGGCAAACTCTATAAAGCTACGGATTAAAGCAAGTATTATACAGATAATATTATCAAATTACAATTACTATTAGTTTGTGGTATTTTAATAACATTGATAATTCGATAGTCGCCAAGTTTGCAGTAGCTAATCTATAAACACAATTACCCACCAGCCAAAATTAATTAAATCAACAAACAGACTGAATTATAATCATATTATTATTGGCGCTAACAAGTTAATTACAGATTCGCTATCGCAATAATGAGATTATCGAGCAATGAGCGGATGTTAGTTCTGTAATGCGTTTATCTTTGCATTGTTTATTTATCTCTATGTGTATTATGAAAATAAATGCATATTTTCCTTAGTTCTGGCATCGTGTGAACGCGACTGGAATTATTTCACTAATCCATAATATTTAAATAAATATTTTTTTATTTGTTGTGATTGACAAAAATCTTATGAAGGTAACTAAAATAAGTTTAGTGACTATTAATACAACTTCTTGTTGTGAGTTTGAAGACAGGACAACATATTTTGTAGAGCCAGCTAGAAAAAACTTTTAAGATCAAATTAATAAGTATTATTTTGTTTATTTAGGGGCGTACCCCTATAAACTTTCCTTACACGTTCGAAGACTACATTGCCTTCTATTAACCTCATACACTTAGACATTTTTTATAAAGCTAATAAATATTCTGATTCAAAATATTATAAATTATATATTTAAGTATATATCTATATTCTAAACTAAATCCATTTGTTACATTGTGTGAGTTCTTACAGATTCGTCCAAAAGCATTACTAAACAAAATGAATGTTCCTCATTGTACATAAAGCCAACACATTAACATTCTTACAACGAAATAACACGAATTTCAGCTCACACGGCTCCTCTCAGTATAATGTAGATTTAATTTCTGTTCAACTCCACTGCTTTACCAAGAACACTTGTTTTCTTGTAAACTAGGAAATACATTCGGAGGGAACTATGAAATGTTCTAGGTAATGCACTTAATCTTTCTGAAGATGTTTGTTACGTGAACGTATAACTTCATTTTTGTGGCAAGCAATGTAGGATTATGAATTTATGTAGAAATTAAGTTTAGTACTTTGTCGGATTGTTAAAAATGATATATATTATTATATTGATTGTTATTAATAATATAGCTTTATTTTTAATTTTTTATGAACATGTAATCCTTATGCAATTGATAAGAAACGTCTAGCAAAAAATATAACTCTAAAAAAGCGCTGATAACACCAAATCAATCTAAAATTTGTTGTCTCATTGTATACACATTCTTTATCAATATTATCAAGATAAATTTATTTTTTCCTTTATTTTTTTAATTGATCACTCTATTGTAATTAGGAACAAAACTATTTTTGTTTTGTTTACTTAACGATACTTATTATTATTGATATTTATTTATATAAGTTTATGCAAGTCCTTCCCCCAAATTGTAAGTTATTCTGATCATCATAAGCAGTATATAATTTAAGTAATGTATTAAGACTATAGTTTATTATTACGACATTATATACGTACTACATGAACATCTCTATATGGATTAAAATGTAAAACACAAGCTAGAATCTAGGATCAACAAATTCCTCGATATACGTTCCATTTTACACAAAATTGTCGATACCACAAACAACAGAACCGCGACGTAACTTTGTTCAATTTCGTCGGAAAAATTGTCATCAGATGTTTTCAAAAATTGCTGCTTTAAAAGTTTCTCGAACGACTTCTATCAGCGTTATTTATGGCCCCGTACTCCCTTTCGGTACAGCCGTGTTTTATTGTATGAATAAATCTATTTTTTGGGGCGCGCCTTTCATATTATAACTGAGAACGTAAAGCTCCAAGTTTGATTTCATCGACTGGCTTTGTTTTTGTATATATTTCATTTATTACGTAACTTCATGCGTTTATAATATCAGAGTTAATAACAATCCCGCCTTTTTTGGGATTAGTAAATATTTGTAGATTTGGATTAAAAAAATGGAAAATTTGTGTGAAATTATGCTATTTTCTATCAATGTTGACGCTGCATGGAAAAAAAGCTTTGCTTACAACAGAAAGCATAATATATTGTCAATTATTAGCATTAAAGTATTTAACCCGAACGAGAATGAATCACTTATTCTTAATTTATTTATTTACTCTTTACTCTACTGGTATTCAGAAACAGATCCTTAAAATTAGGTATAAATAAACTAGTGCAGAAGATCGTTCTAATATTACTAATGGATATTTTCCAGCGGGGGCAAAACAGTGAAAACAATAGACAATCTAGCGCCGAGCCATCCTCACAAGTTCCGACTAAAAGTATCCCTCAAGCCGACACACAAACATGTTGACGAAAACGTCGTTTTACAAAACATCCAGTCGCTTCCCGTCAAAGGCGATTGGCCGATCGCCTGTAACGAAGTAAACGGGATTAGAACAAAGGATTCGGAAAATGGGAAATGGTGAACACTTTATTTTTAGATTTCGCTATTCCGCTAGTTTCCGAATAGGATAGTTTATATTATTACAGCTTGCTTTTGCTTCGGTTTGGAAAAATAGGTTAAGTATGGAATGTTTTCTTTCGATAATGCTTTTGATGCTCATTCATTTTACGGATATTACATACATACAAACATTTTTCATGTACTAGTATGTACCATGCAAATAGAAAAACTATTACGAGTATCGTAATAAATTTAAGGAACAGCTCCTATAAATTTCATAAAAACTAGGATTCCTTAAAAAAAAGGTATAGCTTTTCATCTAGAAACTAACTATAAATAACTAACAAACACTATCATAACAATATAACATTTACATAACTTAGGTACTGTAAGCAACTAAGCCAACAGTAAACATCATTTATAATATACAGTTTCACGGGAATTTCACTCTAACTACATGTTTATGCAAATGCAAATATTATATAATTCTAAATAGCTCTAGTTCAGAATTACGCTCGATGCTACTGTAGTTTCCATTAGTATGGAAACGAGTAGTACCTTTAATCTGCATTTTATATTATAGCTTTTAAAATAAAATATTTTCAATTTGTTCTACTTACATTAAGTTCTAGGTTCTCCTTTTACATTCATAAATGTTCCTCTAAACTCAAGGACAAAGAAAAGCTATTTATTTCGGAGCTTTGTTTTATATTTTAAGCTTTAATCTAGTATGTCTTACTTACCTCACGTTTTCTCATACGTTTACCACTAATATCTTACAGCTCTAAAGTACCAAAGCAAGCAGGTCCTATCTCATCTCTTTGGTCAGAAGAAACGTGGACCAGCACAGACTCCGCCGGCACCAGCGCGACTTGCTTCTGCATGGCGGTTAGATGTGGATATGTTAAACAGGTATACGAGTAAAATATGAATTAACTTTATAGAGTATTTAGATTTGCTATTTAATAAAATTTACAATGCACTAAAATCCTCCAAAATTGATTTTGTGTACTCTACTATGTTGTTAAATCATGCTCAAAAAGCGCAATGATAATCATACCATATCCATCCACACCACCATACGACCATAATTATTATTAATTGATTAAATAGTACTCGCAGTATACTTTTTAATTACTTCAGATGTATACCATCACGTGTACATGTTCCTTCTGCCTATATAATACAGAACTGGATAAATTATGCTATATTATTGCAAGATATTGAACTAAATATATCTTATACTTCTAGGCACCAAAGACAGAAATTCACAAATGAAAGCAAAACAACACGATGTTACAGAACGAAGTGAATGAGTAAATGAATTAATTAGCAGACATTAATTAACTTGTCAACGACAACCGAGACGCGTCTGCACTCAATTCGAACGGGATTTTATTTGCTATTTGTACTTGTTTCCATTTTAATTGAAAATTGCTCACTGTTAAATACTTCAATCCATTCATCATCGCATCGTTTACACTTATTCCAAATTTGTTTTAATTTTTTACAAGGAAATAGCAAATCGTAAATGTTAAATACATAATTTTAGTTTTACAATGTTCGTTTTAACTAAATTTAAAAAACAAATATACTAGCTCAACCTTCTTCACAACTTCTTGAATGATTGTTATTGAGATTTTTTTAAAGAATAGAAAAAAATCAATCACGAGGCGGAATTCGAACCTGCGTCTTTCGCCTGACGTTATTATTGATGAAAAAGAGGTTTAATCAAACTATACACTGATAAAGTAACTTAAATGGCACTATTTGCTACATTATTATTTACTAAGACACGCCTCAAATTGGGTACTAACAGAGTTAAGAGTTAGTACTCCACCTAATCCGCTAAGTATTTCGTTCAAAAGCCCTAATACGGATAACATTTAGCTCACGTATTCTGAATTGCTCTGGACATTAGATACATAAGGAATCGTTTCCATTTATGTTTTTATGCACTAAAACTCCTGAAATAAGAAAATATTTCATATGCATTTCATTGTACAACTACATTGTACACTCGTATAAGTATTTGTATTACTAACTTTCACTGAATTGAATGTTTAATATTATAATATTTTAAATTTTTAGTTGACAAAAGTCACACATTACATGTAATCAATGCATGTAATCTACATCTAAATAACTCACAACACAATTATTTTCATAACGTTCGTTCAATAAATACAAACTTGCTCTATTTTTCGTTAATTGCACTTTATCAAAACCTTATTATTATCATCAAGTGAAGAGTAAAGCGGCAGCTGGTCCGTTAATGAGACGCACTTTGTCAATTATTTAGTAATTGAACCCCGATGGGATTCCAATTGGATTTGCTACAAAGGGATTTGAGGACTCGTTTGTTGGCAGCAGATGGTGACAGCTTCCGCTTAAGCGTTGCGTTAATAGTCACGATTTAGGAAATAAAAGTAAAATTGATTTGATGATAAGTGAAACACGTTTATATGATAGATAGATAATTCAGAAGACATAGAGATGTAAAAAAGTAGAGACAACGTATGTATTGGTTAAAACACAAAACTGTTAATATCAAACTATTTTTTTACTTAAATTGATTTTTTTATTTGTACATTTTCTGTATATTTTTAATACTGATAAAACGAACGTGAACGTGTCAATTTTATATTCAGTAATTGTATTAAAAGCTTTTTAAGCCCCGAATCCCCTATGCCATTTTCAACTGTATCATAAAATAATTGAAAAATAAATTTACATTTTTCATACATTTAAAAACCTCGTCGTTTACGAGGTCCATAGTAAACATAACTAGTGTCGACACTTTTTAACAAAGATAAAATAACTTTCTATATAACAGGAGATTTCATCATACAAATATCTTTTGGAAAAAATCGTATAAAGTATAGAATATTAATTAAGTCGAATACTCTTAATTGCTATCTTCGTCATAGCACTAACACATCCGCCCAAATAATAAATGAACACTCTATTCCAACAGGACGGAAAATCGAAAAACGATATAATACTTATATACGTTTTTAAAGAATAGAAAAAAATTCGATCACCAGGCGGGATTCAAACCCGCGTCTTCTGCCATTCTAATCTAAAGCTTTCAATGCCGTAGAACATTAAATATCAAATTCTATAAAACTTAATTTACTATGAATTCTGTGATCTATCATATTCCTTGAAATATTACAATAATCTCAGGTAACATTTGTGTGATCAATTTGTGATTGCGCCGTTCCCGATAAAGTGAAATGAGCTGATAGTCTCATTTATCAAAATACTGTGAAATATGGGCGGTCGAAGGGTTTATGATCTTTTCCTTCCTTTATAAAAGGTTTCTCGTTCATAAAAGATTATGCCTTTCATGCCACACACAATTAAAATATACAATAATGCGAGAGTTCAAGTTAAGATTCTGTTGTAAAAGTGTTTAATCATACAATATTTTTCTGGTTGTAAAGATATACAATAAAGTCCACGCAATAAAAATTTGATTTAGAAATTTATGAAAAGGCAGAAATGATTTAATAATTAATGTTGATAATTTTAATTTTAAATAATATGAGAAACGTGTGTATTAAATGGCTAGCTATTGTATATGGCTATATTGTATTGTATTATTGTTTAATATATTATCTGTTTGACGATTTATTCAGGTGCAACAAATGCTGGAAGAGCGTCCGATCCTCATCTCTGCAATCAACTCAAGTAATGGATTCACTCCACTCGCTACTGCTGTGAGAAAAGGTATGATTAAAACTACTATGTAAAATAAACTACTTAACAATGCATCAAATGTATTTCAAGGCACGCAACTGTTTATTTTCTGCTAAGTTCAAAATAATTATAATATCCTCATAATTACTACAACTTTAAGTTATAACATAATGTTTGATAAATTATATTCGTAATAACTTTTTTGCGAATATAATTTACCAAACAAATTGCTTTTTTTAATGAATATTAACTTCGAAGCGAGATTGCAGTAAAATTCCCTCAAAATGATATTAATCCTGAATTTCCTAGAGCTTGGCCCTGATTCATATTAAAAAATATTGTAAATTTCATTAAACATTCCATATATTGAAGGTGACATAAACACAGTGAAGCTACTACTATCGTTCGGGGCAGACATCAACCAGCGCTCCACCTCATCGCAGACACCACTCCACCTGGCCGTGCTCGGGGCTAATGTGCCCGTTGTTGAACTGCTTCTCGAGAGAGGGGCAGATAAGGAGGTATGTGTGTGTATGTGTAACGTATTTACTTGAAAAATTAAATGATTTGTGCTTAAATAATGAAGAAATGCTTAGTAAAAACATGATTATGTTTCTCTCTACAAAATACTCAAAATCTCTCTATGCCCTGAAATATCATCATTAATTGATAACACTATTCAACTGAATTGTTATATATTTATATTCCAAGTACTTTTAAATATTCATTTAAATATCTGTAAGAACATATTACAAAAAGTTTGACTCTACCTCTCAAGTTATATTTTTCAATACGACGTTACTACTAGGAAAACCTTTACGATAATCATAAAAGGCAGTATTGCATTATTTAGTTCAGACTCGTGTTTCATTTCTATATTATTTTACTTCAATAAACTAAATCATTTGTTAGCTACGAGATATCAACGAGCTACGCATGGAGCACTACGCCGTAGACTCGGGCAACTTGGACGTCTTGAAGTTTGTCTTGAGCCACGGAGATGTCACGGTCCGAGATAATAATGGCTGGACGCCGCTGTTTAGAGCTGGTATTTGTACAATGCTCTTTGTGAAGTTTATGTTATTGTTTCATCATAATATAATTATAATATGAAATTCTAACATTACAAAAAGCTTTTTTATAAGAATGCCCAAAAAAAATATTTCGAACAGAATTCTTCGAATGTGATTGTGACTTGTTTCGACAACATTTTAATATCTTTTCAGTCATGTTTTCAATCGAATAATTTTATAGGACTAACATCATCTAATTAGTCGAGCAATCTTTTTTTTGTGAAATTCATTCCTGATAGATTGATTCCAACAATTTCCTTATTGGTTGAAATTGAAACGAATTCCCTGACTGAATTATATTAAGAGTTATTTTTTTTTAAATATTCTTTTAAAGTCTGCCAAGGTTCAAAGACAGAGCTAATAGAAGAATTGGTAAAGCAAGGAAGCAGTTTGGAGGTGACTGACCGCGCTGGCCTCACTCTTATTGATGCAGCGCGTCTTTTGAAAGACAGACAGTAAGTTTTAAATAAATACACTAATAGTTGTCGTTTGTATAAATCAAGGTTCGTGAAATGCTGTTCAAAATAATTCGTTTGCATTTAATTGGAATTTTAAGATTCCCAAATAATACTTACAACTAATGATATCTTATGCAGGTCTAGGATGTATAACATGTGTGCATTTTATACTTTTATTTCATTTATGATATCAAGAAAATATGTTTCAATTACAGCGGCCGTCGAAGAGAATCAGTGCTGAAGTTAGTTGATATTCAGTTTCAACATGAAAAGGCGCTCGCCAACTTCACACGACTTACTAAGAAAATCTCTAGTGTACAGACCTTACTGCATTTTAAGTGAATGTTGAATTATAGTGAAGACTATCATTTTATTATTGTCTTGTCTTTTATGTGTTTAAAAGTGTTGTAAATTTACAGTCATATTATAACTGTGCATGTAATTAATCTTAAGTACAGAGAAGAAAAATAAAACAAAATGACATAATTAAAATCTAATTTATTATTAAAAATAATTAAGTAGAAAATATTTACAAAACCTATAACTAACAGAGTATTGAATTGCAAATGCGAAGAATGGTAACAGAAGTGGGAAATGTCAAGGAGCTGCTCTCGGCGCAAGTCACTTGTCGCACACCACAGCCTTACATCGACGAAATGCATTTGATGGCAAGCCAATAATTTAATCCAATAAATAAATAAATATTACATATAACATCCTTAACAGATTCTATACCAGACTATTAATAATATAATTTGCACGGCCCAGCTTTCTATCGCTTTCGTTGCAGAGGCTTTTACGAGCTGGTCTTCGTAATCCATTTGATGTATTTTGTTATTATTACCACCGTACTCGGTTATTGGTTTCTGTTCTTCGACTTCGCCTCGTTCGAATTGCGCAGCTTTTGTGTCTCGTTTCCGTCTTTGTTGTTGTTCAGCCTCGTCTAAATCTTCATATTCTTCCAAGTCATCGTCTTCATTTTTATCGGGGTCACTATCTACTGTTTCTTTGTCTACTGTTTCTTGTATTTCGCTTCCTTCAGCTTTTAAATCGGTTTCAAGTTCATCGTATTTGTGTAAAGGATTTACTAATTTGAGATGCGTAGTTCTTGAATCTTTAAAAGCAGGAGGAAGAGCGCCATTACTATCTTTCTTTAAATGTTCCATAACTTGAGGCGGAATTTCACCCTTGAATGGTCCGAATTGTGGTGTTTTTAAAATTAGCTCGCTGTTTGCAGGCAACTTAGCAGAAAATAGTTTTGTATTCATTTTTGTTATTTCTGGTACACTTGTTAATGTAGCGGCAGATACTGTTTTCCCGTCGTAGGTGGTGAACGTTTGATCGCTAGAGGATAGCTTTTGAGAATGTTCTTTAGGTAGTTTTGGATCTGGTGGTAAATAGCTTGGTCTGGGTCTATTTGATTCCATTTCTAAATCGGACGGAACGTCTCTTTCCATATTTTTCTTGCTAAATAAAGCATTCAGTTCAGACTCTGTCTTTACATAAACTGGGTGTGGTCTATCTTCTTTAGCATGATTGCTGGGAAATATTTCTTTCGTTTTATCTTTACTGGATAATAAATGATCAGGTGGAGAAGGAATAAACATAGGTTCAAAAGATTCCGTCATTTTATCACTTGGATATGCATGGTTTGTGTTAATATATTGTGGAGATTCTTCATAGTCTTCTTCTACGTCTGTATCTTCTCTTCTATTAGCGGTGTTACCTTCGTATTCTGCTATTTTATCTTCGCTTGCCATTAAAGGTTCTCTGATAATGGGCTTAAAACCGCTTTCAATTACAATAGAATCTGGTTTGAAGCCTGTATTAACGGCTGGCGGGAAATTTGCAGGATCCGCCGATTGACCCATAAAGTCTGAAGATTTCATTTCATTTTGTGTTTGAGGTTGTTCAACAATTTTTACTTGTGTTGTTGGAAGCGAATGATACTCTGGAACGTCGTTGGACGCTTGCGCGATGTGTGGATTTATTTGCGACAGAATATGTTGATCCAAAGGCAATGGATTATCCATAGGTTTTCCAAGTATTATTTGTCCGGGTTTACTGAAATACTGTTGCGGTGCACTTTGCTGTGCAACTGCATCATTCGGACCCGGTAGCGTTATTTGACTTTTAACCACTTGATTAGCTATTAAATCAGTTTGACCTAAACTTAATGTTTGGCTTTGAGTCGGAAAAACTACACCCGCGGCAGCCGGTTTTCCTATAATAATTGGTTGTCCAAGATTGTTAGGGGCTTTAGGTACGTTCTTTGATTGTTGATGGTACATGTTTTTAGGCGGTCCGTGCAACGGTGGCATCGCTTTCATGGGCGGAATATTAGGTGGGAGCTGGGCGGGTCTGTTTCCGTTCATATGTGGACGATATTGATTATTGGAGTACTTATTCGGCTTTTTAGACATGTGATTCATATGCGGGTGAGGCATGGACAGAGGGTAGCCCGTGTTGCTCTTTTGATAAGCAGGATACGGTCTTCTCAATTTTATTTCAGGAGGAGTAGGTCTTTTGAAGGGCGGTCGCATGTTTCCCGAGGGCTTATTGGGAGAATTGGGGCGCATCACTGCATGTAGCGTCTGCGGCTTCTGGCTCGGCGGCAACATGAAACTATTGGGCACTTTGCCGGAATCTATAATATACTCGTCGCCTCGTATCGGATGTTCGGGCACGAAGCTCTCCTTGACATCCTCGTATACTTGGTACTGCTGCGGTTGGGGCTTAGTGGAGTTGCGTTTGATTTCCTCCTTCATGGTCTCCTCCAGGCTCTCGACCGCCTGTATGACGTCCTGTATCTGTCCGGTGCTAATTGGCAATTCAAACTCGTTCCCGTTGTACCTGTCAGGCTCCGGGTACACTTCGCCCGAGAGGCCGTCGTCGTTATCGCTACTGAAATCGTTATAATTTTGTTTCGTATTGATTATTTTCTCGAATTTCTTGCGCTGATCTAAAAAGTTAGAGTCGGGTCTGACGCGGCTCTGTACCTGTATGGACTCTTGTGGGTCGAGATCGCTCGGCAGAGCAACGCTCTCCACAACTCGGCTCTCCTCAGCCTCTGACTCGTCACACTCGTCTACTACGTGGATCTTCCAACCGAGATGTCGGTGAGTGAAACACTGGAAACACAAAACAACATAAATATTCACATTCGACGGATAATAATCATACAATTGACACCGTCGAGCATTGTAAGTAAACCTCATGCGAAAGAAGATTTGAAGGGCTGAAACAGAAAAAGGTGGATGCATTATTTACAAAAGAAACCAATTCAATCGTATCACTCAGATTGGTTCGAAAGGAAGACGATGATGATGGAATCGAAGTCGAAACATGCAAAGAATAAAATAAAACGTAAAATATAGATATTAGGTAAATAATAAGTATGAAATAATTAATAGAATTATACTAACGTAAAACAATCCAAATATTAAGAAACATAACATATTATAACAGGTACAACATGAAGATTATTATGGGAATAGAAATTAAACATTTGTAATATATATACACTATACAGACAGAACCAGAAGAACAAAATATGAAACAAGACTAGCAAATTTTTCATTACAACAAAACATGAACATGATTACCTGATAGTAGACCGTATCGGGTGTATTCTTATCCGGGATCCAAGTGACGACCCCCGGGTTGCCCTCCTCGCACACGAGCGTGAGGGACCGCTGGTAGGCCCCGAAGCTGGGGAACTCGTCGGCGGCGGGCCCCGCGGGGTCCGGGGTCCAGTTGCACAGCCGCCCCACACCCGAGGGGATGAGTTCCCCGCTGCGGGTGCGACGCACTCCCGCGAAGATGCGGACGTTCTGGTAGAACGAAAATAATATATGAATCAAAAGGACTGAGTAAAGATATCAAATTTTTAGAGACTGTGCGGATTTATGTAATTATAAAATACTAGCTTTCCGCCTGCGGCTTCGCCCGCGTTTTCAAAGAAAAACCCGCATAGTTCCCGTTCCCGTGGGATTTCCGGGATAAAACCTAGCCTGTTACTCGTGGATAATGTAGCTTTCGAATGGTGAAAGAATTTTTAAAATCGGTCCAGTAGTTTATGAGCCTATTCATTACAATCAAACAAACAAACAAACAAAGTTTTCCTCTTTATAATATTAGTGTAGAAGTGTAGACTACCTAGTTAATAAAAGTGTGGAAAAAAACAGTTTTAGGAAGTAAGATTGTATAGTGTCGAATACGTTATAAGGATAGTATTATTTATTATATATAAAAAATGTTGTGTGGTTTTATGAAACCACGGTAAAAGTGAAACTGTTCGAACGGCTCCGATCACTGCTTTGTGTAGCGCATGTCGCGTGACGGTCGGTTGCCGAGTAGGTATACCTACTCTTCAGCCGCGATACACGCGACATGCGCTACACAGACCAAACAGTTTGAGACGATGTAATAAAAGTTTCACTTTAAAATGATAAAGTATTATGAGCCTCTATTCTTGGTACAAAACTTAAAACAAAACAAAATGATTCAAAATATCTTAACATTTTGATTAAAAATTAAAATACTAATTGAAAAACTTACAAGATAATATCAGACAATCGAATTTCTATTGTAGATAATATATCATTTTTTATAATAAATATTTTATTGTTCACTTACAAAAAAAATGTATTCACCCTACACGAATTATTTTTCAATCATCAATTTTAATTTGTTAATAAATCACCAAGTTACCTGTTTCTCAGCATCGCTCTTGTGTTGGTACCCCCCCACGGGGTCGTCAGTGATGTAGAAGGGATGGAACCTCGCGGGTTGCGCCGGGTCCGACCCGCCCTCCACCACGAACGTGTACTTCTTCCCGCGCACCACCGTGATCTCGGGGATCAGTAACCCGTTGATGTACCACGATATACCCCAGCCCACGTGACCTGGACGAGTTCATTATTGGAGTTATAGGTTTAATAATTAATGCAACATTTTTGACCTGGGTATCACGTGATTAATGGAAAGAAGAAATTTTTAAAAATTGATAACATCGATGTTATTAATTAAAAAGTATAATTATGGTATGTAAGATAGTATGAGTGTCTTACAGGGATCTATTCTAGGTCCTTTATTCCGGGGCCTGATGGATTAAAGTGACATATCCCTAGTTTAAAGTTGCAATGTTTTAAAGTAGCCTGTATTTAAACAGTTTAGCGGTAAGAGCAACATTACCGGTGATGGCGGAGTACCCCTGGCTGCCCCCGGTGGGCCCCATCTGCGCGTACAGCACGCCGTCCGCCGGCTCGTAGCACGCGATGCCCGGGATCTCCCACGGGACCGCGCCCACTACTGGCCGTGGGGGTGGGACCGGGTTCGGCTTTATTGGGGATGGCTGCCACGATACGATACAGTTAAAAAAGTATTATACATACAATATAATATAATATATTTATTTATTTATTTATTTATAACATTTATTTCAGGTAACAGACAATAAATTGTACAGACCCATAGAATACATACCTTACAGACTAACATACATAATATAATAATTTAAAACTAAACTAAATTAATACACGCTATGTCTTCGGCGTGTGACGCGATTCCGGGGGGCCGGGTATCCGTCCGCGGAAGCGGCGAAACACAACTCCCTGCGGCCAAAACCCTTCGTCCATGTAGACGCTCAGCTTGGCGGTCGGTACTCTCACCACGAAGGACTTGAAGCTCACTTTATGGCGAGACTCCAGCAGTTCCACTCGCAGACTCAAACCTGTCTTCGCATGCAAGTACTCGACAACATCTTCAGTCTTGGTGCAGTAGTGCACACGAGACACGTAGAGCGGCGTCGTCGGCACCTCTGCGCGCATCCGCAAGTTTGGATCCCTCGTTGCGGTGCCACACTTGTTCTGACGAGTCAGCTTCCTTTTCTTCTGGACTTTTGTGAAGCCATCCTCGTCGACGCCCTTCGCTTTTGAAGGTAAACTTTTCCGCACGGGCGCGTTTACTCCTTTTGTTGGTTTGGGGGTCGCAGTCATTTTTGCGGCTGCGGCGGCGTAGTCACGTTGAGGAGCAGCTGGCAACGTGACATGCGATGTCTTCTCCGGGGGAGAGGTAACGGGAGCGGGGCGCGAGGCATCACTCGGGTCATCGGCGGTCGGCGACACGTCAACATCAGCAGTTAAAATGCCGACGCATGCATTTTGCGCTCCGCGACGTGCATTCACATATGACGGCACGGGTGACCTACATATTGCATGCGCATCGCGATATGTCGCTAACTCGACTCGTAAATCGGAGATGGTCTTCTCTGAGGCCTCCAACTTGGTGTGTACCTCGGCCAGGCTCGCCTTAAGGAATGTGATGTCCTTAAGGAGCCTCGTAACATCGACGTGGTCGAATCCCACCGGTGGAAGTTTATGCAACTCCTTTGCGACGAAATCGGGCACGTCATCGGGATCAGTCACCTTCAATAGGCTGATGATGTCAGCTGTATGCATTTTTCACCCCCGTTCCTGCGGCGGGACGGCATCGTGGCAATCTTGTCTAGCGTTTGGAAGAGTAGCACCTTGCCACTGCTGATTTCCTCCTGGTTAAAGTTAGTTTTGCAGATTTGCATGATGCTAACCTCGTCCATTGTATCGATGGCATTTTGGATGAACGCCAACAGCTCATTTACAATGAGTGTTTTACAACTCATTATAAAAGTTCATGCAGCGGCAAAGCCGCGCGTGGCGCGAATTGTTATTCCTTACTGCAGTGCTAGCACTAATCACGTCCAATTCCGAACGCGTCTAGCGCACGACGCCTATATAGATACAGAAAAAAAAAAGGAAGAAAAATTTATCATGTTAAGTAAGCAGGCTGCGTCAGAACGCTAAGCCGATGCCGTGCTACGCGATAATGTATTGTACTACACGGTAACATGGCGTCACACAGAACGTCGGCTTTGCATATATTCGACGATACGTGGGGTACGTCCCGTCATACAATAATTTTGGCATCATCACGTGGCGTCAGTTTAGCGCTCTGACGCGCGCAAACAACGCGCTCTATCTGACGAAGCCTTAAACGTATAGTGAATTTATGGATTTGTAAAGAAATAATGAAATATTTTTAACTGGATCAATAGCGAATTAATAAATAGAAAGCATTCCTGAATTTTAAAATAAATAATTAAGTGACGACAATAAATGAATACCTCTTCTTCCAATGCGGTTGGGACACTTGAGGTACTATCAGCACTGGGGGCAGTGGGTTGCATTCCGTCTTCACCTTCTGGCATGGGGCAGTTCCATAGCGGTGCTCGACCAAATTCGATGAAACGGTCACCCTGTACATATTTAAATAATAAAAATAAAAATGACAATATTATAGTTAACTTTTTTTCTCTATTATGATTTTAATAGTCACATTGAGTTTATGTTAGATTAGCACAAACAACTTCAGTAAAATACCTTTGATGCAGTTTCAAAAACCGATAGCTCCCGTTCGCCCCGTCCGGGCGGCACGGTCGAACACGCAAATGTTCGATGGTTTGTACGCAGCTGAACTCATAACACTCACCATTTGCATGTGACACTATCTCGTTCAGCTGCACTTAAATATAGCACTAATTGACCTCAGTGAAGTGCGTATGAGATTTTACTTTCTTCAGCTGCCACCTGTATCTCTAGCTCACTGACCTGTGTGAAGTGCGTGTGTTACGACACCTTACCACATTAAGCTTACACACCAGTAATGCCAGGGACATTGTCAGTGTGTTACTGGCCTTTAAGGTTTTCTTGAAGGTCCCTAAATCGTCTCTTTAGCTCACTAACCTGTGTGAAGTGCATGTGGTACACCTTACCACAATTAGCTTACGCACCAGCAATGCCAGGGACATTGTCAGTGTGTTACTGGCTTTTAAAGTTTTCTTGAAGGTCCTTAAGTTGTTTCTCTAGCTCACTGACCTGTGTGAAGTGCATGTGTTACGACACCTCACCTCATCCATCTGTACTAACAAGTACTAACTGACCTGTGTGAAGTGCGTGTGGTAGGACACCTCGCCCCGCTCGTTCCGTGGCCCCACGGCCCACAGCACGGGCTGCGGCGCGTCGGTCCGCACGGGCCGGTCGAGCCGGTCCGCCGCACGTAGCGGTCGCTGGTACGTCACTATCGAGTAGCCGTTCACCAGCGCCGCGTTCAGTAAGCGCACTGAACTCGTGTTCGGCTGCAATTGCAATTACACATGTAGTATCTATACGTACATTTTTTGAAGTGAAACTTCTTTATCGGGGTTGGACAAAAATTTAGTGTAACATTTTTGCGTTACGCCGTACTCGTGACATTTTTAGGTCATAAAGAAGTTTCACTTCTTGCGTGTGTACTCTAGTACACGCATACATTTTTTTTTTATATATAAGAGAAGGCAACAGAGCAGACGCATCACCTGATGTTAAGTGTACTGCGTCGCCCATAGGCCCCAGCAATTCCGGGAACATAAAAACTAATAACATAAGGACATAAGTACATAATTAATGGTGGGAATAATAGCTATAAAAATACAAAGATAGATAATTCTCCAGTCTTGACTTATAAGGTGTAAAATCAGTATATAAAAGTCCAATATTAGTATACTATAAGACATGCAAGATCATACGTAAGATCGCATATCACACCCGACATCAAACATCACACACAACATTAAATATCACACGAGACATCACACATCACACGAGACATCACACATCACACGCGACATCATCACACAGCTATTTCATATCAAAAAATTTCAGAAAAATGCAAATTTCAAATTATTTATTTTTTTCATTTAATTAATTAACTAGTTTGTGATTGAAACACTCCTATTAAGCAAATAAATTACTTGTGTCAAGAGGTTCCGCTTTTCCTTAACACTATTACAGAAATAATACAATAGAATACCATTGTACTTTAACTCACTCGTTTTGTTTACTTGAGTATTGATAAGTTTTAACATAAATCGAAATATAAATTACCACCAGATGATACTCGACCACTATCCACCTTTATAATCTTGGTTAATTACCCCTAACCATCGAAATTAATTACAAGCAAATTATTTCAATAATCTGAAACACTATCTCAATAGCTCGGTTCCTTACCGAACGCAATTTAGCAGCGCATTACCACTGAATTATAAACTACACCTCCTTACGAACATGCAAACTTACACCCCGTGTGCGAACACAACAATAAACACAATAACACTTAATATACCAAAACACTCGCAAGCAAACTTGCGCTGTAACGCCATAGATATAAACAGGATAGTAGCGTGACGGTAATCAAGCAATAATCTAGTTTGAGGCCTGTCGTATCGAGTTACTTGTAGCTAGGGGCACGTATATGGTACAGCTAAATATTACACGCTCGAATTCGATAACAATCTCGGATCTCGGCTGAATTGAATTAGACCATAATATTATATTGATATTGGATTATGTATGGCTTCTGGATCTCGTGTTCTTAATGGCCTCAAGTTATACGCCATGATTTATTTGATGAGCTAAATTATGGGACTCTGTGTGACAGTTTCCATTGTCGTATAATGTTATGGCACTTCTGATTATGTTAGTTATTGCAAATCTCAAGTTTACGATAAGCCTATAGTAGTAGCCTATAGTTTTCCAAATTTATCGATACATAAAAAATGAGAAGCGTACCGAAGAGGAATATAATCTAAAAACTATGCACGCTTCAAAATAATCAAAATAGGTGTAAAGTAGCCGATTCCGCAACTTTGTACGCGTGTCTAAACTTTTCCTCATTATTGAACCATCTCAGATATCAGACGTGTACCGAGATAAAATAACCAGTAATATTACAAATGCTTTCTCAGAAATAGGATGTCAAATGTTAGATCAAAAGTCACAGTAACTCAGACAGAACTATAAAGAGGAATTGAAACTGACCAACTAAACTGACAACTCAGTCGTATTTTGAGGTTTAAATTAGTTTATATCTTTGAATAAACTGATTATTGCTTAAAGAGCATAACTATATCGTTATACGAAGTTTCGTGCGAGATACATGAAATGAATTTCAACTCAGCTAATTACAACGAAGTTTGAAATGGTGTGTTTTGAGAAACTGAGCATCAGTGTACTAACGATATTTCAACTATGATGTAATTTGTAGGTATTTTCACATAAATGTAAGATTTTTAAAATTTTCATTTAAAGATAAAGATTGTTAAAATAGATTGCACTAAAAGGAAAAAAAGATAAAATATAAGGATGTAGAAGCGATAGTTGGTAAGGATGATAATAATATATTAGTTGATGAGTGTGAAAGTGAAATAAAGCAATGGAGGGTACTTCAAAAAGACGCATATTATGAAGAGTGTATAAGAGAGTGTATAAGTAAAAGCTATCCCAATACACACATCAATAAGCAAAGGAGAGAAACAAACCACAACAATAAACCTTACCATGTTTATAACCAGATAACAGATTCAGATCAAACCACACAACACTCATAAACACAGTACAAAACATCAAACAACATGCCCACAAAAGAGAACACAGAACTCACCGCAATATTCTCATCAGGACAAGACCCGTGCGAGCCCGCACACTGGCTCTTAGCGTCCAGATAGTAGTCGACCGCGTATCCCTTGAGCGAGCTCTTGTCGACCCACGCTACTGTCACGTCGCCGCCCACCATCTGCGAGTGGGACGCGTCGCCGGAGAGACCGAACGACATGTACTCGCCCTCCTCTGGTGCACCACACGTTATTTATAGACATAATATATTATAATATACAATATACTTACATAAGATTGATGGTCAATTTCGGATAGAATAAGGTATTCAATTTAAATAAATATTTCAGGACAATTTTCACACACGGCACGATCTGATCCCATACTAAGCTTTCGCTTGTGTTATGGAATGGCTGATAAACATACATATATGTAATTTTAAATTAATACTTATACAGATAATTAACACCAGAGCAAACATCTATGTTCATCACACAAATATTTGCCCCGGGTGGGAATCGAACCCACGACCTCTGGCTTTGAAGGCAGGGCCACTACCAACCAAGCCAACCGGTCAGTCAATCAAAGTTATAACAATATGTTGATATGTTTATAGCCTTCTGGCAGGTAGAAAGAAATAAAATAGGATATCATTAACAGCTTATCAGCGGCAAGAAATCTGCCCTAACGACGATATAAAATTTATATTGGCCACTGCAACTACTACTACGGAAACTTTTCAGTAAAATATGAAGTATGCACATAATATACATGTTAATTATATTATATTGATAACAATACTTTCAACTTTGTAATGTGGTCTTTAGGTAGTCCGCAAGAATCTTGGTTTTAAGCCACCATGTTGTAAATCATTGTTACAACTCTGTTCTTCTCTTATTTTAACATTCATTCTATTTGACAGCAAATAGTTTATCAAATAATAATACCAAACAGTAAATAGCACAGTATAAATAGCACAAATACAATGTTCACTTATAACTCTCAAGTAAAAGCACAAACTAATCTCAATAATTGTAGTATTTCTTACAAAGCCGCTGCACCGAGCGCGGCGACAACTATAAATTCAACTGATTTGTTCCTCTCGATCAGTAAAGCAAAAGCTTCTATGAAATTAATCACTAACCTGAAAGTGACGGTCACAGACGGAGTAATAGAAATGTTATATGTTAGAGATTGGTTTAAAATCGAGATGAATTTACTGTGCACACATGTGATTGATTTATTAGATAAATGTGGAGCATTGTTTATACGGGTACGTAATTCATTTAATTAGATTTAGAATAATGTTACAAATTCTATGATCTGTAAAGTTATTATTGATATTTATCAGGTATTTATGGTTTCATAATCACCTTTACTTCTAAAACTACCTTTTTATTTGTACTATTTTCCAAAAAATATTCATAAACCTTTTTCTAGTCTTTAACTACATACGAATAAAAATATAACAAAACAAACTTATTAAAAAGGACTAAATTCGCAAATAAATCATTAAACGTAGAATCTGTATCACAGGCAATTAGAAAAGCTAGCAATTCTCGACTTCATTAAGACTAGAAGTCCTTTGTTTCTATGATCTAGTGGACTGCTATTGAATATTAATAAAAGTAAAGCTAATTACCCAATTTAGCGACAAGTTGCAAGACGATGCTGTCGCCGGCGATCGCCCAGCGCACCTCGAAGGCCAGGTCGTCGTGCAGCACCTCGCAGTTCAGCTTCGACTGAAAACACGATGATTCCTTATTATAAAAAATAATAACATGTTCTTTGTATTTAGTTTATATTTGTAAATAAAATAGTTGATACGAGAATTGGTGTTTCATTTTAATGTATCGAACAATCCTATAAGTGACGGACATGTCGAAATGACTCGAAAGTTTTGTTTATTCGCAGACAGGGCAATTTCGGAAGCTTTATAGATTATTTTAACGTATCATTTCACTGAGAATAGTGACAGAGTAAATTAATAGTACACAGTACATAAGTTACTGTCTTCATCCTAACCTTACCCAAGACAAAATCTTAGGAAATAATCGGTCCATTCTAACAACAACTAATTATTGGAAAGGCATCGTGCATCTGCAGGATTACAAAACAAACAACATGTAGCATCTCCAATATTTTCATGTTTCGTATCAGGAAATAATAAAAGAGCAAACTTATTTGCATGTAGTGTTGAAATGAAAGTAGGAACGAAGCAAATTACCGCCACGTCGCTATCGATTCTGTTCGACGCCGAACTTTGTCCCATAGTTTGTTCTTCAATGCAAAACTTTGCGATCCACGTGAATATGGGAACCACATTCTGCTTTTATTTAAGAACTTTGATTTATTTTAACAAGAATGTGGCTTCTCAAATAGTTTATTTCGGAATACGCTACTTATTCAATTCTACTGATATTATAAACCTAATCATAAACGCCTTTAATGAATTTTAACGTGTAGATTATGTTTCAAGGAAAAGGACTTGATTACCCTATCGACTGGCAATTTGAAGAAAATGGTCAACCATAAATATAAATCACTTCATAATATACGCTGCGACTGATATAAAAAAATTGCTAACGACAATAATTAGAATTCAATATTCTTACATTGAACTGAAAGTATAGTTCTTCAATTTAGCATATTATATCTATTAGAATCAAATCTTTCTGTACGAGTATATAAGACACAAAAGCTATCTTGAAAAGGCAACCCCCTTAGGGAATATGCGAACTCTGTATATTTTATCAAAGTTTTTATAACATCTTATCTCCACTCATTTAATAGCTACTCTGAGTTCTACAAAATATTCTGCATTTTCCGAGGTCTACACTCACGTTCAAAATAGTTTGATATTTTCAGTCATAGATACTTGAGTCTAGAATCTGGACCATTATAAAAGTTTCGCAGAACTTGTTTCTAAAGCTACCTTTTCGTTAGGTACATATAACTGCACTAGATTTATTTAATCTACGTTGTTACTTGTATATTTTACAAGTTTTCACAAACCATTGTATGTACTGCTATTATAATGTTTGTATTTCAAAATATATATTTTGTTAACGTCTGCATTATATAGATAATAGGTTTAAGGTGTAACTAAACGACAATCTATTTACCATTTGTAGTTGATATTTGCATAATAACGGACTATAACTAAAATGAAATAAATTGTAAGGTAGATTAAACATTTGTAGAAGAATTCAAGTTCAATGAAAAGAACTTAGATAACTTTGAATAAAACAATCTTTCTGTAAAATATTATAGCTGGATTTGAACCGGGATAGAATGTATTCTATATGTTAATACATATTATTAACTATGTATGTATCCAATTTTATACAAGCACATTCACCGCTTTCGTATTCTTCGGAAACAAATACCAAAACACTTTAATAAAAAAACGTATGTACTTAACTAGTATGATATATATTTCATTTACAAAAAACCTCATACTTAGAAATGAATAAAAATATATCGTCGAGTATAATTAATAAACTTCTTTTGTGTGCAAAAGTTACAAACATCTTCACATGAAAACGAACCTTCGTTTGTACATTAAGAAATAAACAAAATCTTAAGCAGTTCACACAAAATGGTGTTCTAACACCTTCAGGGAAATAAAACAGAGCATGTAGCTGTTCGCAAGGCATATTCGGCACACGTAACCGAGTTATATATTACAAAGGCGTGCCAATTTGCCTCTACTCTGGCCGAAGCGTCAATTTGCCCTAATCATATGGCGACAGCTTTTCTAGTTCACTCCATGGTTGCTATAGCAACTAGCTGATTACTCGCCTCTTGAAGCTGTTGGTTTTACCCAAGTTTTACCATTGAATAGCCTTTTAATGTCATTCTTATGTCTCTACTAGATTTCCGCCCGCGGCTTCGCCCGCGATTTCAAAGGAAAACCCGCATAGATCCCGTTCCCGTGGGATTTCCGGGATAAAACCTATCCTATGTGTTAATCCAAGTTACCCTCTATATGTGTGCTAAATTTCATTGTAATCGGTTCAGTAGTTTTTACGTGAAAGAGTAACAAACATCCATACATCCATACTTACAAACTTTCGCCTTTATAATAGTACATATTAAGATTAAGATGAAACAAAAAATACCACAAATGATTTATGAATGAATCCTTTTAAAAATGCAGTTAACTTATCTATACTGCTTATCTGGGACAACTTATGACTTCTCTGCGACTTAACAACGTAACAAATTCATAATATTATGATACATACATACTACATAATAAATAATAATAATATTTTGCATGCAATTCCATGGTTGTACCGAAGAGATTATATTTTAGAAACTAGAACAACCTGTATAAGCATATAATATTATAAACTTAAAAACATAAAAATACCGTATTTCACAGGACACAATTCAACTGAACCCATAAAATGTGCTATTTAAAGAATTTCAAATGGAACGTTTCAACAAAAAGCCTTTCGTATTATAAGAAAGTTTTATAATAAACGGTTAGGTAAGTCGTTTTATGGCAAATAGAGTTATTCATGAGGGTCGTGGGTCACCAGTGGGTCACCAAGGGCCTGCAATGCGTATACAGGACTTCTGTGACTCGAATATTTTGGGCATATCTTAAATATTTCACATTTTGCTTGCTTTATATGGCTCTAGGTAATGTGTTTTTAGTTATTTATTATGTTAGTGCCTAGATTACTTTTGTTTGTTTCAACTAATTCACTATTTAATACGTATACGTGAATATAACTTTGATCTGTTTTCCTTCTTGCTTTAATCAAAACATAATACTATATATAAACATGAATCCCAAAGGCACTTTAGCTAGTCCCAACTGTATATAATTCATACTCTACAACAATCATAGTTCATTTCTATACAAGCTTTAAACGAAATATCAAATATAAAGTAATAAAATCAATATTTATGTACTTCCAATAATCACACGGATAGACATCAACTTTATCAATCCGGGTTTCAATCGATGCACGCGGCTGCAATCAGTTTTTACGATGGAAAACGAATAACGCAACGGTATGAACTATGAATAGATCAACGCTCGGTAAAGTGCAATCGATGGGCTATGGCCGCTTTAAATCGATGTTTTTTGTCACTTTTATCGTTGGTAGAGCCACCACGCAAATGAGACGATGTTTCAAACTCAAACTCAAAATAGTTTTTATTCTAGTCAACTAAGACAAGGGTTTGTAAATAATTATTTTTCAGTAGAAATCATTTTAAGAAATCACACCAATTTGTAGGTACAGATACCTATTTTAATTTAAATTAAAAATTTATACAAAATTTTAGAACATAAAATATTGTAGGTACAATGTCATCATATTATGTGCCTTATAAATTTTTGTCACAGATGTACAATTTTCTCACCCCTTTTCCTTATGTATAAAAACTTTTTTATTACTTGTATTACATGCATGTTTAATAACAACGGAAAACTTGTATCTTAACGACACTCGTTTTAGAAGCTTGTTAAATATTAATATGTTTTACACATGAGGTCCATTATCATTATTTTTTCATATCATAATATTTTTATTATTCACATTCAATTCCCTAAGCCCCAGTTCTATGATATTCCTTAATATAATAGCAATTGGTAATGCATTCGTGACTTATTACAGCAGAAAATTGTCCATAACATGTTTCTTAATAATTTGTATCACGTTTGTTAACTCGACTCACAGAATGGAGATAGTAAACACGTTGCGTGAGATGAGGTAATTTTTAATATGTCAAAGATTCTACAATCGGTAAGTGAAGGCCAGAATGTTTCACATTCTATTATTTTTGTAAAACGTTAAGTGAAATTGTTTGCTCAATATCCACTGCTATTAGGCAGTAAAACCATATCAAAATATGTTAAATAGATAATATTTTAAAAGATATTTCAATAGGAGAGCATAGTAACTGATGAATATGTCTTGTAAACAACAATTCATAAAGTTTAATAGTTAATTAGCTGAATAATTGACCGCGGAGTACGCACTAACGCATAAGAGCTATAACCTAAGCCTGACCCGAATGCAATAAAAACACTATATAACTGAATTGCAAAGGCGAAATTGCGACTTAAAATATAAAATGGTAAGATTTACTTTTATATAGCACAGCATTTGAGCAATGAAAGCCGGTAATAATAAAAGTATAGTCGTTGCCAATTCGCTTTGTCGTGATGAAGAATGGAGGCATTCTTTGCTGAGTTATCATCTATGTTATAAAACTCTATTGTGTTGCGTGTTCTATATACGAATGCCTTTTCTTTTATATTCCACCAACGCCCTGTCTCTTTGGAGAATATTTTTGTATAAAATTTAGGCATTTGCAATGTTACATGTTATTTATACATAATAATATGTTGGAACATAATCAAATTTAGGTTTATTATTTGACCTTTAAATTGCGTAATTGCAGTATTATGTATTTTAAGATTATAAATTAGGAGCTGTCGACTGCTTTATCTGTGTCCTAGATTCAATTAATCGTATGCAAAACAGATACATCACGTTTGACTGAGCATTTATCACAGAAGCTGTAGTTTTTCAATGATATTTATCTGTATGAAGATCACCTTAGGACCAACCAATAGAATAGGCCAACGGAATAGGACCCATGTTCAAGTTATCATACTTATTGTTTTTAATAGTTATAGAAACAAGAGGTTTATGAACGAATGACAACTTCAACGTTCAAAAATGGTCTAAAAAACTCACATCACCATTTGCAATAACGCTGAAACAATTTATCATATTTTCATGAGACGTTCGGAGTAATGGATAGAAATGAAACGCAAAGTGCTTGGCAAGCTTTATTGCTATGAGTATTATATCGCTTTAATGTATAAAAGTAAAAAATAACAACTTAATATTTCACAATTTATCACAAACTGCAAGCACCGAAGGAACTTATGTATAGAGATTATGGCAACGTGTAATTATAGTAACCCTTGCGATCTGACCTCCAGATAGACTTTACCGTGAGAATATGCAGCGTATAGATATTCTGCTTGCTCACTCACTTTAGGATACAAGCGAATTGTAACTATCAATTCATCAAAATGCGCATAGTATCTTCTATCGATTATGTAATATATTTTTCGCATCCCTGTAAAAGCTGAGAAAATATTTCCAAGGAAGGTTACAAAATATATTTTACAATGTGTTCAAAATTTCCGACCGTATAAGATTCCTTCGGTTCGCTCTAAAGTTATAATATATTCCCGCCACTCACTCTTACTACACTAAACTTAGAATGGCCTTTTTATGAAGGCGGTCGAGAAGTTTACGATCTATCTACAGTCTACACTATATATCACTTTTACTGGCAACATCGAATCACACCGTACCGCGGAATCGGTGGATTCCGACGCATGGTGAACGGGACGGTTAATTATCATAATATGACGGGAAGGGACAATAAACGATCACAGCTCGGAATCTAATCGCCAAGGCCTAGTGAGAGGAGCGTTTAGAAGGGCAACGAACGATTGGGAAACCGCGGCGCAATCGATTGACCGCGGATGAGACGAGAGGATGTGTTGCGCGAGCGTTGCATCAGAGCCGCGACCTCCCAAATGGGTCAAGGTCAAACCGGTAGTCCTGGCCGAGGTCGAGCGGCGCGCCGTGGTACTGCCGCGCCAACCGCGCGCGCTCCAACTGCACGTGCTGGTCCAGCCACTCCTTCTCCCTCTGCTGCCGGATCAGGTCGTCGTACAGGAAGCTCTGCAGCTCGAGCGCTCGGCGCCGTTCCTCGTTCAAGTGCTGCACGGTTAGCAGATCCTGCGTCGCCGGGTCCAGCAGCGTGAACGTCTGAGGTATTATTTCGATTTCATATTTTTCATCGCTCTGCTTCTCTGCTTCGTTTGCGATGCTTGCGCGTTCTTTCTCACTTTGGTTTGATTGTTGTTCAAATTGAGCGTTTTGTTGTTCATATTGAGCTTTTTGTTGTTCATATTGGGCTTTTTGTTGTTCATATTGAGCTTTCTGTTGTTCATTTTGTTCTAATTGTTCATTTTGTTGTGATTGTTCATTCTGTTGCGATTGTTCCCGTGGTTGGTCATTGTGGGTCGATTGGTCACTGTGTGTGGGTCGGTCAGCCCGGCGGCGCAGGTGCGAGGGGGCCGGCTCGTGGGCGAGGGAGGCGGGGGGGCCGGCGCCGAGGCGCGGGGGGCGGTACGTGGTGGCGTCGAGGCGCGCGAGGGGCTTGCGGGCCCGCGGGGCGGGGGGCGCGCGGGGGGCCGCGCGGGGGGCCGCCGCCGCCAGCTCTTTGTTGCGGCTCTGCAACAAGAACCTCCACTCAGGACTGGGCAAAGATGGCATAGGGATGGGAAGGATGCGTGATTGTGTGATGATGCACTTACCCCCTACTAATAAACTTTGTTGCTAATCAGTCTTGACGTTAGGTTATTTTGAGATGATTGTCAAACACTGATTAGGCGTAGGATTAATAGCGTTTCTTCGTTTATTAGTAAGGCATCGACGTTTAAATTATTCTGGCGAGCCTTATTATTTTTTTCCTCTAATCTTAATTATGGATAGACTTTCTCTTTCAAATCCATTATTGATATTACTTCATAAACGACGATACGTGTTTTCATCTCAACATAATACAGTATGAAGACATTAATTCAAAGGCGAATAAGCTGTTAAATCTCAAGGCGTTCCGTCGAAGAGTGCAGATTGCGTCTCGTAACAAATTGGTAACTCGATGAGCTCACGACTCACGACCGAGTTCCGAAACGGTTTAAAAGCATTTTATTCGGTTTCGCAAATGTGTGAATAGCGATTATGTATGATGATGATGCTAATTAGCTCGTATTTATGCAATCTTTGACATATAAAGGATTGCGAATTCGAATGTGCCTATTAGACTCTATTTATATTATTCAAAATATACAGTTATCTCATTCACTATAATTGTGTTTTAAAACTATTGTATAGTTTTTAATTTGTAGATATCACATAATACAGATTGAAAAATAAAGTAGACTTTATTTTTCAATGACCAATAACATTTCAGATTCATGCTAAAAAGAGCCAAAACATTTTTTAAAGTGTATTTTGTTGGCAGTTTTTATTTTAAAGCGAGAGCGGACACGCCACGTTAACTTTTTATGTTATTGGTACTCGTTTTTGTGGCTTGTATTTTATATAATAATCAAAAACATTTAAAATTGTATAGCCCAGTCATACATAAACTAATATTTGATTTTCTCTAGGAGATGAGTGCACAAATAATAACATTTTATAACATATTTACCTACGCTTGTAACAACACATCGTCATAAATATAAAGCATTCGATTATCAGAATACAGACATATATTTCTCATTCACAGTATAAGATATGAAAATTTCAAAACGAGTTACGAGGAAAATGTTATAAACAATATTCGTTATATCACAATATTTACGAGCGCAGTAAAAACATCGTAAAATATCTAAATCGCTGAAAACTGCGCTTTGCAGAGCCAGCGTTGCTTTTCTGCAGAAGGAGCTATACTGTACTAGAGAAACACGCCGACTTTGCACGGATAACATATCGTCTATGCGAATAATTTTACAAAAAAAATAACATAGCTTTTAAATCAATTATTGTTCCTCCACAAATATTTTCAGGCATATCTTACAGTAAATTCCAATAATTTCCAATAAAATTTGATTTGTAAAAACAAGTAAAAAAAACGAGTATTAAGTGATATTATCCTGAACGCATATTTGCATATAATATTTGCGTCGCTAATAAAGATTTTTTCTAGAAGAGTGCATAATTCTATCAATTTTAATTTTCAGGAGTAACGAAACAAACAACTTAACATTGTTACAACTTTGACAATATTCTTATCTCGTTTTGAGTAAGTTACGTTAAGTAGTTTAACTTGACTGACAAATAATCCTGTAACGAAATGTACAAATTCATTTTACGAATTATTTTTATAAAGACCATTTCTACCGAATTTTCTCTAATACGCTTATCAGATAAGTACTAGGTAAAATAATTTTAATAAATTACCAACCTTATGAATTATAAAAAAAATATAATTCATAAACAATGTTACAAAACCTTTGATTTCACAAAGACTTTGGTTTGGAAAAACGAAAAATTTATAAATTTTGTGAAACCATGCTTTTCAGAAAACAAATGGTGTATACTTCAAATTATAAGGACGGGATGACGCTTGAATAAAACTTTTGAGAGATAAGCAAGCAGCTTTGTTTGTGTTACATAACTGCAATTCGTTTAATATTGTATGAAGACAATCGCACAAAAGCAATTTGCCGCGGGCACTGAAGTTTTTGTGTGAGGAACATTTGGCCTCCGCGCACTCGCTATACGAAGGCTGTTTACATACGAACGGTTCAAAAGTAGCTTTTTTCTTGTGTTGTCTATGAAGAGGAATAAGGATATATTGATGACTTGGTTGATGCAGTGGGTGATCCAGACTCAATAATTTACTCATATTCTAATTTCGATGATAGATGAATTATGAACGTTACGATTTTCTATATTGAAGGACGTATTCAAACATGTAATAAGAGATGATTATGAAAAGAAGAAACGCGTTCTACTTGTTTCCTATATATATCAATCGTGTGAATAAACTGCACATTTAAATAATGTACTATGTACAATCAAGTGTGTACTTTCAAAAAGTACCATTTCATTCGTAACAATACTTAAAAAGGAACTACACCTACTTATATGCCCTTTTTCCACATGAGAAAAAGCCTCTTTTCATTCTAAACTATCGCTACGTTTTCGTGCCTCCGTCTGTTAGTCCTAAAGCTGTGACGTTTGGAGGCGATCCAAATGGTTCGGGGTGAATGCGCCTCTATTAATTTCATGTTCACTTCTCAACGCCAGCCTAAGTACTCCTTCAGTTAAATCATTTTGGAAATTGTCCATTTTTTGATAAAGTGCGCCACCAATTTCGAGATGGATTGTCAGTGTTATTACGAAGCGTCTATTATTAAATGCATTCTATTTGTTATTACTACAGTTTTTTTTTACGTCTTAGATTTTCTTCTTCATTATTCGACACAATAATATAATATTATCATGAACACTGTTTACTTGCTAAGTTTTTCTGAAATTTTAGTAATGTAATATACTTTGCTTTATTTAATTCGAATTTCATGTCAATAATTATTAGTTACAAATACAATATATGTATACATAAAATGTACAAAAGGTACGGCATAGCTGCCGCAAGGGAGCGTATCCGAACATTGTCAACATTCTCGCGTTTAATTAATTTTTTAAATAAATATTAGTAACTGGGGACTTTCTGACAACAAGTCACATTTAAGACATATTAATTTTCAGTGGTTGATATTTACAATAATGTATAAGTAGTTAAACTATGATTGATCGCCCGACTTTGCTCGAAATCAGAATGAAAAAAAGCTGTGTCACTCAAGAATAGTTTTCTACTGTCTAAAAAATCGGTTTGAAAGTATTTATTTAAAATCTGTTGTTAAATCTATCTTTGCAATATTAGTATAGATTAGCAAATTGCAACGCTGTCTGCAAACTGCAGTCTGCAGCGCAAGACACGCAACGCTGTCTGCAAACTGCAGTCTGCAGCGCAAGACACGCAACACTGTCTGCAAACTGCAGTCTGCAGCGCAAGACACGCTAACGAGGCGCTTTCTATGGGTTTTGTAACAGTGGAGACAACACATTATATAATTAGAAAACTTGTATTTATTCTTCATCTAAAAGTTAAGGAACTGAAAGGACGTCAACTAAAGCGAATGCATTGAAGAGATAAACAAAATAATTTGGAAAATCCAAAAGTGCACGCCTCATAATTTTTTTTTAATAAATATTTATTAATTATTATTTTTGTTTATTTAATAACAATTAAACCACATCGAATCAGACCCTGAAAAATGAAAGGGTTCTATTCCTGAGCATACTCAAGCGTAAGAGAAAAAAAAAGACTCGATTAGTAAAGTATTTCGGTCGCTATCGTGTTAACAAGAAAAAGGATCCGCACATACAGACACACGGACGTCCAAGATAGAACTTTTTTAAACTGTTTTTTAACTAGTTTAAATAACAAAAATGACATCAAAAATATCATGAACGTTAAAAATAGTGTTTTTTCTTAATATGTGTGTGTATGTATTATCTTACAAGTGCAATGTATGATACATAAAGACATTTTAAGTTTGAAAAATCAGATGTTTTGCGCGAAGTGACAGTAGTACCCACCTCAACGCTTCGCTTATGAGGCGTGCAAAACTTATATGTATGGGCATACATAATTCGTAATTAAAAAGCTACGTATCAGAGTCCCTTAAAAAACTGGTCCTTATATTCAAAAGTAGGTATTTCATTTATTATATTATAAACACAAATCATGCTCTAACACGAATACTGCACAAATCTTAATTAAACATAAACAACACTCGACATAAGCTTATAACGTATGATTATTGTGAATTAATTGATTGAATACCGGCCGTGTATCTCGTACAGATAATAATATACCCTTGGCCCCATTTAATTATTGCATTCAAATGAATAACGATTTATTTGTGTAAATGTCGTGAAAGAATCTATTTAAGTCGCAAATAACCGAGCTTTGCAATTTGTTCTATTCAAAGTTTATAATGATCTGCGTTTAAAAACTATGAATTACGATTTTACTAATTCAGTTGCGTTAATAATTGAGCATTGAATTTTACAGACAATTTTTAAATAAATCTTCATTATATTGTACCATTCCTCGCTTGAAAAATAAAAGAAATAAAACGTACTATAACGATAATTTTGAATCGTAATATTTCAGTTCATATTAAATGGCGAAGTCTAGTCCTATAGCTGATGTAGGTAAAACTCTTTCTGTCTTGATTACGACTAGTCTAAAACTCTATTAAATAAAATCCTGTCATATTATAAAGTAGCGAAATTGACTGAAATTGGTAAATACAAAAGTAATACAAAAAGATATCCTGAAATAGCACACCTAGAAAAAAAAATCTACCAAAATCCCATAAGTATAAACTGTATGCAGGATGTCACAGATTTAGTGCACTAAGAAAAGTAAAAAAAATATCATCTAATAAAATATTCCACGTTTTTATATATTTAATAAACTCTATTTCTACACCCCTTACTGATTTCGCGCCGATCTCCGAACGCGCACCGCAAAACTATAAGTTCTATTTTTCTACTCATGTGATAGTACATTATATCCGTAACACCCTGTATACGGCACCACGCGGCGCCCGTGACGTCACACACACGCACGCACACTACTATACACAGCACACGTGACCGCACCCGTGACGTCACACCCCCCCCCCCCACACCCACCTGCGGCGACACGCCGAGCATCCTCAGGCTGGGCGGCGCGGCGGCGAGCGCGGCCCGCGGCAACACCACGTGCCCGAAGTCTACTGTGAACGCCTCGCACCACACGCCGAAGTGACCGATGTCGAACACTGTCAGCTCCTGGAAGGGAATACGGATTAGTACGCGAAAACACGTATCTTTTATTATGCTGCAAGTAGAAGTAGAAAGAAGTTTTAATTTATTTTTGTGGATTAACCAAGTAACTTAATGAAGTTTAATTTTAATATTCTCTGAAGTTTCGGGAAGTTTAGAAAAATGTGCCCAGACAGTTGTCTGACTATAAACTAAGAATTAATCATATAAACTTGAAGATTCCTGTATTCTGAACTTTGCTGAAGTCCTAAGAATATGTCCCACCATTTGCCTTTCCAAAATATCCCAATATTCTGGAATCGTCATGTCTATGTCACAATAACAATAAGGACTTCAAAGAAAAACAGCACACAGATTAGAAGTATGTTCTCAAAATTATGCTTATCGTGTCAGAAGTTTCTTACCCCAGGCAAAGTCAGCACTATGGTCTTCTTATCGTATTTCCTCAAGGGCGTTTCTTTTCCGTTCTCATCAGGGATGCGAATGCCTTCAGGTGATGGTTTCTCTCCACGGCCCACCCAGAATTTGGCGTCTATGTAAAAAACAGCAATTAAAATAATAATGTTTGACATATTATACAGAATTTTATTAAAAGAGATTATGAAACAGGTGCTGGTGGTAAGACTAACTTTAGAAATAGGTCAGATCTTGTTCAAACCCACAGAATTGTTTATAAACCGTATCATCTTGTAAAACTACATTATACCTAAACAAAATCTATAAAATAATTTAACCCTATTCGTGTATTGTAAAAATAAATTATGTCTATATTAAATCTGGATGATTCTTCGAAGCTATAAGCTTATCTGTAGGCCTGGGGTGGCGGGTGCAATCCGCGCAATATTCATTAAACAAATGATATTGAAACAAATGCCAGTATTGGAATTGTTTCAATCCCACCGCTATCAAGAGCGGATCCGAACGAAATTCAATATGAAGCCGCGATAACACCTCCCCTCCCGCTCCCCGCCCGATCCCCGCCTCTCCCCGGCATCCCGACTATTGCTGGATCATGTACATTACTCGGTCAACGGCGGTACATTCCCTTTTATTGAGTTACTATGAAATCATTGCAAGACGATCGTTGTTTCTAGAATAGTCGATCGCGAAAACCTTTTGTTGGAAATTTTCGCTTCTATGGTTTTGGGAAAACATCTAATAAAGCCACAATGACCATTAATAAAAACCGTATCGACGACTATTACTTCAGAAATGTATAAGAAATACAAAATGAAATGATTAGTTTTAAACTACGTTACCTCTTAGTATAAGTGTAAGTTGAATTTACGGTACGTCGTAGGTACTCGCGTAGAACATAATTTATGCAAAGTTTAACATATTTTACATAGAGGAATTCAACGCTGTATAAATTATTATAAATTATCACGTCAAAAATATCTTAACATAATACACATGTAATTAATGTAGTCACGACCATTGCAACTGATATAAATTAACGCTTAATTCATTAAGAGATTATTTATAGATATTTGATTTATTAATTGTAAAATGAATATCTAAGTACTATTTTCTGTGAATTATTATCTTATGTGTGTCATAAAGTCATCATGTTAATAATTGTTTGATTAATGAATAAGGCGCGTAAGTTAGGTGCGGTTAGCAGATCGATAGATAATTATTAGTATTCATTTAAAGGGTACATACAAGTTTACGTCAACATTTTACTAAACAATTTGGTAACAAGAAGTGAAGCGTCTTCAAGTGAATTGATCAATAATTGTGAAATTTCGTAAATAATAACCAAATAATAAGAAAAAAACATGCAAAGAGAGTTCTCTATGCTAATCTCATTATGGATAGCTAACACATTACGTAAAAGTGGGATATATAGCGACACTCGGTGTCACTCGTCTGTCTGCTAACAAGCTATGTGATGTTAGAATTTAAAACCATTTCTAAACAATGAAATCAATTTATCTCTAAAATTATTTAAGATGTGGGGGTATTCAAAATTGAATAATGATAATTGTTGAAATATTGCTTTGGTATATAATTGAAAATTGTATGAAAACAAAGCAAAGTTAAATGTAAACATAATGCAAAAAATCGAAATTCGTATTTGGAAAATAAAATAAAATTGGCAGAGATGGCAATCACATTCCTTTTTAAAACGGAGATATTTTATCGTTATTATTCTAAGTGATGCAAAAAAAGACGGTATTGTTTTGAAAATGTAAAAAGCAATGAGTTTGTGAAACTCCACACATTCGTCACACATACCTACACAAACGTGATGGTGATCATAAAAAAATCAACCTTTAAATGATCAATAAACATAACGTGCCAACTTCATAAACAGAATTAATGATAGTGTTGATCTGATTGATAAATGCAACACGAGTGATATAAATTATCAATTCCCTTTCGTTACGATGATCGGCGTTTTTATTTATTTTGTGAATGTTTACAGTTTCGCAGAGCTTTGCGATGGACATGACTGAGCCGGTATTTATCTGTGATATCTCGATTGTTTTTGCTTCTGTTAAAGCTATTGTTTATTTGCTTTTGATTCTAAACTCAGAGAAAGAGTATATTAATTTTAGATGATTCTTAGTCAGTCCTGTACCAAAAAGAAACTCTTACATTAAACATATAAAATTGTCGAACTTACATTTTTCTACGAAACAATTTATTTTAACAGTTTTCGGAAGTTTGTAATATTTTATAAATTGAAGAAATTAATAAATTCTGTTCCATAAATTTCCAACACAAGGGGAATTATGAATAATTCTGTCGCAGCAGAGCTGGGCGCCTGCGGCTGTAAAGCAATTGAAACATTGTCGCTACTGTCGACGTCGTAGGGCTCCTCTATCAGCGTGGTGGCATTTTATTTTACAAGATGGATCTATTTTTAAAATAAAAGATGAGGCAATCGTTTTGATCGAATCATTGCTTTGATTGCAGCTTATACCTGGCCATAATTAGGCAGTTCAAAATGACACACGGTTATGGCATGGTTTCTGGTTACATATTGATTAGAAATAATAAAATTTAAAGGACTTATAATTCTATTAAATTGTTAAAAATCCATTCTAGCCACTTCCTAAGACTGCGCTGTAGCGTTTGATTCGACAATATTTCGTCAAAATTTAATTATATTTGAAAACTGAAAATCTCTAATGACCTTTACAGAACGCTACAAAACGGGGCACATTGTTCCAATAAAATAAATTCAGTGCTAGGCGCGCTCGTAACACTACCGTGATTGCTTCCGAGCTCGCTCCGCTCTGTTTGCGACGCTTGTCATTCTTGTCATTATCATAGAAGCTATGCGTACAACACCTCTAAATATACATATTTTCAACCGACTTCACAAAAAGCAAGAGGTTCTCAATTCGACTGATTTTTTTTGGGTGTGTTACCTCAGATATTTCGTCTGTATGAACCGATTTTGTTCATTCTTTTTTATTTGAATATGTATAAGTCTTCCCGCTTGGGCCTATTTCAATTTTGTTCAGTTCTGACTATTTGAAAGCGGCTTAGTTTTTTGTTAAAAAACAATTTTTAATGTTCAATGATATTCTGGTTTGTAAATTCTATTGCAGCACGAATAATTTCTGGAAAAATGGCTTTAAAACGTTAAGCTCCAAAATTTAGATTAAGGTTTAGATTATACAGGTCCAATTATTTTGGGGATTATATTTCGGAGCTTTTTTTTTTGACGCTGAAAAAGGTAGATTAGATTATAAATGCTACATCATCGGTATTACTTTAAGTTTAGTCTAGGGCACCTTTCATGAGTTAACATTTTTTAGTTAATGCGTTCGTTGCTTATTTTAATGGTTTTTTGTTCACACAAAATGATTTTGTTAGCTAATAAACGTTCATATAAATTTTTACCCTTGATTAAATTCTCAACATCATCAGACAGAAATTCAATTTATAGATTCGATTCAAACAGAATAAAAAAATTGACATTAGACTCTAATCTTCCACGTTGCATTGTAGCGATGCGATTGTTAAGTTACCCATCAATTATATAGCAATCGAATTTTTTCTACTCTTTGTTTTTACAGTTTAAGATTTACACACCAGCACCAGCTATGTATATTTTGCAAACCCATCTCGAACTACTCCCATTCAATAACGACACTTCTACATTCTGCACTATACACTACCTCTTACGTCACCAGTTCTATATACTTTAGACTTACCCGGAGCCTCTCCATCATATGAGAAGTTGGGTATGAGCAGGGTCTGCGCGTCGACCACGACGATGGGGTCGGAGGAGACGCCGTGCACGCCGCGCAGCGCGCCCACCTTCACCGGCTTCGGGTACTCCAGCCCACGGGGGATGTCCACCGAACCGAAGTTTACCTGGACGAATGTTTTGTGATGATGTGCTGGCTTTTTTTGTAATTGTTAAGATTTAAACATCAAAGGATTTGCTGGCTATTGTTTGTAATAATTGTAAAGTAAAGTTTAAAACATCAAAGGTGTTGTCTTTTTTTTGAAATAAAAAAGATTTAAAAATATTTGGACGGTGTTTTATTTATTGTACGGTTTATTCCATATGTATTCTAACGTTTTGAACGGTGAGCGCTTCAACGTTGAAAAACACAACATCCATACTAATATTATAAATGCGAAAATAACTGTCTGTCTGTCTGTTACTCAATCACACCTGAACTACTAAACCAATTTGCATGAAATTTGGTATAGATATATTTTGATACCCGAGAAAGGACATAGGATAGGTTTTATCCCGGAAATCCTAAGGGAACGAGTTTTTCTCTGAAAACGCGGGTGAAGCCGCGGGCGGAAAGCTAGTAAAAAATATATATCAAAATCAAGTGATGTAAAAATAACTTCATTTTATTTGATGAAAACTTTTCCTGTTAAGTCACAATACCACTTTTTAAAATATAAAATAAACATGAGGATTTCAGTATTAGGAGGACTTTAATAAGCTTTCATATTATGTGTAATCAATATAAACAATTACACACATGTTTGAGACACGATGTAGCAACATTATCCCACCCATATTTGAAGCTACATCAAATATGATCCTGTTCAATTAACCAAGAAACGTAACGCAAAATTCAGAAGCGAGTGAGCCACTTGCAATATTATTACAAGTGACATTTACATTTAGTCAGCAGATGCGTCTGTTTATCACGGAAGCTCAGGAGTTATCTCGAGACAATGCAGCGTCCCGCGGGACCCGTTTGTTAAGTACTTTCCTTGTGTTTGCTTTGCACAATGTCTGTTGTAGGCAAACTTTCAGCATTACGGTTGCCTCTATCTTGCCAAGTTTGAGGTGTGATATTCGTATTGTCAGCGAATTCAAACCAAGACGGTAGCATAGGCAATGTGAAACAGAAGTTGTTACCTACCTATTCAATTTATAAATAGGATTAAAAAAAAACTTGAAATGTTGTGTGTCGAAAATACAACATTAATTTCTACTTCTTACATCACTGATGTTAATTACTGATGGTGTCCTCATCATCTTCGTCGTCATCCTCACCTTACCCCTATACATATAGCGCCACCTCGCGCTGAATCGCGCAAGCGAAATATTTTTCATTACAGAGAATATATTATACACTTCCCGATATCGGGGCCTTAACGGCCTTAACGGCCAGTCGAGGATCATCCCTTCTTCGATGGAGGAATTGGAAAGGGACTTTGTTGTGTATGGGTAACTCACCGAATAGTCATCACACCACACAGAGAACCAGCTGAAGTCCTTGAGAGTCTTCCCCTCGGGCAGGGAGAGCGTGATGCCCTCCCCGCGGTACTTGCGCAGCGGGCCCGCGCCGCCGCGCTCGTCGCGCAGCCGCGTGGCGCCCGCGCTGGGCGACTTCGTTGTGCCCATGTAGAAGTACGCAGCTGGGGGGAATACTTGTGTTAGTAAAACTTTATTGGGAGAACAGCAGTTCATAGAAGTACGATAACAAGTCTTCGGAAACAAAGGTATCACTTTTTATGGAACAAATAAATAGTACCAGTATTTTATATCTAAATATTATAGGTTTACGTGAACAAAATGAGCAATGCATACACTATATTGTGTTACGGGATTCACTTAGTTCCTACAAAAAATAGATATACATTCCATACAATATCCACTCCAGAGAAACATAACGTACAACACAGAATATTTGCAGTAAATTTGAAATATCCGGAAACTAGGCCGATACTCCAAGCACTGCAGTAACCGTGTCATGTGAAATATAAAAATATATCTAAAATAACAGTTTAAATACCAGTTCAAGAAGTTTTAAAATTGTTTGTTCGAATTAAAAAAGTTTGCAATTTATTATTTTCATCCTTCTTTTATAAGATAGTAAATTAATTACGTGACGGTATTTATAGATCAGGATTAACCTATCGTCAATGTATCTAATTTGAAAATCCTAAAATAACACCGTGAGACCTTACGTCACTTCCTTGTACCATAAACTGTATTAACCTAACAAAACATCAGATGATATCGGGTATAATTTTCAATTTTCTTTAATACCTTGATAATTAAAAAGCTCGTCCGCACTGAACTACATTCAGATCCCATGGGTTTCGATCACTAAGAGGATTTCCAACCGCTTAAGGTTTAAGAACAATTAATTAAAGGATACCGCACCTGTTGTGATGAAATATCATTTTTGTTATAATTTTGATATTATTTAGTGGATATTATAGCCTACAATTCTTCATTACAAAGCTTAGTAACTTTAAACTACCAGTAGAAATTTAATTTACTTCAAAAATAACTATAGGTACCTACGAATTTACCAACAAATTGTTTCGGTATTTTTGAATGAATGAATAAATGAATCAATGAAAATTCTTTATTGCTTAAAAAATGCAAAAGCACACAACACATATAAAACAAGCAAAAGGCGGCCTTATCGCTAGGTAGCGATCATATTTTAGTATTGCTGATAAGGTAAATTCGTAATAACTATGCAGGTATTCAATACTTAATAAAAGAAAAATATTCATAGCCACGGGCATCATCTATTGAAGTACTAATACTTTAAAGAAAAAGGAAGAATAACGAAAACCAGTCCAATTTCAATAATAAAGCACTCATCGTTGATACACAAACATTCAGCATTCTAGCGAATATAAATCAAGCATCCCTTTGTTCATTAAATAACAGATTACGTAAATGCGATCCGAAATAACATTATCGCGGATCTGTATAGAAACGAAACAGCGCATTGTTCACTCATTTCAATTATTATTTCGTACAAATTCCGGGCCAACGAAAAACCAATATCAGCGAGCTTTTATTTCGGACGGCGACTCATTGTGATTCGCGTCATGAAAACCAGATTTAAAAGGCAAATTGTCGAGCGTGGCCTCTATTCTGTGAGATGTAAAGCAGGGAACAGATGAGTTTCGCTCCACGTGCTATTCGGCTCCGCGGCTTTGCTGGGAAACAAAGTCAGCCAGGTTGTATCGGCAATCAGTCACAACGTTAGAAAACGACCGATGCGGGTTGTGTCATCTCTAAATACAAAAAGTATGTTTATTTTTACTTTACATTTATAGCTTAACAAAATTTACTTTAACCTGACAAAATTCACATAATTAATGTATCTACATAATATATATCTCTCTATTCTTTAGATGCCACCACTACTCTTTATTAATCATATTTAATAGCATTAAGAATTTTCCTTTTCTTATAAATTACTTCCCCATAGATACCATCGCCCTCGTTAAGGAAAATGTCGACGAGCCGTTAAACCAATTACCTTATCCTCAAAAAGCAATAATTATGTAAATACAAATAAACGGCTCCATAAGCTCCCGTAGCCGCCGCCCGCCGCGCGCCCGCGCGCCGGACGCTCAAGCAAACTCTTTGATTTCAATCGTTAAGCCCTTTCTCACTGTAAAAAGGGAAAAAATGGGAAATTGCAGGCCTTTTTGCACAAAAGCCAAGAGGCTATTGGATTTTTTCTAACCTTTTATTGAGGTTCTTCAGTTTATAACCACTTGGAGAATCAAAAGGCTCGTTCTTTACCGAGCAGATGAATCGAGTGAAACGGTAAATAAATCGATCTCCGAGACCCAGGAACTCGTGTTTATTTAATACTTTATGCCCCTTTGAATTAAGTAATTGCACTTATTATAATTCTTCTTTGGGATATTTATCTGGGAGAAATGATAAAATCGACTAGGTATTTTCCTTTGCTGTTCGATAATACAATAACATGCAAACGTGCGGTTGTTTTACAATGTTAACAAGTTTGGTTATTGCTCTCTTAACTATCATGTACGATCATTATTTACGACTAGTGGTCCGCCCCGGCTTCGCCCGTGGTACATATTTCGCAATAAAAGGTAGCCTATGTCCTTTCTCGGGTATCAAAATATCTCCATACCAAATTTCATGCAAATTGGTTCAGTAGTTTAGGCGTGATTGAGTAACAGACAGACAGACAGAGTTACTTTCGCATTTATAATATTAGTATGGATAAAGGCGGCAAAACATTTTACTGCTTAACTATAATGTCATAAAATTCATCACTTACTTACCTACTTACATTTTTACTAAAACTGTTCAGGGAAGTATAATTTATAGTTAACTAGTGGTCCGCCCCGGCTTCGCCCGTGGTACCTTCATGTTTAAACTATCCTATCTCTCAAGTTGGATCGAACTGCACATGGTGTGCGAATTTTATTATAATCGGTTAAGTGGTTTAGGAGTCCATTGAAGATAAACATTGTGACACGAGATTTATATATATTAAGATAGGAGAAAACATTCTAACTAGGTATTATCTACTTTTATTACAAATAACTACTCAAATTATATAAAAACTAAAGAAGTTTTATTCGTCTATAATAGACAAAATATTAACTTTATTATCAATACAATTTTCAAGAAATAAGCAAACCTCGTGAATTTCCCGCGTTCTATCTTCAAATTTCAAATTAATTTATTTTCTTTATGATTAACAAATCTCGATTAATTTTATTATTCCCATACTATAAGTTAAATATCACATTACTCATACACCGACAAGCGTAAAACCACGTAGTCCAGGAGGAATCGGCGCATGAGTACCGAAAACTATTCCACCTCAATTTTTTTACGTGATCCTCTTCAAATTGCCCTACTGATGATATAAATGCATGTTGCCATGGGGCAACCCGGTGCCATATTGTTTAAACCGAAATTGTTTAAACAATTGCAAGGAATTGTTATTTTTCAACCGGACAAATTTTTTTTATATTTTTTATCGAAATACCAATAAAAAAGGTCCAATTACTTTTCACGATAAAGTTAATATTTTCAAAGATATGAATTTTTTAAGGTTTGAAAAATCTCAAATTTGGGTACTTTCGACCCATGAAAAATATATTTAAAAAAAAAATAATATATAAGTAATATTTTTTTTTCAATTCTCTATACAATAGTTAATAATATTGTTAATAGAGATTTAAGAAAATTTCATTGTTTATATCTGTTTTTTAATTGTTAACTTCGCGCGCTCACAAATAATATAAGTTGCATACTTCTATGTGGTTGTGATTCAGAAGACTGTAAGAATATAATATATAAAAATAATATTGATAATAAATAAATACTTATTTTTAAATCTTGTTTTATTATTTCATACTTCTCCATCTATAACTTTCGTTTGAAGAAGTTATTCAATGTAATTAATAAGGTAAAAGACCTAGTTATTGACACTTTAAATTTTATTTTAGTTAAAAAAAAAACAAATCAATTCTAATAAATTAATAAATATAATTTTTGAATTAAAAATTTTAAGATCTTTGGTTTTTTGAGAACATTTCATTCTTTTAATTAAAATCAAATTGCGAGTGTCAAACAACTAGGCCAGTGTCAATAACTGGGTCTTTTACCTTACTTGCTGTTTCAATAACAAAAAAGTAATATAAACTGACAAAAAAGTAATTTTAATTACATGTTTCAATTTATGCTTAAATAACTTTAAAAAAATTGATTTCAGAAAAAAATATATAAGAAACAAATTGTAGACAATTTAATTATTAATAAGATTGCTCTCTTTAGAAATCTTGATAAAGTTGATAGTTTTTAAGATAAATGATAAATAATGATTCAAGACACAGAGAGGCCGATGCAGCGCATGAGTAAGAGAGAGACGGCGATACTTAAAGGTAAGCGGCGCGTACTTGTGAGCGCGCGAAGTTAACAATTAAAAAACAGATATAAACAATGAAATTTTCTTAAATCTCTATTAACAATATTATTAACTATTGTATAGAGAATTGAAAAAAAAATATTACTTATATATTATTTTTTTTTTAAATATATTTTTCATGGGTCGAAAGTACCCAAATTTGAGATTTTTCAAACCTTAAAAAATTCATATCTTTGAAAATATTAACTTTATCGTGAAAAGTAATTGGACCTTTTTTATTGGTATTTCGATAAAAAATATAAAAAAAATTTGTCCGGTTGAAAAATAACAATTCCTTGCAATTGTTTAAACAATTTCGGTTTAAACAATATGGCACCGGGTTGCCCCATGGCAACATGCATTTATATCATCAGTAGGGCAATTTGAAGAGGATCACGTAAAAAAATTGAGGTGGAATAGTTTTCGGTACTCATGCGCCGATTCCTCCTGGACTAACGGAAAACTGTAAAACGCAAGATTACAATTTAGCTAAAAAGCGCGGGAAGCAGATAAGTGTCACTTTCAGTCAAGTTCTCAATTGACAAATCCCTCGCGAGCGCCCGCCGCCCGCCGCGGCCGCGTCGCACGTTCGGATACTCTTACCGAATCAACTCACTTTATGAGTTTATCGAATATTTTTAGTTTTAACTTATTTTATTTTATATTTATTTTTTATACGAATATACATGTTTAAAATAAAGTGTGGTAAGTAATAATTACAATTATTGATGTATATTAATTAATCATTATTTAAAAACTTAAATACGTAGATAGAATTATGTAGTACATTTTTTTAAATATAATGTTAACGATTTTAAACATCGAATTTTATAAACATTTAATATTATATAGATACATTTTATAGACTTTCATACATCAACATAAAGCAAAAAAAATGTTAAAAGAAACTGAAATATAAACGTGTAATAGCAATAAAGTTAAATTTACTTTAAATTATGATCGGTTTGCTGGAGACGCCGGCGATCACTGCTTTGTGAGTATTACAATCCAAACTCTTTTGTAATATCCTTGTGGAGTGAATTCATTAAAAAATTCTTTAAAAACTGCCGGAACTTTTTTAATTTGATCGCATTGTTGAATGTTTACGTAAATAAGTTTCTATATTTGCCGTGTTATTATTGTTTTGGATAATTAAATGGCTATTTGTAGGATCATTGATAATATATTTTAAAGTGGCAATTATCTGTTCAATTACATAACATTCATGTTGCATTTAATAGCAACAAATTATAATAATATTTTTAGCAGTAAATTCCACAAAATATAAAATGTCGTTGCTCCAATTAGTTCTATGAGCTACTCACGTTAAAAGTCAAATGGCAGCTCTAGCGATGACGTCACAGCTAGGCTCAACAGCTAATGTGCCCATTTTAAAATGAAAATATACCTAATAATAATGAATGCCCATACTTTTTTCATGATACAATTAAACATAGATAATACAAATGCTCATTTTTCGTAAAGTTACGAAATAAAACTAGGATAAAGACAACAACGTAGGTATACGAATTTTTTTTTGGGATGTTAGATAAAAAATGGATAGTTGCTTTTTGCGAGCTATTTTCAGGAAAAATTTGCTAGAAAAAATATCTAACGAGTCGAGCCTTACAGTTTGATTGGGAAAAAACATGAACAGAAATAGATTTGGCGGCAGTCCCGCTTGTCGAGCTGTCACGTCTGCAGAGGCACTTATCAGACGGACAAGATAAGCGCTTGACGCCTGTGCTGCTCGCCGGTAATCGAACTTCAACTTTACGTTTCTGTGATATAATGCTATGACTGGAAATGGAATGGCGAGGAATGACGGTTCCTGGACAAGAATTTTTTGTAATCGTACCAGACCCCACGAACCAGATTTACAGTGTGGAAGAGCTACTCAAAACTACATTATGAGCAATAAGCTATAAATTATAATACAGAAATTTTCGCCGTACTATTAGATTTAACCGTACTGTTTTTTGCTTATTAGTTTTAATTCTCATTTTCTTCAAATGTGTGTACATTAATTAATTATTTACCCCAATTTAGCCTGTGAAACTAAATCTGTGAGAGTTTTAATTATCTCTTACCGTAAAAATTTTCACCTTTAGTACCGAAAAAGGTATCAAAAAAGTAAAATCAAAGGCTGTACGAAAACTATGAGCATCCAGAAGAGCTAGGAAAGTGAACAAGCGCTCAAACGTGGTCTTTGAAATCGAAATGATTCCGACGAATACGAGTTCGCTACATTTTGCAGTTACCCGTGTTTCACAATCCACATTACTGTTTAATTAAACTCAATGTTTGTGTTCATTAATTTTTGATAATATTCTGTGAATGATTTTTTTAAATTTGTTTCCTTCGAAATAACAACATAGCGCATAGTGTGCCTGACAGACAGAATTTAGTTGAAATTATTATCGACTTGAGCATGTATATCCTCATTTTACATATTAATTTCGGCCTTACCTCTATACAATTAAGCTTCTTCAAGAAGCGATTTTGAATAGTCTTATTGAGATAATTATATACATTATTATATCAGTTTTGCATCGTTATCGCATGCTTTCGACGACTAATATTTTATATTTTTAAAGTACATAATATTTCCTCATTCAGCAATGTAATAGAGTAACCTTTGGCAAGATGGCAGTCTGCGGGGAAATCTAGCGCACGGCAGCAGTCTCCGCGCGACTGTACTCGCGTCCATCTGCTATACTACAGTCGGGCGGAAAAGTGGATTGGAAATTGCTTTTTTCTTCGATACTGAAAGCATGATCGATGGGTGAGGAAAGCAATTCCAATAATCTAGTATCTTAAATGTTTAAAAATACGTGAGTGATGATGACTTTGCTAAAACATATCATCTATTCATTACTATTATCAATTTTCAATTTACATGAAACAAATCTGAACATATTTTGATAAGAAAGGAATTATTTCCTGATGATAAAATATGGAAGATTAAAAAAAGATGCAATTATAAGTAATTCCGTTCACCTATTGGCTATTGCCTGATAACATGCAGTGAATAACTAAAACTATATAAATCAGTTTAAGGGAGTTGCGAGTTACAGAATTAACCTATAACTAGGTACTAGCAATGTGGTGGCAATACGCGGCTGGCAACACGTAAATTGCGTTTACCCAGAGGACATAACCAGAGCCGGCGCGCCGAGCGTCACCTTACAAATTACACCAATTTTCATATCTAATCTAATACTTCATGAACATTTTCAGAGCTTGTGGCTTTATCAGTGTCTTTTTTTATTAAAAATGTATATTACTATTCATTGAACTTATTCATTTAAAAACTCAATTGATTCAAATCCCTATAAAAACCTATTCTAGGCTCAAAAGCGTTTTAATTTAAATAAAAAACTTTTATTCCGTAGTTCGGCGTGAAAAATGTATGCTTTTCAATTCAATATTAAACACTCGAAATAGCTTTCAATTGCCCAACATTTAAAGTAATAAAATCTATTAAAAACAGAAACGCTCGTGTCGAATAAGCTCAATTTAAAACGTTTTTATTCTGGTCAACAGAATGGATGCTTTTAAATTGCTATTGGAATACAAAAAAAAACTTGTTTATATAAAATTTCTTTTCAGATATTGAAACTTAATTGCGGCACCATTACGTAAGTTTTTATTATGACAAATATTGTAACATCCTAACTATTTAAGTTTAGTTTAGTTTTAAGCCTGAAATATTAATATTAGATGTCCTTTTAGGAAACATAGTTATCTATGAAAAAATTAGAATGAAATTAGTTGTGCTTCGAAGTTTGTGACGTCATCAAATAGTTCTCACGCGCCCTTCGTTACGTGGTACACGCCAGTACGGCCCTGTGTGTTCAGCATTTGCTGAGAAGGCGCAGCGGGCTTAACGAGCTCGTTTATCTTCACCTCTCGAATATTATTCACCAGTAACGCTCCTAATTACACCTCAACTCGGAACACTGAATTGCTTTTTAACTGACTTCTGAAGGTTTTCAGGGATACGTGTAATATATTTGATAGCTATATGATTTGATGTGGTATGAATGGAGTTATTGTTCTTTTGTTAAATTTATTGGCAATTATGTTTGAGTAAGTAAATTTAATTATTAAATTTGTTGTGAAACACCAGTTTGGAAGAATTATCCTGTGTATAACAATATATTGAGAAACGTTCCCTATTTCTATTTTCTATATTAAATTATTATATCACACAAGATAAAGTCAAGAAAAAAAATAGCTTATCTTAAGTTTTATTTCAACTACATGTTATTTATTTAGACAAAGGGACAATTGCAAATAGCAAAAGCTTAATACGGTTATAAGACGTTTAAACTTTTTAATACAAGTTTACACAGCAAGTTTCCACAGCAAGTTTCCACGATAAAGTTATATAATTGGGAACATCCGGTAAAATTTATCTCAGAACTATAGCGAGATCCAGTTAATTTCTACTTGAACTATAGCTAAAGGAATGCACTAATTCGAACCTAATTCGCAATAAAATATGATTTATTTTCTCCCTGTGTGTTACATATTTTTAGATTGTGTAGTATTTAGTCGAAATATTTAAGCTACGATTTTTTGCTACAAACAGTTTCCAATTTTTTTTGAAAATTGGTAAATTTTGTAGCAATAATAACAAAAAAATGTGGTGTATGTTTTTTCCTATGCCTGAAGGTTGCTTTGTAGACACTTTGGCTTCGAGCCATAAGTACATTTCACTTTAATAATATATTTATGAAATAAGATTTGACCGATTGTACAATGAAGAATAAATATTTATAAAAAAATTGTTCTCTCACCAGGTCCAACGCCGTCATAGTGGAAGTCTTGCAGGAAGAGCGTCCGCGAGTCGACGGCGTACAGGCGCCCGCGCACGCCGTGCTGCAGCGACGACAGCGCCCCAATCTCCTTGCCGTAGTGCCGGCCCTGGCAGCTGCCTGCGAAACAAATAAAAATATAAAAATAATAATTATATGTATTGTGTGTAAATTTACAGATGTTTATTGCACAAATCGAATTTTTTATTAACAAAAATAAATGTTTCTTTATTTCTATATTTTTTTCACTGAACATAATGCATTCTGCACATTTTGTAAGTTTTTTAATTTTTAGTATTTCAAATAAGAACAACCGTGCCTATGATTGCGATTAAAGTTTGAAATCTATCATATTGCGATTTGCGACGACTGCAACGCATTTCTCACTTCGTAGTAATTATTGTTACAAAGTACCGACCTTTATTTTTAGGCCAAGGATTTGTAAATTAATAAAACCATAAGGATGCGAACATTTTTATAATGCGATACTATACAATAAATTAACTTTCTTATTTTTACCCGCTAAAGCTTAAATATTTGTGAAATCGCGTGGGAGTTGCCCTAAAGTAAAGTGATTCTTCAAGTTTTATGAAAATAGCTAACTCTGAATTTTTATCGCATTTTTATATTCAGTATGAATTATGTTATTGTTAAAGTGGATATTTCTCTCCATTTATAATCTCCGTTTACACCACACCGTTCTAACAAATATACGATATAGAAAAACTTTTGTACGCCGGGTAAATAAAACTTCCAGTTCGAATTTCAACGGGAAAATATGTATACCTAAAAATTTCTGGTGAGATCTGAATTTATACCGATATCCATTGCATGCTTGTTAATTCAATGTTTATCACGTTGTACACATTATGTATTTTAAGCGATGAAAAACACATACTTCTACTAGCGCTACAAGTTTATAATTAACTTCACATTTGTCGCATTAAATCAATTTTCCGGATCGCTTCATTCCGATGTAAACATGACATGTTTCCCGGGCAATTGAAACCGGTTGGTAATCAGTGTATAATCATTTGAGTAATTACATGTAAGGCGTTCCCGGCGCTAGAGCCTGTTTTCTTCATTCAGTTCAACGGCCGCGGCCGAGGAAGCAAAAATAAGTTCAGAAACAGGTGAAAGTTGTCAAGGACGACTCTCACTTCCGCCAACAAAACCCACGGGCTTATTTATTGCAGTTTTTACGACGCAAATGGATGGGTTATGATGAATTGCTTTTATTCACTCGTGGGAATTCGATCAACGTTACATTAGGTTATGGATTGCGTGTTATTTATTTTGTATCGTTTGGTGCGACGATCAGAATACATAAGGGTTTATAATAATATAATACATGACCCATTTCGAAATAATGCTTCAATTTATGATTTCGGTTTATTGTATGTATTATCATTAATAGAATAAAAAATATGATATTGAAATTGTCATCCGTATTTTGTTTTGTCTATAAAAAAATTGGCTTTACTACTCTACTACTTTCAATAATAGAGACCTTAGTGTAGGTCAGATCACACGTGGCGACACTACGTGCTAAATTAAGTGGAACAAGGTGAGCTGCCGAACTGCACGGTACACGGTGCACCACTCGCTAAAGGGCATGCTGATCCAGACTGATTATAAGATAGCAAAGTATGGACTTCGATTAAATGATGTTTAAGAAATGAATGGAATATAGGCGTGAATGAATGTGAAGTTTACGAAAGTCGAAGAAGAATAAATAAGATAGAATGAAGCCTTTCTATTTCATTATTTTGAACTAAATGTGTATTATTTGAAGCATTGCAAATCTTAGTTTAAGTTTAGTCAATATAATTGGTGCTAGACTGTAGGATAAAAAGACTGGAAACTTTTAGCTATATCTCTAACTTGTTACGAAGTTTGGACTCAAAGCGGCAATGAATTTTATTAAGAGAAGTCACTGAGTTTGAGCAAATGAAAGATTTGTGGACTATAATTCAAAATTTTAAATGTTTCTGTTTCGTAATAACTAATAGCATATTGCTGACATACAGTGGTTGTGTCTTAAATATGCTCATTTAAAACTCGCAACTAAGTACGTAATACTCGGAATTAATTAAATAATACCTGTCTATTGTAATAAATTAAAGATGTTACTGCAACTTGAAATAGCAGAATAGATATTTGATTAGACCAACAGGCCAGAGCTAATATAATTACAACAAGATTTCAAAGCATGATATATCAAGCCAAACATAATCTAAAGGAAGCTGAAACTAGCACAAAGAGATTTTCGTAAGTGTGAGCGGAATAAAGAAGTATTTATCCGATTGCGCCGCTTGTCGCGAAGCAATTCATCAGCCGCTACACTACACCCCGCGCCGCCCGCGCCGCCCGCCTCAAAGGGAAAACTTTGGCTGTCAACGCTTCTGCTTTTGTTATACGTAGGTACTTTACTTTGAACACGATTCATTTTATGGTATTGCGTAATAGGGCAGATGTATTTTTTTACTGATCAATTTTCTATACGAACTAACCATCATAGTAATTAATTTTTCACCGATCAGTTTCCTTGATCTAATTGAATCGATTCTAGTAAGTAAAGATCGCAACTATCGTAACCTCGGGTCATAATGTAAAAAATAGAAAATTAAATCTTTTAAATTACAACATGGAAATAAATTGGGCAAAACTTACGTATTGGATTTATCACATTTTAATAATTTGCTACTGTTTAAATTATTTATTCCTTTGTAGATAGTATTTCATATTTTTAAATGGTATTTATAGCTAATAGGTATAATAAAAATGTTTCCTCATACGATACTCCAAGCATTATTTTTGACAATATCAAATAACGAGGATAAACTAAGAATATATATATTCAATACATTATTTTTTAGATGAAAACGTTGCATATACATGGAAAAAAGCTCTATAGTAAGTAGTATGTAAATAGCTTAAAGTATGATATAGGCAGTGGCAACTGGCAGTACATAGCGATCATTACGTATATAACGTTCCTGCACTCTTGAGGCCCGCTGTTACGTGGAACGAAAGTGCTCTCAAGAAAGTGACGTGCCTTAAATGGTCACAGAAAAATACTGTCGCTTCTCACCCGCCTTCCGACGACTCTAACCTCTATATAGTTGCGCTACAGCCTAGTATCGCGTGCTCTAGTTAAGTGTATCAAGGCTAACCTTTCTAAAGGTTAACAATAAATCATGTAGACGCCGAGCCATACGCCGCTATTGTGACTGATCCCATTATATTGTTTTGTGCTGAGAACTAATTGAAGGCAGCTAATGTATCTATTGAGAGCCCCCGGCGATTGTGTGCGGCTGATCATGAGCTGCGGCAAATATGGAATTAATTAAACGCAAAACAGTTTGTACATACAGCAGTGTTGTGGGAATTGCATTTTAGTCTGTTGGACATATTATGAACTTTGCAACCACATTTTCGGCTGTTACAATTAAATACCATGTAATAGTGGATGGGCATATTAAAACTGATTACCTAATACTGAATTTTAAGTATATTATGTATGCTAAGTGATAGAATTAAACGTAAAAATAATGCCAATTCTGGTATATCTGGGTAAGTAAGTAATAAGGTAAAAGAATATGACCTCTGTCTGTTTAAAAGACAGATTAATAAAGTGTTAGCTAATCAGTAACGAAGTATTGTGTAAGAATAAAAGGATATCGACCGAGTCGAGAGCGATTGATTTATGTACATACTACAGTAACAACCAGTTCAAGATTTAAATATTATTAATTTCGACACTCATATATAATCTTAACTGAATAACAAAATCCAAATGAGAGCTACATAAACACTTCCTCAATTTATAAATGCACTCGACAAAATAATCACCATTGTCTTCGTAAAAGAGAAATGAACAAAGAATTGCACAACTCTAAATGACTTCTTGCTTCAAGTAGGTATATGACATAAAATCATTAACCATAATGTCTGCTTCATACGTAATCACTTAAAAATAAAGAACCATAATACTCTTACTATAATAGAACTATTTTTGCAAGCATTTCGGATCATTTAGTCTCATAAATTACAATTGGTAAAACGTTTGGTTTTCCTGTTCATGTGAAATGCAACCTAAATAAAAGATTTATAAAAGAAAGTGTTTACGCAAAACGAATTACTAGTATCTTTCCGGTTCTGTATTTATTTTTTATCAACAGCTATTGAGTTCGTTGCTGTATACGATTATAAGTTAACATTATAATATACCTCTTTCTCTTTAAGCCTAACATATTGAATTTCAACCAAATCAGTGACATATATTTAAATAAAATAGCAACAAACTTTCCACTTCCCATCCCTAACTTTCCGATATTACTGGATAGAAGTCTCAAATAAATAAATATGAAAGGCCACATGTGAGCTATTTGAACTATTATCCGTCATAAGCCGTGTTGTTAGCGCCGCATGTCCTCGCTAATGGCTGACGGGCAACTTTTATACCCGACCGGGATATTACCTCGCTGGTCATTCTAACTCCGGAGATCTTGTTTAACTTTATAGACCACTACCACCACTAGTTCTAGCTGAGTTTATATGTTCAGGGGATTTTGTTGAAGGGAGTGCAGATGAATGTTTTGTAGAACAGGGTAATGCACAATGTGATTAATCTTTGCAAAGAAAGACCACCATAACAATATTAATTAAAAATAAAAGCATTTGGCTGTGACTATTGGAAGAATTGATCATTAATAATATCAGAGAGACAAGCGAGTAAGTTCTTCAGCTCTTGATTTGTAATAAGGAATTATTACTTTAGAATATTCAGCGCTGATTGTTCAAAGCAAAAGCTGAAAATTGATAAAGCGCGAAGTGAGTAGGAATTGGCGGGAAAATTGTAACACCGTCCAGCAATTAGTGACCTCGCCGAGCTCTCGGAGATGTAATCAATTGTTACCGATCACTATTGATTTGTGAACGCTGAGCATTGAACCTAGATCGAATTTGCTACTCTACTCTTTTAAGAGCTCACCATGCGGGACGTGCAATGCGATATATTTAATAACTATGAAAAAAGATAAATTTTTTCTCTTCCAATAGAAGATTGAATTAACATTGCGCTAAAGTGGAGAGCAATCTATTGACTTTTGATTTTAGATTGCGGATAAATTGAGCAAGAGAAGAGCCAGTTTTCATAAAATATTTAAAAGTCAGCTAACTTTCAACTACTTATTACACAAGTTGTAATCCTCACAGTTGATTGAAACATGCTATACAAGTAATGTAGCCCATCACAAGTTTTATACTCATGAAAACAATACCTAACTTATCCGCAAATACATAACCAACAAATAAAAGCCACCGTATCATTCAATACGTCAATAATTGAAATTTAAAAGGAAAAACTTCAGGCATAATTGGAGACTTGTAAAAATGCAAATGTGCATCAAATCCCGGCTGAAGCGAGCGACCCCTGAATGGCGGCTAACGAACCGGAGCACACGTGGCTTCCAGAGGCTTCCATGTTAAATGCTCTTTTGAGTGACGGGATTTGTGTCAACAAACTATTAGAGGGATCAATGAACTTAGGTGTGAGTTATTTAAATGTTTTACGATGATATAAGTGCAAGTAGAAAAATAAGGTCTGTCAAGGAAATAGGTTTTGGAAATAGGTTTAATAATTAATTGCAGTACTCGTTTCGGATAAAAACTTTCGTTTCTTCAGTTTGTCACCAATATTCTTTAGACCCACGCCTACAGCTACTCATCGCTACAATAATTATAGACCTCTATGGAACGAATTGCCTTAAATTAAGTTCCAAATAAAAATTACGCATTGTCCATGACCGAATCACACCGAATGTTGGAAAGCAATTAAATCAGATGAAACTAGTGACAGTCGATTTACTCTCCGATGATCAAGTACACTTTCACTCGTCTCTGATTGATCGATAAGTTGTTCGTTGTAATTAATTATTGTAATCTTTGTCTTGTATACTTTTATATGATACGTCTGTGTTTATTAGACACACCTTGACCAGTGCGGTATGGGACAACTTTACACAATTTATAGACTTGGTACAGTTTTATAGGTCACTAAGGTTTGCTTTCGAGTTTGAATCGTACTTTCGCATCAGTTTTCAAAAGATCGAAGATTATCGCAATGTAAATGTTTGTGTATACAGTACAACATATGTAAAGTCTCGAATGATTAATTGTCTTTCATCCGGACAATACAAACAAATTAAAGGATATAATTTTATTGAATACAATTAAAGAAGTAGTAGGTATTTTTTCAATAAAACCTCACGCTGCACGCTCTGCAGCTGAAGTATGTAGCTACGTAAAATATGTTACAACAATTTTTTTCGCGATTGATTTTTCTCTTGATAAATTTATTACTGATATTATACAATACATAAAAATCCGAAACAGATAATAATAAAACAGATAGCTTTTAAAACGCATGAAAACTGATTTCAACAATCGATGTAATATGTAAATTATGAATGTCCCAATATTTGGTATGCTTATTCATAAAACCCAAATTCGTAAATATTTGTTTTAAATCCGATGTTTACAATGGTGTGAAATTTACATAATTCTTTACTATTGGGCCACATAATATCATCGCACGCCACACCGCTTAGCGCCTGCATTGACATAATGCACTACATGCAGCACGTCTTTATGTCGCATCACTTTCCACTTGCTCTCACTTTCTACGCATTTTTGTCCCTCCCCCCCTCCCCCTTCCTCCTTCCTCCTGTGCCCCGCTACTACCCCCCGCTATGTATCTCTGCGCTCACATTATTGTTGTTACGTCATCATTCGCAACGCATGTGCAATTTTAATAAATGTCAACCGTTTAGTTTGAGTACTGTTACTTAATTTTTACCTTCTATAATCGTCTTAGATCTTTACAAAGATAATGAGGCTGTTGTATAAGAGCATAGTGAAGCCTGAATTATTGTTATTGTCTAAATTTCCTCATGTGTGTCTTTAAATTTGTTAAACATTTCAACAATATAAGCATATTAAATATAAAGAAAACATAATAATATAAATTAAACGTAGATCAATAAGATCGATACATAACTTGCACAAAGAAAGTGTATATTACATTTTCTCTATAATTACAGTTCTCTTGACAATTAACTTTTTTTACCTAATAGCAGTAACTAAAAACTCAGTGAAAGCTATTTTTCGAATTGAAAAGAAAAGACGAAGGCTTTAGTTATAATTTGACAAATAGAAACCAACATAATATAATGAATTTAGCTCTATATCATGAAATATCTAAAAAAAACTAGTTTAATTACACGCTTTGCTGACTATATGCTTACCGCCACGACCAAACATATTACAGTGCTAGTTACTTGAATTCAAGAATGTAAAGCTTTAAACTTAATCGAAAATAAGAACACATCGACATCATACTAGAACCGAGTAATTCCATTTCTATGAATAGTTTTCCCACAGAACACATAACATTTTACAAGATAGTCTCATTAAGAAGAGATAGCAAACCGTTAATAATGATAATAAAAGTAAAACGTAGCATTACTACAGGAGCGAGTTTACGGCGCGGTACGGCGCGGTACGGCGCGGTACGGCCGGGCGGCCGCGGCAGCTGAGATGTAACGCTCGTAAAGTTTCATGTTTGAATTATTTTAATTCCTTCATTTCCCGCCTCAGTGTAATGCGATGCAAACGGCACAATGTGTTTACATACTGATTACCTGCCTACATTCACATTGGCCTTTGTTATGGTTGCAGTTATTCAAATTTATCGCAGGCGCAAAGTTTCATTACCAGAATGATATACATCCTCTAAAAATGAAAACTAGATCATCTAAAAATTAAAAAGACATTAACAATACACATAATATGTAAGTTATTAAAAAATAATGTAAATGATTGAATGAATGAAAACGTATTACCTGTTTAATTAATATTTATTCCATTAGAAATAGATACTGCCTATGTTTAACTGCTTTAATAAAAACAACACCTGTGGTCCACGGAAATGTTAAATTTAGAGATGATGAAGGATGAGCTCACAGGTCAGGTGTGCAAGTGAAATGGGATCGATAATAATAAAATATCAATAATCATATAATTAGTAATTTGAGCCGCGCCGCGGGAGAGCCTCTGGCTCTGACCGACCGCGGCGGTTACACAAGCTTTTATTATACAAAGTACCTTATTCTCGTGTGGAATATTATAAATACTGAAATAAGGCACTTTAACAGTGTCAACAAAAAGGTAAAAAGCACGTTCATGTATTTTTTTCAGCGGATAACCGTTGGAGCATTGTTTTGCTAGCTAAGTAAAAAATATAAATGCGACATTCTACACGATCCTTATGTTTAGCAAGCTTAATTTTATTATTTGAATAAACGTAAAATGTATATAAGTAGTATATTATCTTGTAATTGAAGACATCACAGACACGTAAGAAACTTGTCAATAGAAGACTGAATTGTACAAATTATGACAATAGGTTTCCTTTTTATGTCATGTGATTTATCCATGATTGGCACAATATAAATGTTTAATGTACCTTCACATAATGGTACTATATTGATAAATTTATCTTCTATGCGAAGCCCTCAACGATCATCATCATATTATATATTACGTAGGTAGTACTTTATTCCTTAATATTTAACAACACTTCTCACATGTCTCAAACAGAGTCATCTTCAAAATATATGTCAATCACTAATCCTTCAAAGATACATATATAAATATTATCAGCGCAGAGATACATATATATATTATATAGCGGAGTTACGTAAGTGTCATGCTCACGCCGCGTCCACACAACTTTTAAATGGGCAAGTTGGTCTCCGCACTGCCAATGCTCTGTACTCAACTTCTTCTATTTAGTATTTACTATCCGAGCAGCTTTCAGGAAAAGCTTTCAATATGAATATAAATAAGATTTTCAGTGTAGAGATTCACATTTTTTCTATAATATGAGTTATTAAAAGGATCTTTTCAGAGTGTCTCCTATGTTTGTGTTATAAATTTTTGCAAATACGCAAATATGTCTTCGTATTATATACCATCAAAGGATTAACTATTATTATTTATTAATTATTATTATTAACGACTCACATAAATTTGCATCAATTGTGATGTCAACCTTATGTGTGAGATAGGAAGAGAATGATTAGTTAAATGTGTTTCCACCCTTCACACCTCCCGAGAAACGTGAAAACATAATGAGAATATGTAATCCGGTATCCCGTTCCCTTCTATATTACGGTATAACGGCCTTCAGTCTTTGGATACATACATGATGAATTTAACGTGGTTAATAAATAAAATTGTCAATTTTCATTTGATATTGATATTAAAATAAACATAATATAAAGACTTATTATCGTCGTAATTTGCCTTAATGTTTGTTTTTAATAATTTTCTCTCAGTTTAAAACTTGAAAGTCGTACAGCGTATGAAGCAATCGATTACCATCGTTATTCGGCGAACTGCCAATAACACAGCACTTCAAATGCATGTTCAAGTCATCAAATGTGATAATAAAAAGTTCAACTGAGTGAGGTCTCGGAATATCGCAATTTGAGCATTGCATGTAAGTGGTATTGCGTCAGGCTGCAGCTCCCACGGTGTTAGCCAACGCTGGTGGATGCCCACCATTGTTCCACTTCATACCATACCTGTATACTGTGGGAATACGCGCTTTTCATTTGTATAATATCGTAGCCATTATAAAAGAAGAAAGTGTATACTTTCTTCAAAGTTTCATCAACTTATTTGTTAAATGAACCATAATTATTATGATCTTGAGAAAGGCGTTAATGTTTACAATAAATAATATGTGATATTGATCTAAGCTAGTATGGGAAAATATAAAAATAAAGCTGAATAACAACAAGATTATCATCTCTTACGAATCTCTTACGTAACAACATACAGAAGTCGCAGCAACGGTTTAGCTTTATCGTCGCGAATAATTAAAGAGAAAGTATTTCAGTAACGCAGAGGTTGCGAGGGTCACACAAAGACATTCATTGGGACAAAGGGCATACCTGTCGCGGCCCTCCACTGCGCCCGATCTACAACTGTCACTCATTCCTCTATCCTTATATACATTCAGGTATAAATATCACTATCCCTAAAATATATTGCATCATTAATTGTTCATTTTATTATTTTGTTTGTATAAATTTAGTAGCAGTCTTTTGAATATCATGTTCATATGAAAAGATAATGAATGCGTAAGGTAATTTAGACAATAAAAAATTAATTAATGAGGTTACCTTAAAATAGAGCAGTGCCTACAACGTTTTATAAGTTCAGAAAAAAATATAATTAGCAAAGTAATCAGAAGAAGTAATATTAGCTCTACGTGGCCAAAATACATATTCATAAATTTTTATAATTATAAAGTGCTAATCGCGCTAAACGATTTTATGATTACCGCTTTAAATGTTTTAAAGTTTTTCTTGACCCAGTTTTTGCTCGATCTTAGAATAGAATACATTAAACTGTGAACTGTAAACTTTATGCAACATAAATAAAAACATGAAGTAACTGAATGCAAAAAGACGCGATGAAGGACAAATTTATACTAATAGCTAAAAGTTTGATTGTATAACTGTGTTATAAAGAATAAAAAAATAATAAAAGTGACATGTTTACTGTTATATCTAACGCTAAGCTATAACACATAATTTATCTTATTTCATAAGATGCTTATCCTACAGGCTATATGGCTATTCTATAAGCAATTCGAATATCATTCTGATGGTTAGTTACAATAACATTCGGAAACAATAATCTATGTTTATTTTTTATCGGTCGCAGACGATTGCAATACATAGACGCAATCAAGCGTGTGTCAAACGTGGGTTTTATGAAAAAGCAATTATCTCAGATTTTCGTTTCTTAATGCAAAAATAAAATAAATGAAAATGATAGCGAGACGAGCTCCACGTAATATTTCATTGTCGACACTAACTTACAATAAAGTCGATGTCGTTTAAAATACATTAAAGGGAACGAGTCGCTGAGAATTGAAAAATGCGATTGAAAAGTGACGCGGCGGGCAAACTTACAACACTAGGCGCTATGGCTCACTTGTGATGTGCTCGTATTAAAAGATAGGTACATATTTATTTTAAATATTGATTCATTAAAATATAATAGTATGGCAAATACAAAAAAATTCTACAGTGCAGTGAGTGGGTATGTTTATTCAATACTGCTAAGATGGCTCTATATTTTCGATTAAAAAAATTCTAAAGTTCAATTATTCAGCTTCATTCATTCGATGCACGGAAGAACTTAATTTTTGGGCAAAATTTTAATTGTATACGTAAACGTTACGTAAACGCCCAAGGGCCGAATTACTGGACACACATTATTGGTCCACGATATGTGAGCTTCAAAAAACTAGCAAACAAAACAATGATTCGCCAACCTTCGACCGTCCGTTACCACTGACAATATACGAGCATTGTTACTCGTATCTATAAAGTACAACCACACATAACACAATACTATACACGTACTTACAACCATACAACAAGTAATGTTCAATTATCAATAGTCAATACAAATAAATATGGATTTAACCCGATGTACGAATTTTACACGGCTCTATTTCAATTTTGAATTGTCTGTTAATTTTACGGATTTGTATTTGTAATATTTCTAGTTGAAAATAACTAAGTATTCGTATAAGATTTGAATTGAACTGACTACATGTGAAAAATGATGATGCATAACTTAATATCTATTTTTTCAGTATGGAAGATGAGATTATTACAATTAGTAACACTTACCTACTTTTAACTCAATTGCCAATGTGTGTTAAATATGGACATATAGGAATGCGGTAAACAAATAAATAGGTATCAAATACAGATGTAGGAAATTGAATATCAAAATAATTATAAGCCTTCATAAATACATTTTAATAAAAAGTATATATTATATTTAATCACGATAAATCATATGTACATATTATAGATATGTAGATACATTTCCTATTAGTAAATAATTAATAACATTACATGTGAATATTTATATTAACCAATACGAAAACTTTTAGTCAGTAATTTGATAAATAATGTATTTATTATAATATCCACTAAGTAGTGAGAAGCTTAATTTCACTTGCCAATAATTATTGTCATTGATAATAATTAATTGATATTAGTGATTGGTGGCGAAGCGCGAAGAAGAGAGTTAGGATACGAAGTAACTTACCTATAGTTTAATCAGTAATTATTTACGGAATACTAGACCCATTTTATGGTATTCGTATTGCGGACATTCACTTACTTTAATCAGTAATCTATTAAAGCTCCATCTAAAACACAAACATTTATTTATTCAAGGCTGTTTCTTTCAAAATCACTTTATAATCATCAAACATGTTCGAAAGGCAGTTTCCACAGAAATAATAATTCATTCACTATATTTTGCAATTTATAAAAGAACGAATTAATTTCATTTAAAAATACAAAGCCTGTATTAATAAACAAAAAAATACTAAAATACCATCTACATCGGTACCGACCAAATAAATCAAATATTGTATCGAATAGTTTCAGTGATATAATATCGTTTTGCTTCAATAGTTTGCAGAAAATTGCATACTTTGAATATTGAGACGACCGGTCCGGGTACCGTTGCCTTGTGACCTACTAAACAGAACTGACCCAATGCATTGCTTGCTCTAAGCAGACAGGTGTAGAGCCTACGAATGATGGCCAGCAATGGATAACGATATTATTCACCGATAGAATGCGACCGAATAACGCTCTCGATGCATCTTATCACGTATCGTTAAAAGATTAACGGAACGATAACTTTGTAGGTATAATTTAATTCACTAACCAGTAGTATTTGACCTCCTTATTATTTGTTATAATGATTTGAGAAAAAGTATAATAATTTCTGGATACAAGCAACACTAACCTATACACTAAGTCACAGATTAAATCTTGAACTATCATATTTTTATCATTTCAGTTAATTTTAGAAACTTTAAATTGATTTGCTGACATTTCACACCGTTTAACCCGAGCTAAGCAAAGCTTAACCCGCGAAGATGTCATGCAAAATTACAATCATTTGTCATAGTAGAAGAGCATTAAGAGTACACAACACACTGCCTTTTTAGGTTATGCAACACGATAAAATATCGTTCCGACACAGTGTAAACCGCGATCGTCTCGGTCGGGCGGCGACGCGGCTCGCACGACGCGTGTAACCGTTAACTTGATCTATCTGATAATTCGACTGTGATATCATCTCGCTACGTCGTTATGTCGTCGAGTGGTGTCACGACATTCTCTGCAGCCATTTAATATTACTACACTCGATATAACTCGTTGTACAGTTAAAAGTTTCACCAAGTTTCTTATCTCTACCGGGCGTATCTAGGAACTACTGCACTGACAGTTGTCTCAAATAGAGTATGGAGAATAGAATAATATATGTACACAAGTTTAGGTTTAGATGTAACGTTTATCAAATTATGAATAAAGTTGTTGTTAGAAACAACCGTTGTGATGAACTGCTGAGTATGGAAGGCATCAAAGCGTTGCGAGATTTCTATTTCTATTTTTAGTTCAATTGTTTGGTGATTTGGGTTTTTTATTTCCTCATTAGAATATGCATGTCATATCAATTACATTCTATTTCTGTTTTAACAGTTCTGAATGTACTTAGATCAATTAATTTTTATAATATAAACATGATATTCTTGGAAAGGAGAGGAAAACCTTAAGCTAATTTTCAGCTCGTCCATCATTATACACCACACATCAATCATATCTGATAGAGCCCGAACTGCCACACGGCCGCTAAACGACACTATTACAGCTCCCCACCGAACAATTAAAACAATCCCATTGATCCGGTAAACTGCGGCGCCAAATACCAACAGTCGCTGTAAAATTATTGGTTTATCATTAAAATGCACAAAATAGGGTTAATGGTTGAATCTCGCAAACGCGATTAACCTCGATATAGCAATGTGGGGGGTGAGGTGCGAGGGGTGCGGGTGCAGGGAGGGAGGTGTTGCCAAAAGCGCTCGCTTGTGAAATGTGCCTGCCGGGACTGGTTCGAACAAGAGACGAACAAAAAGTGCCCAGCGAGTAATGTTGGCGCCGGCGTCGCGGCCCATGCCATAGGATGTAGCGGATTGTGTAGGCAATATCATAAGTCCTTCTTTCATTTGTTTCACTATGTTTTGACTCTAACATAACTCTACATATCACTAACAAGCAAAGAACACAATCTACCTACATTATGGTTTGCAATTTATTTTTCATCCCTATTTTAGTGTTAACCTTAGGTAAGTTACGACCGCGGGGACCATCGTGTTATAATTCCCTATCAAGTTCAAAAAAATTATATAAAGTCGAAAAAACACAGAGGTGTACAAAAAACGCACGAATTGAAAACCTTATATGTACCATATTGTAACGTCGTAGTTGTGGAATGTCCAAAATGTATAAGGTTTATGTTTAAATTTGATGAAAGAGTCGAGCACAATAAAATATAAACGGAATCGCATAATACAATTCATATCGGATCCCTGACAAAGGAATATGTGCTACTTAGTTTAACTTAAATCAAAGTCTCTTATAGAAATAAAAGCTATTGAATAAACAAAGGCTGCCCTAACTCCTAAGCCTCTAGAAAAGAATATAAAATAATATTTTTTATTTTTTATACAGGGTGTCCCACTGTTGGTATACTAAGCTCAAAGGAGGTTATAGTTTTGCACACGCTGAGTACGTAAATAATACTTATAAAATTCCAGCCGCCCAATTTTTTTTCAAATACATAGATGAATTCTAAAAACTGTATGTTGTACAACAACAACCCGCCCAACTTTGCCACCAGCACGTGAGCTATCGTTTAAGATTATGTTTTCATAGACAAAATGCTCACATTAGATTTCGAAGAGGTATATGCCGGCTGCGTGAAGCTACAGAAGAAATCATGGATTTTCAGGAAAATTTTAGCAAAAATTGTTTGACGTAATTTTGTTGTTTAAGAATTTTTTACGTGATCAGTGTATGCAAAACTACAAGTCCCTTCGCGCTTAGTATACCAATAGTGGGACACCCTGTATAAGATAAGAACAACTTGTAAGTAGGTATGTACATTAAACACTAGTATTCTCAAATAAATGAAAATATTTCAATAAGCTTATGACAAAGACCCTGATATCGTTATGATTAGCATACGCTGACATTTACACAAAACATAAAATGTGAAATATGCTCAGTCGCATCTAATTATACTCGTATTGTCTTTATTTTTAATGTTGCAGCTCACACAATGCTGTTTGTGGATAAACAGCAGAGATAACTAAACACTTGCTAAGAATCGTTTAATAAACATTGCTACGCATATAATACAATGTTTGCTTGTTTTATTATTAGCTACTACAGTGACCTGTCAAGTGTCAACATTCAATATAAGATTGGAAGATTGGAACTTATGGAGCTATAGGAACTTAATTATTATTATAGAAAATATACTTAAAACACATTAAATAATAACTATATTATGTATTATAAGATTTCAGTTTGCTGGAAGGAATTTATGCCTAATTATAATTATTTTTTGCTGCTTTCCATTGTGCATATACTTAACGCGGGTATTAATCATCAGAAGGGTCTGTACCAATAATTGCAAGTGACTTCCAGGAGAGTCGAAAACGTAACCAAGGCAGTTAGGCAACAGACTCGTGGCAACGACTTCCCATCGCTTAATGTCAAAGTGCAGTCTAGGGCTGCGACGGCCGGCGTCGGATTATATAACTGCTAGCTGTAGTATTTTGTTACATTTCAGGTGTTTAAAGGCTCTATCTTATACCTATATGCATTACTAATGACATGAATGCACGTTACCAAACATGATTAATGTTCTAATATTCAATTGGCACTAGAATATTTAAGAATCAAATAAGCGAATAAATAACCCCATTTTTATAAGAAAATATTCCTTTATGCCCCGTATAGGTACGAACAAGCAGAACTTAAATAGGTTAAGTCTCAACTGACAAATTATTATAGTACTCCCTTGAAATTTGCTGGCACATGTCCTTCATATTAAATGTGATCTCTGAGCAAGACACAAGTGCAGGATAGAAGATAATAAATAAAATGCTATTGTATACAATATATACATTGTGCATTACAGTAATTTATGTTATGGTTTCCGACTGGAGGTCGACAAGCTTTCATGTTTGTTGTATAATATGTTTAACATTGCTATTAATATCTTTACTTGATTTATTATTACATACTAATATTTAATTTAGTGGGCAACTTCAACACGATTTGATTCAACCATAAAATTCACTCTAACAGAACATCGACTCTTAAAAATTTGTATCATAAATTGGTTAAGTAATAATCGTAGTTTTTGATCATTTTCTAGTGATATGTCTGTTTGTACAGAATATTACGTAAATACCGATTTAACAGTGAAAGTAACCTATGGCTGTTAATAAAACTTTTTTCGTTGATTAACTTTCACTCCATGAGCGTCACTTATCTACTGCTTCTGCTGAGAGCCACGAGCCTGAGAGCCATCATTAACGTTTATTTAAATCGAATACGCATACTCATGTCTTATTATTCTGATTAAATTGCAATTATTTCGGTGTATTTATTTTGTAGGTCAAATCTATTTACGTTTATAACTGTTCTCTGACCTCTAAAGCCTTCCCAACAAAACTTTACAGTCGATATAATATATCTTACGAATAGTAAAATAACAATTAATAATTTCTTTCATTACTATTTCTCATTTCACCCATCATAATATTATCTCAGTTCACACACAACAGTTAACGAGCGGAATCACGTTAATTAAATTTAGTTAACATAACATAATTAATTTTAGTACATCATACAAACACACAATAAATGTTAATATTCTAAATATCATACACATACCTACACTAAATAGGAAAATTTATGGAAATCGTAAACAATAGATAGTTACTCCCTTTAGAAAAAAAATGATTAGAAGTAAAGAGCTGAACTGAAAACTAGCATTTTATTTGATTACTAACGGTCCGCCCCGGCTTCGCCCGTGGTACCTACATGTTTAAACTATCCTATCATCTCTCAAGTTGGATCGAACTACACATGGTGTGCGAATTTTATTATAATCGGTTAAGTGGTTTAGGAGTCCATTGAGGACAAACATTGTGACACGAGATTTATATATTATATTAAGATTGTATTTACGTCAAGACAATAATAAATTCTAAACATGTCACTGGCTATTCAATATTATTTTATCGAGTGCTTCTGAAAACAAATTCGGAGTTATATTTAATAAAAACGAAACCAATATTCACCGTTATAATGAAATTAGCATTAACATTATTAAACAAAAATAAATAATTATTGCTAGGGAAAATCGGAAGTCGAATGTAAGGTTTTTATGAAATAATTCATAATTGAATAAAAAGTTAAATAAATAATTAATGTTAGTCTATTTTAATGTGCTTGAATAATATTTTTATAGCTATATTGGCAGTTCAACGAAGGTAATTGTTAGTTATCATTTGCTATTAGTGCTCTAAAGTTCGTTCCTTTTCTATAAACCGTATAAAGACAAATGTAATGAAATGATTATATAATTATGAATATTATAATATTTTTCTATAATACAGAGTCATCCATAGATTTAGATCTCCGCAACGGTTGGATCGATTTTGACTGGAATTCCACTGACAGATTGGACATGTGATTAGCTATTAAGATACATTAAAATTTAGAAAGTGAATATTATCATGTAATGCGGACAAAGCCGCGGGGATAATTAGTGCAGTACTGTTTTGTTTTTACCTTATTTGCATATGAGAAGGATATATTATACCTACATCGGGCGATAGATTCTACACTTCAGTAGATATTCATTATTATGAATTCAACTTTTTTGGTACTTAATTTAATGTTAAAAATAGGATAAATGAATAAAATTAATATAGCAAAAATTGCCGTAATTTTTTTAAAGATAGGTAGTGCTCTACTATGTTTACAGATACCATAGAGAGTCGCTGTGGGAAAAAAGGAGAAAAATATACTCACACCAACTTCAGTAAAGATAAGGAAATAGGAGTTTCGGAAAAATTTGTACAATTTTGATATCAAAATGCAACCGACAACATTTTTCAGTATGGGTTGAGATTGCGTAGAGCCGAGTGCGTCAATTTAGTGATTATAGAGCTAAGAAAATCATATTAAGTACTATAATTTTAGAGACGCGATCCGACTTTGCTATTCGCATTATAGGACTCGTGTCTGCAATTTGTGCCCAAATATATTATTTTGTAGATATTTGTTTCACAGTGCGATCTTCCCTAACACAATCAGAGACAGGTTTTATAGATTTTCCAATTCTCTCGGACCTTCGTGCATGGAATGGTTCTATCGAGAACAAGATCACAATTTGGAGGGCAACGGGTCAACTTTCGATGTAACTGTTCAAACGGACCAGAGGATTGCGTAGATCCAGGTTAATATCGCGAGCCTCGCGTGTCTAACTCGCAAGAAAGTTTTACGTGCCGAGTGTGTTCATATTTGAGAAAAACAACACATTTACGGTATATTTACTGTTTAGCAGCGGTATTGTACCTCGAAATATTACTCTGTACAATATCTGATTCATAATTTGTGCAGTAAGCATCGATAAAAAATTATTTGCCAATAAAATTGCAATTGTTAAATTCTATGTTTTGAATGGAATAGATAGAGTTCCAATCAAAAAGCAATTTAAACAAAAACTCGTCGTAGATAATTGGTATTTTTTGTTGCATCTACCGGCAGCTTAGCGTGAAAAAGCCAACCAGAAATTGATGAAAACATTTGATCAAATATCTTCTTTCAAAATTGGAAAACTCAGCTAATAATTCAGTTCCTAAATATTTTTCTAAAAATAAAATTTAATCGGCCTTTCAGTAGACTCACCAATAGCTAAAAGCAGCGTAAGCGTCGCCGCAAGAATCATCACAGCGAGCTTATAACACTAAATAAATAAAAAAAAAGAATTTCCCCGCGCTTCGTGTCAAGCGCGCGCGCAAGCTTGGACCCGAGAGACGACTGCCTCTGCGCTGCGGCTCGCCGGCGCGCAACACTCGCCTCGAAAACACCTCCGCTGTACAAGCAATAGCAGCTGTATATCATACCTTATGTATTCTATGACTATGATCTATAAAATGGTAATAAATATTGTTATCCGATTCGAGAGAATAGAATAATCTCAATCTTAACGTAATCTAAACAAATTATGTACTTTACGACAGCACGGTGGAGATTTTTTTCTAATCAGATCAAAAATTGTATTTGTACCTAGTAAGTGGCGCTATACAATTTAGAACAATGCTTTGCCTTTCAGCATACAAAATTATTATAGTTATATGAGTGGTCACAAAGAAAATTTATCGATAAAAAATTGATTTACATATGACACAATTACCCACTTATATAGAAAACAAGATAAACTGATAGTTCAAATAGCTAATGAACGAAAACAAAAAAATGCTATTATAGCGCCTTCTTAGTATTCTTAGCTTAGCCTTCTCGAAATAGGCCGTCCCGTAACTTTTGCTTAAGAGTGACCAATCCCAAGCTGTTTAAACATGAAATTTTTTTTTGTTCAGTCTTATAACATTGTAATAATCCCTTTATATTCACAAAATCATATATTGTGTGTATTCGCTTAAATAAATTCAGAATTTTAAACTTTAAAAAAAATAAGAGAGAGATAATACACTCAATAAATCGATTTCCAAATAATAAAATGTGTCTACGTCTGTCTTTCACATTGATAGAGTTTTTTTGAAATTTTATAAAATGATAGAGTTTTTAGATATTTTATTAAAACAAGATGTTTGTAGATGTATAATAAATTCCCAGTAATAGCTTGATTAGCGCAGAGCGCATACTATATTACTTGCTCTGTGGCAGAGCGCGTCTCACGGCTCCCGTATGTTTACGCGCGAGCGGAGACGACACCTAGCGGCGCACTTACCGACGTACACCCGAACTTTGTGACTCTACTTACCATTAGCTTTTATGTTATCGCTTGTGACTTGTGAGTATCCTGTGTAGTGTGTATGATGTCTCGATTCACTTGTCTTTCTATTTACCATATTTTCTTCTTTTATTTTTAAAACACTAGCACTATAAGTACCAAAACATACAATTCATAGGAAACGTTTTTAATTTCAAATGATCTTATTTTATTACAAGCGGTTGCTCCCGTGGTCAAAAGCAAGTATTTCTATATTTCATGATATATTCTGCGAATTTTCTATTCATTCAAATCCCGGTGGTTTTCCCGCAAATGAGTAACAAATATACCTACATACGGAAAACATACAGACATACATACATCGTCACAAACTTTCACGTTTATATTACTAGTAGGTATAAGGTAAGTTAAGACTAACTAGGTAACCCACGCAATTTTGTCACCACTTAAAAAATGATGAATTGAATATTTCATCGCCTAACGTTTTAGACATAGCCAAATAGCATTACCGCTGCTTGAAAAGAACTATATTATTTCATTCACGAACTTGTAAATTAATTTAAATAATTTTCACCAACAACATTCCAGTAAAAACTAGTTTGAGTACTTCGATATATTGTATAATTTGTATTACATAAACAACTAACATGACTCCCTGGAGTGGTGAAAGAGAGGGGATTGCAACAACTCTCGATTTTTTCCCCTTGTCCCCATGATTTTTGTACGGCGTTGCAAAATAATGAATTAAAAGCAGTATAGAAATAGTATGACACGGATGCCGTACATGGTCAAATGACCAAATTTACCCCCGGTAACTCTCGGAAATTAAATAAAAATTCCGACTTTGTGGACCACCATTTTTGTACGGCACTGAGCGGTTTCTTATTATTTTTAATGGATCTATCGATGGTTAAGAATGCCGTACAAAAATATATGACCAAAATTTACCGAGTCTACCTGTACTTTTGAATTCTCATCTGCACTCAGTTGGACAGCTTACAAGTGACGGCATAGTGATGAATCGTATTATTTTAGGCTCTTCTATCGTTCTAGATATGTCCCCTGGTGGTTCAATTGACCCATTTTTTTTTCCTATGCCGGCTTGTAGTCTATGATGATTATGGCCATCCGCCCATATATAATACTAGATTTCCGCCCGCGGCTTCGCCCGCGTTTTCAAAGGAAACCCGCATAGTTCCCGTTCCCGTGGGATTTCCGCGATAAAACCTACCCTATGTGTTAATCTAAGTTACCTTCTATATGTGTGCTAAATTTCATTGTAATCGGTTCAGTAGTATTTGCGTGAAAGAGTAAGTAACACACACACACACACACATCCTCACAAACTTTTGCATTTATAATATCAGTAGGATTAAAACTTCTTTTTACATTATCTCTCTGATTAAATTTTTTAGTTTATCTATCAAATTAAATACTTAATTAAATAAATAATAATATTACCTTCACAATCGCCTAACAACGGTTTAGAGCAATCTTCCGTATTCTCTCCCATCTCACGGAACCGTTGTATTAAGTTCTCTTCTGAATTATTTCTGAGAAACACGAAATATAAGGTTATTTATTATGCATTCCATGTTTAAATATAAATTTATAGTCGAATCGTTTCTATCGCCTAATACGTAGGTATTTTATCATAATTTATCTATAATATTATTTTTTACTAGCGGTCCGCCCCGGCTTCGCCCGTGGTACATATTTACGTTTTCTCTACATAAAAACCATCCTCGTACTTCAAGGAATATAATAAAAAAAGAATTATCGAAATCGGATCAGCCGTTCTCGAGTTATGCGCTTACCAACACATTCTGCGATTCATTTTTATATATAAGAAGATTGACTTATCGAAATTTTTCTGACTTATAGAAATTTTCCCCACAAAGAGAAATTTTCCTGACGTATATAAATTCTCCTGTCTTATCGAAATTTTCCCGACTTATGGATTTTTCCTGACGTATAGAATTTTCCTAGCTTATAAAAATTTTCCCGACGCATAGAAATTTTCCTGACGTATAGAAATTTTCTAGGCTTATATAAATTTTGGTAGCTTAAAGAAATTTTCCCGACGTATAGAAATTTTCCTGACGTATAGAAATTTTCCGGACTTTTGACAATTTTCTTGTCTTTTATAAATATTGCTGGCTTATAATTTATCTATAATACTATTATTTATTGACTTATCGAAATTTTCCCGACAAAGAGAAATTTTCCTGACGTATAGAAATTTTCCTGGCTTATAGAAATTTTGCTAGCTTTAAGAAATTTTCCCGAGAGAAATTTTCCTGACGTATAGAAATTTTCCGGACTTACGGAAATTTTCTTGTCTTAAATTTTCCTTTCTTATGGAAATTTTCCTGGCGTATAGAAATTTTCCTGGCTTATAAACATTTTCCTGACTTATTAAAATTTTCCGTATCTATGTAAATTTTCCTGACGTATAGAAATTTTCCTGGCTTATGGAAATTTTGCTGGCTTTTAGAAATTTTCTCGACGCATATAAATTTTCCTGACGTATAGAAATTATCCTGGCTTATAGTAATTTTGCTGGCTTATAGAAATGTTCCCAACGTATAGAAATTTTCCTGGCTTATAAACATTTCCTGACTTGACAAATTTTCTTTATGTATATGTTATGGACCAGGTGATTAATGCGGGCATTATTTATAATGCACGAGCATTATGAATAATGTCTAGCTTTATTGGGCTAAGTGATTAATTACTATCTTAACTTCATTATTTATCACATTGCACGGTCATTATTATAATGCTACATGACAATTGGGCAATTTGATAATAAAGCTTGAAAAGTTGTCGCAAAGCCAAAAAGTTGTGTACCTCAAAATGCCATCACAGTGGCAGTTGTTCTAATAATTAATATTTGTTAGAAGAACACACACAACACAGTGTTCTAATATTTGAGAACCATCAAATCAAAAAATTTTATCCTTGTTACCTCTGTTAGCTACCGCAATCGAGAGTTTCGTACAGGAAATTATTGATCGTCTCATCAAAATAAAGCTACTCACGGAAAATTAGCTTGATAGTAATCACTTGCAAAAATGGGCGAGGGATCCTGAACTATAAGTCATTTCTATAAAACAAAGGTACGTTGTGAAATTTTTGTTTTAAATTTAATCATATTTTATGTTATATTTTTAATATGACTTTCCTTAAGTTTTAAATGCAAAAACTAGTGGATTTTTAAGGTAGAAGTCCTTGGTAATTAATCCAAATAATGAGCCTGATTGTTTAAGTGGTTTAATATTTAGTTTATTTTAAGTTAAATGACAATAACAATAAAACAAATTGTAATTATATATGTTTGTCTCTCTGCCCAAAAGGTGATGGGCAATATGTATAATGCCCGGTCAATTTGATTATTTGAATAATTATTATCAAATTGCACTCTCATATTGGGCATTTTTCATAATGACCGTGCATTATGTATACTGCCCAATTTATCACTTGGTCCATAACATATATAATTTTGCGGCAAAGAGAAATTTTCCTTTCTTATGGAAATTTTCCAGCTTATAGAAATTTTCCTTGTTTATAGAAATTTTCCTGGCGTATAGAAATTTTCCTTTCTTATGGAAATTTTCCCGACTTATGGATTTTTCCTGGCGTATAGAAATTTCCCTGGCTTATAAACATTTTCCTGACTTATACAAATTTTCCTTTATATATCATTTTGCGGCAAATATAAATTTTCTTCACGAAGAAATTTTCCTTTCTTTTGGAAATTTTCCAGCTTATAGAAATTTTTCCGACTTATGGCAATTTTTCCTGACTTATAGAATTTTTCCTGACGTATAGAAATTGTAAAAAACATGAGTTTTTCTGATAAATTTGGAAAATGTGATTGTTAGTCTATTGTAAAATAAAATCTATAATTGCAAAAAATAACGGAAATATGAATTGTGACCACTGCTGATTTTGTGTTGTATTAGATAATAGATTACTAGATAAAAATTTTCCTAATAGATAAAGTCCAAACATTATCGCTTTAATTCATTATTTATGAATTAAAAGCAATGCTTTTAAAATACTCTACTTGCCAAATACTTTGATTATTATAGTAATAAATAATATTATCATCATCATCATTTTTATTGAAAACAATATTCATAATATATTTTTCTTTGCCCGCGGATTCCCCTGATGTTAAATTCGCATTTGTATGAGTCGTTTCAGCGCTGTCAAAAGTTACCCATGGCCATGTCACATTAAAATGAATAAACACACTTTCGCATTTATAATATTACTAGAGGTCCGCCCCGGCTTCGCCCATGGTACATATTTCGCAATAAAAGGTAGCCTATGTCCTTTCTCGGGTATCAAAATATCTCCATACCACATTTCATGCAAATTGGTTCAGTAGTTTAGGCGTGTTTGAGTAACAGACAGACAGAGTTACTTTCGCATTTATAATATTAGTATGGATTTTTATAGCCAATGTTTGTGTACATCATTATACCTCTACATTCGAGATAATACTAGTTAATGACTTAATACTTATTCGAAAACCGCGTCCCTCACTATTAATAATCTGTATCGAGAAAATAAAATCAATTAAGACCTATTTAATAAATATACGAAATTCAAATATTAAAAAATATATTATTTTATCAACACCAACTCGACAAATAATTCCTTTTGATTTGGTATACTTTCGAGGAATTGTATACATATTTCTTAATTTTTGCAACATACAAATAAAATTCGAAACTTTGATTCAGTTATTCGATAACTTTATCTACTATTTACTTACTATTTAGTACTACAATAAGTGCTTGTTATGCTGGCAACCCAAAATACAGCCTTCAAATGGTTTTCAATGACACATTTGAGTAAAAGTGAAAGTACATTAGCTGTGATTGGCTGTTTTACACTTTATATCTTAAGTAGCCAATAGCGAACAAAGCCTTCACTGCGTTAAGCTGCCAATTCATAACTGAGAATCTGCTCGTTCGAAATGACATGTCAAGTTGTGAAGTAACCGGAAGTAAACGCGTTTCTAAACAATAAACTTTTACAAATGATTTAAAGTGATTTTAATGTTCAATAAAAAATATTTTTGTACATTAGTGTCGCATTATTATGTATAGAATATGTTTTATTTTTCTCGTGTTCATTGCGCAAGGTAAATAAGTTATTTCAAAAGTGTATGTTACTTTCTCTTTTTTAATATTGGTACAACGTGAACTAAATAATACTTTTTATAATATAAAATTTCAGATTGTTCATCCCAAGATGAAGATGAAGGTCCGTATAAAGGCAAACACATAGGAAAACTTAATTCTTATCACCACCAGGTAAATAACATCTTATTAGATTCTTATTTTGACCAAGGTCTGCATGTATTTAAAAACTTAAAAAGTTTAACCGCCGCTCACAAAAGATTTCAACGCGCTATGCTCTGCATTATTTTAAAAAACACAACTACAAATAAATTTTAGGAATTGATTTTAAATATGCCAACTTACAATAAATGACCTTAAAAAGAGAAACTGGTTTCCTCAGTTTTAAGGAAACACAAAGATACAATATCTCAATAATATTATCAATTCTATCGTTGAATACTTAAGATATTAATTCTTAAAATTAAAATCAATCGAATCTCTCCATATTACATACATAATAATATATACCTTATATTTACTTTCATTTAATATGAGTATTGAGTACATAGTGTAAATAGCAACTTCACTTTGTTATGATTCAGAGTTTGCTCTTTTAAAATTTCTTATTTATGTCCACATAGGTTGCATCATTACATTATTTTAAAAATATGTTTCTATTGATATATACAATAATAATTGAATGCTTTGTGTTTCTTATTATTTAAAATTACAATTAATTAATAGATTAATAAAACTGCAGCCATGTCATTTGTGATTCCAAGAAATATTAAATGAAGAAATTAGCTAATTAATTATTAAGAACAATTTTCAACTTTTTAGCATAATAATGAGAATTAAGATTAAGAATTTATTTGTGAATTCTAACTTTTTGTACAATCTAGCAGCAATAACACATAGTTCTTAGTTGGGATAGATCACATTCCAAATGAAATAAGATTCCAACAATAAAATAAAGTAAATTTTTTTGCAATTATTCTCTTGTTTGGTATACAAAATTCAAATAATTGCAATATATTGATATTCATTGAATGTTCCTTGCAGGTGTCTGGTGAAGTGTATGCAGTGGACGACTGGACGCTGCTGCTGGTAGACTTCAACTATGATGGAACGGGAGATGACACTTTCTTCTGGGCTGGGGATTCAGGTCGACCGGGGCCACTCGGCTTCATTGTGCCTGATCAGCATGGCAAGTGAGTGTGTTTCCAGTTTATTTAATTGTTTTATGAATTCATAACATTTACCTGTCACCAAAGAATAAAGAATCTATTTTAATACAATATTTTTTGTTTCTCTGCATTATTTATTAAGTAATTATTTGTATTGACATTCCATGTTAAATCAAAATCACCTTTCAAATTCAAAATATTTTGAAATGTATGCACCCGACTTTATTTCATAATGTATATAGGTAAAATAAGCATAAACTACAGCAGTATGAACAAGCGTGCGTGGTATATTTGCAGGACGAACATCCTGGAGCGGTACAACAACGAGGAGATCCGGCTGAAGCTGCCGGACGGCAAGCGCGTGTCGCGCATCACGTGGTTCGCGGTGTACGACCTGGCGTCGCAGAGCGCGTTCGGCGACGTGTACGTGCCCGAGGAGTTCGCCGCGCCCGCGCCGCGCGCGCTCACGCCGCTCACGCCCACCCCGGCGGCGCAGGCCCGCGTGTCCAGCAAGCCCGTAGTCGTCGAGGACGCCTCCACCATCCTGTATGTTTATGTCTCTCTAACCCTAGCTTACATTTATTATTTTATATACAAACTTCTCAGAAAAAGACTGCATTTTTATATCCCAGCATCCCAGAGTTCCATTTCCAAGCGGGGACGGACGAAGTGTACTTCTGGATGGGCGTCGGGCCGCAGCCCTCCGCGCGCGGCACCATCATGCCCGACGAGGATGGATAGTGAGTATTGAAATATTGCACAAATTTAAAAAATCTTTTGAAACTTTGCATTTTTTATTACTTTAAAAATCCAATCACAGGTACTTCAATTTTTTTTCCACTACTAATATATACAATTTTCTTAACTGTACGCCATCCTGTAACACTGTGTATTGTATTAAGTAAGGCGCGTGTGGTTGCAGCCTGGAGCCGCTGCGCACGTACTTTGGCGCGGACGTGCGGCTGCGGCTGGCGGGCGGGCGCACGGTGTTCGACATCGACTGGGTGGCGCTGTGGGAGCCGCGCGCCGGCGCCGCGCTGGCGGCCGTGCTGCTGCCCGACGCGCTCAGCGTGCCGCCCGCGGCGCAGCGCCTGCACCCGCACCGGTCGGTCGCCACGGACACACGTAGTGTATAGCTATAATAGCTATAATATAAATAATTATGAATTGCAGGTCCCAATTGCCACACTGCAAGCAGCTGCATCGCGACTTACAGGTGTCGTGGGAGGTGTTCGGTAACCAGATCACTATCCAGCTCGCCGGCATGGTAAAATACTAATTTACTTATTAAAATATTGCAATTCAATTTCCGATATTTCCCTATTACATGTCTTTACTTAATAATATTTAAACGACTCCTTGTTATATTTTTTACTACTTGTATTACAAAAAGTGACATAACAGTCTCTTACCTACAACCTTAAATAATTCAATTATGACACACCCAACAGTTAGCAAATCCCGAGGTAAAATACGGCTACGTGAATTATTATCTTTAAGCGTACTATTAGCCTCATTTTAATTAAAATAACAAAGATATAGCGAGGGTCCCGAGCTAGCCCCTCGCGGCACCCCCTGTGACCGTAAACTCGAACAGATCGGCGCCAACGAGTACATGGCGTTCGGCATCTCGGGGTCGGACAGCCGCTCGCAGATGGCGGGCGCGGACGTGGCGCTGGCCAGCTTCGACGCGGCGCTGCAGCGCGGCGACGCGCCCGACTACAACATCACCGACCTGGCGCCCGTATGTCGCTCCGCATTGCCGAGCCTACTCTTTAATAATTCTAACTTATTATTGTAGATATCGATTACGATTTTTTTCTGGCTGCTTCTGCATTTTCACGAACTTTTAAATCTATTAACTTTTTACGCTTTTTACGGCAATTTTACAAACTTCAAATCAGAGTAATGTTAAATTGTATTAAATGTTTGGCATGTTTACTTCCTCGTATGATAACGAATCACCATCATTAGATAGTATGAGTATGTGCTATAGTGTCGGTCCGGTGTAGCGTGTGTGTGTGCGCAGTGCGTGCAGGTGCTGGGGCGGTGGCGCGGCGTGTGCCGGGACGCGCGGCTCGGCGGCAGCGACGCCAACCAGGTGTTCAGCGCCTCGCGCGACGACGGGCTCACCGTCGTGTCCTTCCGCCGGCAGCTGCAGCCCTGTCAGTGAAAAAAAAAACAAAAAAATATCATCGTAAAAAACAATAGCAGAATAACAGTTAATAATTTTTTTTTGCGTCTAGAATTGTGTTTTCTGTACCAATTTTTTTTATACATATTTATTACATAGGATAGCCAACAATTGTTAACACTAATTATAAAAATACAAAGAGAATATCTAGTGCAACAATTAATTATAGGCTAATCACACGCCATTAAAAAAAACGGTTATGAACATAAAAAATAACACATAGCTACACAAAATGACGTTTGACAATTTTCAAGTAAATATAATATAATAAATAATAATAATTATTATTATGATTGTACGGTTTACGTATTACATCGAATGTGGACTGTATTTAGGTCGCGTTATAAGCTGCTAATAATGCTATGATATTATGGGACAACTGGGAACACTTTAATTATCGCTAATAATTATATATAATTCACGCGGATTCGAGCGGATAGATTAGCACTCGGGCGCTGCTATGGAAGAACTGCGCTTTCCGGCCGGCTCGGCCGTCGCACGATAATAATGCTGAGGCAGCTTGACCTCATTTACGTTATTGCTCAATAATTGTCATTAATGTAATGTAACTATGGATAATAAGTAATTTAAAATAAAATATTTGTTCGTTGCTCGAACAATGATTTTACAAATTTAAAATATATTTTAGATAGAAGTATTAAAACAATGTGTGTACAAAGTGCGTATTCGTGTGCAGCGGAGGAGATGGACCGTGAGTGGCGCACGGACCGCGCGATGTTCGTGGTGTGGGCCGTGGGCCCGCTGGACCACGTGCGCGAGCCCGCCTTCCACCGCCTGTGGCCGCGCGCCGACGTGCAGCTCGTGCTCGCCTCCAGCGCGGACTCCGACTGCGTGCCCTTCTCCATGTGAGCGCCGCGCCGACACAATATTGCTTATATTCATACTGATAATAAAGAGATCTCGTACACGTTATCAATAAATACTAATAACGACAATTGATATAATTATACAATATAGTATATAAAATAGGGGTGCATCCGATACCGATACCGATACCGATATATCGGCGATACTTCGGGTTAGCCGATATATCGGTATCGACGATATTTTTATGACCGATTCAACGATACTTTTTAATTTAAAAATGTAGTGTAAACGAGCGTGTTGTCCCGTCTATTCCGTTGCAAACGAGGCATGAACTATGCTCGGGGAAACCACGCGCTTGTGAGTAGGGCATGCACCCGGGTTTACCCGGTTTCGAAAAACCCGGGTAAACCCGGGTTTTTTGATAATCTTGAGAACCGGGTCTGAATAATATGAAACCCGGTTCTCCCGGTTACGACCAAAATATTAAAATATAAAGTATTATTTATATTTTGCTGCAATAATGCAATAATGCTAAAATAATTTAACAAATTTATTCTATCTGGCAACGTCAGACTCACGTGCATCGCGAATTTTCGTGCCACGCCTCAAGCGTGGCTCTGATTGGTTATCTAACCTTAGATGCTATAGGTTTCCTAGTTAGTTGTATTACCAAAAAAATTGGTTGTCTGTAAGTCGGTTTACTGACGATAGTTGAACGTGACAACGTCCGATTGTGCTTCTTTGTCGCTCGTTCCGCGCTCTCGCTTGCACTTCAAGCCTACACGGAACGCCTCAGAGCGAGGTAACGCCGCATGAGTCATGTTTTTTCGTGCGTGCAGCCGGCGCTATCGAATTATAAGACGTTGTCACGTCAAAAAAAAAATTTTGGCTTCAAAAATGACAAAAATTAGGCTACAGAAATATTTTTATTAGATTTGTAGTGAATTTGAAAAGCTGTTTCACAAAATGATCCAGTCATGTTTTTGTTTTTGGTATCAAGCTGAAATTTATATCGAATACTCAAGTCTACGGTCCCTTGATGCTGTGAAAAAGTCAAACTCACAAGCCAACGCATCAAAAGATACAGCCGTAAATGCTGAAAATTTTCGCAAATATCGACATTTACATGGAACTCAAAACCTACAGGGTACTTCTCATGAACACAGAGCCTTGAAATTTGGTAAAAGTAACGTCTTATAACACAGATAAAGGAAAAATTGCTAGAAACATAAATTTTTAAGTTACAACATTATATAAAAAATAGGTTTGTTCATAATTTAAACTTTAAAATGCAAGAAAAGGTATACAAAGTATCCTATACTACTAATATTATAAATGCGAAAGTTTGTGAGGCTGTATATGTGTGTGTTTTTTACTCTATCACACAAATACTACTGAACCGATTACAATGAAATTTAGCACACAGAAGGTAACTTGGATTAACACATAGGATTGGTTTTATCCAATGATATTATATGTTTTATCCCGGAAATCCCAAGAGAACAGGAACTATGCGGGTTTTTCTTTGCGGGCAAAGCTGAAAGCTAGTAAATTATATGAAACAAAAGTTATTATTGTGTTTAGTTGCCATATTTCTTGGTTCTCCTAAGTCCTATCCCCTATTCGTTTTATTCACATTTAGAATAGATGGCTACAAAATGCATAGAGCATTTTATTTATAAATTTTTCACACCTAAGCCTATAAACTCAGTACTTGCTATCAGCCCAGGTCGGATCGCGTTGGCAAATGATGTTAATTTCAAGTTTTGACGGGAGATAATGTGGCGGGAGGTAAAGTGACGGGAGGTAAAGTGACGTAAGTTAAAGTGACGGAAGTTAAAGTAACGGGAGCTAAAGTGACGGGAGTGAAAGTGGCGGGAGTTAAAGTTAAAGTGAAAGTTAGTTAAAATTATTTCGATTTAGGGAATAGATACTTAGGGAAACTTTAAATGTAGTTTAAAATAACGCATGACAAAAGTGACGGGAGGTAGTGACGGAAGTTAAAGTGTCGGGAGTTAATGTGGCGGGAGGTAAAGTGACGCAAGTTAAAGTGACGGGAGGTAAAGTTAAAGTGAAAGCTAAAGTCAAAATTATTTCGATTTAGGGAATAAATAGACACTTAAAGATAATAAAGGGAAACTTTAAATGTAGTCTAAAATAACGAATAACAAAAGTGACGGGAGGTAAAGTGACGCGAGTTAAAGTTAAAGTGAAAGCTAAAGTCAAAATTATTTCGATTTAGGGAATAAATAGACACTTAAAGATAATAAAGGGAAACTTTAAATGTAGTTTAAAATAACGAATGACAAAAGTGACGGGAGGTAAAGTGACGCGAGTTAAAGTTAAAGTGAAAGCTAAAGTCAAAATTATTTCGATTGAGGGAATAAATAGACACTTAAAGATAATAAAGGGAAACTTTAAATGTAGTTTAAAATAACGAATGACAAAAGTGACGGGAGGTAAAGTGACGCGAATTAAAGTTAAAGTGAAAGTTAAAGTCAAAATTATTTCGATTTAGGGAATAGATACTTATAGATAATAAAGGGAAACTTTAAATGTAGTTTAAAATAACGAATGACAAAAGTGACGGGAGGTAAAGTGACGGGATTTAATGTGGCGGGAGGTAAAGTGACGGAAGCTAAAGTGACGGAAGGTAAAGTGACACAAGTTAAAGTGACGGGAGGTAAAGTGACGCGAGTTAGTGACGCAAGTTGAAGTGACGGGAGTTAAAGTTAAAGTGAAAGTTAGTCAAAATTATTTCGATTTAGGGAATAGAAACTTATAGATAATAAAGGGAAACTAAATGTAGTATAAAATAACGAATGACTAAAGTGACGGGAGGTAAAGTGGCGGAAGCTAAAGTGACGGAAGTTAAAGTGACGCGAGTGAAAGTGGCGGGAGTTAAAGTGACGCAAGTTAAAGTGACGAGTTGTGAGTGTGTTGTTGAGTTGTCCCAATATATCGAGAGATGCAGATCCATTCGTTTTCTGGCGCAATGCCAATGACGTTTTATGATATACGTATTAATGACGAAGCTAAAGTGACGGGAGGTAAAGTGACGCAAGTTAAAGTGACGGGAGGTAAAGTGACGCGAGTTAAAGTGGCGGGAGTTAAAGTGACGCAAGTTTAAGTGACGAGTTGTGAGTGTGTTGTTGAGTTGTCCCAATATATCGAGAGATGCAGATCCATTCGTTTTCTGGCGCAATGCCAATGACGTTTTATGATATACGTATTAATGACGAAGCTAAAGTGACGGGAGGTAAAGTGACGCAAGTTAAAGTGACGGGAGGTAAAGTGACGCGAGTTAAAGTGACGGGAGTTAAAGTTAAAGTGAAAGTTAGTCAAAATTATTTCCATTTAGGGAATAGAAACTTATAGATAATAAAGGGAAACTTTAAATATAGTTTAAAATAACGAATGACAAAAGTGACGGGAGGTAAAGTGACGGGAATTAATGTGGCGGGAGGTAAAGTGACGGAAGCTAAAGTGACGGAAGTTAAAGTGACGCGAGTGAAAGTGGCGGGAGTTAAAGTGACGCAAGTTAAAGTGACGGTAGGTAAAGTGACGCGAGTTAAAGTGACGGGAGGTAAAGTGACGAGTTGTGAGTGTGTTGTTGAGTTGTCCCAATATATCGAGAGATGCAGATCCATTCGTTTTCTGGCGCAATGACGTTTTATACCCAAACTTGAAAAAAATTGCGCAAAAGTACTTTAGTTTTCTAATGAGTTCTGTTGCATCTGAGAGACTATTTTCCAGATATTCAAACAGACTTGCGAAATCGCCTTTCTCTGCAAAACTTAAGATTACTTTGTTTTTTAAACAAAAATCCTATCAATTTTAATTTTAATTACTAAAATTTTTAATTGCCTTATTATTAACCTATGTCTCTACTTTTTATATTAATAAAAGAAAAATCTGACTTGTGATTTATTTATCATACCTTCATTTTTTAATTCACATTAAGCGTATCGGTATCGGTATCGCCGATATTTTTATAAGAGTATCGGTATAGGTATCGTATCGGTGAAAAGGCGTATCGATGCATCCCTAATATAAAATAATGTGTACCACTGTGCCACTACCATCACTCATATTGTTGCCGCAGGTCGAGCGAGAAGCCGGCGGCGGGCTGGGAGCGCGCGGCGCTGTTCGACCCGGCGCTGCGCGTGTTCGACGTGCGGCTCGGGCCGGCGGGCGGCGCGCGCGGCCTGGCGGCCCGCCGGCCCGCCGCGCCCGCCGACGCGCTGTACGTGAACGGGCAGCTGGCGCCCGACCTGCAGCTGCGGCGCGGCCTCACGTACACGTTCCGCGTGCGCGCGGGCGCCGACCCGCACTCGGCCACGCTGTACCACCCGCTGCTGCTGACCAGCGAGCCGCACGGCGGGCTGGAGCGGCTGGCGGACGGCGAGCAGCGGCCGGCGCGCGTGCTGGCCGGCGTGCGGCACACGCGCCGCGGCCGCCTGGCGCCCGCCGCCGCCGGCCCGCTGTGCCGCGGGGAGTACGACCTCGGTGAGCTCTCTGCTGACAGAAATGGATATATTCACGTTCAATAAATAAGTAAAAAAGATTGGCAAATTATTCTGTTATAAAAAACAACCTAACCGATGATAAGCCGCATGCCAAATAATATAATTATTAACTCGATCTAATAAAATAATTTTAAAAGAGTCGAATCATTCATAATGATCGCTTTTTTAAAAACGTCATTGCCATTGACACGTGTAATGTGTATGCATGTGCACCTTGCAGGCGCGGACCGGCGGCGCGACGCGTGGGAGTCGTTCCGCGCGTTCAACCGCTCGCTGCGCTGGGCCTGCGCGGGCTCTGCGCCGGCCGAGCTCACCGTCACGCCCAACTCCACCTGGCCCGACCTCGTCTACTACCACTCCTTCATGCACTTCGGTAGCCTACGCTGTTTAAGCCTGTTTTCTAGTTAACTGGAATATCAAATACTAGCTATGCTCCGCGGTTTTAACCGCAGTACTCCGCTCCCGTTGGTCTCGGCGATATGATATATAGCCTATAGCCTTCCTCGATATCTATCACCGAAAGACAAATCGGACCAAGTTCCCGAGATTAGCGCGTTCAAACAAACAAACTCTTCAGCTCTATAATATTAAAGTACAGAGATAACAAAGATATGTATATTATAAAATAATGCAAAAAAGATAAAATAAAATAGATTTCTATTTTTTAATACGTCGCTCGAGTTCGACTCCCGCACTGAGACAAGTTTTCTTTGTAATGTGTGAATGCAGTTTTTGTCGACTCTGACCATTCCCTAACATAGTTCCTAAGGAATCATCCTCGTATTTCACTATCCCATACTACATAATATCTTAACCAGTTATAATATATATCTTATATATAAAATTCTCGTGTCACAATGTTAGTCTGCATACTCCTCCGAAACGGGTGGACCGATTCTCATGAAATTTTCTGTGCATATCGGGTAAGTCTGAGAATCGGCCAACATCTATTTTTCATATGTACCACGGGCGAAGCCGGGGCGGGCCGCTAGTCTTATATATAAAATTCTCGTGTCACAATGTTAGTCTGCATACTCCTCCGAAACGGGTGGACCGATTCTCATGAAATTTTCTGTGCATATCGGGTAAGTCTGAGAATCGGCCAACATCTATTTTTCATATGTACCACGGGCGAAGCCGGGGCGGACCGCTAGTTATATATAAAATTCTCGTGTCACAATGTTAGTCTGCATACTCCTCCGAAACGGGTGGACCGATTCTCATGAAATTTTCTGTGCATATCGGGTAAGTCTGAGAATCGGCCAACATCTATTTTTCATATGTACCACGGGTGAAGCCGGGGCGGACCGCTAGTATATTATAATATGATTTCATAAGTGAATATTTTGTACGTTGCAGACATGGGCGGGCGCATCTTCGTAGTGGACCGGCACCGCCGCAACATCGCGCGCTCGCACGCACACACGCACGCGCACGCACGCACGCACACACTCGCGCTCTCCTTGGCGCTCGCGCTTGTGTGCGTGCGCTCAGCTCAGTGAATACATATACATATCAATTGTGAACACTCTAGTACGGGGGTCGGCTGCGGACTGACTGACAAAAATAAAAATAACGACTGATATTGAAACCCAATAAAAAAAGCTCCACTCTTACGCTATATTGCGACTCGCAGGGAAAGTCAGCCGATGCTCGATTTTATGCTTACCATTTTTGACGATTGTATTACCTACAAAGTGATAGATTTATTTTAATATTTGATTTGATAGGTTATTATAATATAATTTTATCGATCAATTTGTAAAAAATGTGCCTTATAAACGCGTGCTACCCCTTGTTGGTCTGTGCATAGATTTATTTTAATATTGATCTAGTTATATTGTCTACTTCAACATCACTGCCAATCATGTAACTTTATTATTGCGAAAAATTGTGTGCTTGTAATTTGATACATTTCTGTAAGAAAGATGAGATCTCCGTCTAACGTTTTTATATTTTGTATTTTTATATTTATTAAAAATAAAACGATGTATACAACATTAAATATTTATTTTATTTTGTCACTTCCCACAGTAAACCCTACATATATAAATATAAATATAATACTACATATATAAATATAATATAATATAAATATTATAAATCCGAAGTTTGTGAATTACATACATATTTTCAGGAAAATTTCTCTACCGCAAAATTATATAGATAAGGAAAATTTGTATAAGTCAGGAAAATGTTTATAAGCCAGGAAAAATTTTAATGAGAAAGGAAAATTTAAGACAGGAAAATTTCTATAAGCCAGGAAAATTTCTATACGTCAAGAAAATTTCTATGCGCCGGGAAAATTTCTATAAGCCAACAAAATTTCTATACGTCAGGAAAATTTCTATACGTCAGGAAAATTTCTATACATCAGGAAAATTTATATAGATATGGAAAATTTGTATGTCAGGAGAATTTTTATAAGCCAGGAAAATTTGTATAAGTCAGGAAAATGTTTGTAAGCCAGGAAAATTTCTATACGCCAGGAAAATTTCCATATGAAAGGAAAATTTAAGACAGGAAAATTTCCATAAGTCTGGAAAATTTCTATACGTCAGGAAAAATTCTATAAGCCAGGAAAATTTCTATACGTGAGGAAAAATTCTATAAGCCAGGAAAATTTCTATACGTGTTCATGACAGATCATTAGATTGTATAAAGTTACATTAGTTCGTTAAGTTAATCATAGGTGGCGGTAATTTATTTTAAGCGTTTTTAAATCTCGCTATAGTTATTTTTTTGTAAGAACATAATATTAATTTCAGTCCAACATTTTTCAGTGGTAATAAAGATCAATCTGAGTACAAGGCTGGTTTCATTTAGACGAACCCCTACAGTACCATTTTAATACCGCGAATCGGGAGTGCAGTGAAGGTGTCCCACAGGGATTACCTTCTCGAACATTGGTCCTTCGAGCCGGATCATACGGTCAATCGTACTAGAAAGGGGCAGTGGATCGCTGTCGAAAGTACGCGCGAGTGCAAAAGAAGACAGCAAGAACACCAGGCGGAGAAGACCAGTCAAGGGCAGCCGGGGCAGCGTGGAGCAGCCAGGGCGGCGTGGAGCAGCCAGGGCGGCGTGGAGCAGCCAGGCGGCGTGAAGCAGCAAGAACAACTTGGAGCAGCCAGGGCGGCGTGGAGCAGCCAGGCGGCGTGAAGCAGCAAGAACAACTTGGAGCAGCCAGGGCGGCGTGGAGCAGCCAGGCGGCGTGGAGCAGCAAGGATAACTTGGAGCAGCCAGGGCGGCGTGGAGCAGCAAGGACAACTTGAAGCAGCCAGGCGGCGTGGAGCAGCAAGGACAAATTGAAGCATCAGTGGTAAGCATAAGGTGGCGTAAAGCAGCCATGGAAGGTTCCATAAATACCTTAAAAAGTTTGCAAAATGTAATAGGGAAAAGCTTAGTCAATTTTAAAAAAAGTCCCAAGGAGAGAGTAACTCGAGAATACGTCGAAGCGAGATTGGAGCTCTTGGAAAAGGATTGGGGGAAGTTTTCCGACATTAACACGAAATTATTCGAAAATTTTGATTTTGACACCATCGAACAAAAAATAAGAGATATTTACGATAACACCGAAGACGTTTATATTACATATAAAACTTTATTGAGGGCAGCATTGGGTGGCTTTAGGGAAAACTATCAGGATAATCATAGACCGAACTCCTCCGATCCACCAGTCAAGTTGCCCAAAATTAGTATACCAGTCTTCTCGGGTAAGTATTCGGAGTGGACAACCTTTTCAGACTTATTCCAATCGTTAGTTCACAAAAATAAATCATTGGACAATGTCCAAAAACTCCACTACTTAAAGGGTCACTTGACTGGTGAAGCGGAGCAGTTGATTAGGCAAACGCCCATCACCGATGCAAATTATGAGCCATGTTGGCAGCTGTTGCTGCAAAGATATAGTAACAGGAAGTATCTGTGCAATTGCATCCTGCAGAGACTGTTTAGTCAAAAACGTATGAATGTGGAATCGGCTGCATTATTAAAAGAATTACTAGACACTACTTGTGATTGTTTAAATGCTCTCAAAAATTTAGACATAGATGTAAGCACCTGGGATGTTATTATTATACATATTGTTACATTTAAATTAGATACAGAAACGCGAAAGCAATGGGAATTAAATATATCTAGTAATAATTCTAAAAATGAATTGCCATCTTTTGAACAATTTAAGTCGTTTATTGAGAACCGTTTTCGTGCGTTAGAGTGTGTAGAACCAAAAAGGTCACCTGGGTATCAGTCGAATAGTACAGCGGCGCATAAACCACGAGCGTTGATCGCGTCGACTCCAAATTTAAGTTGTGAGTTTTGCACAGAATCGCATAAGCTCTGTTTTTGTAAAAAGTTTGCTAAACAAACTTTGGAAAACAGACGCGATTTTGTAGCTAAAAATAAAATCTGTTTTAATTGTCTGGGTAGTAATCACATAGTCTATGAATGTAAGAAGCCTACTTCATGTAGACTCTGTCAAAAGCGGCATCATTCTTTGCTTCATCCTTCAGGAGAGGCTGAGCATAAAGGTCAACCCACCTTAAAGAAGCATGATCATGGAAGTACTAATGCGCCTATTAGTACTGATCCAATAGTTTCATGTTTTTCTTCAGGCGAGGTTTCTAAACCAAGACAGGTTTTATTAGCCACAGCGCTAATAAAAGCCGAGTCCAAAATGGGTCACTACCTAACGGTACGTGCGTTACTTGACCAAGGGTCACAGGCTTGTTTCATTACAGAGGCCACAGTTCAACTTTTGAGACTGAAGAAGATCCCAATTAAGGGCTCTGTTTCAGGTCTAGGTCATAGTTCAACCATGATAAAATACATGGTACATTTAACGATTCAATCCCGGTTAAATTCTGAATTTAGCCTAAGGTTGAATGCATATGTATTAAAAAATATTACTGCCTACTTACCAGAGAAGGATCTTAGTACAAGTTCCTTCGACTGGTTAAGTTTAAGCGATAGTAAACTGGCAGATCCTGAGTTCAACACTCCCAATAAAATAGATGTTCTATTGGGTGCTGACGTATACGGTAGTATCATCCTGGAAGGTATACTGAAAAATTCTTCGGGGGCTCTAGTGGCCCAGAACACTACCTTCGGCTGGGTACTATCGGGAGCTATCGAATCTGAAAATAATAGATCAAATAATATTAGAGCAATGCATTTACATATTCAAAATGAAGATGATGAAATTTTGAAAAAGTTTTGGGAAATAGAAGAAAAATATAGTACAAAAAAGTTATACTTACCGGAAGAAACAAAGTGTGAAGAGTTCTATACAAAAACCACTACAAGAGATGCTAGTGGTAGATATATAGTTAAGTTACCGTTTCGTGACGAGGATCCTCCTTGTACGGCTGGTAACTCACGTGCAATAGCTGAAAAAAGATTTAAAGCATTAGAAAGAAGATTAGAAAAGGACAAGGATTTGAAAGAAAAATACACAGAAGTTATTAATGAATACTTACGGTTAGGACACATGAGGCAGGTTAAGGACAACGATAATAAAAAGAATGAAGCAGTATACTTACCTCACCACGCGGTCGTAAGAAACGACAAAAGTACAACCAAGGTACGTGTGGTTTTCAACGCATCTGAAAAAAATAGCAATGGAATATCTTTGAATGATACGTTAATGATCGGACCCACGTTACAAGCAGACCTCAGACACACAATTTTAAGATGGAGATTACATCCTATTGGATTAGTCGCGGACATTATTAAGATGTACCGTCAAGTCCTTATATCAGAAGATGATGCGATGTTTCAGCGGATCCTTTGGCGCGAGAGTCCTGATAAGAATATTGAAGATTATGAACTTATAACGGTTACCTTTGGAACAGCATCTGCACCATATCAAGCAGTTAGAACGCTACATCAAGTTGCTTATGACGAAGGAGCAAACTACCCCGTCGCCTCAGATAAAATTCTAAATTGTTTTTATATGGATGATTTAATGACAGGGTCAGAAAGTGTTGAAGAAGGAATTAGAATTTACAAGGAAATGAAAGAATTATTAGGAAAGGGTGGATTCGTGTTACAAAAATGGAATAGTAATAATAAGGAAATATTGGAAAGGATCAGGTCAATTGAAGGGAATGAAAATATAGAACAACAACTACACACGGGAATCATAAATAATGAAGAAAAGGAAAATTTTAATATTAAGCTTGACAGTACAATAAAAATCTTAGGACTTACCTGGAACCGCAGCGAAGATAACTTCCAGTACTCGGTGAATATCTCGATGTCGACGACTGCACCTGAAACTAAAAGGTCAATTATTTCGGAAATAGCTCGTTTGTTCGATCCACTAGGCTGGTTAGCTCCTAGTGTGGTCATTGCCAAGGTTTTTATACAAAAGTTGTGGGTAGCAGGAGTAGGATGGGACGATAAGGTGAATGCAGAAATGATGGAGGAATGGAATGCTTACCGTAGTCTGTTGTCTCAACTTACCAGAATTCGGATTCCTCGATGGCTGGGAACAAGGTTGAACGATCGACTGGAGCTTCATGGTTTCAGCGATGCATCTAAAAGTGCTTATGCGGCGGTAATCTACCTTCGCATAATCGATGCCGAAGGTGGAGTAACGGTTTCGTTGCTGGTTGCCAGAACGCGAGTAGCACCCGTCAAACAGATTAGCATTCCTCGTTTGGAATTGTGCGGTGCGCTTCTGGTATCTAGGTTGCTTGCAGAAGCAGCAGATGTACTTAACATTTCTAAGATCAATATAACGGCTTGGACTGATTCCACGGTTGTATTGGCATGGTTGAATAGCCATCCAAGCAGATGGAAACCGTTCATAGCAAATAGGACATCAGAGATTTTAACCATCATGAAACCCAATCAATGGTATCATGTTTTATCTAAGGACAATCCAGCAGATTGTGCCTCAAGAGGCGTCTTACCAAATTTGCTTATGGATAATCAGATATGGTTTTCAGGACCGTCGTTTCTCAAGCAGAAATGTATTGAGTACAATAGGCCAAAGGAAATGAGCACAGATTTAGAACAAAGTGTCAAGACATTTACTGTTGCTGTAAAAGAAGAAAGAGATATTACAATGTTAGAACGATTTTCATCTTTACAGAGATTAATACGGGTTATTGCCTATTGTCGAAGATTTTTAAGGATATAGCGCAGAAGATCAAATAAAGAGAAATATTTACAAAGTTTTGAATTGGAGGAGGCATTAGAATGTTGCATAAAGATGACTCAAAGGGATATATTTAAAGAAGAATATTTACAGTTACAGAACAAGGGTGATATACTAAATAAGAATACATTAAAAGCACTATGTCCTTACCTTGACGATAAGGGTATAATCAGAATACGTGGCAGAATTGAAATGTCACAACTAAGTAATGAAACCAAACATCCAATTATTTTACCTAAAAGTAGTCATTTAACTCACCTAATTATAGCAAACGCTCACATAAAGACGTTGCACGGAGGGTCTCAATTGATGATTAATTATTTGAGAACAGCCTATTGGATTATAGGGGTTAGAACTTTAGTTAAACAACACGTTAGGAGTTGCGTTAAGTGTATTCGATTAAGAGCTAGCACTCAGTCTCCATTAATGGGTTCACTTCCAACAGTTCGTTGTACACCAGCTAGACCATTTTTGCATAGCGGTGTGGATTATGCTGGTCCGATAAACATAAGGACAACCAAAGGCCGAGGACACCACTCATACAAGGGCTACATATGTTTATTCGTATGTATGGCAACTCGTGCCGTTCACTTAGAGGTCGTAAGTGACATGAGCACACCAGCATTTCTAGCTGCTTTTCGACGTTTCGTTTCCAGACGAGGTCACTGTGCCAAGATTTGGAGCGACAACGGTACTACCTTTGTAGGAGCATCCCGTGAGCTCCAGTCAGCTCTTTCATTGGTGGGTGAACAGTTGGAAGCGAATGGTACCGAGTGGCATTTCATTCCTCCGCACAGCCCTAACTTTGGCGGACTTTGGGAAGCGGGAGTGAAATCCACGAAGTTTCACCTCAAGCGAGTCATAGGAGAAACCACCCTCACTTACGAGGAGATGAGTACTCTTCTTGCTCAGGTAGAAGCTTGCTTAAATTCTAGGCCAATCACAGTCGATACATCAGACCCTAATGAGCCTGCACCTCTAACGCCGGGTCATTTTTTAATCGGTGGTCCTTTGTTAGGTATACCCGATGTATATAATTACTTAGATTCTAACGTGAGTTCGTTGAGTAGATGGCAACTTATTCAAAGAATGTTTCAGTCATTTTGGGATCGCTGGTCAAAGGAATATCTGTCGAATGTAATGATAAGGTATAAATGGAAGTCCAAAACCAGCGAGCCTAATATAGGAGATATTGTCCTCATAAAGGAAGATGATCTTCCGCCGATGCGGTGGATCATGGGTAAAATCATAGACAAACATCCAGGTCACGATAAAGTTACTAGAGTTGTCAGTATCTTAGTTAAAAAAAGTATTATTAAAAGACCTGTTAACAAATTGTGTATTTTATTAAGGAAAGAATAATTGTTATATTATATTGTATTTTTGAAGATGTTTAAAGTGTACTTGTATAAGTTAAGTTATGTTATAGAAAGTGATATTGTTGCGTAGATAAAATGTTTGCGAGTAAAATGTAAGAAGATAAATTTAAGTTCATATACAATGTAAGTTTCAGTTTGTATAATTATATTTAAAGATGTCCCCTCAAGGTGGGCGGATTTTGTTTGTAAGGACATTTCCTCAATAAATGTCCTTGGTGGGCGGTATGTTCATGACAGATCATTAGATTGTATAAAGTTACATTAGTTCGTTAAGTTAATCATAGGTGGCGGTAATTTATTTTAAGCGTTTTTAAATCTCGCTATAGTTATTTTTTTGTAAGAACATAATATTAATTTCAGTCCAACATTTTTCAGTGGTAATAAAGATCAATCTGAGTACAAGGCTGGTTTCATTTAGACGAACCCCTACAGTACCATTTTAATACCGCGAATCGGGAGTGCAGTAGACATGCGCAAAACAGTACGTCAAATAGTAATGCAACATCACGCATCTCTTCCACGGAAGTGATATTACTCCGTAACATCACACATTACCCGGTCGATTATTAATGAAATAAATAAATATTAAATAAATAAATATTATAGGACATTATTACACAAATCGACCTAGTCCCACAGTAAGCTCAATTAAGGCTTGTGTTGTGGGTACTAGGCGACGATAAATATAATATTTAATAAATACATATATAGATAATAACACCCAGACCCAAGAACAAATAATTGAGTTCATCACACAAATATTTGCCCTGACCGGGGATCGAACCCGGGACCGTCGGCTCAGTAGGCAGTTACTTTACCACTGCGCCAACCGCGTCGTCATGAGTCGTCATCAGAAATGATGACCGAGTAATGTTTAAGGTGATACCTATGTGAAGTATTACAGATCATATTGAAAAATAGCAATAATAACTGCAATACTTATTAGTTTTACATATCATAAAATTACAATTTAAGTAAATATTTAAAAAATGTAGTTGATTTTCCTTCATACTTGGCCACGTACTTTATGTTGTTTGTTAATAATTGTAATGAACGCAAGCAAATGTAAAACAAAATAAGAAAAAGTGAGTGATGCGAGTGATGTTTGTAACTGATGCGTAATGCGTGATGTTGCATTACGTGTCAAAGTGATATTACTTTTGTACTATTACACGCATTACCTACCCATGTCTAGAGTGCAGTGAAGGTGTCCCACAGGGATTACCTTCTCGAACAATACGTGAGGAAAATTTTTCTTTGCAGCAAAAATTTCTATTACTATTTCTATTACTTTTTCTATACTATTCTATTTTTATTAGCAAAAAAAGGGCCGAATAAGCCGGATACCGGATAAGAACCGAATATTCGGTGCAAATAAAATTGAAATGCCATTTTATAGGTTAGCTAAAGTTAAAAATTCATTTATGGGCCAAGGTATACGTTTTTACAATAGAATTCCTCATAGTATTAAAGAGTTTAGTAGTGTTAAATTTAAAACTTATTTAAAAAATGTATTAGTTCAGAGAGCCTACTACAGCATTAAGGAATATATGGAAGATGAAAATCCATGGAGGGTTGTCGCGTAAGAATAACAGGATAGTTCTTTGGCATATTATGATAATATATAATATTATGTAGTTAGATGTAAGTAACATGTAATGTAAAATTATATTGTATATGGACATTACTTTAAAAGAGCAACTATGGAGTTTCTTGCCGGTTCTTCTCCATAGATACTGCTTTCCGAATCGGTGGTAAATTTAAAGAATGTAATGACGATTCAAAAGTGCTTCTGGAAGAAGTCTAATTGAATAAATAAATGTTTGAGTTTGAGTTTGACATCTCTAATAATAAATAACCTTAAATCGCGCTTAATTTATACGCACCTTTATTTCGTGTTTCTCAGAAATAATTCAGAAGAGAACTTAATACAACGGTTCTGTGAGATGGGAGAGGATACGGAAGATTGCTCTAAACCGTTGTTAGGCGATTGTGAAGGTAATATTATTATTTATTTAATTAAGTATTTAATTTGATAGATAAATTAAAAAATTTAATCAGAGAGATAATGTAAAAACCACTTTTAATCCTACTAATATTATAAATGCGAAAGTTTGTGAGGATGTGTGTGTGCGTGTGTGTGTTTGTTACTCTTTCACGCAAATACTACTGAACCGATTACAATGAAATTTAGCACACATATAGAAGGTAACTTGGATTAACACATAGGGTAGGTTTTATCCCGGAAATCCCACGGGAACGGGAACTATGCGGGTTTTCCTTTGAAAACGCGGGCGAAGCCGCGGGCGGAAATCTAGTGTCTATATTATAAACACTAAAAATTATAAAGTATTTCAAAACGAATTCAATTATTATTTAGCAAAATTAGAAAATCCCCGAATTTGCATTCGCGAGCGTATTCATAGTGTTTGTTTATAATATAGGAGTGGCAACGTCGCGCGCAATTGCTGCTGTCATGCGATGCGCAACGTCGCTTGAGAGCGGCGCTCCGAAAATGGCTATTTTTCCATAGTAAATCTTTTGTTTCACGCGCAGGACTGTGGCGAAATTTCTCTTTCACTCTTATTGGATTTCGTATGTAGGCAATGTACTGAATGTTGTTTCATAGGAGCGCAATCGAGAGCGCTCTGTAAGCTCCTTTTCGCGCGTTACTTATTAAATGAACAAGAGTGTATGTAATGTATTTTATTTGTAATGTGTAAAGGTACTTATTTTATTGATATTAGTATTGGAGTTTTTTACGATAGATTTTAAATAATGAGCAGGTATAACTTTATTACAATTATTTATGGGAGTTCACTGCACCAGCGCTCCTGAGGACGAGCCGCCTCTGAATGGGACCGATTTTATAATCCCCATATAAAACTCTTTGATCAAGCTATAGATGTACTTTCAATATTGCCAATTATTATTGCATGTGCAATCGGCATGATACGTACATCAAGGCTGTAGTAAAATCTGATTGAATACCCATTTCTTCGACAAGTACAGTGTAGTACAGTGTAGTGTGGCATGTGCAATGACAAATGAATTATAGGTAGTTCTTTAATTCAGTCTGGCATTCAGGCAACAGCGAGTTTCAGTCGTGTACTGTTTATGAAGATATTCCTCTAGGCTCTATTTATACTATAATACAAATATTTACATAGAAATTTTTGTATGTCGCTCTATAATGGAGACAGAACTCGTATCGACTTTTTGTCTGTAGCTTTTTATCTATTTTACTCAGTCAAAACAGGTGTGTGAAGTTGACTTTATGGGGATTTAAACAATAAGAGCTAGCGCACACGAGCAACTTTGTCTCCGCAACTATTTTGTCTCTCCCATCAATTTGTATGGGGAGTTGCGTCGCTACGTGCGCGCACTTTCATACTAGCCCATAGGTGGGAGAGACAAAATAGTTGCGGAGACAAAGTTGCTCGTGCGCGCTATCTCTAAGAAATTCAATCTCTGTCAATGATAGTTTCTTTTTTTGAAAAATAAAACGATTTACATAATATTAAGAAATATCATTTTATTATATTAATCGCCAACTTTTGGACGTAAATATTACAATACAGGGGTTTTATGTATACATATACAACTAATGTAGCATTGTACTACAATGAGTCATTCTAACTAATAATTTACAATTTTACTAAGGTCTAATAAAAATAGTACATAATATGAATAACAACTTTTTACTTAAAATAAATAGAAACATAATTCTGATGCCTTACAAACATGTTTTAAATGTCTTACCAGGTACAGAATACATTTTAAAGTGATTAAAACTAGTATTTTTGTAGGGAGATTAAGGATACGGTTTTCCACAATTTTAAGAAACTAACAAAATACACATAACACATAAATAGTTTAAGATATAGTATGAAAATTACATCAACATAGAAGAAATCTTTTACAATCAACAACGATTCAACATAAACATCAAGTTCCTAAACGATAGTTAAAATACTGAGACCAATAACGATGAACTCCTCCGTTCAAACTCTCCAACCGACGCGTCTTCGAGCACGCGATTTAAATTTTGGAATTATTAGGCGGAATACAATGGTAGTGTTGCAACGTATGGCGCGGGTCGGGTCGGGTCGGTGCGGTGCCGGTGCGGTGCGGTGCCGCTGCGTTGCGGTGCCGCTGTGGAGCGGTGCCGCTGCGTTGCGGTGCCGCTGCGTTGCGGTGCCGCTGTGGAGCGGTGCCGCTGCGTTGCGGTGCCGCTGCGCTGCGGTGCGGGGCCTAGGGCCGGTGCAGGTCGAGGAAGTCGTGCAGCGTGCGCGGCAGCGCGGCGCGCACGGTGGCCAGGCGCGCGGGCGGGCAGCCGGCCAGCAGCGCGCGCGCCGCCAGGCACGCCAGCGTGGTGTGGCGCAGCGGGCACACGCGCGAGCCGCGGTTCAGCGCCACCAGCTCGAGCGCCGAGTCGCCGAACTTGTTGGGCTGGTCGAGGTGCGCGCCGCCCGCCAGCAGGCACTCCACCAGCTCGGTGGAGAAGTTGTACGGGATGGCGGCCACGTGCAGCGGCGTGGAGCGCGCGCGGTTGCGCACGCGCGGCGCGGCGCCGGCGCGCAGCAGCAGCGCGGCCACGGGCACGCTGGGGAACACGGGCGCGGCGGGCTCGTCCGCGAAGTACGTGGAGCGCACCACGTTGAGGCGCGACACGGCCAGGTGCAGCAGCGTGTCGCCCGTGTGCGCGCTGCGCACGTCGGCCGCCACCAGGCGCCGCGCGGCCGCCTCCAGCGCGTCGCGCTCCAACTCGGAGCGCGCGGCGCCGAGCAGCAGGTGCAGCAGGTGCGTAACGCAGCGCAGCGCGCGGTCGAACGTCTCCGCCTGCTTCTTGTGCACGGGCCGCGCCGACAGCGCCTCGCGGCACTCTGCGGGCAAGCGGGGCGTCAGCGCAAGGTTAGCAATAGTACTCACTTCAGAGTGCTGTAATACCTTAGCTACTGGCGTAATAAAAAAATGTTGTAAATAAAAATTGTTCCTCGAAAAACAATCTACAAAAATGGTCTGATATAATTTCTTCCTAAAATGATAAAAAAAATTATCGAAATATAAATAGCTCTAATTTCTGAACATTTTCACTTATAACTTTTTTATTTATAGTTCTACGACAAAAAGTTACTGGACTAAAGTTGTAGAGAATTTAATTTGCAACAAATAATGCTAACAATGTTTTTTTATAAGATAAATAGTACAAGTGATACATCGTAAAAACCATTTCAACCACTATTTTCAAGATGGCGGCCGTGGGACAAGGGTGGCGACCCCACAAACTTGGTTTTAGCTTCACACTGACCTCCCCTACACATTCAAAAAATAAAATTGCGTCCTCTAAAAAACGTAAGATTTGGTCTAAAAAATGTAACATTTCAATGGACTAAAAAAGGTTTGATGTCGGTGCACGGGCTTGATACTAAGTGCTTAGTGCTTGGCACCAACTACAAACCTATTTAATAAATAGCACAACTAAATAATATGTAATTAACAATATCAAATCTTTCTTATTTTTTACTTTTCCGTTTTTGAAGTCGGCTGTTTTTAACGTTTTTAACGTTGTTTTTAATTTTATTTAATACGTTTTAGTGTAATTTTCAACACGAATCAAACGAGCCCAAACTCGATAAAGTTGAGTCAATATATTACTGAGTTCCTATGGCCACCTTCCGATTCCATCATCAAATCAGCTCTATGTTATGATAATGTTTCATCGCTATCCAATTTACATACGTATACAAAATTTCAGCTCAATCGGTTACCGGGAAGTGAATCAAAGTTACTTGCTACACTAAAGTGACTCAGACTCAAGTCATCGAGATCAGACAAAAATGCTCATAAATCAGACATTTGTAACCACATTTAACATACCACATAAAGGCCCACTTAATACCTGAACAACATGGTTTTCGTGGCGGGATGTCTACCTTAACTAATCTGGTCACTGTCTCTGTACTCTGTTGATTTATGTGATAAACACATTTTTTTGTGTTCATTTTAAAGATTTCGGGGGACGACTTTTTTTGGTGCAACTACAAACAAAATAAGTTTGACTATTTAGAATATTATATATAGAAATCTTTCAAATGAACACAAAAATGTGTTTTTTTTTAATCGAGTGCCAAGTTCACATAGCCTATTCAAATCGATGAAATAATCATGCAAACTGGAATCGATTCGTGTTGTGTGCTCGAGCACGCGCAGCAGGTCGGCGAAGCGCGGCAGCAGCGTGTGTGTGTGGGCGTACCGGGCAGCGGGGCGGCGAGCAGCTCGAGCACGCGCAGCAGGTCGGCGAAGCGCGGCAGCAGCGTGTGTGTGTGGGCGTACCGGGCAGCGGGGCGGCGAGCAGCTCGAGCACGCGCAGCAGGTCGGCGAAGCGCGGCAGCAGCGTGTGTGTGTGGGCGTACCGGGCAGCGGGGCGGCGAGCAGCTCGAGCACGCGCAGCAGGTCGGCGAAGCGCGGCAGCAGCGTGTGTGTGTGGGCGTACCGGGCAGCGGGGCGGCGAGCAGCTCGAGCACGCGCAGCAGGTCGGCGAAGCGCGGCAGCAGCGTGTGTGTGTGGGCGTACCGGGCAGCGGGGCGGCGAGCAGCTCGAGCACGCGCAGCAGGTCGGCGAAGCGCGGCAGCAGCGTGTGTGTGAGGGCGTACCGGGCAGCGGGGCGGCGAGCAGCTCGAGCACGCGCAGCAGGTCGGCGAAGCGCGGCAGCAGCGGCGGCTGCGGGGCGCGCTCCAGGCGGCCGGCCGCCGCGTCCAGCAGCAGGCGCGTGAGCGCGGCCGCCGTGTGGCACGTGTCGGCGTGCAGCAGCGAGTCGCGCGCCACGCGGATGCGCAGCGCCCACGTCCACAGCTCCACGCAGCGCTGGTAGCGGAACGCGTCCGCGTACGAGGCGCCGCGCGACATCAGCCGGAACACCGTGTCCTTGTGCGCCGGGCCCAGCACGCGCGCCGCCACCAGCAGCGCCTGCCGAGTTATCATCGCGATTACGAATCGCTAACACATCTATTTATTTATTGAATACGCGCTTGACATCTATTAGCAAAATGCTAATAGATGTCGAGATCGTTTTATGCTTAAAACATAAACAGCCGTACAAATAAAAACTTGCTTATTCATAGAAATAGTTATGATTAGAATTAAAAAAAAAAATAAAAAAAAAAAAAAAAATTAGAAAAAGAATAAGAATGTCATAATTTTTTACTAATAAACTTGGAATTACAATTGGCGCGAAGCGGCAACGTAGCAATTCATTCACTTTACAAGTTACGGAAAACATTGAATTTGTCTATGGATAAGCCTAGGTGCTGTCATTTTGACGCTCGATTGACTTCCCTCGAATTTATTGTCGAAGTGTCATCGTATGTTCTGTTTATTTATTTGTTAATTATTATTGGAAATGATTTAAATACATAGAATCGCTATCTTAAAGAAAGCTATCAATATCTGGAGAACACAAGATAATCCATCACCGTGCTGCCTCGAGATAGAGTTGCAAACCGACCTGCGTGCGCAGCGCGTCCATGTCGGTGGCGAGCAGGTCGAGGTCTGCGGGCGAGCGCCACTCCTGCGCGCCGCCCAGCGCCGCGCGGCCCGCCGCCAGCAGCTCCGCGTCCGCCTCGCCGTCGCCGCCGCACTGCTTCTCGATGTACCCGTCCGCCGCGTGCCGGATCGCTGCACACGCACCCGCCCCGACCTTCATTAGCTATTCCGATCGATTGCACGCTTGGAGCGTTAAGCTTTGATCTGGTGATCATGACGCACAACGCTGCGGTATGCGCCCCAACGCAGCGTCACGACGCAGCATTTACCGTCCCTGAGGAGAGGTGGTCAGTTGATTTGCCGCAGCTACCAAGGTAGACGTGAACATGAACAATTTTTCTGTAATTTGTGCTTTGCTTGAAGAGGAGGAGGAAGAAGAATTTTTACTGCTTCTGAATAGACAAAGAAACTCTCCGAGGAACATGTTTTTACATTGTCTTCGAAATTCTATTAAATTGTCTTCGAAAAAATTCATATTGTTATTCGACGCTCAAGTAAAAGAGGTCTCGAGTTTACGAGACTTGGGTGTTATAGTCGATAAAAAATTGGATTTCAGAGAGCATATTGATCACATAACCCGTAAAGGGACAAGACTTGCGGGATTTGTGATCCGACAAACTAAAGCCTTCAAGGATCCAGAAATTCCCGTCATACTCTTCAATTGTTACGTTCGCTGTCTGCTTGAATATTGTAGTCAGGTCTGGTGCCCATCTTACACAGTCCATGTCAATAGAATTGAAAAACTTCAAAAGAAATTCTTATACCATCTTACGTATACCAATAACCTCTGCCGACGCTTAACCACCTATAATTCTAGGCTTGAACACTATAATATGACTTCCCTAGTTATAAGGCGTAAGTCAGCGGACATGGTTTTCTTATACAAGGTTCTTCATGGTTTGGTGGACAGTCCTGATCTGCTTGGTCTCCTAAATTTGAACGCGCCAAGAATTGGTTCCCGTATCCACACTCATAAGACCTTTAACTTAAATCTATGTCGCACTAAATACGGCCAAAATTCACCTATCAACCGTATGTGTACTTATAACACTGTCTGCCATGAGCTCGACTTGTTTAATGCATCGGTCAGTACAATCAAAAAATTTTTCTTTTCTCTAACAAATATAATATAATATTATGTTTTAATTGTTATTTTTAATTATTACTAGCGGTCCGCCCCGGCTTCATATTTACGTTTTCTCTACATAAGAACCATCCTCGTACTTCAAAGAATATAATAGAAAAGAATAATCGAAATCGGTTCAGCCATTCACACGTGATGCCGTGACAACGCGAAACGGGTGCAGATCCGCCGCCTTTTTAATTTTTATAGCTCCCGCGCAGCGCGTCGAACGCGGCAACTGATACACAAAAATAATCCTTATGGCATGATTCTGTATTCACGCGCGATGACTTATAACGTATTTCATGTATAACTTTGGTGTTTCTACACCGATTTACATGATTCTTTTACTATAACCTGTCCAGGAGTATGAAGAATAATTGTGCCAAATTTAGTTAAAATCCGTCGGGTAGATTTTGTTGCTATAACGAATATACAGACAGACAGACAGACAGACAGACAGACAAAAATTTTACTGATTGCATTTTTGGCATCAGTAGCGATCCCTTATCACCCCTTCATAGTTTTTTTTTAAATATATTTCATGTACAGAATTGGTCTCTCTACAGATTTATTATAAGTATAGATTATAAGTGTAGGTTTATATAATTGTTGCATGTTGTGTTCGCTCTTAGAAGGCCGTCCAACTAAAAGTCACAAAGATTATGATTGTATTTTCACCATTTCTTAATGTTGGAACGTCCAGTTAGCGGACCAAATAAATAAAAAAAAAAAAAAAAATATTGTCAACCCGTGACGTAAACCCGCACACCGCAGCGTTGAATCGAGAATGACGCCGCGCTGTGCGGGAGTACACCTCCCCACTTCACCGCGCTTGCCCTTCGCCGCTGACGCATACTGCGACGGAACAAGAGAACATTCTCGACGTTTTTCATATGATTGAGTGTCCGGCATCGCATACCGCATACCGCAGCGTTGTGCGTCATGATCACCAGACCAAAGCTTTAGACCGACCGGACGCGGAGTGGACGTTGCCGAGCGTTCCCCTTTGCCGAAGGTATGAGGTACGACGGGAGCTAAATATTTTTTAAATTGCATGAAATAATGCAACTAATTTGCAAAATAGAAAAAGTCCTCCTTTAAAATTGCAAAAAATATTTTTCCGGTTGTTTCTTTCTGTTCTAAACGTTTTTAGTTGATGATAGAGTTAAGTAGAAAAAATATGAAAAAATTTTTGCCGAGGAATTATTCTGTACCTGTACTGTTTTTATTTGACAATGAAATGCTTAACATGACAAGGTTGCGGTGGTTACCGGTGGCCTTGCGCCAGGAGTGCAGCGCGGCGGCCACGTCGTTGAACTCGTCGAGCTGCGTGGCGCCGAGCAGCTCGTAGGCGTCGGCGCGGCGCTCGGCGCTGTAGCCGGCGGCGCCCAGCAGCAGCGCCACGATGGGCTCGGCGCCCTTGAGGCAGGCCGTGCGCAGCGCGTCGTCGCCCGCGCGCGACGCCACGTGCGGCGACGCGCCGTGCCGCAGCAGCAGCGCCGCCGTCTCCAGGCGGTGCTCCTGCACGGCGTAGTGCAGCGCCGTCTTGTGCTGCATGTCGCGCGCGTCCACGGCGGCGCCGCGCGCCAGCAGCAGCGCGCACAGCCGCGCCGACTGCACCGAGTTGATGAGGCACGTGCCGCCGTTGTGGTTGGGCCGGTGGATGTCGGCGCCGCGCGCCACGAGGAACTCCACCACGTCGATGTGCGTCATGAAGCAGGCCGAGCGCACGGGCGTCGAGCCCGAGTCCGAGCCGGCGTTCAGGTCGGCGCCCGCGTCCGCCAGCACGCGCAGGACCTACCCCCACACCGCGAGACGCTCGTTCAATGTACATCTCGTATTGCGGAACTACTTCTACTTTGGAATTCGATATTGAAAGATATAAGATTGCTCATTGTTAACATTCAAGTTTAAGGAAATAAACAGAAAGTTCATATGTATACGCAGTTGTATCATTGAAATTGGTGTTCACAAAGAAAACGTAGATGAAAGCCATCAGCGATGTAGAAAGAGGGAGTTTTATTCACTAGGTTTTAATTTTTGATTCGGCTAAACTGTACTTTATAGGGCGTCGAGTTGAGAGTCGTAATTTTTTTTGTGGAACCTATGGAACCTAATCTGAAATTTCATTTGACGGAAACTTTTAGTTTTTGTGTTACGATTTTTTTGAAAATCGGAAAATTACTATAGAAAGTTACTCCATCTTGTTTTTTTTTACGTATATATTTTATTATTTTGACATTGACAATGTCAAATTGACACACAGTACCTGCTCAGCGTGATTCACGTACAACATTTCTAACCATTACGAGCGTTCATGCCTTAGATCAGATTATAGCCGGAAATGCTGATTTCAGAAGTACGAAAAAAATATAGCTTATAGTTTTTAGTAATTATATTTATATATTATTATTTGCCACTTCATAATTTGTTTCTAGGCTGCAAAACATTCTACATTTTATGTATAGATTTTAAATTATAAAGGTTTTTTCACAGGCCGTTTTTGGAATTCATGGTCGAAGCTTAACGTATGTTTTGACGCTATATTTCAATTAACCGATTAATTAACTAGTTCTTGGCTGAAAAAAATACTCCAATATATTTAATTTTCATTAAAAAACAATCCACTCAAACACGCATATTTTTGTAGATTTTCTAAATAGTTGCGCGTGATTTTTGTTTTAAAATGCGTTGTATTTTTTATTTTATTTTTTTTTGTGTCTATATTTCTAAGTGTTTAATATTTAATAATATAATAATAAAATTTTAGGGAACAAATGTGTATTTTTTTTACAAAGAATTATTTAAAATTGCTCGAAATACGGCTTGAAATGAACTCGCGCCACAGTAGTACAATATACATTATAGTAATATTGTGCCCGCGCGGCGCTCAGTAACGGTCGGTACTACCTATATTTCTTGCTCTGTGGCATGTCTGTGGCCGGTACGCGTTGAGCGGGAGAGAGTATTTTGTTTAACTTTTTATGAAAAAGAAAACGCTCCAAACTCGAAACCACAGACATATATTAAGATACTACTACGCGAGTGTATGTACTTCCCGTGTCCAAACTAAGTTTATGACACTTACTTGACGCTGGCCTACACTCAGTCCGCGCTTGCAGTTCGCCAAGGAAAGACGTGAAGCTGAATAAAGTAAAATGCCGAATTGCGCCGTTATAAACTGTAGAAACTCCACAGCTGTGAGTGGCCGAGTTATCGGAGATGTTTTCTTCCACCGGTAAGTAATTTTCTAATCAGAATATGCACTATTTATTTTAAAATCAAATAAAGAATATCTGTGGAAAACGATCGTGACAAACATGGATACCAAATCATACGGAATGATTCGGAATACATTGCGGCTTTTACTTGGCACGGTAAAGATCGCGTCGTATGATAATAAGCAATGAATAGCGTCTTCTCATTTTTCTGTTCTCATTTTTCTGTCCAATTTTGTGGTTAGTGATGTTCATTTGATGCAACAGTTCTCGATTCTAATCGATTTTATAATCGAACAGAAAAATGATAATTTGAAGGAGCAATTTTTCAGAAAAAAAGGCATAGATTTTTTTTGTCATTTAATACGACTTGACCTAGAACTTTTAAGTATTTTAATACAAAGGTACTAAAAATAAAGATTAAGACATGGACGCCATTAGTTAAAGTGTCATCTTGGGAGTTTTTTAAGAAAACTCCTTATTACTTAGACTATGTTTGTTTTTTCAGTTTTCCAAGTAACCCGAACATAAAAGAAAAATGGATCGATGCAACGGGACATAAAGATTGGTTTCCAACAAAATATAGCACAATTAAACATTTTAGTGAAGCCAGCTTTAGCGGTAGCTCGATAAAGCGAGCAAGATAGTACGATGGGATAGGACGATACTAGAATCGCCGCGCGAGTGGCGTCCTAATCGATTTAGCGTAAAATGAAATTACCATCACTAAAAAGCGCTCGTGACGTCATAACGCGTCTAGGTCAGTACAAAAAATATGACACGCTTGGTTTTCATACAGATCGCGGTACTTGCGTTGTCTACTTAATATAATATATCTGTGCTCGAAACACAATAGGTTAGGTTATGTTAGAGTTTTTTTTAACAATCGAGCGGAGCGTCTCGCATTGTTTTACGAAAATAAATCGCCAAATTTGAAACTGTCAAAACAATAACTATGCGTAACCATTGAGATATACATATGGAGACGACACCGCCTACATCACTTATGTTCCGCTCAACATAAGCCATATGGCTTAACTGCATGCTCATTTTTTATTTGTTTTAAAGTGAAACGCATCAAATATGCCTTCGTGTATGTTACGATATTGCACAAATAATACAAATAATGTACCTAACTAGATAATAATTTTTAAAACTTAGTTAGAGCAAAAAAATGGCGCACACATTTTGTTCGTGGTGTCTCCTCCATACGTAGTAATATTATCTCAATGTGCGTAACAAAATAAAAATGGCGTAACTTCCTATACTTATTAATTTTCCGATTTTCAAAAATTCGTAACTCTAAAAATATAAGTTTCCGTCAAATGAAATGTTCCTTAAGACAATAGCTAACCACAAAAAAAATTACGACTCTCTCGACGCCCCATAAAGTACAGTTAAATTTTCGAAAATTTTAAGCATTTACGGCTGTATCTTTTGATTGTGTCGAGTATGAAGGGTCGCGCACCTCGAGGCGGCCGGCGACGGCGGCGCACCAGAGCGGCGTGACGGAGTGCGTGGAGCGGTCGTCGGGCACCTCGTACACGCCGCGCTGCTCCAGGTCGGCGGCGCACACGTGCACCAGGTACTCCACCAGCTCGGCGTTGCCGCGCCGGCACGCCACGAACAGCGGCGCGCAGCCGTCGCGCGTGCGGCTCACCAGCGCGCGCCGCTCCTCCGGCCGCAGCCTGCGCGCCCACCCACAACGTACACAATACACATCACGAGTAGCTCATTTATTTGTTACTTGTTACCATCATTATCGTATCTGTCTCTATTGTTATCTTGTTGCTTTCTTTGTAATATTCAGTTATTATTTTCTGATAGTTTATGTGCGTGTTATTGTTCGCGAATAAATACTTGTTTATGAATTGCAAATATGTATACATACAAAAAGTACACACACACACACAAGATTTTTTTTCTTAAGATTTAACACCACTTTATTAGAGACTAGAGTGTTAATCTAAAACCTTATATTGTAATTCACTAATATAGAAACTAATACCAAATAGTAAAAATTCGATCGCGAGGCGGGATTCGAACCCCCATCTTTCGCCAGATTTTGACGAAATTCTTTAAAAAGTTTACATTAAGTATATGTATTTGATTTATAAATCATTTGATTTGAATGCTTAATTAAACTAAATACCTACAAAATTCAACAAAAAGACTTTCCGAAAATAGCATAACAATATTATAATGTTTGTTGTGTTAATATATAGCCTATAACCTTCCTCGATAAATGGGCTATCTAACACCGAAAGAATTTTTCAAATCGGACCAGTAGTTCCCATACAAACAAACAAACAAACTCTTCAGCTTTATAATATTAGTATTAATTATTAATTATGTCCCCTGTACTGTGTGTGTAATGTACAAATGATTAACTGCGAGGCGGTTGGTGAAATGTGTAAATGCAGGCTTTTAAAAATATATTTGTCTAGAAACAGATTTATATAATGTAATAATATAAGGGGAATTATAAAACGAGCGAACAAAAAAAAACTTTGCGACTGATGATGACATACTGTTTTAATAACTTGAGCGGTATGAATTTGACTAAGCGAAAAATTAACTAAACTGACGACGAATATTGATTTATAATAAAATCCAGAACGAGCTTACAAAAAGTGGATTGTGATAAATCCATTTCAGATATTAAAATTTTATCCGAGCGACTGCATTACTAAGTGAGCGACTGGAAATACAGAGAGGGCAACTTCAATATTAAGATAGATTCGATTTTTCTAAGTGAGGTTATACATAGCGAACTACTAAAAAGTTCACTTTGAGCAAAGTTTTGTAAGCTGCTTTATTAATGATTATTGGTTACTGATATTCTATTTGAGGGCTTATGTTTTTTATTTTGATACGCTTTTTTAATAAAAACTACAGATTTTTAAATTCGCGCGAATTCGAATGGGGGCGGGGCGACGAATCGTTGCAGTCAGGTGAGTTGGGAGTTGGTTTTTTTTTTAGTTGACTGAAGCGTCTTATTTTATTTTTTGTTCATTTGATTGAAATAAATGCATGCATATTACTATTTTTACGGAGTACATTGTTTTAATTGGCTCGTCTTTAGTACCTTTACGTTTCGCTAGAGCGTTGATTTTTTTTTTAAGTTATAGTTCTAAGTTTGTTTATTAATTTTGGAAAGTTTCAACTTGCGGAAACCATTACTTTTCAAGATATAATTTTTTGAAATTCAGAAAATTTGGTTATTATTTACGACGTTTTTGACAGCTGACGTTTCGTTCACTGTAACTAATGACTGATTCCTTTAATAAATGTGTTTTTACGGTTAATATAAAAGCGCAAATTAAACAATTATGTATTAAATCAAAAATATGATATAAATATGTATATTTTACTTTACAAATCTAATACGGTAAATATCAAATCTAAAAAAAATAATATATGCAATAACGAAACGTGAGCCCATTTTGTGTGGCGAGTGCCAAAAGCGACTTTAGGGTGATTCCCACTCAACCAAAAAAAACTACGTAGGTTAAAAACTATAAAACTTTTATTCTTAATATTCAAATAGGTAGCGAGGAGCGAAGCGACGAGCGTGTTAGGTTAACCCTTGAACTGCCGCACGAGCCGAGCGAGCGAAGCGAGCGTGCCGCGGCAGCGGCCGGCGAGTGCCAGAAGCGACTTAAGGGCGATTCTCAAAATAATTTTCATTCTCGATTTTCACAAAAACTACGCATTTTCGTAGAAAAAGAAAAGCAGTTTATTTTGAAAAGTCACTACCCGCTATCGATTAGACACCTCAAAATAATGAAATTCGGGGATCACGAGTCGTAGTGTTAGGTTGCCTTATATTTCAATAATAAGATTTCTCAACTAATAGAATAGTGTTTCTTCAAATAGTTATTTCATATTATTTTTATTTTTTAAATGTGAGCTCATTATACTCTGCTCATTAGTGTATTTTTAAAATATTATGAAGCTGCTCATTTTGTATTTTAAGTAACTCAAATTAATGTTTGTAAGTTGCTGTTCTGTTGATTTCTCGTCACTCGCAGTCAGTCGCTCACTTAGTAATTCTATAACCCAAATTAATTAATTTTGACACTTAGAACTGTAATTTACAGTCACTCGTTTAATTGCTACCCATAATATAATATAGTATAGTATGTAATATGTATGTATGTATAGAAACTAGTTTTGGTTTTTTTATAATGATTAATAAAGTATTTAGATGTATTTATTGCTTTTAGTTTGAATAATATAAATAAATAAATATTTTGGGACAATTTTCACACACGGCACAATCTGATCCCATACTAAGCTTTCGCTTGTGTTATGGAAACCACATGGCTGATAAACATACATATATGTAAAGAATACATTTTTCTTCTGTCTGTTTATCTGTTGTGTGTTGTGACTTGTGTGTTTGACATTTCAAAGTGACATTGAGGCTCTGTATTATAGATTGTAGAATTTTCAAGTGGATTAAAGGCTTTAAATGTTGTTTTTTGATTACAACAAAAAACGCAATTGTGTCTTTATTTCATTCCCAATATTATTATCATTATATAATATATATAATTTTAAATGAATACTTATATAGATAATTAACACCCAGACACAGAACAAACATGTTCATCACACAAATATTTGCCCGGGTGGGAATCAAACCAGTGGCTTGGAAGGCAGGGTCACTACCAACCAAGCTAACCGGCCAGTCAAAGTCAGTTTATTGATTTCTATCTCTTACTGGGACATAAGCTGCATTTTATGAAAATGTTTCAAATGAAATTAAATTGTTATGGGTTTATGAGTTGAGTTATTATTAGATGTAGGTTTCACTTTTGTACATCTCAGGTATTATTGTATGGAGACTGGAGACTTCTACTTTATGACACCAAGTTGTTTTGCTTCTGACATTGTTAATTGCCTTAACATGTTGCCTTTTGCCATTATTCTTTAAGTCTGCATTATAGTTACTGCCCCCCTAGTCAAGTGGCTTTCTGTTAGCATAGGCTGTAGATAAACGTATCTACAGGTTACGTCAATCTCATACATTCGTAGTCTATTCTATTGAACGCTACGCTAACAGAAAGCCACTTGACTAGGGGGGCTGTTACACTTACTAAACATGCAATTGTGACCTATCATCTAATATTATCAGCTGTAAAAGAACTTCAAAGGAGCCATCACCAAAAAAAAGTGTGTGTGCCAAGCACACAAATCAGAAGTGAAATTTCTTTGGTAGGATTCAAAGATATCAAAATCATTGCCTTACTTCATGTCGTGACGGTATTGACATGACACGACCTTGAAATTTTTTACCCTCAACGTGCCTAAAGAAGTTTCACTTCAAAACAAAACATATGTAGGTAATTAAAACCCATTCATTAATGTATATAAATAGTCACTGTACATAGATCTCTATAGAAGGTAAAAGTGCCCACCTCTCGAGCGTGGTCCGCACTTTGGCAGAGAGGCGCGCTCCCGGCGCGCTGTGCTTGCACTCCTGCATGAGCTCGTTGAACACCAGGTCGTACTGAGGCGAGTCGAGCCCGCTCTTCTCACCGTTTTCGTCTTCCCACATCTTGTCGCCGCACATTCGCTTTTACACACTGTTTTTCGTACACACCTTATTGCACCTTATTTAACAAAACCGTAACTAAAAAACAAAGAAAACAGGATTTCAATCTACGAGATCGGTTAAGAATGTTTGCGCTCATGCGCTACACAACACATCAATATTTAAATATGCACAAATACAGCATCGTACAAAAAGCATCAACTAATCTATTTACGATATTTTAAATGCGCATTAATTTTTAATTGCGTTGCGTTTTCGATTTTAGGCGATTATTCATCTTTGATTTGATCATATTCTGCAAAAATAATAAAGTACTGGTAGTTGGTACTCGGCACTCGCATCAATCCGACATTGACATTTTTGAGTTGTGAATGACAGCTAGACCCAATTCATTGGCTAGACCACAGATTGACAACTGTGAGGTGAGCTGTGTCAAATAAGCCTTGCAAATGAGCCCTTGGAGCCGGCTCAAGAAGCTTTTTTTTTATTAGCCGACTTCAAAAAAAGGAGGAGGTTATCAATTCGGCCGGTAATTTTTTTTTTATGTATGTACACCGATTACTCCGAGGTTTCTGAACCGATTTACGTGATTCTTTTTTTGTTTGATGCGGAATGGTTTCGAATTGGTCCCATAAAAATTTTATTTGGATAGGCCCAGTACTTTTTATTTTATGAGCATTTTTGTCTGATTTCGATGACTTAATCGAAATGTAGCAAGTACTTTGTTTCACTTCCCGGTAACCGATTGCTGAAATTTTGTATACGTATGTAAATTATAGTATAGCGATGAAACATCATAGAGCTGATTTGATGATGGAATCGGAAGGTGGCCAAAGGAACTCAGTAATATAATATTGACTCAACTTTTTTAACAACTTTATCGAGTTTGAGCTCATTTGATTCGTGTTGAAAAATACACTAAAAAGACGTATTAAATAAAAATAACTACGTTAAAAACAACCGACTACGAGCACTAAGCACTTAGTATTAAGCCCGTGCACCGACATCAAACCTTTTTAGTAAATAGCACATCTAAAATATAATATCAAATATTTTTTACTTTTACGTTTTTGAAGTCGGTTTTTTTAACGTAGTTATTAAAGTGAAACTTTTATTACATCGTCTCAAACTTTTTGGTCTGTGTAGCGCATGTCGCCACGCGACATGCGCTACACAAAGCAGTGTTCGGAACCGTTCGAACAGTTTCACTTTTACCGTGGTTTCATAAAACCACACAACATTTTTTTAATTTACTTTTATTTAGGTAATTATAATATAAATATGAAACAAATAGAAAATACTGCTGTCCGCACTTTCAACCATAGCACTTAAAAAAAATATGTTTATGCCACATGAGCGCAATCCCGGGGAAGAATAATTTAACAAAATATGTGTTTTATACTATCTTTTTCAGAATACATATTTGTGCATATTAATTAGACTTACGATACTAGTCTATGAAAAGAATTGGTTTAATGGGTGCACTCTGAGTTTTGCACATACTACGTCCTGGATTGTATTTAATATGCTACACTGCAGTCTGTAACTTGTGTTATCTAATTTACTACAAAGAAATCAATAAAATATTGCTAAGATGAAGGATTGGTCTCCGCGCGCGCGCTACGACTAGATACCGCACCACCTAAAAACAATAGCTCTGCGAGTGCGGCAACTCATTTCTGTAGTGTGTGTTATAGGCAATTTGTAAAGACGCTAGGGTGTGTGAAGAATTGGGCTGCCAGCTACATAAATTTTACCTAATAAATGGGAAATCTGGCATCTTGGAAAGAAGTTTGAAAAAAATATTTTTTTTCATCCTGACCTGGCCGGGAATCGAATCCATGAACATGCGACTCAAATCCACTTGCGACGCTACTATACTATAGTCACAAAGGTTGTTTAAAAGTAAAAAAGCGGAAATAAAAAAAAACATATTCAAACTCAAACTCAAACATTTATTTATTCAATTAGACTTCTTCCAGAAGCACTTTTGAATCGTCATTACATTCTTTAAATTTACCACCGATTCGGAAAGCAGTATCTATGGAGAAGAACCGGCAAGAAACTCCATAGTTGCTCTTTTAAAGTCATGTCCATATACAATATAATTTTACATTACATGTTACTTACATCTAACTACATAATATTATATATTATCATAATATGCCAAAGAACTGTCCTGTTATTCTTACGCGACAACCCTCCATGGATTTTCATCTTCCATATATTCCTTAATGCTGTAGTAGGCTCTCTGAACTAATACATTTTTTAAATAAGTTTTAAATTTAACACTACTAAACTCTTTAATACTATGAGGAATTCTATTGTAAAAACGTATACCTTGGCCCATAAATGAATTTTTTACTTTAGCTAACCTATAAAATGGCATTTCAATTTTATTTCTATTCCTTGTGCCATAACAGTGTCTATCTCCTACTTTTGTGTGTAAGTCCGCGTTTTTGTGTACATGTAAAACATTATTAAATATATACTGTGATGGTACAGTGAGGATACCAATATTCTTAAAGAGATCTCTTAGTGAGTCCCGAGCACGTAAATTATATATAGAGCGTATGGCTCTTTTCTGTAATATAAATATAGTTTCTATATCTGCAGCCCTGCCCCATAGTAGAATTCCATAGGACATAATGCTATGAAAGTAACTAAAATAAACCAATCTAGCCGTATCTTCATCGGTGAGATGCCTTATTCTTCGAACTGCATATGCAGCTGAGCTGAGCTTAGCAGCGGTGGTGGCAACATGGGTCCCCCATTGTAGCTTCTCATCTAGTGTCAAACCAAGAAAAACAGTAGACTCGACAGGGTATAATACCTCCCCGTTTAAAATGATATCCCTTTTGACCTTTTTTACATTTGGAAGGATAAACTCTACACAATTTGTTTTTTTTGCATTCAATAATAAATTATTAGCATTAAACCAATTAGATATGCGTAAAAGAGCAGAGTTTACTTCGTCAACATTTGTGTCATATCTATCCACATTAAATATTAATGAGGTATCATCTGCAAACAGTACTATTTCACACATATCCTGCAAATAATAAGGTAGGTCATTAATATACACTAAGAACAAAAACGGTCCTAAGATAGATCCCTGCGGAACACCAATGTTAATCGGCGCACCGCAAGATTTCTCTCCATTAACAACAACGGTCTGTACCCTGTTCTGAAGATATGAAGCTATGAGGTCCTGAGATAAACCTTTGATACCATAAAAATTTAGTTTCCGTAATAGAGTGGAATGTTCTACACAGTCGAAAGCCTTAGAAAGGTCGCAGAATATCCCCAAAGCATTCTTTGAATTTTCCCATGCTTTATATATATGTGACAAAAGAGCTATTCCAGCATCAGTGGTAGAGCGCCCCTTTGTAAAACCAAACTGTTTGGCGTGCAGTAAACCATTTGAAACAAAATGACTACATAATTGGTTTAAAATCAATTTCTCGAAGACTTTGCTCAAAGTTGGTAAAATAGAAATAGGCCTATAGTTATTACAGTCTTCTTGGTCACCGCTTTTGAATAAAGGAATAACTTTACTAAACTTTAATAAATCAGGGAATATACCACAGTCACAACATTGATTAAATATAAACGCTAAATGGTTGGCAATGTTTTCTATAATATTATTTACTAAATTCACAGACATTCCCCAGAGATCACATGTTTTTTTTAAGTTTAATGTTTTAAAAGTTTTAACAATTTCATCTGCAGTCACATGTCGCAATTCAAATAATACATTACACTCCGCAACATGGTCCCTCAAATAGGACTCCGCAAGCACTGATGATGAATTTAATTTTTTAGTAATACTAACAGGGACACTACTAAAGAAATCTTCAAAAGCAAGCGCAACATCAGCACTTTTGTCAATTACCCTGCCAGCATTTACAAGTTTTATGGTACTATTTGTCCGGCTTTTGCCCATTTCACCATTAATAATTGTCCAAACAGTTTTAACTTTGTTATCAGAGTTGCGTATTTTATCTCTGACATAATATAGACACTTGGCAGTGAAACAAACTTTTTTAAAAGTTTTTGAATAATTTCTAACATAATTATGGAATGACAAGTCTTTGTTATATTGCTTCATGCCATATAACTCATAAGGGCGTATTCAGAAAGAAAGCTTGAAACTTATAAGCGCTTATAAGCGCTTATCGGCGCTTATAAGCGCTGGTAACCCGCGCAGGAAAATATATGAACATGCGCTTATAAGCGCTGATAGGCGCCGACAAGTTCCAACAAGTTTCAACAAACTTGTCGGCGCCGATCAGCGCTTATAAGCGCATGTTCATATATTTTCCTGCGCGGGTTACCAGCGCTTATAAGCGCCGATAAGCGCTTATAAGCGCTTATAAGTTTCAAGCTTTCTTTCTGAATACGCCCATATAGAATGTTCCTGCTGATCTGTGTATACTAGGTGTTGCCCATTGACTAAATGGTAAATCCTTGGTGATACTTAAAGATTTAACTTTAAATATTTTTTTAAACTCATTATGAACTAAATTAAAAAGATTTGTAAACATTTCACAAGGATTATTATAAAAGGATTGATCATTCAGGTTAGGCAGTTTATTATTAATATTATCTCTAAATTTATCAATGCCTTTTTTAGTTATAGGCCTAACATTAATTCTTTTAAACTTAGGTATGCAATCCCATTCCAAAACTACTTTCTGGCCACAGTGATCTGAAGTCAGTATATTGAGGATATTTTTTTCTAGACAGTTGCAATCACAGTATATATTATCAATACAAGTTGCAGAAGTAGGTGTAATTCGTGTGGGTTCATCAAAAACTTTATACAGATTAAATGAGTGAAACAAATTAACTATTCGTGTTGCCGTCTGTGTGTGTGAAAGTAAATCAATATTAAAATCACCACATACTATTACCTTCTTTTTACTCCTGCCTAAACGCTTTAATGTTTCTTCCATGACTGTCTCAAACACAGAACAATAAAAACAAATAGAAGTGCTTTAATGTCATAATTAGTATGAAATTGCTCCGTTCCCTCGATCCTAGTAAGGGCGCAGGACCAGATGGAATCCCGCCATTTTTTATTATTAAAACCAGCCATAATCTTTCCTTTCCGCTCAAAATCATATTTCAGAAATCCCTAGAGTCTTCGATTTTTCCAACCGCGTGGAAGACAGCAAATATCGTCCCTATTTACAAGAAAGGCGATAAAGATGATGTCAAAAATTACCGACCGGTTTCTCTACTAAACACTTTCTCAAAAATTTTTGAACGCTTGGTACTATCCGCCGTTACTCCATACTTTAGCAACCTTATCAATGATTTTCAGCATGGATTTTGCAAAAATCGGTCGACAGTGTCAAATTTACTGCACTATTCAACATATATCAGCGAATGCTTAGACAGAGGCTCTGAAACGGATGCCATATACACAGACTTCAGCAGTGCATTTGACAAAGTCGACCATACAACACTGTTGGTAAAATTGAAGAATTATGGCTTCCACGGAACTCTTATTCAATGGTTTCATTCTTATCTTCGCCATAGGGTTCAAAGGGTGACCATGGGTGGATTCAGGTCTCGTGAATATATTGCGACGTCAGGGGTTCCCCAAGGGTCACACCTAGGCCCGACTCTTTTCTTAATCTTTATCAACGACATTTCTAACTGCATTAGTTATAGTCGTAGAGTGAGAAACGGTTATAGTAATTGCTCAATCTTTGCCGATGACCTAAAACTTTATCGTAGTGTGAACAATTCTGATGACGCATATCTTCTGCAGCATGATATAAATGCTATTCAAGTCTGGTGTAAGAATAATAAAATGGAGATTAACGCTGACAAGTGCCTTCACATAAAATTTTCTAGAAAAAAGAATTCTTTTAAATCAGCTTACACAATTAATCATAAACCTGTTAAGGAAGTGTCAGTAGTTCGTGATCTAGGTATATTATTTGACAAAAAACTAAACTTTTCAAACCATATTGATCATATATGTTCTAAAGCTTGGCAGATGTTAGGTTTTATAAAACGGAATACAAAAGATTTCAGACAAGCAAGTACGATAATTTGCCTATTTAGTGCCCTAGTTCGTAGTCTATTAGAATATGCTAGTACGATTTGGAATCCGCATTATCAAATTCATATAGGCCGCATTGAACGCCTACAGAAAGCTTTCACAAAGTACTTAGCTTTTAAGGATCACCGTATTTCGTATAGGGCAGCTTATAAAGATAGACTGGATCACTTTAAATTAAACTCTTTGGAAAATCGCCGTCGTTTACTCGATTTATTTACATTGCATAAAATTATTCATGGGAACCTTAGCTCTAACCTAATTATGTATTTGAATTTGTCAGTTCCACGCTCTATTCCACGTTACGGTGTTTCTAGTACTTTCTGCCCAAGTCTATCCCGTACTAATTTAAAAAAGAATAGTCCATTTAATAGGTTAATGAAAACGTACAATAGTGTTACCAATAAAAGAAATAGCTTACAACATAGTAATAACGTTGACATTGACATCTTTCACGATAATTTTTATAGTTTTAAAAATAAAATAGTAAATTTTATTCAGTGACTGTGTTGTATTTTTGATGTATTTGATGTATTTTATGTGCTTTATGTGTTTTTATTAATTTGTATTTTATGTGTTTTATCCATGTTTTAATTGAATTTTATATATTTTTTATTTCATGGATGTTTCAAATTTCAAAATTTTAATCATGTTATCATTGTAGTATTAATTTTATGTATTCTTGATAAATTTTTAATTATGTGATGAATTTTATGTTTTTTCGTCAATGGATGATAAACTTGATTATGTATTTTTAGACTTTTAAAACTGAAAAATTTTAAGACATTTTTTTTTTTTTTTATAATTGTTGTATACGCCTGCTTTATGGCCAATTCAGTTTATGAAATAATTATTAATGTATTTCTGTATATTGTATTAATTGAGTCATTATTGGTGTGTCTAATAAATAAATAAATAAATAAATAAAACCAGTGTCGCCAAACCCACACATTTAAACCGATAGTTATACAGTACACTACAAGTAAACTATGCCTTTGATTGGACTGCTTAATTTGAGTAAAAACTGACTTAGGTTATAAATTCAGCATTTCATTATGTACCCTAACGCACCATGTTACGGTTTATTTTAGTATAACATCTCTAGGTATATTAGCTGTTTTGTTTCTCATTGCACAGAAATTCCAAATTCGAAAAACATTCAGCTACTCCACAACAGAGGGCGTTAGTTTTCAATAGATATAACTTTGAACCTCAACACATAGAGATAAGGTTGAAATTTGTGTCACTCAACATTAATGACATTAACTTGATATTTATCTGATGCTATGCCCTGAGGGATGTCAGCCTTGTTATCGATATCGTGATATCGATAATTCACAAATAAATATTTTTTGTGTATTTTTTTTTCTTTCTATTATACGAGTATAGTATAATGTGTCACATTTTGGAGTATGTTTATTACTACTAAGTACGTCTTTTTATATTATTATTATTAAATAAAAAACGGAATAGAATAGTATTAATCTATATTTACAAAATACAAACAGAAAATATGCATTATTTTAAATCTTGGAACTGCCGTAGGTTTGCTGTATCGGTGGCCTTTGTTAGACTGCTTAGTGCTGTTCGGCATTCAGTTAACTCGTCACGTTGCATTTATCCATTTCTCTTTTAAATTAGCCTCTTTGGGAAATCTGTAAATAAATTGGACAAATGAAAGCTAAGGAAAAATAAAATAAAATTTAATATTTATAATGTTTGTCTTTTCTAAAGTATCGATACTGTCGATATGCGCCACAAGCATCACTAAAGCGACATTCGTTTGTTTATTGCAATAATATTCCAGAAATTCTTGTTTGCTGTTCAATCTATAATAGTACTAATTTCTTACGGATTAAGGTTCATTTTGACTAGATATTTGTATACAATTTTGACAAATTACAAGCGAAGATATAACATAAAATATTATATGTAAAATAAATAAAAATAAGACTTACCGATAGTATGAAATGCCTCCATTGCTGATATTATTTCGTCTGCTATCATTTTTGCACTCTAATACCGAACAACACGTCCTAATTAATGAATAAATACGGAAAAAAGGTTTGACAGCTGACAACCGACTCGAATATTTTTCTGCGCACAACTGAGAGCAAGTTAGGTGATCTTACCTTACAAGTGACACGTGGGCCACGCCCACATCACACTTCTATCTACTTTACTGTTCTGTGGTCTCAAACATATTATAGTCACTGGAAGGAGGTCTGTATACGCAAACAATAATATAACGAGTGTATTAAGTATATGAGTCAGTTAAACATGGTTAAACAGAAATAAATTATTGTTATTATACTTTTTTATACATGTGTTAGTAATAGTTGTATACGTAGTATATTATTATTAGTCTGTGGTAATAGTATTAAAAAAAAAAGTTCAAATTATTGCTAAAAGATTTCCTCAACCACGTGTATTTTTTGGATATGCAGTACGGCAACACTGTATGGCGTCGTATTTTCGTAGAAAAAATTTTCGATGTAAAGGAGAAATTTCGATTAATACGAAACTTTAGTGATGGTACGTGATCCTAGTGTCTTTCTTATTTTTTGTTGTATTAATTTTAAATAGTTTTATGACACAAATAGGCATTTTACTTCAGATTTTGTTCAAAATCTTTATAAACTATCGGTTCGCCCTCTCCACACAATGCATGTGACACGACTGGCTTGGGTACGCCGAATTCGGCGTAGGTACGCCGGCGGCTAAGGCCGGCGGTATCTAGTCGTAGCGCGCGCGCGGAGACCAATCCATATTCTAAGAAAATATTGTTTAAAAATTATGTATAGTCTATAGCCTGCAATATTGACATTTGATGATTTGACTTTCTGCGACAGTTGACACTTGACTTTTGAGTGATAACTTTTTTGCGCGAAACTAGTGTTTTGAAATATTAATGTATAAGTACATTATGTTATTTAACTGAAGTTGCGATTAATGATATAAATCGACTCTACAGTAATGTCTGATGATAATTATGACGATGAACTACCCCAAATCTTAGTCAATAGTTCGTGCCGTGATTCGGTATGCACTTATAAATTTTTGTTTGTCAAGTTTGATATACCCATAATAATATCCAAACAAATTGCAGGACGATTTCAGCATGCCAACAGCAGACGTGTTGGCATCGCAGCGCGCCCGCGAAGAAGAATGCGAGGAGGAGCTCCGCCAGCTGCGCACGCAGTATGAGCAGCAACTGGTCCGACTCACCAGCACCGACTCGAGCAGCTCGGAGAGCGAGGGCTCGCTGGCGGCGGCGGTGGGCGCGCTCAGTGTGGTCAGCCCGCCTGCCGACCTGCCGCCCACCGCTGCCGATTTAGTCTGTTTACTGGCTACCAACCTCGCCAAATATAATACAGAATTTCTGCCGGCCTATCTTGAGATTTTACAGACTAACAATGAAGACTTGATCAAAATGGCTACAGATGAAGTGAGTATATTTAGTCTTTTAATAAAACTTTTCAATAAATATAAAAGGTTATAAGTTGTTTATATTATTAATATGGATATATTGGTACTCGGGATACACATAATATTTATCAAATTTATGAATTCATGGGCATTACAGATAGCAGAAAGCATAGAGTGTATACTGATGGACACACTCGAGTGTAGTAAACAACGGAGCGATGGTGAGATTGTGGTAGTGACGAGCTGGCTTTGGGCGGCCAGCATGTGGAGAGCTCCCCGGGTGCCGGGCTCGAGGAGGTTGCTGCAGGCGATGCTCGCTCTTGCAACACCACATCAGGTTCATTCTATATTTAATTCATAAATCAAATCGAGGCAAGTGAATTCAATTAAGCTTCCTTTCAGCAAAATATGCTCTCTCTTTAACTCCAGTATTATAGGTACTTTCCCTCCAGGACTACTACTATATTTAATTACGCTATGAAATCATATTCATCAGGTGGAGCAGGTGTCGGGCGCGGTGTGCGCGGCGGGCGCGGCGCTGCGGTGCGCGGGCGCGCTGGTGCGGGCGGCGGACGCGGCCGCGCCGCACGCGCTCGCCGCCCGCGCGCGCGCCGCCGCGCTGCGCCTGCTCGCCCCGTGCGCCCCGCCCGCGCCGCCCGACGCGGACGCGGACGAGGTGCAGCACGTGTGCGCGCGGCTGGGCGGCGCGTGGCGCGGGCTGGCGGCGGGCGAGCGCCTGGCCGCGCTGCAGCTGGCGGGGCGCGCGCGGTGGGGGGGCGGCGCGTGCGGCGAGGGGGAGGGGGGGGACAGCGCCGCGCGCGCCGCCGTGCGCGACCTGCTCGCGCTCGTGGCGCAGCCGCCGCCCGCGCAACACCGACACTCGCCCGAATATCTCAAGGTGAACTCCACAGTCCTCCATTCCCAGCAAGCACATAAATTGTATATTAACCAAAAATATATACAGAATTATGACTTGAAGTTATATTAATTATTTAAATCGTCACTATCCAAATATAAGTACTTTATAAAGGCATTTGCTTCATCAAATAATGCTAACTGTTATATTATGGTTACCAAAAAATTGTTACAATGTCAAAAATCTTAAATAAACGTAGGATAATTCTAAATTACAGCTTCTAAAACAGCTTTCAAACTTATAGAAATACTATTATCTTATATTGGTAATTTTAATAACGTTACGCTCTAAATAAGCATAAATAAATTATTTTATAGTGCCTTTGAACGTATGTTGGTTTTTTAAAGAATAAAAGCTTTATAATAGTCCATTATTGTGTTAATTTAATACTAATCCTATATTAACATTGAATTTATAACAATTATTGCTTTTGCTCCGTTTTCTTTCAAATCTATTCATCTCTACAGTATATAGCTATATATTGATCGAAATAAAAGTATTGTTAGAACTATGAGTAATAATAACATCGTAATTTGAATTTGGTTAATGGATAAAAAGGCTTTCAATAAAACTACAAAACAGGCGGATTCAAATGAAAACTTAAAAAGGAGTATACTGATTTTATTAATAATTGTAGTAAACAAAAAAAGATTCTTCATCGGCATCTTCATATTATGTTGGGAAACGCTTTACTTTGCAGGGCATGTTGGTTCTGAAAAGAACAAGCAAGTTTGTTTTTTAAATGGCTTAATTAAAAATCTTGGCTTATTTATTTTATACCAAGTACCTAACTAATTACGGTTCCCTGATAAGCTCGATAAAAATCAGTCACTAATACGTATAATGAGTTTAAGCATCATAACATATTTCCGAAGTGCTGTTATATGGCTGAACATAATAAGTGTCTTGTATTACACTATATACGAGCTCTAATTTTTGTGACAAACCATATTAAAATTAACAGCACTATTATGCTATCGTGAAATGCCTAAAGCTTTAATTTCATTTGTCGCCATTTGCTTTCCTTTTCCTATCTTACAAAAATAATACAAGTTACTAAGATCTGACTAGAAAGGGAATGAAATCATTTGTATTTTGTACCAATATCTTTATAAGGTACTTTAATTGTTAAAACTATTACTATAATCTAAATTTTGTGATATTTGTTAAAAATAGGTTATGTTTTATAAAAAAAAATATACTAATAAAGTATATTAGCGAGGGCGCGTGTATTCTTTCTCAATAACATGTATATTTCACCCGACAAACTGATGCGCGCAGCTAATTTCACTCAAAACATTCAGAAATACAGGCGGTACTTACCCATCATTCAATATTAATTTTCACATTTAAATATTTCAAGTCCACATAACGTTGCACGATCAAAAACAGATCAATATATTTTTAAAATCAATAAGATTTTCTTTTTTACAAAGGAATTACAACAGTTAGCATTGTTATGAAATTTTAATAACAGATTGTAATTTTAAAAGCTATATAATGACTGTAATGAAGTCGCAAAAAATGTCATTTGTTTATTCATGTGCTCATAACTGACTTAATTAATGATTTAATACGATAATTATAATGCAATTAAATTGCCTTTATATAGCTCAACGCTGTCTAAAGGGGGGGCCCAAATTTTACTTATAAGAGTCTTATAAAAGAAATACAGCCGATATACGATTTGGTTATAATGCTTTGTACATGAACTCGTGCTATCATAAGTTTGTTATAATGGTGTTTTGTGCTTGCTGGGTTAAATGTGTGCTAATAAATAGCGATATCTGTTTATTTGAGTGTTATGTCTGAAACTAGATTTCCGTCCGCGGCTTCGCCCGCGTTTTCAAAGGAAAACCCACATAGGTCCCGTTCCCGTGGGATTTCCGGGATAAAACCTATCCTATGTGTTAATCCAAGTTACCCTCTATATGTGTGCTAAATTTCATTGTAATCGGTTCAGTAGTTTTTACGTGAAAGAGTAACAAACATCCATACAAACTTTCGCCTTTATAATAGTATTAAGATTAAGATGATGCAACGTGCAAAGTATGCTATTTGCTTTTCATTATAGAGAAATATATAAGATATTACTGATTGAAACTTTGGGCTGATAAATATTGATAAATATTATTAATTTATTGTTTATTGTCTATAGGTAGTTGTGGGAGCATCGAAGCTGCAAATTCTGTTCCGGACCAACTCATGACACAAAGAGAACCAAATGTGGAAAAGGAATGATGAATGAAAAGAGCTCCATAAATGTAAAAAAGAATATTTATTTATAAAAATACATGGAATATCAAAACTTACCATTTGTTTTACTTATAATATACAAATAATGTAATCGTTAGGCGTAAGTTAATTGGCAATATCATTACGTAACAGACATTGTAAAAAATGGGAGATTCTTTAATGCTTGTCAATTTAACAAAAGTCTAAAGTTAGTTCCAGAATACTTGATGTGTAAAACTATACATGCAAATAATATTATTTACTTAAATTACATGATAAAGATCACCTTTTAAAATCCTCTCAAGAAAAAAATGTGTACAAATTGTCATTATGGCTGGATTAAGATTTTATCAATGGTTAACCAATATGAATATTATATTATATAATATATTTATTAATAAATCTCGATAACGATAAATAATAAATCTCGATAAATATAAATCTCGATTTTTAGTTATTGTGTCATCTATATTAATTTATAGATGACACAATTACTTCACAATTATCGAATTATTTATATTCCTAAAAAAATTTAAATTAGTTTAATATTTTACTTTGATATAGGGTGTCTCAGCGCCGATTTTAAACTTTAAACACGAATTTCTCGGCAACCTGCGGGGTTAGCTGGAGGGGAGTGGTAGCGTTCGATAGGTGACGAGTGCGGATTTTTTTGTGGCCATGGCGCAGTGGTCTGGTACGCACCGTGCGGACGCAGTAGAAGCGTGCTTATGCAATACGTTTTCGTTGAGTGAAAAACGGTGTAAATTTGTAGTCGCTATGAAATCCACCGTTTGAGTGATGCCCCGAGTACTCAATTAATTAAGTCGTGAGGAGAGAAGTTTAGAGCGACAGGATGTTTACTAAATCATTCAATTGGTCCACGAAATAGACCTGTGCGATCGATTGAACACATCGACCGCGTCGCCGCTGCGGTCACGGAACATCCAAGACGCTCACTTAGACATCATGCTGCCTCTTTAAGCCACCATCGGTAACTTTTTTGTACCTCAGCTGCAAGAAGAGGATATTGACAAGTCTGATGTATGGTTTCAGCAAGATGGGGCCACAGCCAACACTGCTAGGGACGCACTAAATACGTCATTTCCGGGAAAATTCATAAGCCGCTCTGGAGACATATTATGGCCACCCAGATCTCCCGATTTAACGCCCGCTGACTTTTTTTTATGGGGTTGTCTCAAAGCAAGAGTTTTTGATACCCCTCTTACAAATTTGGAGCAGTTGAAGACTAAAATAACGACAGAAGTGAGAGCCATTTCAGCGGACATCCTTCGGCGCGTCTCGGCAAATTTGCGTGTCCGATTTGAAGAGTATATTCACCATGATGGAAGACATCTTGACGGTGTAATATTCTGTACATAAAATCCGCACTAATACACTTTAATTTACTGCAGTAAAAATATTATGAATACAATTTGTTTATTTTATACAAATTTTCAAAGTTTAAAATCGGCGCTGAGACACCCTGTATAATTAAGCGATCAATTGTATTCGATTTAAATTTTCAAATATATAAGCTAAACACAGCCCGCTGTTAATCCGCTGTAGTCATTAATTTCCAAAATTTAAATATTCGAACATTTTCCTCCGGTCATATTTCGAACGTGGATCGCGGGGCGCGTCGGTCAGGCGAGCGGCAGGTCGGTGCCCAGCCGCAGCAGCGGCAGCGTCAGCGCCGCGCCCACCACCGCGCGCTCGTACGAGCCGCGACACTCCCACCTGCACACACACGCGCGTCAGCGGGCTCTGCGCGCACACACACACACACACACACGCGTACCCACCCGGCCGCCTGCAGCAGGCGCTTGGCGGCGCCCTGCAGCGGGCTCACGACGCACTCGAGCGACTGCAGGCCCGCGCCGGCGCCCAGCTGCCGCGCGCCGCCCACGAGCGCCGCGCCCGCGCCGCGCCTCTGCCACCTGCAACCGCGCAGATTTCGTTTCAGAACGACTTTGCGTCGCGTCGCCTCGAACGAGCGATAAAAATATTTCAGCGAGAACTTTCTTACTGAACGTCGACGGCCAGCGAGTGCAGCCATCCGCTCCGCATCGACCCCCAAAATTCCGACACGCTCGCAGTCCCCACTATCTGCGGAACAATTTATTGGAACGGAATCACATAATAATATGTATCTACCTACAATCAACATCCTAAGTTCTATATTAAATTATTTTATGTATTTTTTTGAATGTACAATGCAGAATATAATAAATATGTAAATGAAGTTGAGACGCACATGTGTGTACATGTCGCTTCGTCTCTCGTCGTGGCGGCCGTCGTTCAGGCGCAGGCGGATGGGCACGGCGCCGGCCGGCGGCAGCAGCGCGCCGCGGGCTTCCACCACCACGCCGAACATTTCTCCATGTATACTCTGTGTTTCATTTATTCAATATAATTATATAATACAAAAAATTTTATAACCAGCATAATAAAGTTACTTGACTTGTGAGCCTTTGTATCTAACAAATTTTTGATGTTTTAATAGTGAAAGTAACAATTGAGTTTTAGAGACACAAACCCAAAGATATCAAGAGCCCATGAATATTAATAATTACAGGTAGATGTAATGTGCCTTCATCCAGGTTCAGCTGTACCAACTGCATGGTCAAGACTCAAGATACTGGACACTACATTTTTTGATGAATGCAAAAATGAATTCTTTGATATTTGATTATGGAGGAGGTGGAATTCCTCCATCGAAAAGGGAGAATCGTCAACCAGTCTACTTGACTGGCTGGCCATTAAGGCCCTGATGATCGATGTCGGAAAGTTTTTATATGATGTGTAGCTAAAACACTTTCACTTGCACAATTCAGTGAGGTGCACCCATATAGTTATTTTTGATACATAATAATTTTAATGTGTTACTAATCAGTTCTAGCTGCAAATAACAGTGGCACAAAAAACATAATCTTTGTAACCAGCCAATAATTATAAATTCTTATTTCAGTAGGTTGCCACCAAGACAACATACTTAGGTGATGCAGTACCATGATCTAAGTATTCTTTTGATTTATGTGTATTCTATTCTATAACATGACTAGAACAGCATATTATTCTCTTGTTATTATAATTATTTTGTTCAAAAATTATTGAAATTATTAAAATGCTCAGCGCTAAACTGCTTTTAAAATATTATAAATGGTAGCCTAAAAGCCTTCCTTGTTTTTTATGTGAAGGAAAAATTTTCAAACTACCTGAGCATGTTTGTGTGCCAGAGTGTACTGCTGAAGCAGAACAGCAGCAGAGACCACGGCGACCACCGCCGGCACCAGCAGCAAGCAGCCGCGAGCTGACACACCGCAAAATATGAACAGCACTGCACCACTCAGCACACAACACTCTAGTGTCAACTGCACATTATGTTCATCATTCTCATTCCAATACATATTAATTATCCAATAACATACATCAGAAAGCAACATTGTCACACAGGCATGAGGCAGTATAGAAATAACCTGTTTAGATGGACTATTGGATCAAATATTGTATTATTATAATTATTATAGTAAAGTAGAACATACTTTTAATAAATAAAATCGACCAGTGCAAAGTATATACTATACTATCATTAACATTATGATCTTGTATATCTTTTTAATAATACATACCTCTTGAAAAAAAAAGAAGAAAAAGGTGTCTATAAAACCCGTGGAATAAGCATTTCGTACGATTTCTTGACGCTTCTGCATATCTCCTGGCATCGAAGGCCTTACTATTAATTCACACGACATTCTGCTACCTTATTTATAAACACTATTAATATTTATGTATGATTTCTGATAACGACTCTAGCAGCGAATTTTGTCTTGGGTATATATTATAATTTAATGGACTGAATAATATATAAGAAATAATTGCTTAGTTACTATCTGTATCCAAGAAATTTTATCTCTATATTAATGTAAATAATTATAGAACTTCAATAGTTAGTAGAAGACTTGCAATCGTTTTAATTTGAAGAATGATCAATGAAGTCCGAAGAAACTGAAGATATTATGTTCAAGTGTCAAAGTCAAACACGTCTAAGTAGACAGCTGACAGATGCAGTGTGATCTTCATTTTAAATAAAAACCTTGCCACCCTTCGAAAAAACTTGAATTGAATTGAATTAAATAAAAACCGGCCAAGTGCGAGTCGGACTCGCGCACCGAGGCCGAGGGCTCCGTGTGGCTCCGAAGTCCGAACCTCCGAACAAACCTATTTTTTATTATGTTGTAATTCATGTTTTTAGCAATTCTTCCTATTTTTTCCAAATCTCCACTCATCTTAAAAAGTGCTCCATTTGCGAAGTGCACCAATTAAGAAGTGCACCAGTTGCGAAGTGTAAAATTTCAGAAGTGCACTAGTTGCTAAGTTCACCATATTTTGAGCATGGTTTACAAGTTGAGATGTGCATCAAAGGCTTTTAAGCAAATTTCAAGACTGTATGTTTACTGGATACTTCCAGTACTTTGTAGGTTTTGATTTCCTTGCAAGTTGCAAGCAGTTGGCTATTTATTAAAAATTATTATATAATTAAAAATTCATGTTTTGCGCATTGAGCTATTATTACTACCTTAGAGTATACATAATATTATATACTATCTACTATAAATTATTGTCGTCGTCAATAACCTTATTAACTGATTTAAAGAGCAGGCATTCAGTCAATATAGGTGCCGCGGTAGCGGCCGGCGAGTGCCAGAACCGACTCGATATTGTTTTACTTGCCCATTACAGAAAGATTTTAGTGTTAAAATCTATTCAAACCTATATTGACTGAATGTCTGCTCTTTAAATCAGTTAATAAGGTTATTGACTAAGGGTGGCTTAGTCAAAAAGCTTAATAACCGTCAATAAGGATATTGACTGGTTCAGGGTTTTGACTGTAACATATACATATAATTAAATCTAATAAATAAATTAAAAACTTTTCAATTAAAATCAATCAATGTAACAAAAAAAGTTGATACATAATTATGTACTTTATTTTCATATTTTCATGATTTAACATTTTTTTTTCAAATAATATCCACAGTACAATATTTTCTAAATGTGTAAAATTATTATTTTCCACTATTGAAATTTACGTCATGTAATATCTAAACATCTTTCATACCAAATGCCATATTTTCTTAAATTTTGCTCGAACCAATCAACTGACGAAAAAATGTAAAATTTTCGTCGGCGCCATAGGTTAGGTTAGGTTAGGTTAGGTTAGGTTAGGTTAGGTTAGGTTAGGTTAGGTTAGGTTCCTTGGAGTCGTGTCCGGCGTGGATAGCGGAACGCGATGCACTGC